>NC_133131.1:71438064-72099638 GCF_048418815.1 Hemitrygon akajei
GAAATTAGGTGTTGTCTGACTGGTGGAGGGTGTGTGAGGTGTCCTGGATGTTGGTAGGAAGGGACTGGACAAGGGGAGAAAGTTGAGGTATGAGGCAATAAGCTTGGTGGGGCAAGAGTGGACAGAGACAATGGGCTTACCAGGACTGTCCTGTTGTGGATCTCGGGTAAGAGATACAAGTGGAAAGTGCAGAGTCGAGGCAATTATCGGGTTGCATGCTGTGGAGGGATGATCTCCCATTGTGAGTAAGGTCTTTGACAATGCAGAGACAATAGCCTGGTGTTCATCGGTAAGAGCAGGTATCTCACAGCCTTCATCTGGCCTCTGTGAGGTAGGCATTCGCTTTGTCTGCCACAGAAGGCAGGATTTCTGATGGCCATCCATTTCAGATCTACTTCCCATTCCGATTTCGACATGTTGGTCACAATGAGGCCCCTCTCAGGTTGGAGGAACAACACCTCATATCCTATCTGGGTAGCCTCCAGCCTAGCAGCATGAATATCAATTTCTCAAACTTCCGGTAATTTCTTACTCCTTCGCCTTCTCTCTTTTCCCATTCCCCAATTTCGATCTCTCCTCATACCTTCTCTTCCCCTCGCCTGCCCATCAGCTCCCTCTGGTTGCTCTCCTCCTTCCCTTTCTCCCATGATCCACTCTGCTCCTCTATCAGATTCCTCTCCTTTACCTTTTCCACCTATCACCTCCCAGCATCTTAATCTATCTCCCTTCCCCCCACGCCCACCTTCCCCCTCACCTTGCCCTTCTTCTCACCCCAACTTCTTCTTCTGGATTTGATGTCCTGATGAATGGCCTTGTCCCAAACCATCAACTGCTTATTCTTCTCCATAGATGCTGCCTGACTTGTTGAGTTTTGTGTGTGTTACTCTGGATTTCCAGCATCAGCAGAATCTCTTGTGTTTAGAAATTCCTTACTGTGTGCTGTCGGCTCTCTCCAGAAATCTCGGAGCTCTCTGCACTCTCAGCTCCACTGTCTATCCTGTGCTGTCTGCCCTTTGCCCGCTGCTGTTCACCGACATCTCTTTTCTGTCTGTTCTAAACTCTCTACGCACTCATCCTGACTGACTATCCTCTACCACCTGTCTTTCACTCTCTGCTGTCCACTGTCAGCTCCAAACGCTGTACTCTTGTTTCTACAGTGTACCCTGTCACAACTAGGAGTTGTAGTAAAAGAAATAGAAAGCGTTTTCTTCAGTTATGTGGATTGTATTTTCTCCACGTCACTTTGTGGCTATGCAATGGTCCTTGGATTACAAATAAACTCTTCTGGGCTTCCATCCGGTTACAGGTATTGATTTTAACTGAATTTTCAATGACAAGCTCTGCCATCTTTATCAGGGATGATACCTGGGCAAGTCTAGTCCAGTGGTATTTAAACCCCCGCTGTCTGTCCTTCCTGATTGGTTAGTCCTCATCCAATCATGTTTTCCCTGTCCCACCTTGTCGACAATCAAATTCATGAGAACATAAGAACATAAGAAATAGGAGCAGGAGTAGGCCATCCGGCCCATCGAGCCTGCCCCGCCATTCAATAAGATCGTGGCTGATCTGTCTGTAAATTCAGCTCCATCTACCTGCCTTTTCCCCATAACCCTTAATTCCCTTACTATGTAAAAACCTATCTAACTGTATCTTAAATATTTTAGTCAAGAAGCCTCAACTGCTTCCCTGGGCAGAGAA
Source organism: Hemitrygon akajei (assembly GCF_048418815.1). Taxonomy (NCBI): domain Eukaryota; kingdom Metazoa; phylum Chordata; class Chondrichthyes; order Myliobatiformes; family Dasyatidae; genus Hemitrygon; species Hemitrygon akajei. The sequence continues at coordinate 71,439,763 of NC_133131.1, forward strand.
TTCCACAGATTCACCACTCTCTGGGAAAAACAGGTTCTCCTCATCTCCATCCTAAATCTCCTCCCCTGAATCTTGAGGCAATGTCTCCTAGTTCTAGTCTCACCTACCAATGGAAACAACTTTCCTACTTCTATCATATCTATCCCTTTCAAAATTTTGTATGTTTCTATAAGATCTCTTCTCATTCTTCTGAATTCCAGAGAATATAGTCCCAGGCAACTCAATCTCTCCTCATAGTTTAACATCTTCATCTCTGGAATCAACCTGGTGAACCTCCTCTGCATTGCCTCCAAAGCCAACATGTCCTTTTTTGAGTAAGGAGACCAGAACTGCACACAGTACTCCAGGTGCGGCCTCACCAGTACCCTGTATAGTTGCAGCATGACCTCCCTGCTCTTGAATTCAATCCCTCTGGCAATGAAGACCAACATTCCATTTGCCTTCTTAATAACCTGTTGTATCAGCAAGCCAACTTTTTGCGATTCATGAACGAACACTCCCAAGTCCCTCTTCACAACAGCATGCTGCAATCTTTCACCATTTAAATAATAATCTGCTCTTCTATTATTTCTTCCAAAGTGGATGATCTCACGTTTACCAACGTTGTATTCCATCTGCCAGACCTTGGCCCACTCACTTAACCTATCTATATCCCTCTACAGACTCTCCACATCCTCTGTACAATTTGCTTTTCCTCTCAGTTTAGTGTCATCAGCAAATTTTGCTTCACTACACTCAGTCCCCTCTTCCAAATCATCAATGTAAATGGTAAACAGCTGCGGGCCCAGCACCGACCCCTGCGGCACCCCACTCCCCACTGACTGCCAACCGGAGAAACACCCATTTATACCAACTCTCTGCCTTCTATTGGTTAACCAATCCACTATCCATGCCAATACACTTCCTCCGACTCCATGCATCTGTATCTTATTTATAAGTCTCTCGTGCAGCACCTTATCGAACACTTTCTGGAAATCCAAGTACACGACATCCACCTGTTTTCCTCTATCCACTGCACTCATTATGTCCTCAAAGAACTCCAGTAAGTTTGTCAAACAGGACCTGCCCTTTCTGAATCCATGCTGTGTCTAATGGAACTACTCCTTTCTAAGTGTTTTGCTATTTCTTCCTTAATGACAGCTTCAAGCATTTTCTCAACTACAGATGTTAAGCTAACTGGCCTATAGTTGCCTGTCTTTTGCCTACATCCTTTTTTAAAAAGTTGCATGACATTTGCTGTCTTCCAATCTGATGGGACCAGCCCAGAGTCCAGAGAGATTTGGTAAATGATTAGCAACGCATCTACTGTAACCTCCGCCCATTCCCTAAAACCCTGGGATACATCCCATCAGGACCAGGGGACTTATCTACCTTCAGGCCCCCTAGTTTGCTCATCACTATCTCTTTAGTGACAGTGATTTTAATCGAGGTCCTCACCTCCCATTTTGTCTGTAACATAATTCTTTGGCATATTAGACGTGTCGTCCACTGTGAAGACCGACACAAAATAGTCGTTCAATGCCTCAGCCATTTCCTCATCACCCAATATCAATTTCCCCTTCTCATCTTCCAAGGGACCTACGTTGACTTTAGGCACCCTCTTCTGCTTTATATATTTATAAAAACTTTTGCTGTCTGTTTTTATATTTTGTGCTAATTTACTTTCATACTCTATCTTCCCTTTCCTTATTTCTTGTTTAGTTGTTCTTTGTTGCTTTTTAAAGTTCTCCCAATCCTCCAGCCTCCCACTACTCTTTGCGACTTTGTACACATCAGCTTTTAATTTGATACTATCTTTTATTTCCTTAGTTATCCAAGGCTGGCTCTCCCCACACTTACTGTCCTTACTTTTGACTGGAATATACTTTTGTTGAGCACTGTGAAAAATCTCTTTGAAAGTATTCCACTGTTCCTCAACTATCCTACCAAATAGCCTGTGCTCCCAATCTGCACCAGCCAACTCCTCCCTCATCCTGTTGTGGTCTCCCTTGTTCAAGCAGAATACACTAGTTTTAGATCTAACTAATTCATCCTCCAACTGAATGTGAAATTCAATCATACTATGATCACTCTTTCCAAGAGGATCCCTGACTACAAGATTGTTAATTTTACCTGTCACATTGCACAGGACTAGATCTAAGAAAGCATTTTCCTTTGTAGGTTCACTAACATGCTGCTCAAGAAAGTCACCACGGATACATTCTATGAAGTCCTCCTCAAGACTTCCTTGACCAACTTGATTCATCCAATCTATGTGGAAGTTAAAATCCCCCATGGCAACTGCCATTCCGTTCTTACAAGCCTCAGTTACTTCTTGGTTAATTGCCTCTGCCACTGCAATATTTTTATTAGGTGGCCTATAGAGAACTCCCACCAGTTCTCTTTACTATTCTTAATCTCTACCCAGATGGACTCAACATTCTGCTCCATATATCTTATATCGTCTCTCACAGTCACCCTGATCTCATCTTTAATTAAGAGCGCCACCCCATCTCCTCTGCCTTCCTGCCTATCTTTCTGTATTACCTGATACCCTTGGATATTTAATTCCCAGTCATCTCCACTGCAACCTGGTTTCTGTAATGGCCACTAAATCATATGCCTTGGTACTGATCTGTGCCACAGGTTCACCAACCTTGTTTCTAATACTACAGGCATTTAGATACGGTGCCCTTATACTCATTGTCCTTTTAGAATTGAGTGACCTATGTGATTTTTGCTTTTTACTTTTATGCACTCTACTCTTACTTTTTTCTTCACTGCGGGGGTGGTGGGGGGGGGGGTGATTGATAAGTTTGCGGCCTAAGGTAGAAGGAGATGAGTTATACAGCTCTCATTACATGCACATGAAGTTCAACTCTGAGTGACTTTGCAGAAAGTTTGAAGTTAATAACTCATCAGGGGTGATTGATAAGTTTGCGGCCTAAGGTAGAAGGAAATGAGTTATTAAGTTTAATCTTTCTGTCGCCCAATCGTCCAAAAGCCAAAAGCCAAAAGCAGTAGTTTCATGCTGTCAAAGTCAATCCTATGGCCATTGAGAATGTGATGTTCCGATACCACCGATTTCTCCGGGTAACCTAAAAGACCATAAGAAAATAGCATATAGGAGCAGAATTAAGGCATTCAGCCAATCGAGTCTGCTCCAAATTCTAGCATGGCTGATCCCAGAACCCACTAAACACCATACTCCTGCCTTCTCATCATAACCTTTGATGTCCTGACCAATCAGGAAGGTATCAATTTTCACTTTAAATATACTCACATACATGGCCCCCACAGCATTCCTCAGATTCACTACTCTCTGGCTAAAGGCACTCCTCCTTACCTCTGTTCTAAACGGTTGCCTCTCTGTTTTGAGGTTGCGCCCTCTAAATTCTGGACACCCCCACCACAGGAAACACCCTTTCCCCATCCACCCTATCGAGTCCTTTCAACATTTGGAAGGTTTTATTGAGAACCCCCCAGCATTCTTCTAAATTCCAGTGAGTACAGACCCAAAGCTGCTGAAGGCTCCTCACATGTTAACCCTCTCATTCCCAGAATCATCCTAGTGAACCTCCTCTGGACTCTCTCCAATAACAATACATCCTTTCTGAGTTATGGGGCCCAAAACTGTGGACAATATTCCAAGTGCGGCCTGACTAAAGTCTTATAAAGCCTCAGCATTATCTCCTTGCTTTTATATTCTATTCCCCTTGAAATGAATGCCAACATTGCATTTGCCTTCTTTACCACAGACTCCGCCTGTAAATTAACCTTGTGGGAGTCTTGCACAAGGACTCCTAAGTCATTTGCACCTCTAATGTTTGAAATTTCTCCCCCTTCAGATGACGGTCTGCACCGGTGATTGACTGTACCAGGTAGTTATCACTGGTTGATGCCCTAACTGCCAGAGTATTTGTTTTTCGTCAGTTTCCCAAAATCACGAGTCTGTGTCCCGAGCGCCCAAGGTCAAAGCGAAGATCCCTGAACCTGTCTGAACCATTAGAAGTTATTAATGAGATTAAGAGAGTCCACTCTGAGTGCTCAGATCTCCCAGCAGAGTTTCGCTGCCACCTGCCCGTCGTAATTGTGATTGTGCCATTGAGTTTTTGCCGGGCTCCTGCCCTTCCCGAGGGAGTCTGTTCTCCCCATCTGGTCCTGAGAGATGGGCTGTGGACAACTACCGCGAAGAGGCGTTGACAGTGGGTTTTATCAGACCCTCGGTGTCCTCTGCAGGGGCAGGATTTTGCTTTGTTACAAAGGAGGGTGGCAGCCTGAGATCCTGTACTGACTATGGGGATCGTAACAAGATTAGCATTAACAGTCGTCACCCCGACCGTTCGTGAACTCAGCCTCCGGTTTATTGCAAGGGCCCAGCATTTTCACTAAATTGGATCTGGGGAATGCCTACAATTTAATTTGGATTTGTCAGGGTGATGAATGGAAGATAGCATCCAATATCCCCACTGGGCATTGTGAATACCTAGTTATGCCCTTTGGGCATGTTAACGCCCCTGCAGTTTTCCAGCCATTTATTAATGATGCCTTGAAGGAGACCTGGACAATATTTTGATTTTTTTCAAGTTCTTATCAGGAATATGTCTCTCATGTTTGGCAGATTATGAGATAACACCTTGTCTGTCAAGCTGGGGGAGTGTGCATTTCTTGTCCCTAAAGTGTCCTCTTTAGGGTCTGTTATATCCTGGGAAACCTATCAGTGAATCTGGGTAAAACTCGCGCCATTCAGGACTGCCTCACTCCCACTTCTGTCAAGCAGATTCAGAGATCCTTGGCATTTGCTAACGTTAAAAGGGGGTTTATTAAGAATTTTAGCCCCATGACTGTTCCCATGATTAAACTTACCAAGTAAAGGTTGGGTCGTTTCTGTTGGACCGTAGAGAGGGGGAGTCCATCTTTAATGACCTTAGGTGCCATTTTGTCACTGCACCCAACCCTGATCTGCCTCTTGCTGTTGGGGTGAATGCTTCCGACATTGGAGTGCAGGGGCAGTCTTGTCCCAGCGTTCCACCACTGGTAGCAGATTGCATCCCTTTGCTCACGTTTCCGAGACGGTTGTCACCAGCCGAGTCTGTGGGTAACCGGCAGTTGTTGGCTGTTGAACTGGCTTAGAAGACTGGCAAAACTGGTTTGGAAGGAGCTGGGTGCCCATTTGTTGTACGGACGGATCATAAGAATTTAGCTTTTATGTCCAGAGTGCCAGGAGACTGAACCCAGGACAAGCCCGTTGGACATTGTTTTTTAATCTTTTCAATAGTGTCATTACTTCTCACCCAGGTTCCAAGAACCGAAAGCTTGACGCCCTATCTAGGCAATTTGATTCCCCCCCCCCCCCCCCCCGCCCCCATCAATTCGATTGACAGGCCAGAGTCAATACTTTCGGAGGATCCTGTCACTTGAGACGTTGATCCCCAAGTCAGACAAGCCCTCGAGGGGAATAATCTAGTTCCCAGGATTGTTCCCCTAGATCACTTTTTCGACATAGACTGTATGTCCACGCTGGCATTTCATGCTCCCTAGAATTCATAAAAAGGCTAATTGATGGCCTGGTATTAACAGGGACGTCAAGTCATTTGTCCAAGTCTGTGATGTTTGGGCCCGTTCCAAAGATTCCATTTCTCCTCCCCAAGGTACTCTCTGTCCCCTCCCCATTCCGGCCTGGCCCTGGTCTCATCTCCCCCTGGATTTTTATCACTGGCTTGCCCCGATCACTGTTACTTTTGTTGGAGTAGATCGATTTCCGAAGGCTTGTCAATCTCTTTCCCTCACAAATTGCCCACAGCCCCTTGTTTCTGTCTGTGAACCTTTTATTCCTGCAGGAGTTTAGGGTTTCCTTACAATATTGGCTCTCGCAGGGCCCACAATTTGCGCCCAAGTTTGGGCATGCATTTTCTAAACTTAACTGGAGCTACCTCTAGCTTTTCTTCCAGCTTTCACCAACAGACAAGTGGTCAGACCAGGGGCACTAACCAAGATTTGGAACGCACTCTCCGTTGCTTTGTTTCTGTTGGCCCATCCTCTTCCAGTGACCATTTCTCGTAACGTCCTTAACATGCTTCTTTTCGAATGGCAGTTTACAGCCTCCTCTCCTTCCTGAGTAGGAAGTGGAAGTCAGTTCCGTCTGCTAAACAGTTTGTCGAAGAAAGCGCAAAGCCCCCCACTCCACATAAAATGCAGCAAGAACATTGACCCCAAAGCCCCTTCCCCCTGCATGACAAAACGGAAATAAATGGGTGAAAAACATAAAATATAGAAACCTAAAGTCCAAGGAAGTCCACAGTCCATGAACACAATAGTCCAATCCATCGCACAGTGAGATTCTCCATCATGAAGAGAGAGACACCACACGAGTCCCTAGGCCCGTCCACTCACCACACCAAGTGTAGGCCATTTACAGACTCCTCACAGCAATCAAAATGAAGGCAGTCAACACTAAACTCACACTTGCCTACCACATTTGCCTCGATGTCTTGATCTTCCTTGACGTCTTAATCGGCGATTAATGGACACTTTAATTGACAAAATGGAGTCAATCGTGGCCTTGCACCCCATCTCGAAGTTTCGTCGCCTCAAGGCCGTCTAAATACGCACACGATTCCCGGAATATTCTTGAAGACAGCAAAGCGCTGGATCACTCAAACGATCTCCAGGCTGTAAATCGCGGACTTCAACAGTCCCAGAACCACATTTAAGATGAAAATCAGGTATAAAAGAAGTAGAATCGACATTTTCGTAGGCTACCTGGAAGATGTCGACCAAGGGAGTGTTGTATGCTCGACCGGATTGAGCGCTGTAGACAGCGATGGCTAAAAGCCAAGATGATTCTGCAACTTGCTTCGGTGAGGCAGCAATTCAAAGCCAGCAGGAGGAAAGGTCTGGGTCCTTCTTTTTGCATAGGTCAGCAGGTTTGGCTCTCTACCCGATAGGATCCGGGAAGCCAGCTCCTCGTTTCATTGGGCCCTTTAGGATTGTGATTGTTCAGAGATAAATTCTGTAACTTTTAGGTTGCAGCTTCCCAAGTCTCTCCGAATCTAGAGAGTTCACTTCTCAAAACTTAACAACCTACTCTGTAGTCCTTTAGCCCCCACCCCTAAGCCTTCCCCTCTGCCTAGAATCTTAGATGGAGCACCCGTTTACACTGTCCGCAGATTGCTTGACTCCCGGCAAGTTAAGGGGCGGTTCCTGTATTTAGTTGATTGGGAGGAAAGGAGTTGGGTTCCAGCCGCGATATTTTGGACCCTGACCTGATTACTGATTATCATCGGCTTCACTCCAATCGCCCTAAGACACCAGGAATTGGCTTTGGAGGGTCATTTTAAAAATAAAAAGAAAAGATTTCTTTCAGTTATTATGTGGATTGTATTTTCTCTGTCTCAGCTTGTGGCTATGTCGTGTCCCTTGGATTGCTTACCTTTCACATTGAATTGTTTGTTTTTGGCTTTTCACTTTGTGTTGTAGTTGTCTCATTTGGGATCATGGGGATTGTTAAGATCTCTTTGTATTTATCACTTTTAATCAATTTGGGATAATTGCACTAGCATGGGATTGTCAACGTCTTGTATTATAGGTCAGGTTGGTCCTGAATTCCCACGTGCTTCAGGGTGTATTTCAGGGAGGTGCCAACCCCTCTGTGCTCAGTCATTGTGGATCCTTGTCCAGTGAAACTCTGACCAAGTTCTTCTGTCTGTCTCCAGTGATTTCAGTCTGTCTGCCCTTAACCCTGTTGTCCATCATCACCTCCTTCCTGTCTGCTCTGAACTCTCCAGACTCTCATTCCCACTGTCTATCCTCTACCATCTAAACTCTCCACACTCTCATTCCCACTGTCTATCCTCTACCGTCTGAAATCTCCACACTCTCATTCCCACTGTCTATCCTCTACCGTCTGAACTCTCCACACTCTCATTCCCACTGTCTATCCTCTACCGTCTGAACTCTCCACACTCTCATTCCCACTGTCTATCCTCTACCGTCTGAACTCTCCACACTCTCATTCCCACTGTCTATCCTCTACCGTCTGAACTCTCCACACTCTCATTCCCACTGTCTATCCTCTACCGTCTGAACTCTCCACACTCTCATTCCCACTGTCTATCCTCTACCGTCTGAACTCTCCACACTCTCATTCCCACTGTCTATCCTCTACCGTCTGAACTCTCCACACTCTCATTCCCACTGTCTATCCTCTACCGTCTGAACTCTCCACACTCTCATTCCCACTGTCTATCCTCTACCATCTAAACTCTCCACACTCTCATTCCCACTGTCTATCCTCTACCGTCTGAAATCTCCACACTCTCATTCCCACTGTCTATCCTCTACCGTCTGAACTCTCCACACTCTCATTCCCACTGTCTATCCTCTACCGTCTGAACTCTCCACACTCTCATTCCCACTGTCTATCCTCTACCGTCTGAACTCTCCACACTCTCATTCCCACTGTCTATCCTCTACCGTCTGAACTCTCCACACTCTCATTCCCACTGTCTATCCTCTACCGTCTGAACTCTCCACACTCTCATTCCCACTGTCTATCCTCTACCGTCTGAACTCTCCACACTCTCATTCCCACTGTCTATCCTCTACCGTCTGAACTCTCCACACTCTCATTCCCACTGTCTATCCTCTACCGTCTGAACTCTCCACACTCTCATTCCCATTGACCACGCACTTCACTCTCTGCTCTCAGCTGCTCCTGTCTGTTCCGATCTCTCTGACTCTCATTCCAACTCCCTACTCACTTCATTCTCTCCTGTCTGCTCTCAAGTTTCTGTCCTGCAATCCCCATTTTTAACTCTCTGCTGTCTTTGTCCCCACTGGGGGCAGCCCGGTAGCGTAGCAGTTAGTGTAACACTTTACTGCGCCAGCGATTACTGATAGGGGTTCAATTCCTGCCACTCTCTTTCTCCCCGTGACCATGTGGGTTCCCTCTGGGCATTCTAGTTTGGTCGCACCTTCCAAAGAGACGTGTGGTTGGGCTTAGTAAGTTGTGGTCACGCTACGTTGGTGCAGGAAGCTTGGTGACACAAGCCCGCTGCCCACACTGCATCCTCACTGATTTGATTTAATACAAGCGATGCATTTCACCGCAAGTTTCAATGTGTATGTGATAAATAAATCTCATCTCTCATCTCTGTCCAGACTTCAAAAAAAGAGAAAAATTACAAGAATGATGAAGCAGACGTGTTTAATTAGGCCTTAACTAACGTTTTACAAAACTACTCAATGGAGACAACGAGCAGACGACAGAGTTAATAAACAGGTGTTGGTCTGTGGGTAGATGGTTCAATCTGTTTAAACCTGGCGCACCTCATTCAGGACCTTTGCAAAACTCCAGAACCAGCGAGGGACTTTGCGGGCTGCGCGGCTCTCCTGCGGTCGCTTTGGACGAGGGGAGGGGTGCGGAGCAGCCAGCGAGCCCAGCGCCTCGGCTGTGCCGTGTGCACGATGCTCATAGCGCTTCTCAGCCACATCAGGCGTTTCAGCTGTTCCACCGCCTTCCCTTTGTCGTGGAGCAGCTGGTGCTCCGTCACTGTCCGCTTGCTGAAAGAGAAACCAGGAGACTGTTGTACCTCTGTGGCTCTCCCCACAGTTCCCCCGTAACTGTGTACAGTCAGTGGCCACTTCATCAGCTACACCTGTACACCGGCTCATTAATGGTAGCATCTAGACAGCCAATCACGTGGCAGCAACTCAGCGCAGAAAAGCATGCAGGCGTGGTCCAGAGGTTCAGACCAAACATCAGAACGCGGAAGAAATGTGATCTGAGTGACTTTGACCGTGGAATGATTATTGGTGCCAGATGGGGTGGTTTGAGTATCATGCACAAGTTTCTAGAGTTTACAGAGAATGGTGCAAAAACAAAAAAAAAAAGTGAGCGGTAGTTCTGTAGATGTCAGAGGCGAATAGCCAGAGTGTTCAAGCTGGTAGGAACGTGACAGGCACACATTTCAATAGTGACGTGCAGACAAACATCTCTGAATGCAGAACGCGTTGACCTTCGAAGTGGATGGACTGCAGCAGCGGAATCAATGAACATTTACTCACTAATCACTTTAGGTACGTTGTGGCCACTGACTGTATATTTACTGTACGAGTAGTCCTAATTTGCTGTGATGTGTTAACATGACATTCAATAAAATACAACAACATTCAACAATTATAAAGAATAAAGAATCATATAATTCTTTAAAATAATTAATATGATATAATTATTTATCTAATACATATATACCTTATATATATTATACATAATAATGATATAATGAATATAGCATTATATTATATACTACAAACTGGATGTTGTCCATCAGTTCACATACCTGGGGTCCATCATCAGCGGCAACCTCTCCTTGGGCACAGAAATCGGCTAGCAGATTGGGAAGGCTGCACCAACTCTTGCTGCCTCACCACACGAGTCTGGGAGAATTCCAAACCCTCAGTCAAAACGAGGATGGCAGTGTACGGTGCTTGTTTCACCAGCACACTGCTGTAGGGCAGTGAGACCTGGACAACACATGCTCAGCAGGAGAGGAGGCTCAACACCTTCTATTTAAGGTGTCTTTGTCACAGTTTGGGCATCTCCTGGAGAGGCAGAGTACCCAATACTGAGGTTGTCTCTCGCGCCGGCCCCTTGGCAGCGTAGGCTGTGCTGGTTTGGTCACGTCTGCCGCATGCAGGATGTCCGTGTTCCCAAAGACATAGGCTGACTTCAGGCAAGAGCACCGCTGGCCGCCTGCCAGTGCACCACAGGGATGTCTACAAGCAGGGCAATAAGCCTTTGGACATCAACACTGAGTCCTGGGGGGAACTTGCAGACTGAGAATCACCCTGAAACAACACCTTAAGTCAGGCGAGGAAAAACTCGTGAAAGCGACAGAAGACAAACGGGGCCATAGGAAGGAACGGTGTTTCTCCAGCGGAGCTGAGACCACAGTCTTTGCAACAGAGATTGCCACTCTCACACTGGTCTCGTCAGCCACAGGCAGCACTGAACCAGCAATGCAAATAACCAGGACACAGCATCTCTGGTCGGCCTTGACCAATGGAGGGCCACTTGAAAGTTAGGTGATAAAGGGTGGAAATGGAAGAAACAATGCATGAATACACAAATACCAGCATGTATTTAAAATGTAACGGGCATTATGGAAAGTGGTTTACAGTGCTTACAGTGCAGAGCAGTGACAGGGGTAATTGATAGAGGGGGCTAGGGAGGGAGTAACTGGAATGGTTGATCAGATTAACTGCCTGGGGAAGAAACTTTTAAGATGGTGTGAGGTTTTTTTTTAACAACCCTATAGTGCTTTCTAGAAAGAAGCTTTTGAAAAAGACGGTTTGCAGGGTGGCTAGTGTCCTCCCACTTTGCAGGCATAGGCTAGTAGGTCACATGCGTGTAACAGGGTGGTGTGGGCTCAAAGGGCCAGAAGGACCTGTTACCTTCCTCCATCTCTAGATAAATATATAAACAAACACAATTCCCACACAAAACTCTGGACAAACTCAACAGATCAGGCAGCATCTATGGAGGAGTATAAACAGCTGAGGTTTTGGGCCAAAACCCTTCATCAGGACTGGAAAGGGAGGGGGTAGCATCCAGAATAAGAAGGTGGTGGGGGTGGAAAAGGGGTGCAAGCTGGCAGGTGATAGGTTAGACCAGGTGAGGGGAGAAGAGGAAGATGAAGCCAGAAGCTGGGAAGTGATTGGTGAAAGAGGTAAAGGGCTGAAGAAGAAGGAATCTGATAGGAGAGAAGAGTGGACCATGGGAGAAAGGGAAGGTGGGGGGGGGGGCACCAGAGGGAGGTGATGGGCAGGGGAGGAGCAGAGAAGGGCTAAGGGGCTGGGGAACTAGAATGGGGAATGGAAAAAGAGAGTAGGAGGGAGGAGGGTGAATTTGCATGAAGGTAGAGAAATCAATGTTAATGCTGTCCGAATGGAGGCTGTGAAGACGGAATATGAGGCATTCTATATATTGGGTTTAGTACTATATAGCATCTTGCATGGACAGAACATCACAAGGGGAGAGCTTTCAATTGCTTTCTAAAGTGGAAATAGTTGGTAGCCATTTTTAACACCACAAGTTTTGAGAAACAAGGATGAACTTACGAAGAGATTGGGTAAACTAGGGTGATATTAAGTGTGAAATGTGACCTTTGAGAAACCTGACAGGGTGGATGCTGGGAAAATGTCTTCCCAGGTTTGGGAAATAGTGCCAGCCAGCTTGGACCGTAAGGAAATTCCATCGATTGTGTCTCTTTGGGGGTGTTCTTTACTGGACTACTTTGGATACTTGGCTGCTGAGGTACACTCAAGACAAAATAACATCTGATCTTTGGATACTGTGGTAATCCAGGAATTTATAAAGATAAAAAGATTATGTATATTAGCTTTGCTTGTCACATGTACATTGAAACGTCAAATCATACAGTGAAATGCATTATTTTGCTGCAATGACCAACACAGACTGAGGATTGTGCTGGAGGCAGCCTGCGAGTGTCACCACGTAGCATGCCCACAACTTACCAATCCTAACCTGTAAGACCAGAAGATGTAGGAGCAGAATTAGGCCATTTGGCCCATCGAGTCTGCTCTGCCATTCAAACATGGCTGATTTATTATCCCTCAATCCCAGTCTCCTGCCTTCTCCCTGTAACCTATGCTGCCCTTACAAATCAAGAATCTATCATCTGCTGATTTAAATATACCCACAGATGCTGACTTGGCCTCCACAGCCCGTATTGCTTTAGAATGTGAGAGGAAACTGGAGCGCCCAGAGGAAACCCATCTGGTCACCTAGAGAAGATATGAACTCCTTACAGGCAGAGGCGGGAATCAAACCCTGACTGCTGTAAAACTTTATGCTAAATGCTATGTTAACATGCTGTATGGTTTTTATTTTCTATTTAATGTATCAGTAATATTGCAAATATATTGTTTGATCAAGCATTTTCTTTGTTGTTTACATGATTCAGTATGGGTTATATGTAAAAGTACGTGAATGGAATACGTTATCATGCCACCAAGTCATATGTGTGCACCTCTCTAAAGTGAAACTAAGAGGGTGCACATTTAGGGATCACCGCCACCCAGGACATGGTCTCTTCTCACTGCTGCCATCAGGAAGAAGGTACAGGAGCCTCAGGTCCCACCCGAACAAGTTCAGGAACAGTTATTATCCCTCAACCACCAGGCTCTTGAACCAGAGGGGATAACTTCACTCAACTTCACTTGCCCCATCAGTGAAATGTTCCCACAACCTATGGACTCACTTTCAAGGATTCTACAGCAATGTTCTCAGTATTATTTATTTACTTCTGTACATGCACAGTTTGTCTTCTCTTGCGTGTTGGTTGTTTCTCCATCTGGCGTGCAGTTTTAATGAATTCTATTGTTTTTATTTGTATCTACTGTGAATGCCTCAAAGAAACTGAACCTCAGTGGTTGTATGTGGTGATACATATGCTCTGAGCTTTGAACTGGTTGTGACATTTCCCGGCATATTTATGCTAACTGCTTAGTACCTACCGGTCAGATAGGACTGCACCGGGGACTGGCTACAAAACACTCAGATACAAATCCTACCCTGGGGAAGATTTACACCATCACAAAAAACAAGTATTTCTTACTTTTCGTTGAGATCCTGCGCACCGACTGACAAGCAAAGGAGGAGAACTGCAATCACGATCGTCAGATTGTCGCTGGAAAGCAGATTCATTGCCTCAGTCCTATATCAAACATGACATAGAGATCTGTTAGTGATTGACCAGCCCAGGGAACCAGGGATTCACTGGTCCCACATCCGTTGTGGAACAAGACTAACTCAGTTTGCAGAAGTAATCGGTAGTCGGTTTCTTATTGCCATAGTACACTATTTCAACAGGAGGGCTAAACCAGGTGACGGTAGCTGGTGGGCCTCTCACCCGGTGAGAAAGGGACATGAGCACAACATAAACACAACAGGTCCTGATGAAGGGTTTCAGCCCAAAATGTCAACTGTTAATTTCCATCCGCAGATGCTGCCCGATCTGCTGAGCTCCTCCAGCATTTGCTCGGGATGCAAAGTCAGCTCTGGCACTCTGGGCAGTTGAAGTCAACAGTGAGATCTAATGGCCGGGAGGGCAGTTAGTTCTGCGATGCTTCGTGGAGAGGGAGAGCATGATGAGGCACAGAAGAACCCCTGGTCATCCACTACAACCAAGGAAGACCCCAGCTGCGACAACTACTTGTCCCACTGGACCCGGACTTCCGAGATCAAGAGAGTGGAACTGCCCCAGTGCAACAGCTTTTCTACTTTCAAAACTGTCCCACACAGTCTTCTTCATGCAGTCAATCGGCCAGTCACCAGGGTTCAGAGAAAAGCTTTTATTTGCATGCCAGCCAGGCAGATCACTCCTCATGTACAGTATCATGTGAAACAAAGTGTTTCCCACACCACTAGTCATTGGCAGGCAACCATTTTTCCCCACACTTTGCCTCCTGTCTGCTAAACAATCTTTTATCCACACTCGTGTCTTTCCTGTATGCCATGGGCTCTTATCTTGTTAAGTAGCCTCACGTATGGCACCTTGTTAAAAGCCTTCTGAAAATCCAAATAAACAACATCCATCGATTCTCCTTTCTCTATCCTGCCTGTTATTTCCTCAAAGAATTCCAACAGATTTGTTTGACAAGATTTCTCCTTAAGGAAACCATGTTGACTTTGGCCCATTTTAATCATGTGCCTCCAAGTAGCCTGAAATCTCATCCTTAAGAATAGACTCCAACATCTTGCCAGCCATTGAGCTCAGGCTAACCAGCCTAAACCTTCCTTTCTTCAGCCCCCCTCCCTTTTGAAAGAGTGAAGTGACTTTTCCAATTTTCCAGTCCTCTGGAACCATTCCAGAATCTAGTGATTTTTTTTAAAGATCATTACCAATGCCACCACAATTTCTTCAGGTACCTCATTCAGAACCTTAGGGTGTAGTCCATCTGGTCCAGGTGACTTATCTACCTTCAGACATTTCCAGTTTCCCAAGCACATTTTCTTTAGTAATTGGAACTACACTAACTTGATCTGACACTCTCGAATTTCTGGCATACTGCTAGTGTCTTCCATAGTGAACACTGATACAAAATACATTAATTTTGGCCATCATTTCTTTCTCCCCCATTATTATCTCTCCAGGGTTGTTTTGCAGCAGTCTGATATCTACCCTCACCTCTCTTTTATGCTTTATATATCTGAAAAACTTTTTATACCCTTTTTTATATTATGGGCTACCTTACCTTTCATATTTCATCTTTCTCTCCTTAAGGCTCATTTAGTTGCTTTCTGTTGATCTTTTAAAAGCTTTCCAATCCTCTAATTTACCACTAAGTCTTACTATATTATATGCTGTCTCTTTTATGTATCTTTCCTATGCCTTCCAAATTGCCCCTGAAACTCCATCCATTGCTGTTCTACCATCAGCCCTGCTAGTGTCCTCTTCCAATAAACTTTGGCCAGCTCCTCTCTCATGCCTCTGTAATTCCCTTTACTCCACTGTAATACTGATACATCTACTCCCTTTCAAACTGCAGGGTGAATTCTATCATATTATGATCACCGCCTCCTAAAGGTTCCTTTACCTTAAGCTCCCTAATCAAATCTGGTTCATTACACAACACCCAGTCCAGAATCGTCTTTCCTCTTTGTGGGCTTGACCATGAGCTGCTCTAAAAAGCCATCTCATAGGCATTCTACAAATTCCCTCTCTTGGGATCCAGCACCAATCTGATTTTCCTAATCTTTCTGCATAATGAAATCCCCCATAACTATTGTAACATTGCCCTTATTAAATGACTTTTCCATCCCCTATTGCAATTTATATCCCACATCCTGGCTACTGTTTGGAGGCCTGTATATAACTTCCATTGGGGTCTTTTTGCCCTTGCTGTTTCTTATCACTCCCAACAAGGATTCTGCACCTTTTGATCCTATGCCACCTCTTTCTAAGGGTTTGATTTCATTACTTGCCAACAGAGCCATGCCACCCTCTCTGCCTACCTGCCTGTCCTTTAGATGTAATATGACTCCCTGGATGTTGAGCTCCCAACTATGATCTATATCTGAGAACAGATGTACTGGCATTGGAGATGGTTCAGAAGAGGTTTATGAGAATGATCCCAGGAATGAAAGGGTGAACGTATGAGGAACGATGATAGCTCTGTGGAGTTTAGAAGAATGAGGGGTGATATCAATGAAATCTATTGAATATGGAAAGGCCTAGACAGAGTGGACTTAAAGAGCATGTTTCCTATACTGGAAGAGTCTAGGACCAGAGGGCACAGCCTCAGAATAGAGGGACGTCCATTTAGAGCACAGATGGGAAGGAATTACTTTGTCCAGAGGGTGGTGAATCTGTGGAATTCATTGCTATAGACAGCTGTGGAGGCCAGGTCATTGGGTATATCGTGGCACAGATTGATAAGTTCTTGGTTAGTAAGAGTATCAAAGGTTACAGAGAGAAGGCAGGAAATGGGTTTCAGAGGGAAAGTGTATCAGGCATGATTGAATGGTGGAGCAGACTCAATGGGCCAAATAGCCTGATGCTGCTCTTTGTCTTATTTGCCAAGATCTCCACAACCTCCTCCCTGGAACATCCACATCAACTCCCTTTTTGCCATCAACCGTTGCTGATGGGCAGTTTCCAGCCCACTATTAGCCTGCCAGCACCTTCGTCCAGATGTAGGAAGAAGTCGGGACGCCGGGGGGGGGGGGGGGGAGAGAGAGAGACAGAGAGAGACACTCACACACACACTCATAATCACACACACACACACACACACACACACACACACACACACACACACACACACACACACACACACACACACACACACACACACACACACACACACACACACACACACACCATGCACTCTGCAGAGAGGCCAAACACAGGTCATGGAAGAGTGAGGCAGCCTGAGGTACACCCTGCACTGAGGTGCTTTTTACTCAGGCTCTGACAAAAAAAAACCGGTAAAGGCTTGTGGAGAACAAGTGACAATTTTGGAATCATTGTGGGTAACAAAGGGCAACACGGTAGCATAGACAATGTTCTACGTACTATGTTTAGGGTTCTATATTTTATGTTCTATGTCGCTTGGTCTAAGTACTATGACCAATGTTCTGTTTTCTATGTTTTATGTTCAATGTTCAATGTTCTTTTCTACGTATTATGTTCTATATACCACGTGTTATGTTCTATGTTTTATATTCTGTGGGCTATGCTCTACGCTCGATGTTCTGTGTTCCATGTTCTATGTTTTATATTTTGTGGGCTATGCTCTACGCTCGATGTTCCGTGTTCCATATTCTGTGGGCTATGCTCTACGCTCGATGTTCCGTGTTCCATATTCTGTGGGCTATGCTCTACGCTCGATGTTCCGTGTTCCATGTTCTATGTTTTATATTCTGTGGGCTATGCTCTACGCTCGATGTTCTGTGTTCCATATTCTGTGGGCTATGCTCTACGCTCGATGTTCCGTGTTCCATATTCTGTGGGCTATGCTCTACGCTCGATGTTCCGTGTTCCATGTTCTATGTTTTATATTCTGTGGGCTATGCTCTACGCTCGATGTTCTGTGTTCCATGTTCTATGTTTTATATTCTGTGGGCTATGCTCTACGCTCGATGTTCCGTGTTCCATGTTCTATGTTTTATATTCTGTGGGCTATGCACTATGCTTGATGTTCTGTGTTCCATATTCTGTGGGCTATGCTCTACGCTCGATGTTCTGTGTTCCATATTCTGTGGGCTATGCTCTACGCTCGATGTTCCGTGTTCCATATTCTGTGGGCTATGCTCTACGCTCGATGTTCTGTGTTCCATATTCTGTGGGCTATGCTCTACGCTCGATGTTCCGTGTTCCATATTCTGTGGGCTATGCTCTACGCTCGATGTTCCGTGTTCCATGTTCTATGTTTTATATTCTGTGGGCTATGCTCTACGCTCGATGTTCCGTGTTCCATATTCTGTGGGCTATGCTCTACGCTCGATGTTCCGTGTTCCATGTTCTATGTTTTATATTCTGTGGGCTATGCTCTACGCTCGATGTTCCGTGTTCCATGTTCTATGTTTTATATTCTGTGGGCTATGCTCTACGCTCGATGTTCCGTGTTCCATGTTCTATGTTTTATATTCTGTGGGCTATGCTCTATGCTCGATGTTCCGTGTTCCATGTTCTATGTTTTATATTCTGTGGGCTATGCTCTACGCTTGATGTTCCGTGTTCCATGTTCTATGTTTTATATTCTGTGGGCTATGCTCTACGCTCGATGTTCCGTGTTCCATGTTCTATGTTTTATATTCTGTGGGCTATGCTCTACGCTCGATGTTCCGTGTTCCATGTTCTATGTTTTATATTCTGTGGGCTATGCTCTACGCTCGATGTTCCGTGTTCCATGTTCTATGTTTTATATTCTGTGGGCTATGCTCTACGCTCGATGTTCTGTGTTCCATGTTCTATGTTTTATATTCTGTGGGCTATGCTCTACGCTCGATGTTCCGTGTTCCATGTTCTATGTTTTATATTCTGTGGGCTATGCTCTACGCTCGATGTTCCGTGTTCCATGTTCTATGTTTTATATTCTGTGGGCTATGCTCTACGCTCGATGTTCTGTGTTCCATGTACTATGTTTTATATTCTGTGGGCTATGCTCTACGCTCGATGTTCCATGTTCCATGTTCTATGTTTTATATTCTGTGGGCTATGCTCTACGCTCGATGTTCCGTGTTCCATGTTCTATGTTTTATATTCTGTGGGCTATGCTCTACGCTCGATGTTCTGTGTTCCATGTTCTATGTTTTATATTCTGTGGGCTATGCTCTACACTCGATGTTCTGTGTTCCATATTCTGTGGGCTATGCTCTACGCTCGATGTTCCGTGTTCCATATTCTGTGGGCTATGCTCTACGCTCGATGTTCTGTGTTCCATGTTCTATGTTTTATATTCTGTGGGCTATGCTCTATGCTCGATGTTCCGTGTTCCATGTTCTATGTTTTATATTCTGTGGGCTATGCTCTACGCTCGATGTTCTGTGTTCCATGTTCTATGTTTTATATTCTGTGGGCTATGCTCTACGCTCGATGTTCCGTGTTCCATGTTCTATGTTTTATATTCTGTGGGCTATGCTCTACGCTCGATGTTCCGTGTTCCATGTTCTATGTTTTATATTCTGTGGGCTATGCTCTACGCTCGATGTTCCGTGTTCCATGTTCTATGTTTTATATTCTGTGGGCTATGCTCTACGCTCGACGTTCTGTGTTCCATGTTCTATGTTTTATATTCTGTGGGCAATGCTCTATGCTCGATGTTCCGTGTTCCATGTTCTATGTTTTATATTCTGTGGGCTATGCTCTACGCTCGATGTTCTGTGTTCCATGTTCTATGTTTTATATTCTGTGGGCTATGCTCTACGCTCGATGTTCTGTGTTCCATGTTCTATGTTTTATATTCTGTGGGCTATGCTCTACGCTCGATGTTCTGTGTTCCATGTTCTATGTTTTATAATCTGTGGGCTATGCTCTACGCTCGATGTTCTGTGTTCCATGTTCTATGTTTTATATTCTGTGGGCTATGCTCTACGCTCGATGTTCTGTGTTCCATGTTCTATGTTTTATATTCTGTGGGCTATGCTCTACGCTCGATGTTCTGTGTTCCATGTTCTATGTTTTATATTCTGTGGGCTATGCTCTACGCTTGATGTTCTGTGTTCCATGTTCTATGTTTTATATTCTGTGGGCTATGCTCTACGCTTGATGTTCTGTGTTCCATGTTCTATGTTTTATATTCTGTGGGCTATGCTCTACGCTCGATGTTCTGTGTTCCATATTCTGTGGGCTATGCTCTACGCTCGATGTTCTGTGTTCCATATTCTGTGGGCTATGCTCTACGCTCGATGTTCCGTGTTCCATGTTCTATGTTTTATATTCTGTGGGCTATGCTCTACGCTCGATGTTCCGTGTTCCATGTTCTATGTTTTATATTCTGTGGGCTATGCTCTATGCTCGATGTTCCGTGTTCCATGTTCTATGTTTTATATTCTGTGGGCTATGCTCTACGCTTGATGTTCCGTGTTCCATGTTCTATGTTTTATATTCTGTGGGCTATGCTCTACGCTTGATGTTCCGTGTTCCATGTTCTATGTTTTATATTCTGTGGGCTATGCTCTACGCTCGATGTTCCGTGTTCCATGTTCTATGTTTTATATTCTGTGGGCTATGCTCTACGCTCGATGTTCCGTGTTCCATGTTCTATGTTTTATATTCTGTGGGCTATGCTCTACGCTCGATGTTCTGTGTTCCATGTTCTATGTTTTATATTCTGTGGGCTATGCTCTACGCTCGACTTTCTGTGTTCCATGTTCTATGTTTTATATTCTGTGGGCAATGCTCTATGCTCGATGTTCCGTGTTCCATGTTCTATGTTTTATATTCTGTGGGCTATGCTCTACGCTCGATGTTCTGTGTTCCATGTTCTATGTTTTATATTCTGTGGGCTATGCTCTACGCTCGATGTTCTGTGTTCCATGTTCTATGTTTTATATTCTGTGGGCTATGCTCTACGCTCGATGTTCTGTGTTCCATGTTCTATGTTTTATAATCTGTGGGCTATGCTCTACGCTCGATGTTCTGTGTTCCATGTTCTATGTTTTATATTCTGTGGGCTCTGCTCTACGCTCGATGTTCTGTGTTCCATGTTCTATGTTTTATATTCTGTGGGCTATGCTCTACGCTCGATGTTCTGTGTTCCATGTTCTATGTTTTATATTCTGTGGTCTATGCTCTACGCTTGATGTTCTGTGTTCCATGTTCTATGTTTTATATTCTGTGGGCTATGCTCTACGCTCGATGTTCTGTGTTCCATATTCTGTGGGCTATGCTCTACGCTCGATGTTCTGTGTTCCATATTCTGTGGGCTATGCTCTACGCTCGATGTTCCGTGTTCCATATTCTGTGGGCTATGCTCTACGCTCGATGTTCTGTGTTCCATGTTCTATGTTTTATATTCTGTGGGCTATGCTCTACGCTCGATGTTCCGTGTTCCATATTCTGTGGGCTATGCTCTACGCTCGATGTTCTGTGTTCCATATTCTGTGGGCTATGCTCTACGCTCGATGTTCCGTGTTCCATATTCTGTGGGCTATGCTCTACGCTCGATGTTCCATGTTCCATATTCTGTGGGCTATGCTCTACGCTCGATGTTCTGTGTTCCATGTTCTATGTTTTATATTCTGTGGGCTATGCTCTACGCTCGATGTTCTGTGTTCCATATTCTATGTTTTATATTCTGTGGGCTATGCTCTACGCTCGATGTTCCGTGTTCCATGTTCTATGTTTTATATTCTGTGGGCTATGCTCTACGCTCGATGTTCTGTGTTCCATATTCTGTGGGCTATGCTCTACGCTCGATGTTCTGTGTTCCATGTTCTATGTTTTATATTCTGTGGGCTATGCTCTATGCTCGATGTTCTGTGTTCCATGTTCTATGTTTTATATTCTGTGGGCTATGCTCTACGCTTGATGTTCTGTGTTCCATGTTCTATGTTTTATATTCTGTGGGCTATGCTCTACGCTTGATGTTCTGTGTTCCATGTTCTATGTTTTATATTCTGTGGGCTATGCTCTACGCTCGATGTTCTGTGTTCCATATTCTGTGGGCTATGCTCTACGCTCGATGTTCTGTGTTCCATATTCTGTGGGCTATGCTCTACGCTCGATGTTCCGTGTTCCATATTCTGTGGGCTATGCTCTACGCTCGATGTTCCATGTTCCATATTCTGCGGGCTATGCTCTACGCTCGATGTTCTGTGTTCCATGTTCTATGTTTTATATTCTGTGGGCTATGCTCTACGCTCGATGTTCCGTGTTCCATATTCTGTGGGCTATGCTCTACGCTCGATGTTCTGTGTTCCATATTCTGTGGGCTATGCTCTACGCTCGATGTTCCGTGTTCCATATTCTGTGGGCTATGCTCTACGCTCGATGTTCTGTGTTCCATGTTCTATGTTTTATATTCTGTGGGCTATGCTCTACGCTCGATGTTCTGTGTTCCATATTCTATGTTTTATATTCTGTGGGCTATGCTCTACGCTCGATGTTCCGTGTTCCATGTTCTATGTTTTATATTCTGTGGGCTATGCTCTGCGCTCGATGTTCTGTGTTCCATATTCTGTGGGCTATGCTCTACGCTCGATGTTCCATGTTCCATATTCTGTGGGCTATGCTCTACGCTCGATGTTCTGTGTTCCATGTTCTATGTTTTATATTCTGTGGGCTATGCTCTACGCTCGATGTTCTGTGTTCCATATTCTATGTTTTATATTCTGTGGGCTATGCTCTACGCTCGATGTTCCGTGTTCCATGTTCTATGTTTTATATTCTGTGGGCTATGCTCTGCGCTCGATGTTCTGTGTTCCATATTCTGTGGGCTATGCTCTACGCTCGATGTTCCGTGTTCCATATTCTGTGGGCTATGCTCTACGCTCGATGTTCCGTGTTCCATGTTCTATGTTTTATATTCTGTGGGCTATGCTCTACGCTCGATGTTCCGTGTTCCATGTTCTATGTTTTATTTTCTGTGGGCTATGCTCTACGCTCGATGTTCCGTGTTCCATGTTCTATGTTTTATATTCTGTGGGCTATGCTCTACGCTCGATGTTCCGTGTTGCATGTTCTATGTTTTATATTCTGTGGGCTATGCTCTACGCTCGATGTTCCGTGTTCCATGTTCTATGTTTTATATTCTGTGGGCTATGCTCTACGCTCGATGTTCCGTGTTCCATATTCTGTGGGCTATGCTCTACGCTCGATGTTCCGTGTTCCATGTTCTATGTTTTATATTCTGTGGGCTATGCTCTACGCTCGATGTTCTGTGTTCCATATTCTGTGGGCTATGCTCTACGCTCGATGTTCCGTGTTCCATGTTCTATGTTTTATATTCTGTGGGCTATGCTCTACGCTCGATGTTCCGTGTTCCATATTCTGTGGGCTATGCTCTACGCTCGATGTTCCGTGTTCCATATTCTGTGGGCTATGCTCTACGCTCGATGTTCCGTGTTCCATGTTCTATGTTGTATATTCTGTGGGCTATGCTCTACGCTCGATGTTCCGTGTTCCATGTTCTATGTTTTATATTCTGTGGGCTATGCTCTACGCTCGATGTTCCGTGTTCCATGTTCTATGTTTTATATTCTGTGGGCTATGCTCTACGCTCGATGTTCCGTGTTCCATGTTCTATGTTTTATATTCTGTGGGCTATGCTCTACGCTCGATGTTCCGTGTTCCATGTTCTATGTTTTATATTCTGTGGGCTATGCTCTACGCTCGATGTTCCGTGTTCCATGTTCTATGTTTTATATTCTGTGGGCTATGCTCTACGCTCGATGTTCCGTGTTCCATGTTCTATGTTTTATATTCTGTGGGCTATGCTCTACGCTTGATGTTCCGTGTTCTATGCAAAACGTTTGATGTTCTGTTCTATGTTTTATGTTTGATGTTCTGTATTCTACGTGCTACTTCATTCTTCTATGTTGTAAATTCTACGTTGTAAACTCTATGCTCGATGCTCCATATTTTATGTTCTGTGTTCTATTTCCCGCGTTCTAACTTCTGATAATCTGCGAGAAGGAAATGCAGTGGGAACAGAGCAGAATGCTTATCCGGACACTCTGCTGGCTTCAGACCAAACTCACATCAGTTCTCTTGGCCAGAACGTCAGGGAAAGAGAGAGCAGCTTTCATTCTCTGACAGACACCTTCCGTGGGGAGAGCAGCTGGAATGTGACAGGGAGGCTGGATAATGGAGTTTTTCAATCTCTCTAAAGAGCCGTGGCTATCAGGAATATAGAAACATGGAAAACCTATCGGCAGGAACTCAATGAAACAAGGACTCCAAGATGCTATAGCCTCCGCTGGCTCTGTATGGAAGCAATTGAGTCACCAAGCCCACACGGTGAAGGTGTGGGGTCATTTACTTTGGGAAGCATTTACTGTACCGCAGCAACAGAGAAAGGCTAGTGTAACTCTAGCACTGCAGCGACAACACAGGATCAAATCCCGTCATTCTCCGTCTGTACCCCCCTGGTGTCCGTGTGCTATTACAGTGAGAGTGACCCGGGTACGATTCCCGTCACTCTCCGTAAGGGCTCTGTATGATCCACCCCGTGTCCATGTGCTTACAGTGAGAGTGACCCGGGTACGATTCCCGTCACTCTCCGTAAGGGGTCTGTACGATCCCCCGTGTCCGTGTGCTATTACAGTGAGAGTGACCCGGGTACGATTCCCGTCACTCTCCGTAAGGGCTCTGTACGATCCCCCGTGTCCGTGTGCTATTACAGTGAGAGTGACCCGGGTACGATTCCCGTCACTCTCCGTAAGGGGTCTGTACGTACCCCCCGTGTCCGTGTGCTATTACAGTGAGAGTGACCCGGGCACGATTCCCGTCACTCTCCGTAAGGGGTCTGTACGATCCCCCGTGTCCGTGTGCTATTACAGTGAGAGTGACCCGGGCACGATTCCCGTCACTCTCCGTAAGGGCTCTGTACGATCCCCCGTGTCCGTGTGCTATTACAGTGAGAGTGACCCGGGTACGATTCCCGTCACTCTCCGTAAGGGGTCTGTACGTACCCCCCGTGTCCGTGTGCTATTACAGTGAGAGTGACCCGGGCACGATTCCCGTCACTCTCCGTAAGGGGTCTGTACGTACCCCCCGTGTCCGTGTGCTATTACAGTGAGAGTGACCCGGGTACGATTCCCGTCACTCTCCGTAAGGGGTCTGTACGTACCCCCCGTGTCCGTGTGCTATTACAGTGAGAGTGACCCGGGCACGATTCCCGTCACTCTCCGTAAGGGGTCTGTACGTACCCCCCGTGTCCGTGTGCTATTACAGTGAGAGTGACCCGGGTACGATTCCCGTCACTCTCCGTAAGGGGTCTGTACGTACCCCCCGTGTCCGTGTGCTATTACAGTGAGAGTGACCCGGGCACGATTCCCGTCACTCTCCGTAAGGGGTCTGTACGTACCCCCCGTGTCCGTGTGCTATTACAGTGAGAGTGACCCGGGTACGATTCCCGTCACTCTCCGTAAGGGGTCTGTACGTACCCCCCGTGTCCGTGTGGGTACTGCGGTTTGCTCTAGGGAACTTCAGGTCAGCAGGTTAATGGTACATGTGCAGCACCGGCGCTTTGGCCTGACTGGGCCTGTCGCCGTTCTGTGGCTCTCAATAAAATTCAGCAATTGGAAGTCTGAGATCGGTTAATTTGTAAGCGTTTCAGGGCAGTAGGCAGGCAGGTTGTGTGAGGATACAGGTCTGAGTTACGGAAATCAGAAACCCTGTACTACAGAATGCTGCAAGTTCAGTTTAAACCGACTGCAGAGGGGCTGCTTACACTCGGGTGGACCCGAGCATGGACCAGACTCTCATACCGTGGAGTTGCCCTCGCAGACACCCTGGAGAGGAGGTGCTGGAGGTGGTATGAGCAATCGCGCTGGAATCTGTGCTAGGTTAAAAGGTGAACCCCTGCACGCCGGCTCCCCAGAAGACAAGCTGGATTTCATTCATCTGCAGCCGACCCAGGGTGAGATGAGAAACTGCTGCATGCTTGTTCTTACAGATAAGTGGCTCCAGGACAACATCCCATGTACGATCAAACCTCAGACCATGCCACTGAGTGAATATTATTCTGTGAGTGTACATGCAAGATTGTAACTACACGGGCTGTGTGTGACTGTGTGTTTTACACCTTGGGCCCAGAGGAACAATGTTTCCTTTAGCTGTACACATGCCAACATTTGAATGACAATAAACTTGAGCTTGATATGAATATCTCAAAAGGTAGAACAGAAATCCATCGAAGTTGCTGCTCACGTTGATAGGGTGATTCAGTAGTCATATGGTGTGCTGACCTTCACTAGTCAGGGGACTGAGTTCAAGAGCCGTGAGGTAATATTGGAACTCTCAAACTCTGCCTGGATCACTGTGCGCAGTTCTGGTTGCCACATTACAAGAAGGATGTGCAAGCTTTAGAGAGGGTGCAGAGGAGATTGACCAAGGCGATGCCTGGATTAGAGAGGGTGCAGAGGAGATTGACCAAGGCGATGCCTGGATTAGAGAGGGTGCAGAGGAGATTGACCAAGGCGATGCCTGGATTAGAGAGGGTGCAGAGGAGATTGACCAAGGCGATGCCTGGATTAGAGAGGGTGCAGAGGAGATTGACCAAGGCGATGCCTGGATTAGAGAGGGTGCAGAGGAGATTGACCAAGGCGATGCCTGGATTAGAGAGGGTGCAGAGGAGATTGACCAAGGCGATGCCTGGATTAGAGAGGGTGCAGAGGAGATTGACCAAGGCGATGCCTGGATTAGAGAGGGTGACTTATGAGGGAATGCCAGGCAAGCTGGGGCTTTTCTCTTTGGAGCAAGGGGGGATGAGAGGTGACTCGATCGAGTGGACGGCCAGGTTATTTTTTCCCATGGCAGAAGTGGCTAATACAAAACGGCATAACTTCAAGGGAATTGGAGGAAAGTATAAGGGTGATGTCAGAGGGAAGTTTTTTATGCTGAGAGTGATGGGTGCATGGGTGGCTCTGTCAGGGGTGCTAGTGGAGGTAGGGGCATTTAAGAGTCTCTTGGATGATGGAACAATGGAGGGGAGGGCTAGATCGATCTTAGAGTCGGCTATAAAGTCAGCACAACATGGTGGGCCAAAGGGCCTGTACTGTGCTCTAATGTTCTACAGCCTAAATGAATACACACGTGGCTTTGGATGGAATTGCGTTCAGAAGTGCAGAACAGAACAGAGACAGGAGTGCTGGGAGAAACATAAACACATAGCTTTGCACAGTGTTGTGGAAATCCGAGACGTGCATATCTAGAAAGAGACAACAGAACACAGACGCAAAGACTCCTCCTCAGAGACATAGAAAATGCAGATATCTGTACGTACAGGTGCTCACACACGTCTTTCTGCTGTCAGTAAGTCACTCGAGGTGAGGTCATTAGCAAGCTGGAAGCTGACTGAAGGTCACTCTGCAGAGCACCGTGAACTGACTTAGCGGAAGGAGCAGTAGTAACGAAATTAACTACTAACCGGCTTGTGGGAGCAAACCGGAGCACCCGGAGAAAACCCATGCATTCCATGGGGAGGATGTACAAGCTCCTCACTGGAATTAAACCCTGAGCTCCGGATCTCTGGAACTATAATAACGTTACGCTAACACTGACACCACTGTGGTGCCCAATTAGCAGACCACAACAGTCATAGCAGCAATAAAATACTGAAGAGCACTTACAGGTGGGAGAGCACAGTGAGAGTCTGACTAAAGCTTCCTTCTGGTCGATAGTCGGCTGACGGGGTTTTCTCAGTGCAGGGAACGCAGATTCTAAACGCTCTCCAAAGTACTTCAGAACACAGCCAGCCTGTGCCTCTGTCTATGAGCACACTGAGGATCTCTCAGTCCACACCTTTAAATAAGTCCCTCCACAGCAGAGTAGTACGTCATCGCGTCGGGGAGGGGACTCCAATTCAAAGGATCTGACTGCGATCTCACTAGGAGCTGCTCTCACTGACAATTGAAATTAATTTTTGTATCGCATCAGGGTTTGTCCTTTGGCTCTGGAGTCAGTGGCTTATTCCCTGCACCCTTACCTCCCTGCTCTTATACCCTTAGGCCGCTTGATGTGAATGTTTGCATAGCGTTTGAGTTCCATACCACCGACTCATCCTGTAAGCTAAAAGGCTACTGAGTCAACTTGCAAGGTAAGAGGGTTTGGACACCGAGAGTCATCTACTTTGTTAGAAGTTTGCATAGATTTGGCACATCGTCTAAACTCTTGACAAACTTCTATTGTGGAGAGTACCCTAACTGGTTCCACGTGGTGATATGGAATCACCAATGCCCAGGAACAGGAAACCCTACAAAAGGTAATGGACACAGCCCAGTCCATCACCAAGCCCTCCCCACCACTGAGTGCTGTCACCAGAAAGCAGCATCCAGCATCAGGGACCCCCACCATCCGGGCCAGGCTCTCTTCTCACCACTACCATTGGGAAGGAGGTACAGGACCCTCAGGACCCACGCCACCAGGATCAGGAACAGTTATCACCCCTCAACCATCAGACGCCTGAACCGACGTGGTTAACTTCACTCACCTCAACACTGAACTAATCTCACAACTAGAACTCTACAACTCGTGTTCTCTTTTTGTTTATGCATTTATTTGTCTATTTATTTATTTTTGTACTTGCACAGTTTCTCTTCTTTTGCACTTTGGTTGTTTGTCGGTCTTTGTGTGTAGTTTTTCACTGATACTGTTGAATTTCTCTGTTCTTTAAATGCCTGCAACAAAATGAATCTCTCTCCACCTCCTGCCCTTTCCTCCATGATCCACTCTCCTCTCCTATCAGATTCCTTCTTCTTCAGCCCTTTACCTTTCCCAATTATCACATCCCAGCTGCTTACTTCATCTCCCCCCACCCTGCCACCAACACACCTCTCCCCTCACCTGGTATCGCCAGTCACCTGTTTATTCCACTCTATAGACCCTGCCTGCCCTCCTCACCCATGATACTTGCAAATATGGGTACCTGTAAAAGATGTTTGTCCAAAACAAGCAGGATTTCCCAGTGGTCAACCATCTTGATTCCAATCCCCATCCCCATTTCGACATACTGGTCCATGGCCTCTATTGTGCCATCTTGATTCCAATCCCCATCCCCATTTCGACATACTGGTCCATGGCCTCTATTGTGCCATCTTGATTCCAATCCCCATCCCCATTTCGACATACTGGTCCATGGCCTCTATTGTGCCATCTTGATTCCAATCCCCATCCCCATTTCGACATACTGGTCCATGGCCTCTATTGTGCCATCTTGATTCCAATCCCCATCCCCATTTCGACATACTGGTCCATGGCCTCTATTGTGCCATCTTGATTCCAATCCCCATCCCCATTTCGACATACTGGTCCATGGCCTCTATTGTGCCATCTTGATTCCAATCCCCATCCCCATTTCGACATACTGGTCCATGGCCTCTATTGTGCCATGAGGCCACTTGCAGGTTGGAGGGGCAAACCTCATATTCCGTCTGGGTAGCCTCCAGCATGATGGCATGAACATTGATTTCTCCAGCTTCCACTATTTTCTTGTCCTTCTTCACTCTTTTCCCATTCCCCATTCTGGTTCCTCTTTCATCCCTTCTCTTCTCCTTACCTGTCCATCACCTCCCTCTGATGCCCCTTCTCACTCCCTTTCTCCTATGGTCCACTCTCCTCTCCAATCAGATTACGTCTTCTTCAGCCGTTTACCGTTTCCACCTATCACTTCCCAGCTTATTACTTCATCTCTCCTCCCCCCACTACCCTCACCTGGACTCACCTATCACATGTCAGCTTGGACTCCTTCCCCCTTCCCACCTTCTTATTCTGGCTTCTGTCCCCTTCCCAAGTTATCAAAAGCTACCTCTGTAAAAATGTCGGGGAGTTGTACTCATCTAGGGACACACACTTGGAGCCGTCTGTAATGGCGATACACCTATTAGGGTCAGAACAACCACTGGAAGCCCCCAGGGCTACAGCAAAGAGAAGCAACAGCTGTCCCAGGGCCTCGGCTGACTTGCTGGTCGTGAGCAACACACACAAAATGGTGGAGGGACTCAGCAGGTCAGGCAGCGTCTGTGGAGAGGAATAAATGGTCGATGTTTCGGGCTGAGAGTACTGGAAAGGAAGGGGAGGAAGCCAGAATGAGAAGGAGGGTGGAGGTGAATCCAGGAGAAGGTAGGATACAAAACGGAGCTTTTTGAGACAAATCCCGTGGGAGTTTGGGTTCTTCCTGGTGTAACACTGACTAGAATGGAAAACCAGAAAAAACAGTATGGCTGGCTGCTGACATTACAGTGCCCTGTTTGCTCACTGGCCAACTGGAGTGTATAACTACACTCACAAGAGAAAATCTGCAGATGCTGGAAATCCGAGCAACACACAAAATGCCGGAGGAACTCGGCAGGCCAGGAAGCATCCATGGAGAAGCGTACAGTCGACGTTTCGGGCTGAGACCCTTCATCAGGACTGTACTCTTCTCCATCGATGCTGCCTGGCCTGCCATTCCTCCAGCATTTTCTGTGTGTAACTGCAATTCCTTTCTCTTCCCTTTCCTCCACCCTCTGACCTGTTCACCACCTGCACATCCCTCCCTTCGGTTCCCCTCCCCACCTCCTGCCCTTTCTTCCACAGTCCACCGTAGTTCTCTGATCAGATTCCATCTCCTTCAGCCCTTTGACAGCCACTTCCCAGCTTCTGACATGATTCCCACTCTACCCTTGCCAATCCTCCGTTCTCCCTCACCTGGATCTACCTATCGCCATCAGCTCTCTCCACTCTGCCCTTTATACCGGCTACCTGTCCTCTTTCTTTCCAGTCCTGGTGAAGGGTCTCGATCCAAAACGTCCGCACTCCTTTTCCCTCCACAGATGCCGCCTGGTTTGCTGAGTTCCACCAGCATTTTGTGTGTCACCCTAGATTTCCAGCATCTGCAGAATCCCGCGTGCGTCTGTATATCTATGGTGTCGTTTTATTCTGAAATTTGCAGGCACTATCATCAGAGTATTCCTAGTAAACTTGTATTGAAATATACCGGCAAAGAGCACAGGACACGACCTCGGAAATATAAACACTTTGTCTGGTGAGGCTTTGGTGAGTCAGTATAGTTGGGTAAGAAGGGGTAATGTAACACTTTACTGAGCCAGGGAAAGGGGCTCAGTTCCCACCGCTGCTTGTAAGGAGTGTGTACGTTCTCCCTGTGACCACAATGGTTTCCTCCCACAGTCCAAAGATGGGCAAGTTAGTAGGTTAACTAGTCACGTGGGTGTAATTGGGTGGTGCAGGTTCATTGGGCCAGTAGGAATCTCTGAATAAAATAAATAAAAGTCATCTATTGATAGGATGGGGTGGTACAGTAGCATTGTGTGGCTAGCTCAATGCTCTGCGGTGCCAGCAATCAGGGTTCAATTCTGTCTGTAAGTTCTCCCTGTGGATTTCCTCCAGGTGCTCCGGTTTCCTCCCACGTTCCAGACTTACGGGCTAGGGTGTGTAAGTCTTGGGTGTGTTATGTTGGAGCTGGGAGCATAGTCACACCTGAACTGTGATAGTCTTTGGCGCCAATGACACAGTTCACTGTCCACATGACAAATAAAGCTGATCTTTAATCTTCCCTTACAAGCATGTGAGTTCAACTTCACTGGTATATTCCAAGGTCAGCGACAGAAAAGGACTGGTGTTGAGGTGTGAAGATCCAGTTGGTTCAGGGTTATCTCTTTGGGAGAAGAATGTGTCAGTCCTCTCCAATCTAGTCTAGCTGTGATTTCTGTCAAAGGAATTACGCCTTCAGCAGTATGAGGGCTGGACAATAAACTTGACTCCTATAAATACAACAGTGACTTCTCCTTCAGTGCCTGTCATGAAGGTCACGTCTTCTGTCAGTGTATTCAAGGTCACTGGAATAAAGAGCGGTGAGATGCCTACATCATGTTTTTCTGTTGTTAGGGGGAGCTGTTGCCTGGGAGATCGAATGATTGCAAAGAGTGTGACATTTCTATCTTTCCTGGTTATGGTTTCAAAGGCTAATGAGATCAGAGGTTGAATAAATATGGACGGGTAACTTCGGATTTGAATGCAGTCCAACCCTCCCTGACTCTGGGACAGAATGTTATCATTAGAGACAATTAGTGTTAATCAAGTGGCCCACGGTTCATTTCTTGTCAATCAGCCCAGCTAATGACCCCAGTGTGTGGAGAGGCTGAATCATTTATAACTTTCCTTAACAGTTCAAATTCATAACTTGTTCACTTATTCCCAAGTGTTTCCCAGAGCAGCCAGATACAGTAAATCAGGATACGTCCTCCTCTACATCAGTGAGACCTGACGTAGATTGCAGGACTGCTTTCTCAAGCTCCTAGGCTCCATCCGCAACCAGCAGCATTTCCTGGCGGCTAACAATTTAAATCCCTGTCCCCATTCCCATTCTGACATGATGGTCCATGACCTTCTCCACTTTCAGGATGGAGGAGCAGCCCCTTGTATTCCATCTGGGTCGCCTCCAACCTGATGGCATGAGCATTGACTCATCCGACCTCTGGTAATTTTAACCCCTCCTCTACACGCAAGAGATCGGTTAATAAAGCAATCAGGAGGGCTAAAAGGAGGCATGAGGTTGCTCTAGAGTCTAGCAGACACGGTGAAGGAGAATCCTAAGGGACTCCATATATAATGATTATGTAACCCCCTGGTAAAGGTTTCACTGCTAACACAATGGGCTTTCTGTAGGAGGAGTATTGGGTTATGGTTGGAGATAGCGGATGCTTTGGAATGTGAGCTGGGTCTTTTGTCTGGCGTGAGATGGCGAGAGAAGACGACCCAGTGGGGAGATTGTGATTCGATGGAACCGTTTGGGGAATCAAGTGAGGATCGGTGAATTGAGCTCCAACTGGTGCACATTTGACTATTTAATTATATTGGGCCCTTTTCGTTTTGTTCTTTATTAACCCTTTATTAAGATTCATAAATACAGTTCCTTTAATTGTATGCAGTGTGCTGTCTGTTATTGCTGGGCGCTGGGTTGTAACAGCAGCCACACAAACCAGGGTTTGGGGTTGGAGAACTGAAGTGTGACTTCCCTAGACTTGAGCAGCCAAGGAAACCCGCGGGGTTTCAGTTACAAGGGACAAAATTGGTCCTCTGGAAGATCAGAGTGGTGATCTATGCGTGGAGCTGAAAGAGATCATAAATAGAGTTTTTGCATCTGTATTTACTCAGGAAATGGAAGACATCTACAGATGTGAGGAAACGCAGAGGTGTGCTCATGGACCCTGGGCAGGTTACAGAGGAGGAGGTGTTCTCTGTCTTTAGGGTGGATACGTCCCCAGGGCCTAACAAGGTGTTCCCTCAGACCCCATGGGAAGCAAGTGCAGAGATTGCAGGGGCCCAAGAGGAGATATTTAAATCATCCTTAGTGACAGGTGAGCTACCAGAGGATTGAAGGATAGCTATTGTTCTGCTGTTTAAGAAAGACTCTAAGAATAAACCAGGAAATTATAGGCCGGTGAGCCTGACTTCAGTATTGGGTGAGTTATTGGAAGGGACCGGACATAGGAGTATCTGGATAGGCAGGGACTGATTAGGGATAGTCAGCATGGGTTTGTGCGTGATAGGTCATGTCTAACCAATTTTATAGAGTTTTTCAAGGAAGTTACCAGGAAAGTGGATGTTGTCCACGTGGACTTTAGCAAGGCATCTGACAAGGTCCCGCATGGGAGGCTGGTCAAACATGAGCAGTTGCTTAGTATTTGGGATGAGGTAGTAAACTGGATTAAACTTTGGCTTCACGGAAGAGGCGAGGGGAGTGGTTGTAGTGGATGCCTCTCTGACTGGAGGCCTGTGACTAGCGGTGAGCTGCAGGGATTGGTGCTGGCTCCATTATTGTTTGCCATCTATATTAATGATCTGATTGATAATGTGGTAAACTGGATCAGCAAGTTTGCCGATGACACCACGATAGGGGCTGTAGTGGAGAATGGGGAAGACTATCAAAGCTTGCAGTGGGATCTGGACCAGCTGGAAAAAGGCAGATGGAACTTAATGCAGGCAAGTGTGAGGTGTTGCACTTTGGGAGGACTGACCAGGGTGGAATTTATACAATGATTGATAGGGCACTGAGGCATGTGGCTACCTGGCTGGCAGTGCGAGGGGTCCTCCCAGTCCGATCCCTCCTGTACGCCCGGAATGTCGTCTCCACACCCCGCTGCCCACGGGAGGACTACAGTGAGGAGGAGTCGGTGACCCACCTCTTTGCACACTGTGGGTTCGCGGAGAAGGTGTGGAGGAGGTTGGAAGGGGCAGTGTCGAGTTTCATCCCCAGCAGCTACGTAACAGAGGACTCTCTGATCTACGGGCTGTTCCCGGGGACGCACACCGAGACCAACATCCGGAGCTGCTGGCAGATCATCAGCTCGGTGAAAGACGCTCTTTGGTCACCCAAAACTTCATGGTCTACCAGCACACGGAGATGTCCGTGGGGGAATGCTGCCGACTGGCACATTCTCGGCTGCAGGAGTACGTGCTGAGGGATGCACTCAAACTCGGTGCAGCCACCGCAAGGGCCCGGTGGGGAAGAACCACAGTTTAGGGTTCTTCTCCTGTGGGAGCTGAGGGGTGGGGTGGCGGTGTGTATACCCCTGAACAAGTGTATGTAAATATGAAGTAACAGAGTGGCACCTGGGTGGCAAAATGTGGGAATGTAAAGACAGCAATGGAAACATTTGTAAAGGACCGAGAGTCATTGAATGGTTTATTGTACATAATTTTATTTTTGAATAAAGTATATTTTGTTTAATAAAAAAACCTGTTTTCCTTCTCCTAGATGAATTGCCAACCACAGCTGACGTGCCCCACCTGCCTGAAGTGACTAGTTTCAAGGCATCAGTAGCTCACCTTTGCCCATCCTCCTGTCAGTAGAAATGGTTCCGCTGGGCTTAGTAGCTACACCACACTTGGACTTGGTTGTCAGAGGCTATTTGAGACGTACGCTATTGGAGCATTTAATAAGTTATCCCCACTACCACCCTGAGCTATAACAACCTCAAGGAACCAGAATTGTCAAGTGGACATGAATATTGACCAATTGGTGAACTGTGTAAGTTGTTTGTATAATTAATCACCTTTCACAATACAAGTGTTAGTAGTCAACAGGAACTACAAGCTAACAACCAATGATATGTGTGTCCTTGTCTTGTCTCCATATGGCAGATGTCTCTGTAAAGGGAAAGTTTGCTCTTCAAAGTCCTTCTTTAAAACTCCTTTCGTGCTTGGGCTGAAAGCACTCAATTTACAATCTATCCTTGCCTGGAGATTATGTTAACTCTTGCCTCTCCACAGCTTCCACACTGGCACCATAGCCCTCTGGATAGAACATTCTAGATATGTGTAACTGCCGAAGAAAAGCCTCCCTCATCTCTGCTCTTACACAGGAATTCCCTTTCTCTGAAACCATGCCCCTTAGTTCTAGACTCACCCCATGCCTGGGGGGGGGGGGGGGGTCCTTTGTATCTACCTTGCATCCTATGTGTATAGCCTCATTTTGTCTCTGTATGCCAAATGAGTCTGGTCCCCTGCTGTGCAGAGATAGACTATGCTCTTCAAAGCCCGTTCCTGCTTGTGTATCTACCTTGCATCCTATGTGTATAGCCTCATTTTGTCACCGTATGCCAAATGAGTCTGGTCCCCTGCTGTGCAAAGCCCGTTCCTGCTTGTGCTGGCTGCGCACTATTCTTGCCTGGACATTATCTGAAGCTTTGCCTTGCCACACTTCCATGGGTTGCAGCAAGACAAGAGGTAATGCAAGGGTAGATTGTAAAGTGACCTCTATCAGCCCAGTCAAGGAAGGGGTTTTAAGGAAGGACCTCGAAGAGCAAACTTTCCCTTTTACACAGCAGGGGACCGGAGACATTTGGCATATGGAGGCAAGATAAGAGTGTAAGGGAAGGATACACCCACTAAGAGACAGTTACTTCACTAACTCCACAGTATCATCACTTGTTAGTTTGTAGTTCCTGTTGACTATTAACACCTGCATGGTGATCTGTTTCTGCCATTTGAGCATCTTTCACCTTTATTGCCGCTCCATACAGCGATGGACTATTATTCCTCAAAGACAAATCTGTTCCAAATTTGCAATACGAATTAAGTGGGGGCTGGCAGTGTCTGGTTGTTAAACAAGGTGACCTGTGACCTTATTCTGAAAAATAATGGAAGAAGTGAGATGGACCCCCATCTCCCAGGACCTGCCCTCTTCCCATTGCTACCATCAGGGAGGAGGTACAGAAGCCTGAAGAAACACACTCAACATTTTAGGAACAGATTCTTCCCCTCTGCCAGCAGATTTGTGAACAGACCTTGAACCTATGAACACTATCTTACTATTTTACTCTTGTTTGGAATATTTATTTTTTATATATTCACATTGTAATTTGTAGTACTTTATGCATTGCACAGTACTGACACACTGTACTCCTGAGATTAGAATGGCTTACAAATATGACATTCATATCAGCATGTCAGTGTTACAGTAACACGCCAGTACATTCATGTGTCATTGTATCACTGACATATGTCACGAAACAACAAATTTTACGACATACGTCAGTGACAATGAACCATCCCCCCCCTTGACCATTCCCCATTTCCCTCTCTCACCTCCTCTCCTTACCTGCCCAGCACCTCCCTCTGGTGCTCCTCCGCCTTCCCTTCATTCCATGCTCTTGTGCCCTCTCCTGTCAGATTCCCCCTTTCTCCAGCCCTTTATCTCTTTCACCAATCAACTTCCCATTCTTTACTTTACCCCTCCCCTCTCCCGGTTTCACCCATCACCCACCACCTTGTGCTTCTTCCTCCCCTCCCCTCACCTCCTCATCTTTTGTCCAGTCCTTTCGAGGGGCCTCGACCCGGAACATTGACAGTTTACCCTTTTCCACAGATGCTGCCTGGCCTGCTGAGTATCTCCAGCCCTGTGTCTGTGTGTAATGAACCCAATTCTGATTCGGATGCGTTCAGTGGAACACGGGACCTGCTCAATAACTATTTACCCATCCACACCCCCTCAGCCCCGGTACGTTATCAATTCCTGTCAGAGTCACCTTATGTACAGACACTCCTGTGCCCAGTGTCACTTTATGGACAGACCATCAATCTGTGTCTATAAACTCTTACGCATTTATATTTATTGCCTTTTTAAATTGTTGTGTTCTTTATCTCATTGTGTTTTATTTTGTGTTGCATCAGATCCGGAGTAACAATTATTTCATTCCCCTTTACACGTGTGTTTTGGAAATGACATTGAACAATCTTGCATCTTGAGCTTGGGCACCAGATGTCACCGGAACCTTCAAGCAAACACATGAATTCAACTACCATTGTCGGACTGATCGAATTATGAGGGAAAACTGGAAAAAACTGTAAATTTTGTCCTTGCAGGAACCATCGAGCAATGAGGGAGGGACAAGATGGAAAAACAAAGAGCACTTGTTCAGAAGCAGATGTTCAGGATCCAATGGATAGACTTGAGGGGCAGACCAGAAAAGGACAGAATACTTCATTTACAGAAGGACAACTGGATCTGAACAGGTCTTCCTAAAAATTGTTCAGGACATCTGTTTTCAGAATACTAAACACCCATTCATTAACATTTAAATCATCATTCTAGCCTTCAGGGAAAAAAAAGGTTCCTGGCTAAAGCACAGCTCCAGCAGTTGGAAAGGGGAGTTTTCCTGACTGTGGTTTCAGTATTTAAAACTCCGAAGTAAACTTGGAAGAACATAAGATATTGGAGCAGAATTAGGCCATTTGACCCATTAAGTTAGCACTGTCGTTCAATTGTGGCAGACTTGTTTCAGTTCCATTCTCACTGTAGCCCTTAACCCACTCCCCCACCCCCCGACTATCAACATCCACTTTAAATACACCGATGACTTGGCCTCACAGCTGCCTGTGGTGATAAATTTCACAGATTTATCACCTTCTGGCTTAAGAAATCCCTCCTTATCTCTGTTCTAAATGGATATCTCTCTATTCTGAGGCTGTGCCCTCTGGTCCTAAACTCTTTCACTATAGGAAACCCCACTGTCCACATCCACTCTATCTAGGCTTTTCAATATTTGATAGATTTCAATGAGATCTCTCCTCATTCTTCCAAACTTCAGCGAGTACAGGCCCTGAGGCATCAAACACACCTCATACAGTAACTCCTTCATTACTGGGATCATTTGTGTAATTCTCCTCTCTATTGCCTGCACATCCTTAAACAAGGAGACGGAAATAATGTGTTTCCCATGCCCAGGAACTAGGAAGGGCCCAAAGGACCGAATGGCCTGTTGCATTATTCAATATTCCTCCTCATCTCTGTTCTAAATAGATGTCCTTGTATTCTGAGGATCTACCCTCTGGCCCTACACTCCCCCACGTCCTCTTCACATTCACTCTGTCTAGACCTCTCCATGTCCACTCTATCCGGGTCAGAATAAGAATCAGCTTTAGCATCACTGGCATATGTTATGAAATTAGTTGTTTAACAGCAGCAGCATGTTGCAATACATAATAATAAACTATAAATTGCAATAACAGGTATACATAAAAAATAATCCGCGCAAAGAGAGAGAAAGATACTGAGATGGTGTACATGGGTGACGTCAGCGGCGAGCGCGAGCTTTAAAAAGCGACCCACTTTCAGGAGCGGGCAGTGGAGTGCGCAGGAGCAGAGTGCTGGGCTTTGGCTCAGCGGGCTTCGGTGCAAGAGGACTTCGACAAGTCTAATCTGGGATCAGGTAATGGGGGAGACAGTTAGAGCAGTGGTGTGCTCCGTATGCAGTATGTGGGAGGTCAGGGTCAACACAGTTGTCCCTGATGACCACACCTGCAACAGGTGCATCCAGCTGCAGCTCCTTTCAGACCGAGTTAGGGAATTGGTGCAGGAGCTGGATGAACTACGGATCATTCGGGAGGCAGAGGCAGAGATAGATAAGAGTTATCGGGTGGTAGTCACACCGAAAAGACAGGAGGTAGGCAAATGGGTGACAGTCAAGAGAGGCAGGGGGAGCAGACAGAGAGAGCAGAGCACCCCTGCGGCCATTCCCATCAAAAATAAGTATACCGTTCTGGATACTGTTGGTGGGGATGACCTACCAGGAACAAGCTGCAGTGGTCCTGTCTCTGGCACTGAGGTTGGACCCGCGACTAGGAAGGGGAGGAGGGAAGAGAAGAGATCGGTATTGATAGGGGATTCTATAGTCAGGGGGGCGGATAGGAGATTTTGTGGGGAAGATCGGGAGTCTCGGATGGTATGTTGCTTCCCTGGTGCCGGGGTCCGAGACATCTCAGATCGGGTGCAGGTTATTCTCGAGAGGGAGGGCAAGAATCCAGATGTTGTGGTCCATGTAGGGACCAGTGACATGGGTAGGATGAGTGGGGGGGTCCTGCGTAGGGAGTTCAGGGGGTTAGGTGTGAAGCTGAAGAGCAGGACCTCCAGGGTAACAATCTCAGGATTGCTACCTATGCCACGTGCGAGTGAGGCAAGGAACAGAAGGATTATACAGATTAATACGTGGCTGAGAGGATGGTGCAGGAGGGAGGGCTTCAGGTTTTTAGATAATTGGGCTTAGTTCCAGGGAAGATAGGATCTGTTCCGAAGGGACGGTTTACACCTGAACTGGAGCGGTACTAACATTCTTGCAGGGAAGTTTGCTAGTGCTTCTTGGGGGGGGGGGGGGGGGTTTAAACTAAATTTGCAGGGGGCGGGGATCCAGAATGTGAGAGAGGATAGTGAGAGGAAGAATAAAGGACAGGTGGGGACTACACGGTTCCGGAATATTAAGTGTGTAGTAGAGGAAGGTGGGGCGGAACAAGTGATAAGGAGGACTCGTGTACAGAGGGGTGGTCTGACGGAACATGGAGTTAAGTGTGTTGAAAGAATAAGTAAATTTAGGAAGGACAACAAAATTCTAGGGGCGTATAGCCCGATGGGAGTTCGGGGAGCTGGGTTAAGCACAATAGGCAGAGATTCAAACAGAGAGAGGAGAAATGGGCTAAAAATTCCATATCTGAATGCACGAAGTGTCAGAAATAAGGTGGATGAGCTTGAAGCCCAGGTGCGAATGGGTAACTATGATGTTGTTAGGATAACGGAGACATGGCTGCAGGGAGATCAGACCTGGGAAATGAATGTACAAGGGTATACGTGCTATCGTAGGGACAGAAATGTGGGCAGAGGGGGTGGGGTGGCCCTGTTGGTGAGGAATGAGATTCAGTCCTTTGCAAGGGGGGACATAGGGTCAGGAGAAGTAGAGTCTGTGTGGATAGAACTGAGGAACAGTAAGGGCAAAAGGATCCAAATGGGTGTTGTCTACAGGCCACCAAACAGTAGCATGGATATTGGGTGCAAGTTGAATAGGGAGTTAACATTGGCATGTGGCAAAGGTAATGTCGCAGTAGTTACGGGGGATTTCAACGTGCAAGTGAACTGGGAGAATCAGGTTGGTGCTGGACCACAGGATAGGGAGTTTGTAGAGTGCCTACGGGATGCATTCTTGGAACAGCTTGTACGAGAGCCGACCAGGGACAAGGCTATTCTGGATTTAGTGTTGTGTAATGAACAGGATTTGATAAGCGATCTTGCAGTAAAAGAGCCATTAGGAGGTAGTGAACACAATATGATAAGCTTTTATCTGCAATTTGAGAAGGATAAGGGCAGCTTGGAGGTGTCAGTGTTGCAGTTGAACAGGGGAAACTATGGAGCCATGAGGGAGGAGCTGGCCAAAGTTGACTGGACGGATAGCCTAGCAGAAAAGACAGTGGAACAGCAATGGCAGGTATTCTTGGGAATAATGCACAAGGTGCAAAATCAGTTCATCCCCCAGAGAAGGAAGGATTCAAAGGAGGGAAGGGGCCACAGTGGTTGACAAAGGAAGTCAGAGATTGCATAGCATTAAAAAAAGGAAATATGACAGAGCTAAGGTGAGTGGGAGGACAAATGATTGGGAAGTTTTTAAGGAACAACAGAACTTAACTAAAAAGACAATACGGGGAGAAAAAATGAGGTACGAACGCAAGCTAGCCAGGAATATAAAGGAAGATAGCAAAAGCTTTTTTAGGTATGTGAAGAGAAAGAAGATAGTTAAGTACAATGTTGGGCCCTTGAAGAATGAATTGGGTGAAATTGTTATGGGAAACAGAGAAATGGCAGAAGAATTTAATGAGTACTTTAGATCTGTTTTCACTATGGAAGACACAAGCAATCTCCCAGATGTATGGATGGGCCAAGGACATAGGGTAACAGAGGAAATGAAACAGATTGACATTCGGAAGGAAACGGTGATGAGAAGACTGATGGGACTGAAGGCTGACAAATCCCCAGGTCCAGATGGTCTGCACCCTAGGGTACTAAAGGAGGTGGCCCTGGAAATTGCGGATGCATTGGTAATCATTTTCCAATGTTCCTTAGATTCAGGATTCTGAGGATTGGAGAATGGCTAATGTTATCCCACTTTTTAAGAAAGGAGGGAGGGAGAAAACAAGAGAACTATCGACCTGTCAGCCTGACATTGGTGGTGGGAAAGATGCTAGAGTCCATTATTAAGGATGAAATAGTGGCATATCTAGATAGCAGTGATAGGACTGGGCCGAGCCAGCATGGATTTACCGAGGGTAAATCATGCTTGACTAATCTGTTGGAGTTTTTCAAGGATGTAACCAGGAAGTTAGATGGGGGAGATCCAGTGGATGCAGTGTACCTCGATTTCCAGAAGGCATTTGATAAGGTCCCACATAGGAGATTGGTGGGTAAAATCAAAGCTCAGGGCATCGGGGGGAAGGCATTGACATGGATAGAAAACTGGTTGGCAGATAGAAAACAAAGGGTAGTGGTGAATGGGTATTTCTCGGAATGGCAGGTGGTGACTAGTGGGGTGCCACAGGGCTTGGTATTGGGACCACAGCTGTTTACCATTTATGTTAACGATTTGGATGAAGGCATAGAAAATAACATCAGCAAATTTGCTGATGATACTAAGCTGGGTGGCAGTGTGACATGTGATGAAGATGTTAAGAGAATTCAGGGTGACTTGGATAGGCTGGGTGAGTGGGCAGATACTTGGCAGATGGCGTTTAATGTGAATAAGTGTGAGGTTATCCACTTTGGGAGTAAGAACAGGAAGGCAGATTATTATCTGAACGGTGTAGAGTTGGGTAAGGGAGAAATACAAAGAGATCTAGGAGTCCTTGTTCATCAGTCACTGAAGGTGAATGAGCAAGTGCAGCAGGCAGTGAAGAAGGCTAATGGAATGTTGGCCTTTATTACAAAGGGAATTGAGTACAAGAGCAAGGAAATCCTCTTGCATTTGTACAGGGCCCTGGTGAGACCACACCTGGAGTATTGTGTACAGTTTTGGTCTCCAGGGTTAAGGAAGGACATCCTGGCTGTAGAGGAAGTGCAGCGTAGATTCACGAGG
This sequence comes from Hemitrygon akajei, assembly GCF_048418815.1. NCBI lineage: Eukaryota > Metazoa > Chordata > Chondrichthyes > Myliobatiformes > Dasyatidae > Hemitrygon > Hemitrygon akajei. The sequence goes on from NC_133131.1 coordinate 71,481,827, forward strand.
TTAATTCCTGGGATGTCTGGACTGTCTTATGCAGAGAGGTTAGAGAGACTGGGCTTGTACACGCTGGAATTAAGGAGATTGAGAGGGGATCTGATTGCAACATATAAGATTATTAAGGGATTGGAAAAGATAGAGGCAGGAAATATGTTCCAGATGCTGGGAGAGTCCAGTACCAGAGGGCATGGTTTGAGAATAAGGGGTAGGTCATTTAGGACAGAGTTAAGGAAAAACTTCTTCTCCCAGAGAGTTATGGGGGTCTGGAATGCACTGCCTCGGAAGGTAGTGGAGGCCAATTCTCTGGATGCTTTCAAGAAGGAGCTAGATAGGTATCTTATGGATAGGGGAATCAAGGGATATGGGGACAAGGCAGGAACTGGGTATTGATAGTAATTGATCAGCCATGATCTCAAAATGGCGGTGCAGGCTCGAAGGGCCGAATGGTCTACTTCTGCACCTATTGTCTATTGTCTATTCAGAAATCTGATGGCAGAGAGGAAGAAGCTGAAACATTGAGTGTGGGTCTTCAGGCTTCTGTACCTGCTCCTCGATGATACCAATGAGAAGAGGGCATGTCCTGGGTGACGGGGGTCCTTAATGATCGATTCCATATTTTTGAGCCTTTTGAAGATGTCCTCGATGCTGGGGAGGTTAGTGCCTGTGATGGAGCTGGCTGAGTTTACAACTTTCTGCGGCTTTTTCCGATCCTGTGCAGTGGCCCCTCCATATCAGACAATGAGGTAACCAGTTAGAATGCTCTCCATGGTACTTCTGTAGAAATTTGAGAGTGCCTTTGGTGACATGCCTATTCTCCTCAAACTCCTGACGAAGTACAGCTGCTGTCGTGCCTTCTTTGTAATTACATCAATGTGTTGGGCCCTGGATAGACCTTCAGTGATGGTGACACACAGGAACGTGAAACTGCTCACACTTTTCACCTGTGATCCCTTAATGAGAATTGGTGTACGTACTCTCGACTTCTCCTTCCTAAAGTCTACAATCAGTTCCTGGGTCTTACTGAGATTAAGTGCAAAATTATTGCTGTGACACCACTCAACCAGCCGATCTATCCCACTACTGTATGCCTCCTCACCACCATTTGAAATTCCACCAACAATAGTTGTGTCTTCAGCAAATTTATAGATGGCGTTTGAGCTGTTCCTTTCAAGTGTGGTGGTGTGTCCATCTGTGGAAACGAATTTCACAACTTCTACTCTCACTTCGCCGAGTTTGGTGGGACAAGGTACAGGCAAGGTACGGATTGGATAGTGGGAGTCTAGAGTGCTCTTCACCAAAGGCTGGGAGAGGAGATTCTCTTGGGCAGAGTCTATTCGACTTGTTTTTTTAATGTGGTTTTGAACGATCAGCTTTGTGATTAAGGTACAACAGTGTCTCACCTCAATTGGTCGTGGTATATGTAAGCAGGGCTTTTCCACAGAGTTTCGGTAAGATGAGGACTAGAGTTAAGGGTGAAAGGTGAAATGTTTAAGGTGAACATAAGGGGGGAGTTTCTTCACTCAGAGAGTGGTTTGAGAGTGAAACAAGCAGCCAACGGAAGTGGTGGATGTGGGTTTGATTTTAACAGTTAAGAGAAATTTGGTTAGGTGCATGGAGGGGAGGGTATGGAGGGCCTCGGTGGGTGCAGGTTGATGGGATTAGGTGGATGAATAGTTTAGCACAGACTAGATTGGCTGAAGGGCGCAATAGATAGGAGAAAGGAAAATTTGACTGACAGTAATAAGGAACTCTGTTATAGCAGTAAGTTACCTAACCTTTCAACAAGTTTATAATCCACAGTCTGAATTCCTCCATACAATAACACCTTTCCATCGGTAATCAACCCACCAGTCCGGGTGTCAGAGCTATTCCTCACAACCTGTTCACACTGACCCAACTTCAAAGTAAATATCTGTCCTCATATACAACCCTGAGATTCATTGATTTATTGTCTGAGTACATTTCTGTCCCCATATACAACCCTGAGATTCATTGATTTATTGTCTGAGTACATTTCTGTCCCCATATACAACCCTGAGATTCATTGATTTATTGTCTGAGTACATTTCTGTCCCCATATACAACCCTGAGATTCATTGTTTTATTGTCTGAGTACATTTCTGTCCCCATATACAACCCTGAGATTCATTTTCTTGTGGGCATTGATAGTAGATAGAAAAAACGTGATAGAATCAATGAAAAACTACACACAAAGAGACCAACAGCCAGTGTGCAAAAAGTGAAAAATTGTGAAATACTAAAGGAAAAACCAACTGGAATAATAAATAATATTGAGAACTTGAATTATAGAGTCCCTGAGAGTGATTTGATGGTGCATTGTTTGCCCAGTTTGGCAATAAGCTTACAGACATCTCATCAACAGTCAAAGCTGTTGGTGTTTCTCTCTGGGAGTGCCTGCATTGTCTGCATTTATATTGCACCCCCCCCCCCCCCGGTTTACTTGCCTCTGTCCTGATTGGCTACCCCTTCAGCTGACGCTGGTATTCTGTTCTTGAGAGTTCAAGGTGAAGCTATCCACACTGGTTCAGGAGCCTGCTGGCTGAGGAGCAATACTGCTTCCTGAATCTGGTTTTGTGGGACCCAAGGCTCTTGTACGTCCTTTCTGATGGCAGCAGCAAGGACAGAGCATGTCGTGGATGGTGGCGGTCCTTGACAATGGATGCTGCTATCCTGATACAGCTCTCCTTGTAAATTTGTTTACAGACACAGCACGGAAGAGGCCCTTCCCACCCAGCGAACTGCACTACCTAGCAACCCACCTATTTAACCCTTGCTTAACCACTGGACAATTTACAGTGACCAATTAGCCTGCTAACCCATGCACCTTTAGGACTGTGGGACTTGCTCGGTGGTGGGGAGGACAGCTTCCTGTGATGGACTGGGCCGTATCCACTACTTTTTGTAGGCTTTTCTGTTCAAGGGCATTGGTGTTTCCATACCAGGCCATGACACAACCAGTTAGGACACTCTCCACTGTGCATCTAAAACTGTCAAAGTTTTCGACGACATGCTGAATCTGTGCAAACTTCTACAAAAGCAGAGGCACTGCCACCCTTCTCTGTAATGGCATTTGTGAGCTGGATCCTTTGAAATAAATCCCACTGAATGAATGATTTCCTGACCCCATAACATCATCACAAATGAATGGAGCTTTACTTGAACAACAATGGTCTCTGCACAAAATACTGAGGATTCTGGTTAATTGAGACACATTGGGACCAGGTAATTTTGGCCCAATTAAGCAGCTGCCCCAATTAGCCAAAGTTTCATGGAAATAATTAAAAAGGAATAAAAAAAAGCACAAACTGAGTAATAAATTGAATTAAAATAAAATACAGGTCAAATTAGAACACTACCAATAGTACTACAGTGCCATAAAACTGTGTATCAGTTCTTAACAGTTATCAAAGGAGGAATTCACCCAGTGTACACAATGAACATAATTAGTGCAGACACCTAAGAAAGATAATGGACTGCCTTCATATAATGTTAACAATGATTGCATCTTTCAAATCTTCATTTTCATTGTAACGTTCAAGATGATTGTCGATAGCTTCAACTTCTTCATAGTTCCCAACTTGTGGAAGTAGTGAAATCCATTCAGTTTCACTTCTGGCTGTTTCTGGCACCCCCCAGCCTGAAAGCTTGAAACCACAGTGAGCAAAATGATTCTGAATTGTCTCACTGCTTATTTCTCACCGCCTGTCAGTGAAAAATAATCACGGCTTTTTGAACACAAAAAACACACACAACGGATGCTGTTTAGAAGCCGTTTGCTCTCGGCATTGTGTAGTGTCTACTGGCTCCAGCAGTTCACACAACCTGCGTTTGGCAACTGTCTCCTGTCCCAATTAGGCAGCACAGTGTCCCAAGCAAACAAAGGGAATCCCGGCTATTTTCTCAATTAGTCTTTGTTCTTTAAGAGTGAACTCAAATAAGCGGCTCCCCGATTAACCAATGGCCCAATTAACTGGAGTCAATTGTGTATTAATGTTAGATCAGTTTGGCTCAGCAAGCTGGGAACACTGGTCAAAGGCTTGACCTCTTTAAACTACCATGTAACATTGATGATGATGCGTCCATATTGTTACTGGAGCTGCTGAAAGTGGTGATCAAGACAACGTAAGGATGAGGCTGTGAGCACTAGAGATTCTACAGATCTGGAAGTGCAGAGTGGCACAAACAAAATGCTGGGGAAACTCAGCAGGTCAGGCTGCATTGATGTAAATGAATACACAGTCGATGCTCCGGGCCGAGACCCCTCATCAGGACTGGAAAGGAAGGGAGGAGGCGCTTGAATAAGAACGTGGGAGGAGGGGGAGGAGGACAAGCTTGAAGGTGATAGGTGAAGCCAGGTGAGTGGGAGAGGGGTGAATGAAGTGAGAAGCTGGGAGGTGATAGGTGGGAAAGGTAAAGGGCTGGAGAAGAAGGAATCTGACAGAAGATGAGAGTGGACCATGGCAGAAAGGGAGCAGGAGGGTACGTAGAGGGAGGTGATAGGCAGATGACAAGCAAAGAGGTAAGAGGGGAGCCAGAATGAGGAGTTGAAGAAGGGGGAAGAGGAGCGGCAAAATCTACTGGAAGATGGAGAAATTAATGCTCACACCATCAGGTTGGAGGCTACCCAGACAGAACGTTGATCTGAGGGCAGCCTTATCGTTACAGTAGAAATTGCGATTCACTTGGTACAGACGTGCAAAAAGTGGACGCCACTGCCAAGGAAGCTGACCAACAGCTCTACTTCCGCATGAGGTGAAAGAAATTCGGCATGTTCCCATCGACCCTTGCCAATTTTTAATCGCAGCACAACAGAAAGCGTTTTGTCTGGACCATTATGGCTTGGCTCACCAACTGCTCTGCCCGTGACACAAAGAATCTACAGGAGTTGTAGACACAGCTCAAACATCACAGGAACCAATCTCCCCTCTATGGACTCTGTCTATACTCACTGCCTCAGTAAGGCAGCCACCGTTCTCCTTACTACCCCCTTTCCAGTGACCCTTTACTTTACTCACTGTTACCTCCTCAGGCAGCTCCACTACTAACAGCTCCTGACTGTGCTCCCTTCGGGATCTCCTGACATCACCTCGTCTCTCCTCCCGGCCTGGACCATGTTAGCGGCTTTGTGGGTCAGACATGCTCACTGCCCCTATCTTGTCCATGTTATTTCTCCTTTTCCTGAGTCTATGATCGCAGCTACCTTAGTCAGTGTGCCTATCCCAGGATAGTACCTTCATTGTGTGGGCACACCCACAGGAAGCTGCACTCCCTCCATCTTAAGAACCTGGGGCTGACTTCTCTCTGCCCTCATTGTTTTGGCTCCTGTGCTGGCAATGTAAGTCGCCTCTCCTGTTGTGGGCAGGAGTAGATCGGTTATCGATTCTTATGATTCCGTTTCATATTGCTGCCCCCCCCACCCATGAACCTCTTGTGTACAATGGTGGGTAACCATCACCGGCTCCATAATCTGGTCAGCAGCCAAATCGGAAAGAGAGGGTGCTGCTGTGGATACTGCCTGCTTTGGTGAGAGATTTTCACACTTTCCTCTGTTATTAACAACCATGGCCTGAGAAGCCTCAGCTGTGACGAATCATCTCCTTTACCCTTCCATGTCTATTCCCGCTGTCCCTCGCTACTTGCCCCAGCTGTTGGCACACAAAGCAAGTTCTCTCTGGCATCACAGCAACTACACTCACTACAGCCACTTTACAACTTCTCTTGCCCCTCCTCAGGTCTATCTCACCAACCCGTGATACTATCGCAGAGTAGGTCGATCACACAGTATTCCCAACATTGTCGTTACTTGCACTGGCTCATCCTTTAAGTTAATTGGCTCGCTCCCCCTCCCCCTCCCGTTCCAGTCCTGACGAAGGTTCTCGGCCTGAAACAGCGACTCTTTATTCCTCTCCGTAAATGCTGCCTGACTTGCTGAGCTCCTCCAGCGTTCTGAGTACGTTCTCAAAGAGGAAACGGTGGCACGCAGAAATGCAGTGCCTCCTCAGGCTCCCAATGATGGTGCTAGCTTTAAATTTGTATATGGTGTCAAAGTCAGGGATTTCAGTTGTCCCAAGCTACGTGAAAACAGTATGGCTGACCTCAATCTATCATCACTTTATGAACACACAAGCTAGCATACACCTTTACACTTACTGTGTTTTATTTATTGTTATTGTGTTCTTTATCTTTTGTGCTTTTTTCTGTACTGCATCGGATCCGGAGTAACAATTATTTTATTCTCCTTTACACGTGTGGACAGGAAATGACACTAAACGATCTTGAATCTTGAAATACAGTAATTGCATATTTCAGTGAAACAAATAACCTAATTTCTTGTCTATAGCACCTTGGTTAGTGGGCTTGGCAGCCTCTTGCTGGCATCAGAGTGGCTACTGCCTGACATTTTGAGGAGTATACAAGCAGGCTTTTTCCACTGAGGGTGGGTGAGACTAGAACGAGAAGACATGGGTTAAGGGTGAAAGGTGAAATATTTAAGGGGAACCTGAGGGGGAAACTTCTTCACTCAGAGGGTGGTGAGAGTGTAGAAGAAGCTGCCAGTGGAAGTGGTGGATGAGGGTTTGATTTTGACTCTTGTGAGAAGTTTGGATAGGTACATGGATGGGAGGGGTATGGACAGCTGTGGTCAGATTAAAAGCTTGGCATGAAGCAGATGGGCTGAAGGGCCGGTTTCTGTGCTGCAGTGTCCTATGACTCTATGACTTCATGCACGTCATCCATTGCCCGTAAGAATGTCTTGCCCCAGAATGGCTGGCTCAGACCCTTGCTCAGAACAGGGTGAAGGGTCAGCCAGCTCCTGCTGACCAGGCGTGGCTGAGCGTGCACCATGGGAGGCTGAGGTGCAAAGTTGAGCAGATGTTGTCAACATGGTGAATCTGTGCGGCGAGTGACCCCTCAGGGGACTCCAGGTCCTGCTGGCCGGCAGACCTCTCTCGTCCTTCCCGTAATCCCTTTGACCTCCTGCCATTAGGCATAATTACCGCGTATAGCAACAAAAGAACTATCAGGCTGGTTAACTGTACGTCCCCCTATCGCAGGACTCTGCAGAGAGTGCTGCGGACAGCCCAGCGCATCTGTAGATGTGAACTTCCCACTATTCAGGACATTTACAGAGACAGGTGTGTAAAAAGGGCCTGAAGGATCATTGGGGACCCGAGTCACCCCAACCACAAACTTCCAGCTGCTACCATCTGGGAAACGATAACAGCCAGGACCAACAGGCTCCAGAACAGCTTCTTCCACCAGACCATCAGACTGATCAACGTGTTGACACAACTGTATTTCTATGTTATATTGACAGTCCTGTTGTACATACTATTTATTACAAATTACTACAAATTGCACTTTGCACACTTAGACGGAGACGTAATGTTAGATTTTTACTCCTCATGAATGTGAAGGATGTAAGAAATAGTCAATTCAATTCTTCCCCCTGGCTCTGAGACATCTGATCACTGTGCTGCCCCCTAGTGCACACATACATCGTGCTGCCTTGTACCCCGCTCCCACCCGGACACGCACACACACACACACACACACACACACACACACACACACACACACACATGCACACACAGACACACACGCGCACGCGCACACACACACACACACACACACACTCACACTCACTCACACATCCATCCATCCTGCACTGGTCACTTTTCATCTTTCAACCCACCCCACAGTATCTAGAGGGTCATATCCCACTGTGTCAGTGCTGACCAGTGCCTGCTGGACTTAGAAACATAGAAAACCTACAGCACAATACAGGCCCTTCAGCCCACAATGCTGTGCCTCTATTTTTCTAAGTTACACGTACCTATCCAGGAGTCTCTTAAAAGACCCTATCATATCCGCCTCCACCACCGTTGCCAGCAACCCATTCCACGCACTCACCACTCTCTGAGTAAAAAACTTACCCCTGACATCTCCTCTGTATCTACTTCCAAGCACCTTAAAACTGTGCCCTCTCGTGTTAGCCATTTCAGCTCTGGGAAAAAGCCTCTGACTATCCACATGATCAATGCCTCTCATCATCTTATACACCTCTATCAGGTCACCTCTCATCCTCCATTGCTCCAAGGAGGAAAGGCCGAGTTCACTCAACCTATTCTCATAAGGCATGCTCCCCAATCCAGGCAACATCCTTGTAAATCTCCTCTGCACCCTTTCTATGGTTTCCACATCCTTCCTGTAGTGAGGCGACCAGAACTGAGCACAGTACTCCAAGTGGGGTCTGACCAGAGTCAAAATGCACAGCAGCTTTGAGCGTTCTATGGACTTGGACCCCAAGATCCCTCTGATCCTCCACAATGCCTAGAGTCTTACCATTAATGCTGTATTCTGGCATCATATTTGGCCTACCAAAATGAACCACCTCACTTATCTGGGTTGAACTCCATCTGCTACTTCTCAGCCCAGTTTTGCATCTATCGATGTCTCGCTGTAACCTCTGACAGCCCTCCACACTATCCACAACACCTCCAACCTTTGTGTCATCAGAAAATTTACTATCCCATCCCTCCACTTCCTCATCCAGGTCATTTATAAAAATCATGAAGAGTAGGGGTCCCAGAACAGATCCCTGAGGCAAACCACTGGTCACCGACATCCATGCAGAATATGACCCATCTACAACCACTCTTGACCTTCTGTGGGCAAGCCAATTCTGGATCCACAAAGCAAGGTCCCCTTGGATCCCATGCCTCCTTACTTTCTCAATAAGCCTTACATGGGGTACCTTATCAAATGCCTTGCTGAAATCCATATACACTACATCTACTACTCTTCCTTCATGTGTTTAGTCACATCCTCAAAAAATTCAATCAGGCTCGTAAGGCACAACCTGCCTTTGACAAAGCCATGCTGACTATTCCTAATCATATTATGTCTCTCCAAATGTTCATAAATCCTGCCTCTCAGGATCTTCTCCATCAACTTACCAACCACTGAGGTAAGACTCACTGGTCTACCTCTCTTGAATAATGGAACAACATCTGCAACCCTCCAATCCTTCGGAGAGTTGTCCTCATTGATGATGCAAAGATCATTGCCAGAGGCTCAACAATCTCCTCCCTTGCCTCCCACAGTAGCTTGGGGTATATCTTGTCTGGTCCCGGTGACTTATTCAACTTGATGCTTTCCAAAAGCTCCAGCACATCCTTTTCCTTAATATCTACATGCTCAAGCTTTTCAGTCCGCTGTTAGTCATCCCTGCAATCACCAAGATCCTTTTCCATAGTGAATCCTGAAGCAAAGTATTCATGAAGTACCCCAACTATTTCCTCCGGTTCCATACACACTTTCCCACTGTCACACTTGATTGGTCCTATTCTCTCACGTCTTATCCTCTTGCTTTTCACATAATTGTAGAATGCCTTGGGTTTTTTAAAAAAAGACCATCATATACAGTGGGCATTGGAGTGAGAGGGAGCAGAGTGGGACGGCTTTGGCTCAACAGGCTTCAGCGTGAACAGGCAGAGCAGAGGGTAAGTTTTGTTTTGTTTGTTTAGAGTAGACAGAATGCCAGGCAGGATGTTGGAATGCTCATCTTGCAGGATGTGGGAAGACAACGACACCTGCAAGAAGTGCATCCAGCTGCAGTTCCTAACTGACCACGTTAGGGAACTAGAGCAGGAGCTGGATGGCCCCCGGATCATTCGGGAGAATGAGGAGTTTATAGATAGTAGTTTTAGGGAGGTAGTTACGCCAAAGGAGCAGCACACAGGTGATTGGGTTACAATCAGGCAGGGGAAGGGGAAAGGGCAGGCAGAGCAGGGCTCCCCTGTGGCCATTCCCCTCAACAAGTATACCGATTTGGATACCATTGGGGGGGATGACTTACCTGGGACAAGCTGCGGCAGCCGGATCTCTGGCACTGAGTCTGGTAAAGTAGTAGGAGGGGGAAGAAGAGGAGAGTGGTAGTGATAGGGGAATCGATAGTTAGAGGTACAGACAGGAGGTTCTGTGGTCGTGACAGAGACTCCCGGATGGTTTGTTGCCTCCCGGGTGCCAGGGTCAGGGATGTCTCTGATCGCGTGCACAGCATTCTGAAATGGGAGGGTGAGCAGCCAGATGTCATGGTACACATCGGTACCAATGACGTAGGAAGAAAGAGTGAGGAGGTCCTGAAGAGTGAGTATAGAGAGCTTGGTAGGAAGTTAAAAAGCAGGACCTCGAGGGTGGTAATCTGAGGATTGCTACCTGTGCCACGTGTCAGTGAGGGTAAGAATAGGATGCTCTGGAGGATGAACACGTGGCTGAGGAACTGGTGTAGGGGGCAGGGTTTCAGATTTCAGGATCATTGGGACCTCTTCTGGGGCAGGTGGGACCTGTACGAGATGGGTGACACCTGAACTACAAGGGGACCAATATTCTTGCAGGGAGGTTTGTTAGTGTTGTTGGGGAGGGTTTAAACTAGATATGCAGGGGGATGGGAACCAGAGTGTCAGAGCAGATAATGGAGCGAGGGTGAAAATAAATTATGTTACAAGTTCATGTGAAGTCACAAATAGAAGGGTTGTGTGTTGTGGTAATAATCTTCTGAGGTGTGTCTATGTCAATGCGAGGAGTATTGTGGGGAAGGCTGACGAGCTGAGGGCATGGATTAACATGTGGAATTATGACACTGTAGCAATTAGTGAAACTTGGCTACAGGAGGGGCAGACTGGCAGCTTAATGTTCCAGGGTTTCGATGTTTCAGACGTGATAGAGGCAGAGGAATGAAGGGTGGGGGGAGGTGGTGGCATTGCTAGTCAGGGAAAAAGTTACAGCAGTGCTCAGGCAGGACAGATTAGAGGGCTTGTTTACTGAGGCCATATGGGTGGAGCTGAGAAACAGGAAAGGTATAACCACATTAATAGGGTTGTATTATAGACCACCCAATAGTCAGCGAGAATTGGAGCAGCAAATCTGCAGAGAGATAACAGACAACAGCAGGAGACAGAAAGTTGTGATAGTAGGGGATTTTAATTTTCCACATATTGATTGGGACTCCCATACTGTTAAAGGTCTAGAATGGTTAGAGTTGTAAAATGTGTTCAGGAAAGTTTTCTAAATCAATATATAGAGGTACCAACTAGAGAAGATACAATATTAGATCTCCTATTAGGAAACGAGTTAGGACAGGTGACTGAAGTGTGTGTAGGGGAACACTTTGGTTCCAGTGATCATAAGACCATTAGTTTCAACTTGATCATGGATAAAGATAGATCTGGTCCTTGGGTTGAGGTTCTAAACTGGAAAAAGGCCAGATTTGAAGAAATGAGAAAGGATCTAAAAAGCGTGGATTGGGATCAGTTGTTCTCTGGCAAGGATGTGATTGGTAAGTGGGAGGCTTACAAAGGAGAAATTTTGAGTGCAGCGTTTGTATGTTCCTGTCAGGATTAAAGGCAAAGTGAATAAGAATAAGGAACCTTGGTTCTCAAGGGATATTGGAACTCTGATAAAGAAGAGAGAGATGTATAACATGTATAGGAAACAGGGAGCAAATAAGGTACTTGAGGAGTATAAAAAGTGCAAAAAAAATACTTAAAGAAATCAGGAGGGCTGAAAGAAGACATGAGATTGCTTTGGCAATCAAGGTGAAGGATAATCCAAACAGCTTCTACAAGTACGTTAAGAGCAAAATGATAGTAAGGGATAAGTGATAAAATTGGTCCACTTGAAGATCAGAGCGGTCGGCTATGTATGGAACCAAAAGAAATGGGGGAGATCTTAAATGGGTTTTTTGCGTCTATATTTACTAAGGAAACTGGCATGGAGTCAATGGAAATAAGGCAAACAAGTAGTGAGGTCATGGAACCTATACAGATTGAAGAGGAGGAGGTGCTTGTTATGTTGCGGCAAATACAATCTCCTCCCTCGCCTCCCACAGTAGCCTGGAGTACATTTCATCCAGTCCCGGCAACTTATCCAATTTGATGCTTTCAAAAGCTCTAGCACATCCTCTTTCTTAATATCTACATGCTCAAGCTTTTCAGTCTGCTGCAAGCCATCACTATTATCACTAAGATCCTTTTCAATAGTGAATACTGAAGTAAAGTATTCATTAAGTACCTCTGCTACTGCCTTCGATTCCATACACACTTTCCCACTGTCACACTTGATAGGTCCTATTCTATCACGTCTTATCCTCTTGCTCTTCACATACTTGTAGAATGCCTTGGACTTTTCCTTAATTCTGCCCGCCAAGGTCTTCTCACGGCCCCTTCTGGCTCTCCTAATTTCCTTCTTAAGCTCCTTCCTGGTAGCCTTATAATCTTCTAGATCTCTAACATTACCTAGCTCTCTGAACCTTTTGTAAGCTTTTCTTTTCTTCTTGACTAGATTTATTACAGCCTTTGTACACCACGGTTCCTATAACCTCCATAATGCCCTTCCCTTGGACAACATCGGTGGCGTGGAGAGGGGAGACTTGCAGCTTGGGCAACTGCTGGTCTTCCATTAAAAGAAAACCCTGCCCAGGCTTGCGCCCTGGAAACTTTCCAAGGCGCAAATCCATGGTCTATCGAGACTAACAGAGGCCTACACACACTCTACCATAACTTCCCTGTCTCATTGGAACGTACCTATACAGAGCTCTACACAAATAGCCCCTGAATATTTGCCACATTTCTTCCGTACTTTTCCTTGAGAACATCTGTTTCCAATTTAAGCCTCCAATTTCCTGCCTGATAGCCTCATAATTCCACTTACTCCAATTAAACGCTTTTCTAACTTGTCTGTTCCTATCACCCTCCAATGTTATTGTAAAGGAGATAGAATTATGATCATGATCTCCAAACTGCACTCCCACTGAGAGAGCTGACACCTGAACAGGTTCATTTCCCAATACCAAATCAAGTACAGCCTCTCCTCTTGTAGGCTTATCTACATATTGTGTCAAGAAACCTTCCTGAACACATCTAACAAACTCCACCCCATCTAAACCCCTCACTCTAGGGAGGTGCCAATCGATATTTGGGAAATTAAAATTTCCCATCACGACAACTCTGTTATTATTACACCGTTCAAGGATCTGTTTCCCTATCTGCTCCTCGATATCCTTGTTACTATTGTTAAAAAAAAACACCCAGTAAAGATATTGATCCCTTCCTGTTGCTAACCACCACCCACAGAGACTCCATAGACAATCCCTCCATGGCATCCACCTTTTCTGTAGCTATGACACTATCCCTGATCAACAGTGCCACGCCCCCACCTCTTTTGCCTCCCTCCCTGTCCTTTCTGAAACATCTAAAACCCGGCACTTGAAGTAACCAACCCTGTCCCTGAGCCATCCAAGTCTCTGTAATGGCCACCATATCATATCTCCAAGTACTGATCCCCTGATCTTTGCATCATCAGGGGGAAGTTCCGAAGGATTGGAGGGTTGCAGATGTTGTTCCCTTATTCAAGAAAGGGAGTAGAGATAGCCCAGGAAATTATAGACCCATGAGTTACCTCAGTGGTTGGTAAGATGGAGAAGATCCTGAGAGGCAGGATTTATGAACATTTGGAGAGGCATAATATGATTAGGATTAGTCAGCATGGCTTTGTCAAGGGCAGGTCGTGCCTTATGAGCCTGATTGAATTTTTTGAGGATGTGACTAAACATATTGATGAAGGAAGAGCAGTAGATATAGTGTATATGGATTTCAGCAAGGCATTTGATAAGCTACCCCATGTAAGGTTTATTGAGAAAGTAAGGAGACATGGGATCCAAGGGGACTTTGCTTTGTGGATCTAGAACTGGCTTGCCCACAGAAGGCAAAGAGTGGTTGTAGATGGGTCATAATCTGCATGGAGATTGGTAACCAGTGGTGTGTCTTAGGGATCTGTTCTGGAACCCTTACTCTGTGTGATTTTTATAAATGACCTGGATGAGGAAGTGGAGGATTGGTTAGTTTGCTGATGACACAAAGGTTGGGGGTGTTGTGGTTAGTGTGGAGGGCTGTCAGAGGTTACAGCAGGACATTGATAGGAACTGGACTGAGAAGTGGAAGATGGATTTCAGCCCAGGTAAGTGTGAGGTTGTTCATTTTGCTAGGTCAAATATGATGGCAGAATATAGTATTAATGGTAAGATTTTTGGCAGTGTGGAGGATCAGAGGGATCTTGGGGTCCAAGTCCATAGAATGCTCAAAGCAGCTGTGCAGGTTGACTCTGTGGTTAAGAAGGCGTATGGTGTATTGGCCTTCATCAATCGTGGAATTAAATTTAGGAGCTGAGAGGTAATGTTACAGCTATATAGGACGCTGGTCAGACCCCACTGAGTACTGTGCTCAGTTCTGGTTGGAAGGATGTGGAAGCCATAGAAAGGGTGCAGAGGAGATTTACAAGGATATTGCCTGGATTAGGGAGCATGCCTTATGAGAATAGGTTGAGTGAACTCGGCCTTTTTTCCTTGGAGTGGAGGAGGATGAGAGGTGACCTGCTAGAGGTGTACGTTGATGAGAGGCATTGATCATGTGGATAGTCAGAGGCTTTCTCCCAGGGCTAAAATGGTTGCCACAAGAGGACACATGTTTAAGGTGCTAGAGAGTAGGTACAGAGGAGATGTCAGGGGTAAGTTTTTTACTCAGAGAGTGGTGAGTGCATGGAATGGGCTGCTGGCAACAGTGGTGGAGACGGATACGAGATAGGTTCTTTTAAGAGGCTTTCAGATAGGTCCATGGAGCTTAGTAAAATAGAGGACTATAGGTAAGCCTAGTCATTTCTAAGCAAGGGACATGTTTGGCACAACTTTGTGGGCTGAAGGGCCTGTAGTGTGCTGTAGGTTTTCTATAGAGTAGATAAATCCCCAGGACCTGACAGGGTATTCTCTCGGACCTTGAAGGAGACTAGTGTTGAAATTGCAGGGGCACTGGCAGAAATATTTAAAATGTTGATATCCATGGGTCAGGTACCGGAGGATTGGAAGATAGCTCATGTTGTTCCGTTGTTTAAAAAAGGCTCTAAAAGTAATCCAGGAAATTATGGGCCGGTAAGATTGACGTCGGTAGTAGGTAAATTATTGGAAGGAATACTAAGAGATAGGATCTACAAGTATTTGGACAGACAGGGACTTATTAGGGAGAGTCAACAAGGCTTGTGCGTGGTAGGTCACGTTTAAGAAATCTATTAGAGTTTTTCGAGGAGGTTACCAGGAAAGTGGATGAAGGGAAGGCAGTGGATGTTGTCTACATGGACGTCAGTAAGGCCTTGGACAAGATCCCACATGGGAGGTTAGTTAGGAAGATTCAGTCACTAGGTATACAAGGTGAGGTAGTAAATTGGATTAGACATTGGCTCAGTGGGAGAAGTCAGAGAGTGGTAGTGGAGGTTTGCTTCTCTGAGTGGAGGCCTGTGTCTAGTGGTGTGCCACAGGGATCAGTAATGGGTCCATTGTTATTTGTCATCTATATCAATGATCTGGATGATAATGTGGTAAATTGGATCAGCAAATTTGCTGATGATACAAAGATTGGAGGTGTAGTGGACAGTGAGGAAGGTTTTCAAAGCTTGCAGAGGGATCTGGACCAGCTGGAAAAATGGCAGATGGGGTTTAATACAGGCAAATGTGAGGTATTGCACTTTGGAAGGACAAACCAAAGTAGAACATAAATGGTAGGACACTGAGGAGTGCAGTAGAACAGAAGGATCTAGGAATACAGATACAAAATTCCCTAATAGGGGCGTCACAGGTAGATAGGGTAGTAAAGAGAGCTTTTGGTACATTGGCCTTTATAACTCAAAGTATTGAGTATAAGAATTGGAATGTTATGGTGAGGTTGTATAAGACATTGGTGAGGCTGAATTTGGAGTATTGTGTGCAGTTTTGGTCACCTAATTACAGGAAGGATATTAATAAGGTTGAAAGAGTGCAGAGAAGGTTTACAAGGATGTTGCCAGGACTTGACAAACTGAGTTAAAGAGAAAGGTTGAATAGGTTAGGACTTTATTCCCTGGAGCGTAGGAGAATGAGGGGTGATTTGACAGAGGTGTATAAAATTATGATGGGTATAGATAGAGTGAATGCAAGCAGGCTTTTTCCACTGAAGCTAGGGGAGGGTAAAAAAAAGGACATGAGTCAAGGGTGAAGGGGAAAAAGTTTAAAGGGAATATTAGGGGAGCTTCTTCACACAGAGAGTGGTGGGAGTGTGGAATGAGCTGTCAGATGAAATTGTAAATATGGGCTCACTTTTAACATTTAAGAAAAACTTGGACAGGTACATGGATGAGAGGGGTATGGAGGGATATGGGCCAGGTGAATGTCAGTGGGACTAGGCAGAAAAAGGTTCGGCACAGCCAAGAAGGGCCGAAGGGCCTGTTTCTGTGCTGTAATGTTCTATAGTTGTATGGTTTCCTTGACCCTGTCCGCCAGGGCCTTCTGGCTCTCCGAATTTCATTCTTAAGCTCCTTCCTGCTAGCCTTATAATCTTCTAGATCTCTATCATTACCTAGTTTTTTGAACCTTTCGCATGAACTTGTGGTCATAGATTAACACAGAAATGCTCGAGATGCTGGAAATCCCAAGCAATACGTACAAAACGCCGGAGGAACTCAGCAGGTGAGGCAGCATCTGTGGAGAGGAATGGCACCAGAGGGAGTTGATGGGGAAGTGAGGAGAAGAGAACTGGCAAATCGGGAGCCAGAGTTGGGAAGAGGAAAGAGAGAAGGGCGAGAAATTACCTAAGTTGGAGAAATCGATGTTCATACGGCCAGGTTGGGAGCTATCTAGACGGAACAGGAGGTGCTGTTCCTCCAACCCCAGAGTCTCCATCGTAGGCTATGGGCACTGGAATAAAAAACATGGTTTACCACAGGAAATCCTTCCAGTTGCGGAGGACAAGACGGTCCCTCAGTCTTCCTCGGGCCTCACTGACGTACAAGAGACTGCACCGTGAGTACCAGATACAATAGAGGACCCCGACAGACTTGCAGGTGAAGTGTTGACTCACCTGGAAGGACTTCGGGGGGGGGGGGGTCCTGAATGGTGGTGAGGGAGTGGATATAGGACTTGTCCCGCTTGCATGTGGTTAAGTGCCAGGAAGGGGAATCGATGGTCCAAGTTCTTGTTCGCACAAGGACCGTTGAGGTGGAGCGGCCACGTCCAGCAAACTGAGTCCTATCCTCCCCGAGAGCTGACAGACGACCCGCAGGCCTCCCTCCGCGGAATGCTCGGAATGAATGGGCGCTCTCCACCAATCAGTTCCAAGAGTTGCGCCGGGGTGGGGGCGGGACCTTAGCATTTTCACCAGTACGCTGCAGATCATGAGATGGAGGGGCGGGAATTGCGGCGGAACCACCAATCGTCTTCTGAGAATCCGCTTGAGAGGCGGGAGCAGCGGTGATGCAGCCAATCCGATGTAGAGGAAAGAGCCGTAGGGGCGGAACCACGTGACTACACCTATTTTCATCGGCGGCGGCGCCAAGGTCCGCCATTTTGTTCGTGAGCGGTCGGTCGGCATCGGGAGCGGGAACGGCAGCATCAGGCAGGCAAACGGGCCGGGAGTAGCAGGTAACTGGGGCTCCCGACCAGCACGCCTAGTGGCTGGGCACCCCGCCGTGCAGTGCTGGGCTCCAATCCCAGACCGATCGTGGCGGGAAAGACGCCAGCTCCCTCTCTACTAGGCCTCTACGTAGATCCTAGGCTTCGGGCCGTAACGGCCCGGTATTAGCCTCGACCCCCCGGTGTTGAAGCCTTCTCCCCGCCCGGCCGTAGCTGTCCGCTGGAGGGGCGGAGCGGCCGGGAGCTGAGGGGAGAGGAGGTGGATGCGTGGTCCCTGCGGGGCGGGCGCGGTCTGGGGATGGCGCCGCCATTTTCTCCCATGTGGGCCGAGAACAAAGAGGCGGCGTCCCGTTTCGTGAGCCCGTCGCCCCTGGCCTACAGCAGCCCCACTGCCGGCCGGGGACTCTCTACACCGCTCTCCCGCTACTTTCCGGCCGTCTGCGGCCTCGATCCTCAGATCCCCCCCAGGGCTGTGCACAAGGAGCAGGCCAGCTGAGTAATTGTGCGCCGTCTTTGTACTGCCATTGTTCACCATTGAGCTGTGAATCAACTCCTGTTTTTTTTTTGTCTTCTGGCGGTGCCTCTGCGATTTACACATGCAAAACATTGGAGGAACTCAGCAAACCTGGCGCATCCGTGGACATGAATAAACGGGCAGAATGATTGTTACTCCGCATCCAGTGTAGCATACAAACTCAATGAGCATGGAAAACACGAACATAGATACAAAAGCAATCTTATGAAATGCAATAGATAACTATTTGAGTACCTTAAGATCAGGTTAGGTACCCAAGGAGACCCTTCATCAGGACTGAAAAGGAAGGGGTGGTGAGGGATCTCGGCCCGAAACGTCAGCAGTTTATTAATTTCCATACAATGCTTCCTGACCTGCTGAGTTCCTCCAGCAGTTTGTGTGTTACTCTGGATTTCCAGCACCCGCAGAGTCCCTTGTTTAGGTTATGCCATGTCACAGGGAAAGTTGGATCCGTTTTGTAATTTGCTTTAAAAATAATCGACCCGCGCCCCTAGGCGGCGGCATCTTTGTGTCTGCTTTTGGCATCTGTTGGGAGAGAATCGGATTAATCCTGTGGTTTTAAGTAGCATTTTAACTTGTCTTTGTTACAATGCAGCATTTACGTGTTTATCCTTAGGCTTTTATTTTGGCAAGACTATTTTGTGGATTTTAAATGAGCTGTTGCTGTATTTTGTTACTTTTTGGTAATTGTAGGCTCCCTCCCACAGCTTACTGGTCTGAAATTACTTGTTCGGTAGTAATTTCAGTATTCCTCCTGTGGCATAGTGAACAATGGCACTGCTTTCAACCAGCCCTTTGTGAAATGCTAAAAGGCTAAGTGGTGTTATTGACATAACCAGTCCTTTATGTTTTCACACTTAACAGCGGCACGTTTTAGATTCTCATTCCTTAAGCCTTGAGAGTTGGCGTTGGACAGTCCTTTAATCCACCTTATTTACAGTAATGCAGAATTAGCTGGTTCAAGTGAATTCTTCAGTTTAAAAGGCTTAGTCGTTTTGATCCATAGAGAAAATTTATTATCAAAGTCCCCATATTTCATACTACGAGTTTCATTTTCTTACAATAGAACAAAGAAACAATAGAATCAATTAAAGACTGCACAGCCAGTGTGCGAAAGACAAAGCATTGTGCAAATACAAAAGGAAAAAGTAATAAATAATGGGAACATGAGTTGAATGTTTGCATTTTGAAGTTAGTCTTTTGTAGTTTTGTGTGCAGAAGCTCCCAGTAATTTACTGATACTTGTCTGGTGTTGCAGCCATGAATCATGGTTCGTGTCCTTT
The DNA here is from genome assembly GCF_048418815.1 of Hemitrygon akajei. Taxonomy (NCBI): domain Eukaryota; kingdom Metazoa; phylum Chordata; class Chondrichthyes; order Myliobatiformes; family Dasyatidae; genus Hemitrygon; species Hemitrygon akajei. Next base: position 71,501,148 of record NC_133131.1, read on the forward strand.
AGACTGCAAGGTGTATGTTGGGAATCTGGGAAATAATGGGAACAAGACTGAACTGGAGCGATCGTTTGGATATTATGGCCCTCTCCGGAGTGTGTGGGTTGCCCGAAATCCACCAGGCTTCGCTTTTGTTGAGTTTGAAGATCCACGCGATGCTTCCGATGCTGTCAGGGAGCTAGATGGAAGGTAATCTTTCTTCAAAATTCATGTCCCTTTCCAAAAACCCTTGGCGTGCTCCGCGTAATTGTGCTATTGAGGGCAGTCTAATGGAGTCGTTGCAGTTTCCCGGGTATAGTTTTGCCTCCACTATTGCTCCACCTACTGACTGGAATGAGAGACTTGCCGAATGCTTCCTTTCCAAGTGTCCATTTTGTGTGACTACAGTTTTGTGATGCTCGGCAGATATATTCTTGTGACCCAGCCGGACTATTACTAATCATAAATCTCTGGTACTAGACTGTTTGCTTCGTTGAATCCATTTTAACATTGCTCTTGCAAGTTTTAAAAAAAATCTGATCTTGGGGTTAGCACAGTGGAGGCAGGTAGACATTTGCTGATTAATGTGGTTGTGAAGGAGATGCTATTTCAGTTTAGTTTTAGATCCTAGTTGTGCAATAGAAACATTTGATCTATTTGGCACCTCTTCCAATCTTCAAAGTAAATTTATTTGCAAAATACACATACTACCCTGAAATTAATTTTCTTGCAGGCATTCACAGTAAATACAAAGAAACACAGAATCAAATGAAATACCACACGCGACAGAGACGGACAACCAGTGTGCAAAAGACAACAAATAGTGCAAATTCAAAATTTAAAAAACAAATTATAATAAATAAGTGATAAGTAATGAGAGCATGAGTTCTATAAACCTCAAAGGTGATCCAGGGTTGTGGAATCAGTTCAGTGAATGAAGCTACCCACACTAGTTCAACCTGAAGGTTGAAATGTCATTCTTCACATTTGAAATAACCATGCTGTCATTTGAGTCAAGCTTAATTACTCATGGATTTTAAAGTTGAAGTTGTAGGTTAATTGAGTGTCTGAACTGTCAAAACAGTCTCGTACCACAAAGCAAATTGGAAAGTTTTGCTCATTTTTAATTTTAAATTACTTTTAGAGGTACAATGCAGAACAGGCCCATCAAACTGCCACACAGCAAAGCCCAATTTAACCATAATCACAGGGCTATTTACAGTGACCTGCTAACCAGTATGTCTTTGGACTGTGGGAGGAAGTTGGTGCACCCGAAGGAAGTTCACAGATTCCACAGGAAGAATATACAAAGTTTGCAGATGATGTGGGTTATCAGATTCCAAGCTGTGATAATATCGCACTAACCACTACACCATCATGGTGCGCTGATGTGAGATGTATGATGTGCACTCCTCACCTACACGAAACAGTAACCAGTCTGTCCTGGGATAAGGGGGAGTGGCCACACATTGTCAGCCTAGCATTGGTCGTCAAGGTGGTACCAAGTTCCTTTGAGCCATTGAGTCACTCTGTCACTGTCTGTTATGATATCTTAATGGACAATTGTTATCTCAGGTTAAATATCAGAGTGTTTTTGTTTTTTTTATTTAGAGATACAGCATGGAATAGGCCTTACTGGCTCTTCGAGCCACACCGGCCAGCAAACCCAGATTTAACTCTTAACTTAATCACGATACAATGACCATTTAACCTAATCGGCACTTCTTTGGACTATGGGAGGAAACCAGGGGAACTGGAGATCCACGCATTCCACAGGGAGGATGCACAGAGGCTCCTTACAGAAGACGCCAGGATTGAATTCCAAACTCCTTCACCCCGAGCTGTAAGCCGTAATAGAACCGTGATAACCACTACGATACCATGGCGTACATCAATAACGTTGCCAAGATTTTCCAATCCTTGGTACCCGATTGGTCTGTGTACCTTTTGGGTTAGATTGATTTTGGAGTAGGTTAAGAGATCGCACTACACTTTGGGCTAAAGAGTATTGTTTTAAGTTCCTGGAGACAGTTTAATGGGATTCATCGCTCGAGTTCAAACGATTCTTAAATATCAAATTCAAGTTCATTTGTCATTGGGCCATCCATGAATACAGGCACACAAAACAGCGTTACTCCAGGGCCAAGGTTTAAAACTCAGTACCAGCAGTGAGACACAGCGCAAGGCACATATAAGACAGCAGTAAATGTACAGTCGCACAAAAAGATGAGAATACAATTTCCATTGCATGATTTAGATTATCCAGGGAGTCCACAAACATGAAGTTTTTGTTCTAGGTGCGTGTCCTGGCTAACAAAAATTGCCGCATAGCAGGGACTGTTTTGTATTTCCTTATTTGTAGATATTTGTTTCAGAATAACCAAGAAAAATTGTTCGTAATAGTTTAGAATCTTTGCTGTGAAATTTGCAGTGGGCTGTTGAACTTGCCTGTGTTTATGCAGGAGATGTGTGAGTGGGCAGATTCTGATTTGCTGATTTTCAGGAATCTTTGTGGCTGTCGTGTTCGTGTAGAACTCTCCAATGGCGAGAGACGCATTCGTAATCGTGGCCCGCCTCCAGCCTGGGCCCGGCGTTCCCGCGAGGATTATCGCCGTAGGAGCCCCCCAGTCCGTCGCAGGTAACATCTTTGGGCTTTGTCGTCTTGTGGTAGCTGTGCATGTAAAATTTAAGTTTCTGTAGTTTTAACTTTTTTTGTTTTAATTCATCTATTTGTTGAGATGTTTGCTTGATGTATTGGCTACTAGTGATGGGCGACATGGTTTTCAACAACAGCCTGAACTTTCACGTTGGCTTCTGTTGCATTTTGCTAAGTTTGTGCAGGCATGAACACCACGGTGTGTGAGTTGTTTGGGAAGGCACTGAGGATGCCACGATGAACCTGTCGTAGCTCTTTGCTACCTGAGCTGAGTTCTAAAGTACTGCTTTCAGAAAAGTCAAACTCCCAGTACCCAAATCTTGGGTTGGTCCAAGCAGTGAGTAATCTCGGCGTGGACTTGCCTTAACTGCTGTAATCACTGACCTGGAAGGGCACACAGTGGTAAACCTCGTCTTCCACTGTTTAGATATGTTCCCAGTATTTTCATTGATTGCCACCTCCCATCACTGCCATTACTCTAATCCTGGCGTCCTTAGTTGCTGACCCCCGTGGTTCTGGAAGTGCCCCATATGTAAATGGGGTGGTGTACTGCTGGGGCTGTTGCTACCTCTCTTTGCCACTGTTGGTTTAGAGTTTTTAACTTTGCTTATTTCACAGCATCACAATTAGTGCTCTGGTACTAAAATACTGGTGCAGAGAGGATCAGAATTGGCTTTGGGCCTTTAAGTGGATTGTTTCACCCGGGTTTTCTCAAATCCAATCTATTTTGAAGTTTGCTGTATTTTGCAGTTGGATAGTTGGTTAATTGTGGAGTCCGGTGAACTACTACTTCCAATTTCTTACCTGCCCAGCCTTTCACCGGTCTGTGCACCTGTTACCCAGAATGAATGCCAATTCTGTATCTCAGAGATCAGTGTTTTAGTAAGTGCGGCACAGTACTAGGCTTTCTGCAACTGTGATCCCTTTGGATAACTTCAACATAGGTGGAATTTCTAAAATTAAAGTTGCATTCAAATCGGACAGGTTTTTAAAGTATGTTTTTAAGGGGTGTATTGTAAGCTGGCCCTTATGTTGCCCAGATGTTAAGATAAAGATGTTCAGAATGTTTCCAAATAACATACCTTGAATTTGAACAATACTGTGTAAATGGCTGAAATTCTCTGATTTGGCGACATATTTGAGCTTCATTTGAGCTTGCTAGTACAAACCTCAGCTGGGAGTTTTTGCAGAATGCAATAACCCGAGCTGAGGTTGTTCCGGGGGTGCACTGTGCCTTGTGAAGGCACGTCGGAGCCTGCTGCACCCCAGCCAGGGTTCCTTCTGCTGTTGCTCATCAGTAGAATTTGAAGTGAGGCAGACCTCCCCCTTGGGAGGGTTTGGCAGCCAGTTGGTAATAAATGCTTGGCCTGCGGCTGAAGATTTCAATGCTGTAACTCTGGCAAACACACCTTTGTGTTGGAGATGCTGTTTAGATTCCTGATATATGGCAGAGTTGGCTGCAACTCGGGCAAATGCGTCTTCATGTTGGAGATGCTGCCTGGATTCCTGGACGTTCCGTTACAGCTGAAATGGCACGCCTCTTCCCCTTCTAGGGATGCAAATTGTGCCTGTCACCATGGAGCAGCAAGCGGCCTGGAGGCGTGTACTTCACGCTGGTTGCATTCAGAAGGAACCCTGATGAACAGGTGTAAATTACACAGCATGTTGCTGGATTCTGGCCATTTGCAATCAGATTGATAGGTTAGATATTGCTGTTTTGCATTGTCACTCATCACTAATGGCTAAAATGGGATTGGTTTTACTGATGGCTTGTGTATTGCACTATTTATTTTTAAAGTTGCATTTTATCCATTGTTATTAATAAAAATGAACCCCCCTTGCAGAGTCACCATCATGCCTCTTCTCACCACCCTTCGAACCTGCATTAGCCAGTCAACTAGCCCTTTCAGCGTCATGTGACCAGCGCGCCCCAATCAGCTTGGCTGGTGTCGGTATCACATGACCAAGGCATGTCCAGTCGTCAGGTTGCACCAACCGCCCTTTGGTTCCCAAGCATGCTGTATCTCAGCCTCTTCTCCAACCATGACCAATCGGCAGCGGCTGCCTCAACTGCCCCGCACCACTCTGGTCAAATCAGCTGTTTACTTTCTCCACAACAGCAGCCGAACACTCAGCATTTGTGTCAGCAGCCTTCGGCTAAATAAAAAGCAGGAAAAAAACCACTACACCCCCCTCTGCCAACCAAATACCACGCATCTGGCAAACCTTTTCAGCAAATTCTACCTGGCCGTCAGTCCGGCAGCCTGACCTCTCCATTTCTAGCATGTTGAAAGCCAAAAAACTAGTAAGTTTTTCCTGCTTAATACAATAGTCTACTGCTGGTATAATGGAGTAAGCTTTTTGACAAGGTAACGAGACTAGCGTTTTAGTGGGCTGGCTGTATATAGTAAACAAAAGCTTTTTAGAAGGGGCAGGATGCTTTTTTGCACTCGGGCACTGGAATGATAGCAAGCTACTTGTGCATTTTAAGCTAATGATTATCGTTAATTGATGCCTCTGATATTCTTGGCCACGAGTGCAAAAAAAAACTAGCTGGGCCAGAGTACCTCTGAAGGGAATGCTCTGCATTTGAACAGAATTGAACACGATTAAGAGTTGATTTTAATTTAAAGGACACTAAAGGATTAATATGTATACTTGATTTCTTGCTGATGACTTGTAAAATTTAATGAAGTCCCTTTTAAGTTTTGGAGACTTGCATCCATAATTACTAGCTGTTTTCTGGCCTGTGGCTATGTATTGAAGAATATGCCCACTGTTACCTCAAGACCTACTTGCTGAAAACTGGACACTTTGTCCCTTGAGAGGTGCCCTGGCCCTGGTGATGGTTAAGTGGGAATGATAACTGAAATTTATGCTGAGCTATTCAGAGTAGATAGCCACTGCTAAAAAGGGGGGGAAACAGCATGTTGGGAAAAATCATAAATGGGAAAACTGGCTGTCCAATACTGTGTCCTAAACGGGCAGTGGCCACATTGTGCCGATTGCCCAACAGTCGTCATCTTAGTGGCACTGTGATCCTAATTGCTTTTATTCCTTTGAGGACTCAGCCCTAGATTTTTCTTCCCCCACTGAGGAAAGTATACAGTGGTGGCTTCATGGGATGGTGTGTTGTTTCTGCTCAACACTGTTGGTCATGTGTATGGGGGGGGGGGCAATTGCGATGGTAGAACGTGCGTGTTCTTTACTTTTCACTGGTAATTTGGGTAGGATGTGGTAAATTTGGTAATTGTCTCTAATTTAAAGGAAACTGGGGAGTATTTACTGTTCTCTGAATTAAACTCTTTGAAAGCCACTACTGAATACAGTGTTTCCTCAAGTAAGTGAAGTTGGTTTTGCTAAGTTTATGATGCAGATGTCAGGCTCACAGGTACTGCAGAGAGTTTCTGAAATTGGACCTAAAGCCAGTTAACCCAAGCATTCGAGGTAACAGTGCAGGTCTGAAGAATATAATAATTGAATTGTAGTTTATGTCGATGTCAAAGTGCATTGCTATGATGGGACACCTTGTGCACCTTGGTGTTCTCGGCGTTGGACATTGGGCAGGAAGAAAATTTATGCTGGGGCATTTTTCCTCATTTAGCCAACTAAACTGTTGAGCCACTGCAATTTGAGCTTTTCATCTCCTGGCATGAAATTGCTAGTACTGGGAACATATCCAAGACCTAAAGCAAGGTCAAAAGTTGCAAACCAGTGGACTAGATTGGAATGTTTTCCATTCCTGCTGTTAACCAATGGATTCCTCTAATTTTGGAACACACAGTGTGCTATTGATTTGTCCCATCATAGCAAAGATTTTGTAGAGCTGCGATTACACCAATGCAGGGTTTTTGGGGATTGTTTCATCGAGGGCAAGCCCATTGAAAGCTGAGTAGTCAGCTGAATTAATTCAGCAATTGGGTTTCATTTACTTTGCTTCTCTACCTGTGACATGGTTGTGCATCAACCATACAGTTCTCCATTGTTCTGTGATTTTGATTCCTGCGATGATTTATTTCTTTGCAAGATGGCTGAAGAAAGGAAAACCCTGCAATGGTCTTATTTTGAAACTTATTCATTGTCACCTTGTAGATTACTTTAATCTTTAAAAACAGATTTTTGTGCAGGCGTTTGTCGGGCCTCAGGTGCAGTAATTAATTTGCCTTTATTAGTGAGTTGGGTTATTGGGACCGGCTGTGGTGCTTCACACCAGTCACTGTAGTGATTGTCGTTGGTTTCCTTCCTCACTAATTCCCCTCTCGCTCCTAGATCACCGCCTCGCCGGAGGAGCTTTAGCAGAAGCCGCAGCAGGTACGTGTGGTATTACCGCCAGGCTGTCATTTTAGCGGCAAGGTTTGCCTCAGTTTGGTCTCAGCCTTCCCAAACATTCTGTTCCAAGCATCATAATCACACACAAGTTGTGGTGCAGATGCTGGAGGAACTCAGCAAGTCTGTTAAAGGCCTTGGCCTGATACGTTGCTGTTAATTCCACTACATAGATGCTGCCTGACTTGCTGAGTTCTTCTAACATTTTGTGAGTGTTGTATCAGTCTTTTTAACGTCAGCTCTTGTTCCTGCCTTATCTCTGAAGTGGAACCTTGTGTGCTTCACTAATCTTTGTCTCAAAGTTCGCCATTTTCCAAAGTCTGAAGTCAGTCTCTGGCTGCTTTAAAGCACTGAGTCTTTAAACTAGCATAAGTGTATGTTCGATCCAAGTAACTAACCTCGGGTTGTTAGATGAGCCTAGAACAGTACAGGCTCTGCAGCCCATGATATGCCAGCCTTTAAAACTTCTCAGATCAACCTGACCCATCCTACATAGCCCTCCATTTTTCTATCATCCTTGTCTCTTAAATGTCCCTAGTGTATCTGCCTGTACTATACCTGGCAGTGTTCCACACATCTGGTGCTTTGTGAACCAAACTTATATCTGAACTCCTCCTCCCCCCCCACCCCCAAAAGTTCCCTCCAATCACTTTAAAATGACACACCCTTCATATTAATCATTTGTAACTTGGGGAAAAATCTCTGGCTGTCTATTTGATCTATTCCTCTTATTTGACACCTTTGTCAAGTCAGTTCTCATCCTCAATGTATTTTTGATCTCATAACATGTTTTCATTTTGCTCTAGGTCCCTCTCAAGGGATCGCAGGAGAGAGAGATCCCTGTCTAGGGAGAGGAACCATAAGCAATCTCGCTCATTCTCCAGGTCTCGCAGGTAAGTTAGAATGCTCGCAATGAGGAGGATCAGTGGGGTTAAAGGATTAACTTTATTCACTATATACATTTAGATGGATTAGGAATTTGTGTGTAGGTTAATGTGCGATATGCAGCACAAAATAACATAGAATAATTTTTTTTAAGGTTAAAGGGTTTAATGTGTGTAAATGCATGAATACCAGGCATGTATTTACAATGTAAGCAGCATTATAAATATGCCTTGGGGCATCAGGGTAGTGTAGTAGTTAATGTGATGCTATTATAGTAGCTTGGGGTGATGGCACTTTCTCTGAGAAGTTTGTATGTCTTCGTGAGCACATGGATTTTCTCTAGGTGCTCTGGTTTCCCCTACATTGCCTGAGGCATATTGTCCTGTGATTAGTCTAGGGTTAAATGGATAGGTTGCTGTGCTCATGAGGCCAGAAGAGCCTACTTTTTGCTGTATCTTGAAATAAATGTTGAAATAATAGTTGGTTTACAGTGCAGTGATGAGGTACAGGCTACAGACAGACATACTTTATTGATCCGGGGGGAAATTGGGTTTCGTTACAGCCGCACCAACCAAGAATAGTGTAGAAATATAGCAATATAAAACCATAAATAATTAAATAATAAGTTAATCATGCCAAGTGGAAATTAGACCAGGACCAGCCTATTGGCTCAGGGTGTCTGACACTCCGAGGGAGGAGTTGTAAAGTTTGATGGCCACAGGTAGGAATGACGACTTCCTATGACACTCAGTGTTACATCTCGGTGGAATGAGTCTCTGGCTGAATGTACTCCTAGGATGACTGATCAGATTAACTGCCTCTTTCAAGCGAAGGATGCTTGCTTTGTTTTCAGGTAAATTTTGTCAGACTATTATTTTAGTTTTAGTCCCATTTCATTTTGCAGAACTTGATCATTCATAATGTGAGTTATGTAATTTACACCTATACTAGAGTATGCACATTTTTCTGTAATGTCTAGGTATAGAAGGTATTTTGGATAACTGAGTTCTTTAGAATTACCGAGATACAGTTATAATGAAGTCGACTCTGTTTTAAACCAGTTTCCTTTTCTCTTATTTCAGCCGCTCCAGGTCAACTGATAGGAAATGAATCTGAAGCATAGTGGCCTTTGAAGATCGTGTACAGACTGTTGGAGTTGTTAAGAATGTGATTGCATTTGTTTATTAGACTCTTCAGACATGCAGTTAAGCATTTTTTACCCTGTTTTAGCAGTTAGTTCATCGTGTTTTCTTGTACTCCATAATGTAACCAGTGATCAGATTTTCAGATGTAGAAATTCAGTCATGTGAGTTGCAAGCAGAGTTTGTTTTTTATATAAAGGCAGGAACTAAATTGTGGGCAGATGTTGAATCCTTGTACAAGGGTTGGCTTGCTAGAACTGCTAAGCTTGTCCATCTTCAGTTGATGAGAATTTCACCCCTGCCCCATCTTCCCACAAGCAAGTCTGACCAGCCGTAGTTTTTGTTCATTTCTTGGTTATTGTCCAAGCTTGAGGGCTTTCTAACATAACACAACAGCACTCCTGTGCCGTGCAATCTGAGGGTTGGGTGCTGTAATTGTTTTTTTGTACGTACTCTTTGTGTTTCCTAAAATACCTGCAAGATGTTAAAACTGTAGTATAACTGTTTGTAAATCCTGCACCTGTTAGTTTGTAGTAGATTTCATTAGTGTAGTGACTCGGGGGCATTATTTGGAGGTGAATAATTATAGAATGGGTGACAGCAAGATTTTGCAATATTCCAGTATTTGGGGAAATGTTCCTTTAAGTTCAACAGAAGATCAGAACATTAAAGAGTTAGCAGGTTTTTAAAGGGATTTGTGGTGTGGTAACTCTTTGGACTGGTAAACTTAATCTAGAAAGTGATATTTCTATCAGTTTTCCCTGCATAAATTTCACAGAATTGGCTACAGTGTTGGGGGAGAAGTGTTTTGTATTTGTGGTACAGTTAATTCCTAATCTGAAAACTGCTGTTTATTATGTCGGAAAAGCTGGTGCTTAATCTTTCCCTTGTTAACGACTGCGTTGTAAATACCTGCGCTGCCCTGCTGTGTATTTTGCCCACTGGAGATATGAGAAATTGGAGCAATACGTTTCCTCCTTCATGATCTGAATCCTGTTGTGACATGCGCCATTTGTTTGCTGTTTTGTGACTTTCTTGGAAATAAACTTTGGTTACACATTTTCTGTAGTAGTTCTTTGGCTTTTGTTTAGTGTGACAACTTGGGGTGATAGTCATAGAACACTACAGCACAGAAACAGGCCCACAAACCCCCTCCCTGCCATGTACTTAACCAGATATCTTAAATGTTGAAATCAAACCCACATCAATCTCGTCTGGTAGCTTGTCCTACACTCTCGCCACCCTCTGAGTGAAGAAGTTCTGCCTTAAAACATTTCACCTTTAACCAATGACCTCTAGTTGCCTAGCCCAACCTCTGAAAAAAGCCTGCTTGCATTTACCCTGTCTACACCCCTCATAAGTTTGTATACCTGTATTAAATCTCCCCTATAGTTTAGGTCCTCCAGTTCTGGCAACATCCTGGTAAATTTACTCTCTCAATCTTATTTACATCTTTCCGGTAGGTATGTGACCAAAACTGCTCATAATTCTCCAAATTAGGCCTCACTGGTGTCTTGTGCAACTTCAATGTAACATCCTATCTCCTGTATTCAGTACTTTTATTTATGCAGGCCAATGTCCCAAATCTTGATTTACAACCCTGTTGACCTGTGACACCACTTTTAATGAATTATGGACCTGTAAACCCAGATGCCTCTGTTCTATGCACACCTCAATGCCCTACCACTAAATGTGTAAGGCTACCTGGTGAGTGCAAAACCTCTCATTGTTTGCATTAAATTGCATCTGCCATTTTTCTATCTGGTCCAGATGCTGCTGCAAACTCTGTTAGTCTTCCACAAATTTGCTGATCCAGGTTACCACATTATTGCTATAGATGACAGACAAGCAACAGACCCAGTTGTCCACTAGTCATAGCCCTCCAGTCAGGCAACCATCTACATAGAACCATTTTGGTTTCTTCCATCAGGGACCTTGTCAAATACCTTTAAAGTCTATGTAAACAACATCCACTGCCTTGCCTTCATCAGCTTTGCTAGTGACTTCCTTGAAAAGATTGGTTAGACAAGACCTATCATGCACAAGTCCATGTTCACTATTCCTAATCAGTCTGGATATACAACTATATCCAGTCCCTTGGAATACCTTCCAAAAACTTCCCCACTACTGATGTCAAGATTACTGGCCATCAATTTCCTGGCTTAATCTTAGTTTTTATTAAACAATCACTATCCTCCAGGACCTCATCCGTGACTAAAGATGTTATAAATATCTGTGCTAGGGCCCCTGTAATTTCTGCACTAAATCTACAGTTGTAGCAGCAATTCAGGAGTAGGTAAGGTTTCCAAACTGAAAAACAAAAACGAGGTAAAATTGCTGCGGGGGTGGTTTCAGAGTTCCAGATTATAGTGCGTGTATGTCAACCCTGAGATTCATTTGCTTGTGGGTAAATGCAAGAAACAGAATTAATGAAAGTCTGCACCCAACAGGATGGGCAAACAACCAATGTGCAGTACATAACAAATTGTGCAAATACAAAAAGAAAAATAAATAATAAATACTGAGAATATGACATGATGAGCCCAGGAAAGTGAATCCCCAAGCAAAGCTGCAGGAGCTGATGGTTGAGGGGTAATAACTTACTGAACCTGGTGGTGTGGGTTTTGAGGCTCCTGTACCTCCTTGTGGGAAAGCCAGGATGGTGGAGGTCCTTGATGGATGCTGCTTTCCTGCGACAGCGCTCTGTGTAGATGTGCTCTTCCCCCGATGGAACAGCAGCTTGGCAGAGTTTTAAAACGACCTGAGAGATTTGGGACAAATTGCAACACAATGTAGAACAGTACAGCACAGGAACAGGGCTCTTCATAGCAACATCAGCTCTCAGATGAGCTGCTTTCAATCACCAGTGAGGTGAAGCGCCCCACTGCCTTGTGGCTTCAGCAGCCATGGTTTGGTCCTGAGTGGTAGTGATGAGTTTAACCATTCTCCCCGTGATAGTGGGGTCCACCACTGTTCCCTCCACATCCCAAGTTCATGCCACTTGGTAAGTAATTGGCTGCGTAGATCACAGCAGCTGTGGTGTTCCATGGGTTGTAAGTGAATTGTGGGAAGGGCATAAACCAGGCTAAGAACTGGTTTGAAGTTGCCAGGTGAGGCTCTACAAATTTAGATCTAAAATTGTGCATCTGGTTGGGCAGGGCATGCTGTTCATGGCCCAAACTCCATTCTGAGATGTGCAAAGCATTCCCACTGGCTCCTGGGGTTCCCTGGCCCATAACCACTCCTAAGAACTTCAATGGCAATGAGCTCTCAGCTGTGTATCAGAGCTCAGTCATGGTAGGAGTGGACACCTCACAAAATATTCCTTACACAAGGTTCAAGATACATTTATTATCAAAGTACATATATGTCACCATGTACTACCTTGAGATAGACTTTCCTGTGGAAAAAAATACGATAGAATTTATGAGCAATTTAATGTGAAGAATGAAAACCAATGTGTAAAAGCAGTCAAGCTGCAAATAAAATTACCACTGAGAGCATGAGTTGTAGAAGTCCTTGAACTACAACCTACAGACTTTCAGAGTAGAGGTGAGTGAAGTTATCCAGGCTGGTTCAGGAACCTGGTGGCTGTAGGGTAATAACTGCTCCCGAACCTGGTGGTTTAAGGCTCCTGTATCTCCTGCCTGATGGTAGTGGTGAGAAGAGAGCATAGCCTGGATGGTGGGGGATCATTGATGACATGATGCTGAATTTAGTCAAGAAAAAAAGGAAAAGTATGCAAAGGTTCGGAAGTTAGGATCAAATGAAGCACATGAGCAAAAAGAAGTCAAAAAAGAACTAAAGAAGGGAATTATGAAAGCCAGGAGAAGCCATAAAAAGTCCTTAGGAAGTGGAATTCAGGTGAATCCTAAGGCATTCTATACATACATCAAGAGTAAGAGGATAACTAGGGAGAAGATGGGACCACTCAAAGATAAAGGAAGGAACATTTACTTGGATGCAGAGAATGTGAGAGGTATTTAATGAGTACTTACCAAGGAAAAGGACATGGAGTACTGAGTGTTCGGTATTTAAGGTCAAGCAGGAGGAAGTGTTGGGCTTGTATCAGGATCCCCAGGGCCTGATGGGATTTACCCTAGGTTATTGAAAGAGACGAGACAAGATTGTTGGGCCCTTGACCAATGTCTTTGTGTCCTCTCTAGACACAGGCGAGGTCCCAGAGGATTGGCAAGTGGCTAACGTACCTCTATTTAAGAAGGAAACAAGGGAAAATCCTGGGAATTATAGACTGGTGAGGCTCACATCAGTTGTAGGGATAGTGCTGGAGAAATTTCTTGGGATAACTGAGCATTTGGAAATCCGTGGCCTAATTAGGGTGAGCTAGAATGGCTTTGTGTGTGGCAGGTCGTGCCTTACCAATGAATCTTTTGACAAGGTAATGAGAATAGGGCAGTGAATGTTGTCCACATTGATTTTAGTAAAGCATTTGACCAAGTCCCTCACGGGAGGCTAATCCAGAAGATTAAGATGCATGGGATCCCCAGCGAAACGGCTGTTTGGATTCAGAACTGTCTTATTCATTGAAGTCCTCCCCACAACTGAGCATATCTACATGGAGTGCTGTCGCAGGAAAGCAGTATCCATCATCAAAGACCCTTCTCTTCCTCTGCCATCAGGAAGGACATACAGGAGCCTCAGGACCCACACCACTAGTTTCAGAAACAGTTATTTCCCTTCAGCCATCAGGCTCTTGAACCAAAGGAGAGAACTTCACTCAACTTCACCTTCCCCATCACTGAATTGTTCCCACAACCTACGGACTCACTTTCAAGGACTCTTCATTTCATGTTGTTGATATTTACCATAAGGCATCCGTTAGTCTCGCGAGACCATGGATCTGCACCTGGAAAGTCTTGCTTCAGTCTGCGTTGGTAGAGTAGCGTCCCCCTCCAGGGCTCAGGCCTGGGCAGGGTTGTATGGAAGACCGGCAGTTGCCCATGCAGCGAGTCTCCACTCTCCACACCACCGATGTTGTCCAAGGGCAAGGTAAGGGCCGATACAGCTTGGTACCAGTGACGTCGCAGGAATTGCCAGAATGAGGTTGAAGGCAACGTCAGACTGCCTTAGGGACTCCAGCTCCAGATTTGTCCTCAGGGTTTACTCCCGAAGCCTTTCCCATGAGTGGGTATGGCTGCAAGACAGCAGAGGTTTGAAATCAACAGTTTTCCCTCTCTTAGATGGATTGCCTTCCCAGACTGACAAGCTCCATCTACCCGAAGTACTGGTTTTAAGGTGCCAGATTCCGTCTTTGCCCCTTCTCCTGTCAGTAGAAACAGTTACACCGGGCTTAGAGGCTAAGCCACACGAGAAGACCAGGAGTTGGACTTGGTTGTCAGAGGCTATTTGAGGCGCATGCCGTGAGGAGCACTTTTAGGTAGTGGGAGCTTATCCTCACTACCACTCCTCGACTTGACAACCATAATACATGCTTAATTATATTCTTATGTCTGTTTTTCTATCTGGACAGTTTGTTTTCTTTTGCACACTGGTTGTTTGTCCTTCCTATATACACTTCTGTAATAAATTTACTTTGAACTTTGAATATTTTGAGATAATTTTACAGGTCTGTAGACTCCTGATCTCTGTGACTAATTCATCAGTCCTGCAGTTATTTTCACCTGTGTGCCTGGACTTAGCCCACACTCTGTGTCAATATCGTATGTACATACCTTCTTTCCCTTTCCCTCCCAGCAAGGTGTTGACTCCCACTGTGTTACAGTACCACTGGCCACATGACCACTACTCATGACAGGAGGCATTGGCTAGTGTCAATCCACTGACCCAATCATAATCATAGAACACAGAAACTCATAGGACAGTGCAGACCATTTGGCCCACAATATTGTCGTCGTCTTCTCCTTAAGTCGTAGACCGCTGACCAGACTCACCAGATTCCTTTGTCTTGGACCAGTCTTTCAAATTGTCACCAGCTGTAACCCATCTTCGAAGCTCCTTCCTTTCAAAGGATGAGTACTCTGGAGCCTCTCTTGCCATCTCAGTAGCTCTGGGGTTTTATGGGACAGGGTTGCTAGTCCCAGGCCCAACCCTCCTCCTTACACAACCAAGCTTGGCCCCATCCATGGTGAAGTTCCACAATGTTGAGCCAACCTTTTAACTCCCACCAAGATCAATCACACCCTTCCCTTCTACACAGCCCTCCACTTTTCTATCATCCATGTGCCTGTCTTAAGTGGTTTAAATGTCCCTGTTGTATCTGCCTCTACCACCACCCCTGGCAGGGTGTTCATTGTCCATTCACAAATGAGATGGTAGTGGGGAATCGACTGTTCTTTATGACGGAGGGGAAGGACCTGTTCCTAAAATGTTGAGTGTGTGCGTTCAGGCTCCTGCACCTCCTCCCTGATGGCAGCAATGAGAAGAGGCCGTGTCCTGGGGGACAGGGGTCCTCAACCCTGGGTTAAGGAGCTGTCCTGGATGCTGGGGAGGCTGGTGCTTGTGATGGAGCTGGCTGAGTTTACAACTTTCTGCAGCTTTTTCCAATGCTGTGCAGTGGCCCCTCCATAACAGTTAGAATGCTCTCACTATAGTGCTTGTGCAGGAGTCCTTGGTGACACACCGTATCTCCTCAAACTCCTAATGAGATATCGCTGTTGGTGTGCCCTCTTTGTGATTGCTTAGATTAGGTCATTCAATCTACGGGAAAAGAACAAATGTTGAGTACTCACAATATTGATGCAGACTGCGGTTAAAGGGTGTGGAGCCAACACACAGAGGTGGTGCTGCAACTTTGACTTAAGATCCCTGGGCCCTCTGGACCAGAGGCCACGTGTTGAAGCTGAGAGGGGGTAGGTTCAAGGGGTGAGTTTTTTACTCAGAGAGTGGTGGATGCCTGGAATGCGCTCTCTGGTATGGTGGTAGAGGCAAATATATTAAAGGCTTTTAAGAGACGCTGGAATAGGCACGTGGATGTGAGGAAGATGGAGGGATATGGACACGGTGTAGGAAGGAAGGGTTAGCGTTCGGGTGCTTTTGATTTGCTCTTTAGCTGGTTTGGCACAACATTGAGGGGCCGATTGGCCTGTTCCTGTGCTGCACTCTTATGTTGGTGAGGCCGACAGTGAGGGATCTTGGCTGTCGCGTGGATTAGGCCCACGTTCAGGATCTCCTGTTGCACTCACCAAGGAAGAAAACGGCAAAACATAAAACTAATTGAAAGAAAAGCACGGAGCTGTAAGTGTATGTATCAATGTACTGCAATGCGTGATGTAACTTAAAAAGAATGCTTAATCAAACAATATATTTACAAAATCACTCAAATATTACTGAATACACAACACCTCCCTGCTTAGCTTTAAACTCCATCTCAATATAGAGTGTATCTCATCTCAAATATGTATACACACACACACACACACACACACACACACACACACACATAAACATAAATATTCGGTATCCTATACAGCTGCTATATACTCACCCACAGCATAGTAAAAATTGCCCCATTCAGGCCTAAAGATTTAATCACCACGGAGCATTTCTTACTCTTGTGGGGTAACATCATTGAATTAGACATAAAGCATTGGAGCAGAATTAGGCCATTTGACCCATCGAGTCTGCTCCACCATTTCATCATGGCTGATCCATTTCCCTTCAACCCATTCTCTTGCCTTCTACCTGTATCCCTTCATGCCCTGACTAATCAAGAACCTTTCAACCTCCGCCTTAAGTATACCCAATGACTTGGGCTCCACAGCTGCCTATGGCAACGAATTCCACAGATTCACCACCCTCTGGCTAAAGAAATTCCTCCTCATCTCTGAATGGATGTCCCTCTATTTTGAGGGTGTGCTGTCTGGTCCTAGGCTCCCCCACTATAGGAAATATCATCTCCACGTCCTCTCTATCTGGGCCTTTCAACATTTAGCAGGTTTCAGTGAGATCCCCCTCATTCTTCTGAATTCCAGTGAGTACAGGCCCAAAACCATCAACTGCCCCCTCATATAATAAGCCTTACATTCCAGGGATCATTTTCATGAACCTCCTTTAAGCCCCCTTCCAACGTCAGCACATTCTTTCTTAGAACGGTCCCCAAAACTGCTCACAATACTCCAAGTGAGGCCTCACCAGTGACTTATAAAGTTTCAACATTACATCCTTGCTTTTATATTCTAGCCCTCTTGACATGAATGCTAATGTTGCATTTGCCTTTCTCACCACAGACCCAACCTGCAAATTAACCTTAAAATCTCTGGGCACTGTGGACCTTAGTCAGGAAGAATGTTAAGTTCCTGATTAGTCAGGTATTAAAAGTTATGGGAAGAATAGGGCTGAGAGGGAAAATAACGTCAGCCATGATGGAGCAGACTGGATGGGCTGAATGGCCTGTTTCAGCTCCTATGTCTTATGGTCTAAAGGTTTAAAGAGATATGGGGTCTAATGTGGACAAATAGCTCAACTGTTTCCCATAGTGGGGGGAGTCTAGGACCAGAGGACGCAGCCTCAGAATAGAGGGAAGTTCCTTTAGAACGGAGATGAGGAGGAATTTCTTTAGCCAGAGGATGGTGAATCTGTGGAATTCAATGCTACAGATGGCTGTGGAGGCCGAGTCATTGAGTTTACTTAAAGCGAAAGTTGATAGGTTCTTGATTAGTCAGGGCACCAAAGGTTACGGGGTTGAGAGGGATAATAAATCCACCATGACGGAGTGGCCTAATTCTCCCGGTTTTCATGCTCTATTGGTGTTGTAGGAGGTGCTCTGTGGTATTCTGTTTCTGACGTAGTGTTAGTGACGTTCAGGCGCTTCACTCCCAAAGACTCCGAGACGCAGTAGAGTAGCAGCACGATAGGATAGCGGCCATCACGATGTTTTACAGCACCAGGGACCCGGGTTCAGTTCCCTCAGCCGTCTGAAAGGAGTGTGTATGCTCTCACTGCGGCTGTGTGGGTTTCCTCCCACAGTCCAAAGACCTACAGACACATGGGTGTAATGGGGGGGGGGGGGGAATTGGGGGGGTTGCACAGGTTCACTGGGCCAGAAGGATCTGTTACCATGTTGTAAGTCCAGAAATCTAAATCTAATCTAGTGAAAATGTTTTCTATCTATTCTCAGTTTTGAAAATGCCGATCAAATCATCCTGTAAACATGTAAATTGTGGGGAAAGCAATGTCTTTTGTATTATTTCTCCTTGTAATGTGTGCTTGAGAGACCAGATATCCTTCTGGCTTGTGGCGTTTGTCTGACGCGGCAGTGCATGGAATATAGTGCTGAGGCTACATCCAGCCCACGGGTCTGCCTCGAGCTGGCACTTGCCTGCGCACACCATCGGACACCTGATCTGGGAGCAATGCCATCACTCACATTAAATATTCAAACACCATTCATTATTCATTTTGCTGTTAATGTTTTCTAAACAAAACTTTTAAACGACATCTGTAAGTTCGCTAAGTAAAATGGGACGGTCAAGAATAGCAAATTGGTTGCTTGGGATCGCTCTGTACAATCCTCACTCCACCCCAGTATCCCAATGGAGTGAGGAAAATTGGAGAGCCCTCACACACAGAGATCTCTACCCCCACCCCCACCCCCACCCCATTGCAAGCTGGCAGAATTACAGCACCAAGTCAGAATATCTTTATTACCAAAACTACGTACACCACCTTGAGATTCATTTCCTTGCAGGAAACAAATTAAATTTATGATAAACGGTAAATACACAAAGACTAACAAACAACCCATGTGCAAAAGGAGAGAAATTGTGTGATTAAATAAAACTGAGAACATGAGGTGTAGAGACCTTGAAATTGAGTCTGTGGGCTGTGCAATCAGTTCAGGGTTGCAGTGAGTGAAGTTATCCCGTTTGGTTGAGGGGTAATAACTGTACCTGAACCTGGTGGAGTGGTTCCTGAGACTCCTGTACCTTCTTCCTGATGGCAGCAGTGAGAAGAGAGCATGGCCTGGGTGGTGGGGGTTGCTGGTGACGGGTGCTGCTTGTAAATGAGTTCAGTGGTGGGAAGGGTTTTACCTGTGACGGAGCAGGCTGTGTCCACCACATGTACAAATAAAGCTAATCTTTTTATCTTCATCTGTCTGAACTTTTAGAGGGTGCAAACTCAACAACTTTCAAAACCCAAGAAGTTCAACTTTATTATAAGTGCGTGTATGTTACGATATACTACCTGGAGATTAATTTCCTTGCAGGCCTTTAGAGGGAAAGGAAATATGATAGAGCTGTACCTAAACTATCCATAACTGCATGATGATTGATAAACGGCCAATGTGCAAAAGAAGAGAAACTGCAAATAACAGTGAAAACTGAGAACTTGAGTAGCAACCGTGTAATAGGGTAAGCTGATAGCCTCATCCCCTCATTTGGGACCATTCCAGATTGATTGAGGAATGGGCCCCTCCCTCTAACTGTGCTGTGAGCTACAGTTTTAAGGCTGCACAATCCCAACAGGGAGCCCCTGTGATATTGTTCCTCAACCCTCAGACTGCTGGTTAAAGCAGTTTCATTAGCCAACAGTCACTTGCTAACTGTTACTCAGACCACTAGCAGTAACCTGCTTGTTACTCAGTGAAACACAGTCCCATGATCTGATTGATTTCCAAACTTGCTGATGAGATCAGTTTGTAGTCCTCATCTCAGTAACCCATAAACACAGTGCTTACTCGTGTTATAAGGCAGTAAAAACCATAAGACATAGGAACAGAATTAAGTCATTCAGCCTATCCAGTCTGCTCTGTCATTCCATCATTGCTGATTAACTATCCCTCTCAACCCCGTCCTCCTGCCTTCTCCCCAGAGCCCTTAATGCTCTGACTAATCACCTTAAATATTCTCAGTGAATTGGCCTCCACAGCCGTCTGTGGCAATGAATTCCATAGATTTACTACACTCTCTCTCGTGTCCCCCTCTGATCTGGTAAACTCTCCTCTCCTATCAAATTCTTCAACAACCTATCAACTATCCTTCATCTATCACTTGCCAGCTTCTTACTTCATCTCCCTCCCTCTACCCACCCACCTCCTCCTCCCTTCCATCTTCTTATTCTGGCTTCCTTCTACTTCCTTTCCAGTCCTGATGAAGGGTCTTGACCCAAAATGTCGGCTATTTATTGATCTCCAGAGATGCTGCCGGACCTGCTGAATTCCTGCAGCATTTTGTGTGTGTGTTGCCCTTCACCTCTGTTCTAAGTGGATGTTACTCTAATCTGAAGCTGTGCCCTCTGGTGCTCGACTCTCCTACCACAGGAAACATTTCAATATTCAACATGATTCAATGAGACCTCCCCACCTCCCCTGCCATTCTTCCAAACTCCAGCGAGTACAGGCCCTGAGCCATCATGATCCTCATATATTAACCCTTTCGTTCCCAGGATCCCTTCACCTCTTCACCACCCCAATATAAATGAACCAGGACCCAAAGTTCAAAGTAAATTTTATTATCAAAGTACTTATAAGTCATTAAATACTACCCTGAGATTCATTTTTTCAGCTAAAATCTGCAAACAAGGACTGACAAATTGTGGAAATACATAAAGTAGCAGGTAATCATTAATAAATAATATTGAGAACACGAGCTGTCAAGTCCTTGAAAGTGAGTCCGTAGGTTGTGGAGTCAGTTTGGTGTTGAGCTGAGTGAAGCTATCCACATCAGTTCAGGAGCCTGGCGGTTGAGGGGTAATACCTTCCTGAACTTGGTGGTGTGAGGCTCTTCTACCTTCTTCTCAGTGACAGCAGCAAGCAGAGAGCATGACCTGGATGGTGGGGTGTTTGATGATGGACGTGCTTCCTTGTGGCAGCACTCCTTGCCGCTGTGCTCAGTGGTGGGCAGTGCATTGCCTGGGACGGACTGGGCTGTGTCCACCAATTTGTGTAGGCTTTTCCATTCAAGGACACAGATGTTCCCAGGAATCGACAACCGTACAAAAAGTGGTTAATACAGCCCAACAACGACTGGAGTGAACGTCAGATCTTGGGCGTTGGCTCAGAGGGTTAATCTGCAGCTTGTGCAGGCAGGATTGAGAGTAATTACTGCTCTTTGTTCTTCATCCCAATTTCAGGAGAGTGGGAGATCCAAGAAGAGGGCACGCAAAGCTACCCCTCAGTTAGCCTACACTTGGAGCTGAGGCTTTAAAATGTTTTATTTATTTAGAGATACCGCACGGAACAGGCGCAACAAGCTGTGTTGCCTAGCAACCCACTGATTGAACACTAGCCCAATTAACCGGTACGTCTTTGGACTGCGGGAGGAAACCTGCACACCTGCTCGTTAAGGCAAAAATCTAATCAGCCAATCATGCAGCAGCAACTCAATGCATTAAAGCATGCAGACGTGGTCAAGAGGTTCATTTCTTCATCAGTTATAAGAATGGGGAAGCAATGTGATCTAAGTGACTTTGACTGTGGAATGATCGTTGTTGGCAGGTTGGTTTGAGTATCTCAGAAACTGCTGATCTCCAGGGAGTTTCATGCACAGTGGACTCTAGGGTTTACAGAGAATGGTGTGAAAAACAGAAGTGCATCCAGTAAGTGGCAGGTCTGTGGGTGAAAATGCCTTGTTAATGAGAGAGGTCAGAGGAGAATGGCCACGTGTTGTAACACTGGTGAGTAGAAGGGCATCTCTGTGAATACACAACATGTTGAACCTTGAAGCGGATGGGCTACAGCAGAGGAAGACCATGGACATACATTCAGTGGCTGCTTCACTAGGTAAGGAGTTCTCTAATAAAGTGGCTACTGAGTTTATGTACATAAAAATACAGGGATAATGACCCATGTAGTCCAAGGATGTGCTGAGGGCAGACCACAGGTGCTTCCAGTGCAAACATGGCATGCCCACAATGTTCAGCAGAACAACACGGAAGCAACAATGCCAATGACAAAGACAAAACCAAAACAAACCCTTACCCAGCCGTCCCACCGGCCCACCCTCTCACACACCCAGATATGCCTCCAATTACAGGTGAGGCTGTCTCCAGGTCCCCAGTCCTTGGCCCAGACTGGCAGGCATCAGGCCTCACCTCAGGACACCAATCACTCCCAGACATCAGGCTTCCAACATCAGGCCTTACCCCAGGACGCCAGTCACTCCCAGACGTCAGGCCTCCAACACTGGGCCTCACCCCAGGACACCAATCACTCCTAGACATCAGACCTCACCCCAGGACACAGATCACTCCCAGACATCAGACCTCCAACACTGGGCCTCACCCTCGGATAGTGGTCACTCCCAGATATCAGACCTCCAACACTGGGCCTCACCCTCGGATAGTGGTCACTCCCAGATATCAGACCTGCAACATCGGACTTCACCGCACAACATGATCACTGGTTAGGCCTACAGGCTTTGACTTCTGGCCTTTCACAGAATTCAGAATCTGGTGACCTTGGCCTTCGTGATACCTTTGAGCTTCAACCTTCAGGCTTCGGCCTTTATCTTTGCCCTCAGGACTTCACCAGGTTTCATCTTTAATTTAAAAAATAATACTGAGAACCTTTTGTTTATTTTAAGGGCTCCCCATTGGCAAAGCAGTGAGCGTTACGCTATTACAGCTTGGGGTATCAATCCCTGCTCCGTTTTTAAGGAACTTGTACGTTATGCCCGTGGAATGCGTGGGTTTTCCCTGGGTGCTCTGGTTTCCTCCCACAGTCCAAATATGTACTGGATAGAAGATTAATTGTAAATTGTCCTGTGATTAGGCCTGGGCTAAACTGATGGGTAGTTGGGTGACATGGCTTTCTGTGCTGTATCCTTTAATAAAAATAAAGATCACCTTAAAAAAAAGTATAATTACTGAGAAGATGAATTGTAAAGTGAGCCTGTAGGTTGGTGAATCAGTTCAGAGCTGTGGTGTCTGAAGCTATCCACCACAGATAGGTGTGTCTGTACAATTCCACCCCTTGAATATCAAACAGTGTTGTTCCCTGGGTAGTTCAGTGGTAAATGTAGCTGCTGCCTCAGATTTCCATCAATTCCCACCCCCCTCCCAACTTCTACCACGCACCCACACACGAGGAATGATCAACATCATTCCAACGGCCTAATTACGCTGCTGTGTCTCATCCGTAATGCTTTCTGCAGCTCAGAAAGGCGGACCACCATCACCCAGGCCGTGCCCTCCTTTCTTTAGAGAACAGGCCCTTCTGACCCACCCAGCAACCTACCAAATTAATCACAGGATGATTTACAATTCCCAACGAACCTACTAGCCAGTACTCCTTTGGACGGTGAGAGAAAACCAGAGCCCCCGGAGGATATCCACGCAGTCACAGGGAGAGCATACGAGCTCCTTACAGCCGGTGCGGGGTTTGAACTCTCAGCTCCGAGCTCTCATACTGAATGGACGATATAAACTACCTCACTATATTTCCTCTTTGTTTTTGCCCATGTTTTGTACCACGTATTTAACTTATATATTCTCACTGTATTTTTTTACAATTACGCTTTGCAATGCACAAAGACAACAAATTTCACAGCCTGTGCCACTGATATTAACCCTGGTTCTCATTCTGAATGTCCGTTCGCAGAGGGCACCCCCAGGGTTAAACCATGATACCGAATCACATGCCGCACTGAGGATCATTTCCGGAGGTGAACACTCAGGCTGCGTCCACACTATGCCAGATAAATCTGTAACTGAAGCTTTTTCTCTTCGTTTTTACCCTCCTGGACGGTAAAAAAACAGCGTTTTTGTCCCCCGAAACCGGAGCTTTTCAGAAACGCTTTCCAGGGTGGGTATTTTTGAAAATGCTGGTCGGGCAGATCAGTGTGGATGGGGTAACCGGAGACTTCTGAAAACACTGTCAGACGGCAGCGCGCTATTTCATTGTTTTCTTGAACGCAACCTAACAATTTCAGAACAGACGGCAACAAGACTGAAGCGAAAAGAGTCAGAAATGTACTCACCAAATACTTTCACACATAACTTACTGAATAAATAAGTATACTCACTTTGCCCTGTTTTCTGTCCTTGCTCGTATGAAGGTGGTTTACTTATTTATGCAAGTACTTCTCTGACAATAGATGTGTAACAGCTTAATGTAACATTGTATGGAAATACAAGATAACATTGATGCAGACATGTTTTATACATTTAACAAGGTGCTTTATTAATGCAACAGAGTTAGTCAGTTTTTCACTGTTCGTCGTCAGCCGGGTCAATCTATCCGTGAACTCCCTGTCGGTTGCCGCCGTACGCATCAGTATTTGTTTTTTTTTTAGTTTTCCTGCACGAGAGCCAACAGCTGTCTGTTGTTTTAAGTTTTTCTAGTCTGTAACTACACAAATGCGCACTTTTACGGCGAGATTCAACACCAAACCTGTCGCTTGTTTTCGGTAGATGAGTCTGCGCATGCGCAGTAGGAGGAGGTTCGCTGAAATCTCCGTTTCAGTGTGGATAGAGATATTTTCAAAAACGCACAGTGTGGACGCCTATCGTTTTTACACGAAACCGGCGTTTTCAAAATTATCCGGTCTAGTGTGGATGTAGCCTCAGTCGTTAATTGCTGAGCCGAGGTATGGGCTGAAATCACTCAATCATCACTTGATCGTGATGAAAAACCTCCTCTCTGTTAGGATGCCATCTCACAGCTGCTGACCCATGCATCCCTTGCAAACACACCACAGCGCTGTCACAGAAAGACTGCCGGACTCCTGGGGTTAAGGACACGGTCCCCCTGGCCGAGAGGGCTCGGCTAATGCTAACAGAGCTGGATTCTGATGGATGTTAACCCGTCCCATTTCCTTCCTTGCTGGCTGCATTTGGTTCAAAGTTCAAAGTAACTTTATTATCAGAGTAGGTATGTCCCCATGTGCAACCCCGAGATTCATTTTCTTGCAGGTATTCACAGTAAGTATGAGAAACACAATAGAATCAACGAAAGACCACACCCAGCAGGACAGACAAACAACCAACCTGCAAAAGACAACAAGCTGTTCAAATACAAAAAGAAAGAATTATAATAATGTTTTCCCAGGGCTGAAATGGCTTCCACAAGAGGGCACAGGTTTAAGATGCTGGGGAGTAAGTGCAGAGGAGATGTCAGGGGTAAGTTTTTAACTCAGAGAGTGGTGAGTGCATGGAATGGGCTGCCGGCGATGGTGGTGGAGGTGGGTACGATAGGGTCTTTTAAGAGGCTTTTGGACAGGTACATGGAACTTAGAAAAATAGAGGGCTATAGGTAAGCCTGGTGATTTCTACATTGTGGGCAGAAGGGCCTGTATTGTGCTGTAGGTTTTCTATGTTTCTAATAAATAAATAAGCAATAAATATTGAAAACATGAGGTGAAGAGTCCTTGAAATGAGGCCTTAGGTTGTGGAATCAGTTCGGAGTTGAGGTGAGTGAAGTTAATACCCGTTCCTGGGTCCAGAGGCTCCTGTACCTTCTTCCGGATGGCACCAGTGAAAAGGGAGCATGTCCTGGGTGGTGGCGGACGCTGCTTTCTTGTGACAATGCTTCGTGTAGATGTGCTCAGTGGCGGGGTGGTCATTACCCTTGATGGACTGGGCTGTACCCACTACTTTCTGATGGCTTTTCCACTGAAGGGCATTGGTGTTTGACGCAGCCAGCCAGTATCCTCTCCACCGTACATCGATAGAGGCTACTGACCCTCCGATGCTGGTGTGGAAGGGAGAGTTTTGGCACAGCTTGTGCAGTTGACCAGCGGTAGGAAGGGATCCAGTCTGGTGCCAGGTGCTGGGGTAGATGGGGATCTGGGATGGACAGAGAGACACAAGAGAGCACAGATGGAGCGAGTATCAAACTACTGCTGGAACTCATTTGGTCAAGCACCCGTCGCGGAGGCGAAAGGTTGGTCGACTCTTTGGCCCGAGACCTTCATTCAGGACTGAGTGATGGGAATGTTTGGAAGTGAGAGGGAGGGGTGAGGTAGAGGCGGGTAGGGTAGATAAGGGTGGTGATGGGAAAGCTGAGGCACCAGGCAGAACGGTGTGTGGTGATGGGCAGGTAGAGCCAGCTGGGGAAGGGGTGGGTAAGGGATCTTAGTAACAAAGGGGTGAAGGGTGGCACATGGGGATGAAAGAGATCAGTCATTTCTCCTCAATCCTGCCTGCGCAGCCTGAAGATTAAACGTCTGAGCTAACTTCCAGGATCAGAGGGTTACTTGGCATATTAAGGACAAGTTCATTAATGCGGAGGGATTGGTGAAAGAGTGGAGGGATTCCAGGAATGGAAGGGTTAATGTATAAGCAGCGTTTGAAGGCTCTGGGCCTGTAGCTATTGAATATTAAAAGGCCGGGACTGGGTGAATGTGGAGAGGACATTTCCCATAGTGGGGCAGCCTAGGACCAGAGATGTCTATTTAGAACTGAGTGGGAAGAGAGCTCAGTGTGAGTGATCTGCCTGTAACCGAGGCCCTGTTCTGGCCATTTGTGTTTGGCTTTGGCGTGATGGAGGAGATGGCCGACGATGGGCAGATCGGTGTGGAAATGGGAATCCATGCGAAACAAAATCTGAGGTACTTGTTGCGGACAGAATGTAGGTTCTCTGAATCGGTCACCTCGTCTACACTTGGTCAGCTTCACTTCACTGGGAAAATGCTAGAATGCAGAATCAGAATCAACTGACACGTCGTGAAATTTGTCGTTCTGCGGCAGTAGTACGGAGCAATGCATTAAAAAATCACTATAAGTCACAAAAAGAAATAGAAAGCAATTAAATAAATTGTGCAAAAAAGGGCAAAAATAATGAATAGTGTTCATTGTGCGTTCAGAAATCTGACGGCAGAGGGGAAGAAGCTGTTCCTAAAGCACGGAGTGCCTGTCTTCAGGCTCCTGTACCTCCTCCTGGATGGCCCATATGGTGAGGGTCCTTCGTGATAGATGTGAAGAAGGGAATGGAATTAGAAATTAGGAGATAGAACATCACAGCACAGTTCAGGCTGTTCTACCCACAATGTTGTGCTGACATTTTAACTGATCAATCTAACCCTTCCCTTCCCCAATCCAGCCCTCCATTTTTCCATCATCCATGTGTCTATCTAAGAGTTTCTTAAACATCCTAATGGATCTGACTCTGCCAGCACCCCTGGCAGTGCATTACATGCATTTAACACACCCTGCATAAAAAAAACGACCTCTGACACCCCCGTACTTCCTTCCAATTACCTTTAAGTTACGTCCTTTCACAATAGGCATTGCTTCCCTAGGAAATAGTCCCTGGCTGTCCACTCTATCATCTTGTATTCCTCTATTGTCATCTTTCATCCTCCTTCACTCCAAAGAGAAAAACACTAGCTCTCTCTGCTTATCCTCACAAGACACGTCCTTTAGTCCAGGCAGTAAATCTCCTCTGCACCCTCTCTAAAGCTTCTTATAATGAGGCGACCAGAACTATACACAATACTCTGAATGTGGTCCAACCAGGGTTTTATATATCTGCAAATTACCTCATGGCTCTTGAACTCATTCCCTCGACTACTGAAGAGCAACACACCTTTTTCCTGTTTAAACACCCCACCAACTTTGAAGGATCTGGGGATGTTGTCCCGAAGATCTCTCTGTTCCTCCACACTGCCATTAACCCTGTACTTCTCCTTCAAGTTCAACCTTTCAAATTCAATCACTTCTCACTTTTCTGGACTGAACTGTATCTGCATTTCTCAGCCCAGCTCTGCATCCTGTCCATGTCCTGTTGTACTCTACGGCAACCTTCTACATTATCCACAACACCACCTCAAACTTACCAATTCACCCCTCCACTTCCTCATCCAAGTCTTTTATACAAATCGCAAAGAGCTGGCTCCCAGAACAGATCCACGTGGAGCACCACTGGTCACCACCCTCCAGGCAGAGAATACTCCAACTACAGCCACTCTTTGGGCCAGTTCTGAATCCACACAGGCAGGGAATTTGAGGAGAAGAAGAATGGGATTAATATAGGAGTTGTGTAAATGGGAGGTTGGTGGCTGGCACAGACGCTATGGGCAAAGGGTCTGTTCCTGTTGTCGTTAAGCCCATCACTAAACTGACAATACTCAGGCAATGTCTTCAATTCAGCCATGCTTTTGCATGTTTTTAAGCTATTCAATATACATAATTGATTTATTTGTTTATTTATTATTATTATTTCCCTGCTAGATTATGTATTGCATTGAACTGCTGCTAAGTTAACAAATTTCATGTCACATGCCAGTGATAATAAACCTGATTCCGATTCTGATCTCCCTTTCCTTTTGATTCTGCTTATGAAACCTAAAGCATTCTGCAACCAACAATGGTTTTGATTCTAAACGTTCCTGCATCGTGTTCATGATATCAGCAAATCTTACTTTAACTAGTTTGGTTGGAGCAGTCAAACTTCTAAACACAATGATTGCCCTTCTGTCTATTGCACTGTAACACTGGCACTTGCTTTTCACTGGCTATTTCATTTGATTTAAAATACTAGTCAAATCGTTCAGTATACCCATTGAGTACCAGTTACCTGTTGTGCAACTGACTGTGCCTGTCTGTCTGATGTAGTCACCCCTGCCACAAGAGTAACACAATTTACCGGTCAGGCTGCTCTCTGTTTAGACGCTCACTTTCATTCCTGACTGTAACTCAATTGCATCCCTGGCTTCTGTTTCCATTGATACAACGATTTCAACTGCTCCTTTAAATGTGAACTGTTCTTCAGTTAGGAGCTGTTTCTGAATGCTTTCTTGTAAGGTTCCACAAATTACACCTACACTCTGGCAGAACAATATGGAGCAGCTGGTACAAGGCTGTCCAGGCACTTGGTGTTACCTGGATGACATCACTGTGAGAATAACACAGAACTTCTCCAAAATCTCAAGAGGGTGTTAAAAACATTCAAAAATGATGGGCTCAGAGCATGATGTGACTTACTGTGGTCACACCATTGACACGTAAGATTTTACACAAATGTGCTGAGAAAATTCAAGCAGTGGTGGATGTCCCAAGGCCAAAGGACATGTCATAGTTGTGGTCCTTTTTTAGAATTTGCCAATTACTATGACAGTTTCCTGCCAAACATCATCCAGTGAAACTAGTCTGTGACCCCTTGCTTTACAGTGTAGGTGCAGTCATGTCACATGTTATGAGTGAAAACCCCATAGTATTTGCATCACGTTCCATTAACGCTGTCGAGAAAAGTTACACACAGATGCACAGAGTTTCAACCAGTACTTGTATGGGAGGGAGTAGTTACTGATCATCAACCACTGGTGTCCATTTTCAATCCACAGACGGGTGTTCCACTAACAGCAGTGTGAATGCAGAGACAGGCTCTGTTTCTTGGAGGACACAATTATAAGATCGAATTCAAGGGGGCAAATAATCATGGAAATGCTGATGAATTGTCCTGTTTGCCCTTGGAAAAGGAAATATCTGAAAGATTTACAAAAGAGGACACTACTCCCTAATGCAAAACAAAAGTCTCCCTATTACAGCAGATGTCATCCAAAGAGAAGCCAAGAAAGACGCCACACTGTCAGGTCACTATGTGCAGCAGAAATTCCAGATCCCCCATTTTCGCAGCGCCAGCATGAACTTGTCCTTGACATGGGGATTGTACCATCCAAGCTGAGAGCTCAAGTGCTGGAGGAGCTATATCATCTAGGCATGATCAACATGAAATAATCGGCTCGGAGCTTTGTCTGGTGGCCTGATTGAGCAGGGATTGTCCCTGGGAATGGCCTGCACTGCCCTTGCAGAGGATTCACGTGGGTTTTGCCAGACCGTTCATGAGCACAGATTTCTTGTTAGTACAGTAGTGGATTTCTTGTTCGAAATGTTCCCAATGGCCTCCACTACAGCCTCACACGTTGTGGATGTGTTGAAAAGCCTCTGCTCAAGGGCTGGTTGTTCCAGAGCACTCAGTCAGTGACGATGGAACAGT
The DNA here is from genome assembly GCF_048418815.1 of Hemitrygon akajei. Taxonomy (NCBI): domain Eukaryota; kingdom Metazoa; phylum Chordata; class Chondrichthyes; order Myliobatiformes; family Dasyatidae; genus Hemitrygon; species Hemitrygon akajei. The sequence continues at coordinate 71,530,984 of NC_133131.1, forward strand.
TTGTTGTGGAACATTTTCAGTCATTCCTGAAAATGAATGGAATAAGAGATATTACATCTGCACTGTACGAATGTCTCGGCGGAAAGGTTTGTCCAGATTCTAAAGAATGGACTGCGAGCGATGTCAGGAGATCACACTACACTGACACTGAATCAGAAGCTCACCAATTTCCTCCTTGCACATCAAAGTGCAGCCAACTCCACAACCAACAACTCACTAACTATGCTCTTCCCATGTTGTCCCTTATACCCACACTTGGATCTCCTCAAACCCAATCTCAGAAGGAGAATGCAGAACAGACAGCTGAGACAAATTGAGCCCTCAAACAAAGAGGTTCAATGTTTCATCTGGGCGAGCAGTCCTGGTGAGGGACTACAGAGGTGATCAAAAATGGGTACTTGGAAAGATTAAGGACACTCTCCTACACAGTGGAGATTGTGCCTGACATCATCTGGAGACGACACATCGATCAGTTGAAGAGATTGTAGTCAATTGTTAGAGAAGGAAGATGTTCCAAGCTGTTGGAACCACTTCCTGCAGTCCCAGAATCAACGCCTGCGGGAGGCCTCAGAGCCTAAGATAGTCATCCTAAGCAGAGTGGTCCCCTTGTCAGGAAAGACATTAGGCTTGAAGACATTAGGGACAGTTTGAAATTGGCTATGCTGTGGGTGACTATACAGTAGTTGTATTATAGAGTACACTGTATATATCAGTCAAAGTCCTGTCCCGATTTCTGGACAGGCGTGAAGTGACTGAGAGTATGAGACCTCTCCCCTGGATAGGACACCAGTCTATCGCGAGGTTAATCCCCAGCATTTTTGCTTTGCATCTTTCAGCATCTGGAGCATTGTGTGGTTAAGTGCCTTGCTCAAGGACACACACACTGCCTCGGCTGGGCTCGAATTCACGACCTTCAGGTCGCTAGTCAAGCTCCCTAACCACTTGGCCACGCGCCACACTCACTGTATATCTAGTTGAGATGTATTCTCTGTTAAGTTGAAGTTTCCAGGGAGGAGTGGTGTTTTCAGTACTATTGTAAATATATTGTTTGACTAAGCTTTCTTTGTTTACATAATTGATTTTGGGCAAAGGAATGACACATGCCATCTTGCCACCACGTTGTATGTGAATGTCTCACTAAAAGAGAAACCAAGTCAACAAAACTTACCTCAGCTCCTGAGTTTTCACTTCCGGTTCGTTTCTGGATTACAAAACCTAACAGTGAGGAGGGTGAGAGTGAAGGGGAGAAGACGAGGAGGAAGAGGGGTGAGAGGGAATTAGAGGGGAAGATGTGGGAGGAGGCTGGAGAGGGATGAGAGGAGGTTAAAGAGGGTGAGACTGAAGGGGAAAAAGTAGGGAGGGAAGGGGAGGAGAAAGTGTATGAAGGGGTGCTGAGGGGTGAGGGGTGAGAACACAGGGAGGAAGGCGGGTCAGAGGAATTTACAGGAGAAGAGGCTGGTGAGTCATGACAATGGTTGGATCGGGAGTAAAGGGGATGAGAAGATGGGGAGGAGAAGGTGCAGTTAGGGTGGGGAATATAAAAGGCCGGGGCACCAGAGGATGAGGACAAGGGGAGAGGAGGGGAGGGGGGTGAATTAAAGTTATGGATATCTGACCTTCTGACCGCTACTTTAATTCTCCCCTCCAATCTCCCTCTGGCCAACTCACAGTGTTGCACCCAGTCCTGCTGTCAGCTTGCAGAACCACCCTGAATCACCACACCAGGTGCCTCGAGGCTCAACACCTAAATCAGCCATGTCAGATAACCGGCCCTTCCAGTCCTCAATCCTGTTGCACCTGTCGATGTCCGTCTGTTCCTCAGTTCCTCATCCGATGGGTAGCTCCTTCGTCTCTATTCCAGGTTCCCAGCAACTGCAGATGCTCGTTGCATCTTAAATTCCAGTTTTGATTGTGGTTGCCCCGCCCCTATTTATCTCTTGGTGCTATTTCACCCCAGCCTGCGCCACCACATTCTGTCCACACCCTTGTGACATCATCCTTATTGTTCTCTCCACCCTGCCCAGCTCTCTGCAGTCAAGCAGGTCCGATGTTTCCTGTTTCTGATGATGGGCCGAATACCTGAAGTGTTTCTCCCACTCCAGCCTGGAGCCGTGAGGTAGAGCCGGGTTTGATCCCAACCTCTGGGAGCACACACTCCTCCCCACATCACACAGACATGTAGGTGGGTTGGTTACACTAGTTATAGTATACTGCAGCACAGAAACAGGCCCTTTGGCCCATCTAGTCCATGCTGAATTTATTATTCAGCCTCGTCCCACCAGCCCAAAACCAGACCATAGCCATCTGTGTACTGATCCAAATTTCTCTTAAATTTTGAAGCTGAGCACACATCTGCCACTTTCACTGGCAACTTGTTTCAAACTCTCACGACCACTCTGAGTGAAGCTCCCTCTTATGACCCCCTTAAACTTTTCACCTTTAACCCATGACCTCTAGTTCTAGTCTCACCCAATCTCAGTGGAAAAAAAAGTCTGCTTGCATTTGCCCTATTTATAACCCGCATAATTTTGTATACCTCTATCAGACTTTCCCTCAGTCTCCTACACTCCCCTGATTAATTCCTGACCTATTCTACCTTTCCCTATAACACAGATCCTCAAGTCCCAGCAACATCCTTTTAAGTTTTCTCTGCATTCTTTCAATCCTATTTACATCTGTCCTGTAGATAGGTGACCAGAACAGTACACAATACTCCAAATTAGGCCTCACCAACATCTTATACAACTTCAACATAACATCCCATCTCCTTGTACTCAGTACTCTGACTTATGAAGGCCAATGTGCCAAAATGTCTCGTTATGAAAGAGAGATCCTACTTGCTTGCATTCAGCTCATTCACCGGTAATCCATGTCCCTCCAAGTGCTTCCTCAATGATACTATTGTACTGCCTCAAGCACTTCCTCTGTTCCACACACTCATTATCTTCTTCTGGTTAAGCCCGTCTCCCCTGCTGGGGTGTAGGCTGCCAACAGCCGCTCCTGTACCAGTTTTTCAAGGTGTAGCCCATTTAAGATCCTGCCTCCCCCAGGGGTGAAGAGATTGGAGCTTCTCTTGGTGTTTTTAACAAGACATCCCCAAGCCCGACCCTTCTCCTTTCACCACCTGGCCTGGGGCTGAGTTATAAATACCCAGCATGCTCTGCGTGGAAAAAGCCATCCATCAGATCCATTTCAAATCTTCCCCCCTTGGTTTGGAGTCCCCGACCCCCCCCTGGGGAGAAGACTGTTACTCTCCACCTTATCTGTGCCCAGAGAGGAAGCAATTGGAATTGGTTCATTATTGTCAAATGAAACTCTGTTTTACCAGCCATCCACAGTGTAAGCACATCGAGGCAGTAGAAGGGATATGCAGTAACAGAATGCAGAATGAAGTGTTACTGTTATAGAGAGAGTGCAGTGCCAAGAGGCAATAAGGTGCAAGGCCACAACGTGTCAGAATCAGAGTCACTGACATATCACGTGAAGTTTGTTGTCTTGTGGGAGCCGTACGGCGCAAAGACGTACATTTCTTAACTAGAGGGTGGCGAATCTGCGGAATTCATAGCCATAGACAGCCATGAAGGCCAAGTCATTGGGTATATTTAAAGCTGAGGTTGACAGGTTCTTGATTAGTAATGGTGCCATTGGATATGGGCAGAGGGCAGGAGAATGGGGTTAAACGAGATAAGTCAGCCATGGAGCAATCTCGATGAGCTGAATGGCCTAGTTCTCCTCCTCGGAAAAGTCAGGGTGGAAACCTGTGGAATTTGGATTTGTACACTTGTTACTCAGGCCCTGCCCAGCTGATGTGTGGCTGACAGGCCAAAGCCTGTGAGTGGTGATGAATTGTCATTCAGTCAGTGAGCCTTGGCTGACTGTGAAGCCTCACACCCACACAGTGCAGACTAGGGTTAACAATCCACCAGTCCCTCTGGGCATTAAAGGTTACTCAGCCAGACATAGCAGCCAATGAGATCCCAGGAGTGCAATCGTGCTATCAAAAGTCATGAGATGAAATTGCCAGGGAACTGACCAATCGGATTTGGCGAGCCTTGTGGGAGACACGCTGATTCGCTGAGCCAGAGCTGCTGGATGTTGCTGTGTGTTGGAATGACTCAGTATGATCCTGAAGTTCCCTGGGCTGATAGCCATACACATACAGTCAAATGTACATGAAGATGGTAGTCGGGCCATTGAACTCAGGAGTGACAAGGTGATGTCACAGCTCTAAGAGACCCTGCTTAGACCACACTTGGAGTATTGTGCTCAGTTCTGGTCACTCATTATAAGAAGGATGTAGAAGATTTAGAGAGGGTGCAGAGGAGATTTTCCGGGATGCCGCCTGGATTAGAGAGCCTGTCTTGTAGGCTGAGGGAGCGAGGGCTTTTCTCTTTGGAGTGAAGGAGGATGGGAGGTGACTTCATAGAGGTGTACAGGATGATGAGGCATAGAGTGGATAGCCAGGGTGGAAATGGCTAAAGCAAGGGGCAAAATTCGAAGGTGATTGGAGGAAAGGGTTAGGTAGGTTTTTTTACACAGTGTGGACATGTGGAACGCCCTGCCAGGGTGGTGGTAGGGGCAGATACATTAGGGGCATTTAACAGACTCTTAGATAGGCGCAAGGATGATTGATAAATGGAAGGTTCTGTAGGAGGGAAGGTTGGATTGATCTTAGAGTAGGTTAAAAGTTCGGCACAACATTGCGGGCCGAAGGGCCTTTACTGTGCTGTACTGTTCTGTGTTCTAAAACATAATCATCTTATTTGATGGTCCGTTAAACATAGTTCCCTTCCTGAAGTTGTGTTTGAATCTCTTACCCCTCCACATTTACCCCTACCCCCACCTTCTGAAAACTGTAACCAGGGGTATCAACAGCCCCTTCCTTCTCTGTGGCATCAGTCCAACCACCCGCATCCTTCCTCAATCTGACTGGGGATTCCCTTTGACTAACGTCGAGATCCAACCCTCTCCCATCAGCCTCTTAGTCATCTCCTCCTTCCTGTGTTGTACATGCCTGTTTGCATTCTCGGTGAAGCAGCACGCAGTCTGCAGAATAATATTCCACTCTCCACTCCTGTCGGATCCCTTTTTCTTCAGCCTTTTACCCTTTCCACCTATCACCTCCCACCCCCGCCACTCCCACACCTTCTTATTCTGGCTTCTCTCCAGTCTTGTTGAAGGTTTTCAGTCCAAAACATTGGCTATTTATTCCTTCCATAGATGCTGCCAGACCTGCTAAGTTCCTCCCACAGTGTGTGTTTGTTCCTGGTAATTAAGTGGGGTGTCTGCAGAAGCTGGAAAACTTGAACAACATGCTGGAGGAACTCAGCAGGTCAGGCAGCGTCAGTGGACGGGAGCGGTCAATGTTTCTGGCTCAGACCCTTCATCAGGGTGAGAAAGGAAGGGGGCCATGGTCCACTGTCCTCTCCTGTCAGATTTCTCCTTCTTCAACCCTGTAACTCCCAGCTTTTTAATTCATCCTCCCTTCCCCACCCACCCACCTTCCCCTCACCTGGTCTCACCTATCACCTGGCAACTCGTCCCTCTTGCAGCACCTGTCTCTTTGGAAGGGAGGGAGAGAACACGGTCGAGAGGAGAAACAAAAAGGCAGAAAGTGGATAAACTCATGAGTTCGTAAACAGTGAGTACTGGGTGACAATAATAATTAAAAAAAGCAGAAATGGCTGGCTGCATCAGAAAGATGTCCAAAGTCACAGTTGTGGTCCTTTTTAGGATTTATCAATTACTATAAAAGGTTTCTGCCAAACCTGGCGACTGTTCGCCATCCCTTGAACTTATCGCTACAGACCGGGTGGAAATGGCAATGGACTAGGCAGTGTGAGGAGGCTTTCCAAAACGTCAAGGAAGTGGTGACATTCTCTTCTCTCACACATCATGATCCACATCACCCAGTAAGGCTTTGCACGCTCCATTCGGGATGACAACAGGTCCAACGTCGACTCCAGTGCAGTCAGAACCACTTCCTGCTGTCCCACAGTCAACTCCCACAAGCACCACAGAGGAGTCCCCAGAACCCGAGTTTGTTTCAGGAAAGGTATTATCCCACAAGAGTAAGAGATCCTACACAGTGATTAAATCTTTATAGGACAATCTGAATAGGACAATTTAAAACTTAATATGTAAAAGTTGAGATGCATTCTATACTGAATTGGAGTTTATAGTTTAAGGTAAAATCAGAACTAAGGCTCGTATTCCTGATTCCTTTGTTCCTGATGTTCAATGATTTGGAGTTACCAAACGGAACAGTAAGAGTCTTTAATGATGGACACCTCTTTCTTGAGGCATTGCCTTTGGAAGATATCCTCAATGGTGGTGAGCTGGAAGCTGCAGAGTTCATGGGGCACAAAGGGGAAGAAGGTATTGCACAGTTAGTCAAAGACTGTGTGACTTCAGTATCAAGGAAGGACATCCCCGCTGGCTCTAGGATATCCTGAAATAGGACATATGAGCAGAGGTTAGAGACCAAAAGGATGCTGCTAATTATCTGGGAGTGTATAATAGACCTCCTAACAATCCATGGGAGATGGGGGAATGGATACATTGGCAGGTATTAAAGATGTAACACTGTGGGATTTCAATTTCCCAGATATTCCCTGGGTCTGTCTGTACAGCAAAGGCAGCAGGAATAAGTCTGATAACTGGTGTCCATAAGACAGTAACTTGGAAACCAGGCAGGAACTTGGAAGCATAAATTGGAAACATGTTCTCAGGGAAACGTAGGGAAGAAATGTGGCAAATGTTCAGGGGATATTTGCGTGGGGTTCTGCATAGGTATGTTCCTAATGAGACAGGGATAGGAAGATAGGGTACAGAAACTGTGGTGTACAAAGGCTGTTGTAAATCTAGTCAAGAAGAAAAGAAAAGCTTATGAACAGTTCAAAAAAACTAGGTATCGATAGAGATCTTGAAGACTATAAGGCTACAGGAAGGAGCTTAAGAATGAAATTAGGAGAGCCAGAAGGGGCCATGAAAAGGCATTGGCAGACAGGATTAAGGTAAAACCTCAAAGCGTTCTACAATTATGTGAAGAGCAAGAGGATAAGATATGAGAGAACAGGGCCAATCAAGTGTGACAGTGGAAAAGTGTGTACGGAACCGGAGGAGATAGCAGAGGTACTTAATGAATACTTTGCTTCAGTATTCACTATGGAAAAGGATCTTGGCGATTATAGGGATGATTTACAGTGGACTGAAAAGCTTGAGCATATAGATATTAAGGAAGAGGATATGCTGGAGCCTTTGGAAAGCATCAAGTTGGATAAGTCACCGGGACAGGATGGGATGTACCCCAGGCTACTGGGAGAAGTGAGGGGGGAGATTGCTCAGCTTCTGGCAATGATCTTTGCATCATCAATGGGGACGGGAGAGGTTCCGGAGGATTGGAGAGTTGCAGATGTTGTTCCCTTATTCAAGAAAGGGAGTAGGTATAGCCCAGGAAATTATAGACCAGTGAGTCTTACTTCAGTGGTTGGTAAGTTGATGGAGAAGATCCTGAGAGGCAGGATTTATGAACATTTGGAGAGGCATAATATGATTAGGAATAGTCAGCATGGCTTTGTCAAAGACAGGTCGTGCCTTACGAGCCTGATTGAATTTTTTGAGGATGTGATTAAACACATTGATGAAGGTAGAGCAGTAGATGTAGTGTATATGGATTTCAGCAAAGCATTTGACAAGGTAACCAATGCAAGGCTTATTGAGAAAGTAAGGAGACATGGGATCCAAGGGGACCTTGCTTTGTGGATACAGAACTGGCTTGCCCACAGAAAGCAAAAAGTGGTTGTAGATTGGTCATATTCTGCATGGAGGCTGGTGACCAGTTGTGTGCCTCAGGGATCTGTTCTGGGACCCCTACTCTTCGTGATTTTTATAAATGTCCTTGATGAGGAAGTAGAGGGATGGGATAGTAAATTTGCTGATGACACAAAGGTTGGGGGTGTTGTGGATAGTGTGGAGGGCTGTCAGAGGTTACAGCGGGACATTGATAGGATGCAAAACTGGGCTGAGAAGTGGCAGATGGAGTTCAACTCAGATCAGTGTGAGGTGGTTCATTTTGGTAGGTCAAATATGATGGCAGAATATAGTATTAATGGTAAGACTCTTGGCAGTGTGGAGGATCAGAGGGATCTTGGGGCTCGAGTCCATAGGACACTCAAAGCTGCTGCACAGGTTGACTCTGTGGTTAAGAAGGCGTATAGTTCATTGGCCTTCATCAACTGTGGGATTGAGTTTAAGAGCTGAGAGGTAATGTTACAGCTATATAGGACCCTAGTCAGACCCCACTTGGAGTACTGTGCTCAGTGCTGGTCGCCTCACTACAGGAAGGATGTGGAAACTATAGAAAGGGTGCAGAGGAGATTTTACAAGGATGTTGCCTGGATTGGGGAGCATGCCTTGTGAGAATAGGTTGAGTGAACTCGGCCTTTTCTCCTTGGAGCGATGGAGGATGAGAGGTGACCTGATAGAGGTGTATAAGATGATGAGAGGCATTGATCGTATGGATAGTCAGAGGCTTTTCCCCAGAGCTGAAATGGCTATCATGAGAGGACACAGTTTTAAGGTGCTTGGAAGTAGGTACAGAGGAGATGTCAGGGGTAAGTTTTTTTTACTCAGAGAGTGGTGAGTGCGTGGAATGGGCTGCCGGCAACAATGGTGGAAGTGGATGCGATAGGATCTTTTAAGAGACTCCTGCATAGGTACATGGAGCTTAGAAAAATAGAGGGCTATGGGTAAGCCTAGGTAATTTCTAAGGTAAGGACATGTTTGGCACAGCATTGTGGGCCAAAGGGCCTGTATTGGGCTGTAGGTTTTCTATGTTCCTAGTAGCAGAATTAGGCCATTCAGCCCATCGAATCTGCTCTGCCATTCCATCATGGCTGATTTATTATCCCTCTCAACTGCATTCTGTTGCCTTCTCCCCGTAACCTTTGATACTTGTTATGTAGTAATTACTCTGTAATATCTGAGTAATATTGTAAATATATTGTTTGATGGAGCTTTCTTTGTTTACACAATTCATCATGGGTTATATGTAAAAGTACGTGCATGGCATAGGTCATTACACCACCCTGTCATATGAGAGTACCTCACTAAAGTCAAAACAAATTAGACGGTTTAATCCCTGGATCTGTGTCTTTGCTGTCAATTAACTTTGTTTTTGAGTTACAAAACTTAACAACACCCTTACTAATCAACCTATATTTTAAGATGTTATTTCGAGATGCACTGTGGAATAGGCGCTCCCAGCTCATCGAGCCACGCCACCTGGCAACCTACCGATTTAACTCCAGCCTAATCACAGGACAACTCACAATGACCAATGACCCTACTAACCCATACGTCTTCGGACTCAGGGAGGAAAGCCACGCGTACAGGAGGAGAATGTCCAAATGTTCTTACAGTGAGCCTGGAACTCTGACACCCTGAGCTGTAATAATGTCCTACTCGCTGTTCTGCTACCCTGGCACCCATATACCCAATGACTCGACCACCACTGCCATCTGTAGCAATGAATCCCACAGATTCCCCACCCTCTGGCTAAATAAATTCCTCCTCATCTCTGTTCTATTCTGATGCTGAGCCCTCTCGTCCTAGAGTCCCCCATTGTAGTTAACATCCTCCGCACCGCCACTTTAACTGGGCCTTTCAATATTCAGTCGGTCTCAATGAGACCCCCCCCCCCATTCTTCTAAACTCCAGTGAGTACAGGCTCAGAGCCATAGTAACCCTTTCATTCCCGGGATCATGCTACGAACCTCCTCTGGACCCTCTCCAATGCCAGATCATCCCTTCTTAGAGAAGAGGCCCAAACCTATTGAGAATACTCCCAATCTGGGCAATGTCTGTGAGTCGAACATCAGAGGGAGTGAGCTGACTGGGAGAAGTTCGGAGGGATGAAGAGGAATGACAACTCCGATGGTTCAGAGACAGCCGGGATACCAAGAAAAGGCGATGCCTCAAACAGCAACGTCCATCATTAAGGACTTCATCACTCAGGACGTGAACAATGAACCCATGAACACTACCTCAAAATATATATCTTATTATAATTTATCGATTTATTCCTACGTGTCGCAATGTACCGCTGCCGCACGCTGTCTGCCAGTGATTTAAAAGCTGATTCGGACGCGAACCGCCACCCACAGGGGAAGGAAGCTTCCGCCTCGCAGTCTCTGGGCGGGCCGGCCGGCCGGCGCGTCATGTCATCTGACCGCAATGTTTCGCAATGCCGGGGACAAGGCGTTCGGTCCCGACGCAGGACTTCCAGTTGACAGTTCTCTTCGGGCTCAGAACATACCGGTCCCGGGACATCACGCAGCTCCGCGGACTACTCCCTCCCGGGACAGTACCGAACCGATCTCTCCCGGTTTGGGACGGAGCACTCTCGGGACATCTCCCTCATCAGGACAGGCAAGTGCCGGTTCATCTCCCGGTAAAGGATACACCGCTCCCGAGATATTTCCGTTTGGGGACGGATTTCTGCCTGGACATCTCCCGGTTTCACTTCGCAGCCGACATGGTGGGTACCTGGAACAGAACTAGACGTGGGGAGGGGGTATCGAAAAGATCAGAAGAGGGTGGTAGTCTGATGTCACCTTGATACAAAACTTCCCACACTCGGGAGCATTGCTTCCCGGTTCGGGATAGACCCGACCCACCCCACCAGTTCGGGTCGTCCCGGTGCGGGATGGACCCCGAAGTTCGGGGCGGTCCTCTCTCGAGGCTCTGTCCCTGGACTCTCACCACTGAGTCTGGGAGGCTGAAATGTCCTCATTGACATCAGCTGGCTGTCCCGGGCCTGAGCTCTGCCCGGGCATGTTCCGTTGAAGACCAGACCGGGGCTGCCTGAACTCAGAGCCCATTATCCGGGACTCTGTTCAGCCCAGTCCCCACACCTGGGGGTCCCGGGAGTCTGTCAGCCCAGTCTCCATACCTGGGGGTCCCGGGAGTCTGTCAGCCCAGTCCCCACACCTGGGGGTCCCGGGAGTCTGTCAGCCCAGTCCCCACACCTGGGGGTCCCGGGAGTCTGTTCAGACCAGTCCCCACACCTGGGGGTCCCGGGAGTCTGTTCAGACCAATCCCCACACCTGGGGGTCCCGGGAGTCTGTTCAGACCAATCCCCACACCTGGGGGTCCCGGGAGTCTGTCAGACCAGTCCCCACACCTGGGGGTCCCGGGAGTCTGTCAGCCCAGTCCCCACACCTGGGGGTCCCGGGAGTCTGTCAGCCCAGTCTCCATACCTGGGGGTCCCGGGAGTCTGTTCAGACCAGTCCCCACACCTGGGGGTCCCGGGACCCTGTTCAGGCGAGTCACTACATCGGTGGGTGCCAGGATCCCCGTTCCTCACGGTGCCCACAGCGAGCATGTTGTCCTGGGACCTGTCAGTACTCTTCCTCTGGGAGGCCAGTGGGGATGAGGTGCGGACGGGTCTCCACCCGCACTTCCAGTATCTGCTCCCCTGGGGGGGGGGGGGGGGGCAAATGTTCGATCGTCTGTGTCCGAGCCCAGGAAGCCGCTCGGCCCGCTTCACTACTGACATTTCCGCACCCCTCCCCTCCCCTCCCCTCCCCGTGTGGGAACCTGCCCGGGCAGAGCTCTCTCGTCGTGGGCCGTTCCTCGGCGAAGTGACCCAGCCTCCCGACACCACCTCACCCCACCCTGTCTGTTACCCCCCCCCCCCCACACTCTCTCTCTCTCCCGACGCCCCTCCCTGCACAGCCCCTGGTCATGTCCTGACTTGTTCTCAACAACACCAGAGCCCCTGTCCGACCCGGGGGAGGGGACTGGTGTTTTCCCGATTTCACATCGGAGATGTTGAGTGCGATGGGAAGTTTGCGAAACAGTGGTGCCACAATAACGCCCCGCGCCCAAATAACCCCCAGCCACTTTCTCTCACACTTCCCATCTCCCTCTCTCGCTCACTATCTCCTTTTCATGCTTTTCCCTCCCATTCTCTCACTTTCTATTTCTGTTTCTCTCGCATAAATTATCTCTCACAAACACCGGCTCTCTCAAACAAAGTCCCTTTCTCACACACAAACACTCTCTCACACATTCTCTCACACACTCTCTCACACACACTCTCACACACACACTCTCTCACACAAACACTCTCACACAAACACTCTCACACACACTCTCTCACACACACTCTCTCACATTCTCTCTCACACAAACACTCTCACACAAACACTCTCACACACACTCTCTCACACACACTCTCTCACATTCTCTCACACACACACTCTCTCACACTCTCTTACACACTCTCTCACACACACTCACACACACACTCTCTCACACAAATACTCTCTCACACATTCTCTCTCACACATTCTCTCTCACACATTCTCTCTCACACTCTCTTACACACTCTCTCACACACACTCTCACACTCTCTTACACACTCTCTCACACACACTCTCACACACATTCTCTCTCACACATTCTCTCTCACACACTCTCTCACACTCTCTTACACACTCTCTCACACACACACTCTCACACACACTCTCTCTCACACACTCTCTCACACACACTCTCACACTCTCTTACACACTCTCTCACACACACTCTCACACACATTCTCTCTCACACATTCTCTCTCACACACTCTCACACTCTCTTACACACTCTCTCTCACACAAACACTCTCTCACATTCTCTCACACACACTCTCACACACACACTTTCTCACACTCTCTTACACACTCTCTCACACACACTCACACACACACTCTCTCACACAAATACTCTCTCACACATTCTCTCTCACACATTCTCTCTCACACACTCTCTCACACTCTCTTACACACTCTCTCTCACACACACTCTCACACACACACTCTCTCACACACTCTCTCTCACACACACTCTCACACTCACACACACATTCTCTCACTCACACTCTCTCTCACACACTCTCACACTCTCTCTCTCTCTCTGCCACACTTTCTCCTCTCCCCCTCTCTCTTCCTACTTCCCTGTCTGTCAGTCGGTTTAGTTTTTGTTTTAGATTGTAGCTTTCTCTTTCTCACCATCTGCTGTGTAGCCGAAAGTGAAACTCAGAGCCATTCCCGTAGCTGCTGAACACTTTACACTTTATCTGGGGACTTGGTGACTACTGACGACATTACTAGTGTCATAACCCTATAACCATATAACAATTACAGCACGGAAACAGGCCATCTCAGCCCTTCTAGTCCGTGCCGAACGCTTACTCTCACCTAGTCCCACTGACCCGCACTCAGCCCATAACCCTCCATTCCTTTCCTGTCCATATACCTATCCAATTTTACTTTAAATGACAATACCGAACCTGCCTCTACCACTTCTACTGGAAACTCATTCCACACAACTACCACTCTCTGAGTAAAGAAATTCCCCCTCGTGTTACCCCTAAACTTTTGCCCCCTAACTCTCAACTCATGTCCTCTTGTTTGAATCTCTCCTACTCTCAATGGAAAAAGCCTATCCACGTCAACTCTATCTATCCCCCTCATGATTTTAAATACCTCTATCAAGTCCCCTCTCAACTTTCTATGCTCCAAAGAATAAAGACATAACTTGTTCAACCTTTCTCTGTAATTTAGGTGCTGAAACCCGGGTAACATTCTAGTAAATCTTCTCTGTACTCTCTCTATTTTGTTGACATCTTTCCTAAAATTCAGTGACCATAACTGTACACAATACTCCAAATTCGGCCTTACCAATGCCTTGAACAATTTTAACATTACATTCCAACTCCTATACTCAATGGTCTGATTTATAAAGGCCAACATACCAAAAGCTTTCTTCACCACCCTATCCACATGAGATTCCACCTTCAGGGAACTATGCACCATTATTCCTAGATCACTCTGTTCTACTGCATTCTTCAATGCCCTACAATTTACCATGTATGTCCTATTTGGATTATTCCTAACAAAATGTAGCACCTCACACTTATCAGCATTAAACTCCATCTGCCATCTTTCAGCCCACTCTTCTAACTGGCCTTAATCTCTCTGCAAGCTTTGAAAACCTACTTCATTATCCACAACGCAACCTACCTTAGTATCATCTGCATACTTACTAATCCAATTTACCACCCCATCATCCAGATCATTAATGTATATGACAAACAACATTAGACCCAGTACAGATCCCTGAGGCACACCACTAGTCACCGGCCTCCAACCTGACAAACAGTTATCCACCACTACTCTCTGGCATCTCCCATCCAGCCACTGTTGAATCCATTTTACTACTTCAATATTCACACCTAACAATTGAACCTTCCGTGCAGAACCTTGTCACAGGCCTTACTGAAGTCCATATAGACAACATTCACTGCTTTACCCTCGTCAACTTTCCTCATAACCTCTTCAAAAAATTCAATAAGATTTGTCAAACATGACCTTCCACACACAAATCCATGCTGACTGTTCCTAATCAGACCCTGTCTATCCAGATAATTATATATACCATCTCTAGAAATACTTTCCATTAATTTACCCACCACTGACGTCAAACTGACAGGCCTATAATTGCTAGGTTTACTCTTAGAACCCGTTTTAAACAATGGAACCACATGAGCAATACGCCAATCCTCCGGCACTATCCCCGTTTCTAATGACATTTGAAATATTTCTGTCAGAGCCCCTGCTATTTCTACACTAACTTCCCTTAAGGTCCTACGGAATATCCTGTCAGGATTCGGAGATTTATTCACTTTTATATTCCTTAAAAGCACCAGCACTTCCTCCTCCTTAATTGTCATAGTTTCCATAACTTCCCTACTTGTTTCCCTTACCTCACACAATTCAATATCCTTCTCCTTAGTGAATACCAAAGAAAAGAAATTGTTCAAAATCTCCACCATCTCTCTTGGTTCCACACATAGCTATCCACTCTGATTCTCTAAGGGACCAATTTTATCCCTCACCATCCTTTTGCTATTAATATAACTGTAGAAACCCTTTGGATTTATTTTCACCTTACTTGCCAAAGCAACCTTGTATCTTCTTTTATCTTTTCTAATTTCTTTCTTAAGATTCTTTTTACATTCTTTATATTCCTTGAGCACCTCATTTACTCCATGCTGCCTATATTTATTGTAGATCTCTCTCTTTTTCCAAACCAAGTTTCCAATATCCCTTGAAAACCATGGCTCTCTCAAACTTTAACCTTTCCTTTCAACCTAACAGGAACATAAAGATTCTGTACCCTCAAAATTTCACCTTTAAATGACCTCCATTTCTCTATTACATCCTTCCCATAAAACAAATTGTCCCAATCCACTCCTTCTAAATCCTTTCGCATCTCCTCAAAGTTAGCCTTTCTCCAATCAAAAATCTCAACCCTGGGTCCAGTCCTATCCTTCTCCATAATTATATTGAAACTAATGGCATTGTGATCACTGGACCCAAAGTGCTCCCTAACACATACCTCCATCACCTGACCTATCTCATTCCCTAACAAAGAGATCCCCTTCTTTAGTTGGCAGCTCTATGTATTGCTGCATAAAACTATCCTGCACATATTTTACAAACTCCAAACCATCCATCCCTTTTACAGTATGGGCTTCCCAGTCTATGTGTGGAAAATTAAAATCTCCCACAATCACAACCCTGCGCTTACTACAAATATCTGCTATCTCCTTACAAATTTGCTCCTCCATTTCTTGCTCCCCATTAGGTGGTCTATAATACACCCCTATAGGTGTTACTACACCTTTCCCATTCCTCAATTTCACCCAAATAGCCTCCCTAGACGACCCCTCTAATCTATCCTGCCAGAGCACCGCTGTAATATTTTCTCTGACAAGCAACACAACACCTCCTCCTCTTGTCCCTCCGATTCTATCACACCTGAAGCAACAAAATCCAGGAATATTTAGTTGCCAATCACACCCCTCCTGCAACCATGTTCACTAATAGCTACAACATCAGTTATCAATCCATGCTCTAAGCTCATCCACCTTTCTTACAATGCTCCTACCATTAAAATAAATGCAATTAAGAGATTCTCCACCTCTTCCTCTCTGTTTATCTCTAATGGTGCAACAACTTTACTATCTTCCTTTTCTTCCTTCTCCCATAACATCTGTTCCTACACTCTGGTTCCCCTCCCCCCTCGAATCTAGTTTAAATCCACTGGAGCCTCTCTAGCAAACCTACCTGCAAGAATACTTGTCTCCCTCCAGTTCAGATGTAAACCGTCCCACCTTCCCTGGAAAACTGCCCAATTATCTATAAATCTGAAGCCTTCCCTCCTGCACCATTCTTCAGCCACGTGTTGATCTGCACTATCTTACTATTTCTAAATCCGCCTGCACGTGGCTCTGGTAGCAATCCTGAGATTGCTATCCTGGAGGTCCTGTCCTTTAACTTGGCACCTAACTCCCTAAACTCACCTTTCAGTACCTCCTCACTCTTCCTACCCACATCATTGGTCCCTACATGGACCACGATATCCGGCTGCTCACCCTCCCTCTTGAGAATACTGAGAACTCGATCCGAGATATCGCAGACCCTGGCACCAGGGAGGCAACAGACTATCCGGGATTCTCGATCTCTTCCACAGAACTTCCTATCTGTCCCCCTAACTATCGAATCCCCTATCACTACTGCTCTCCTCTTTTCCCTCCTTCCCTTCTGAGCTGAGGGTCCAGTCTCGGTGCCAGAGACGCAACCACTGCAACTTGTCCCTGGTAGGTCGTCCCCACCAATAGTATCCAAAACGGTATACTTATTGTTGATGGGAACGGCCACAGGGGTGCTCTGCTCATTCTGTCTAATCCCCTTCCCTCTCCTGACAGTCACCCAGCTACCTGTCTCCTGACTCCTAGGGGTGACTATCTCCCTGAAACTCCTGTCTATTTCTGCCTCTGCCTCCCGAATGATCCGAAGTTCATCCAGCTCCAGCTCCAGTTCCCTAACATGTTTTGTCAGGAGCTGCAGCTGGATGCACCTTTTGCAGGTGTAGTCATCAGGGACAATTGTGCTCGCCCTGACTTCCCACATACTGCAAACGGAGCACTCAACTGCTCTAACTGCTGCCTCCATTACCTATGCCTAAACTAATTAGATTAATTAAAGGAGCTTACCTCACCTGGAGTGAAGCTCGTCCTCAGCCTCTGCTCGCTTTTTAAATTCCCCCGCTGATCTCAGAGGCTGACTTTCACGCGCTTGCGCAGTCGTGCGCTGTTCAAACCTCGCCTCTGCCTGTTCTCGCTGAAGTCTGATTGAGCCGAAAGCCGACCCATTCTGCCTCAGTCCACTCCGACGATGGCCGCTGTATATGGTGTTTTTTTAAAAACCTTTGGTGTGCTACGTCACGCGCCTGCGCAGTCTAGCCTCTTTTCCCCGATCAGTTTTTAAAAAATGCAACAGCTTATGCAGTCCGTTTCTTCTCTGTGTTAGTTCTGACCTGAGCCCATTACCACAGGCTTATTCTCCACACTGTCTGCCCTGCGGCTCGCTTCCATCTAGTACACACCAGCAGACTGACCCCTGACCCTGTACACTCCAGTAGACTGACCCCTGACCCTGTACACTCCAGCAGAATGATCCCTGACCCTGTACACACCAGCAGACTGACCTCTGACCCTGTACACTCCAGCAGAATGACCCTGACCCTGTGCACACCAGCACCCCTGACCCTGTACTCTCCAGCAGAATGACCCCTGACCCTGTACAGTCCAGCAGAATGACCCTTGACCCTGTACACTCCAGCAGACTGATCCCTGACCCTGTACACTCCAGCAGAATGACCCCTGACCCTGTACACACCAGCAGACTGACCTCTGACCCTGTACACTCCAGCAGAATGACCCTGACCCTGTGCACACCAGCACCCCTGACCCTGTACACTCCAGCAGAATGACCCCTGACCCTGTGCACACCAGCTGACTGGCCCCCAGCATCTGCTCATACCAATATCAGCTTCATTTGTTACATGCACAGTACATCAATACGTACAGTGAGGTGTGCCATTTTCATTAATGACCAACCACAGTCTGAGGACAGCAAAGGACAGAATTGGTTCTCTGGAAGGTCAGGATACTAATCTATGCATGGAGCCCAAAGAGATGGCAGATCAAGTGCACCTGACGTGGAACTTGCTGTATTTTGCGGCAGCACTACATAATGATAGAAAAAAACAGTGAATTACAGGAAGTAATGATAAGTTAAGTGAGTAGTGCAAAAATAGAAATAAAAAAGCAGTGAGGCAGTGTTCAGATAGATAGATAGATAGATACTTTATTCATCCCCATGGGGAAATTCAACTTTTTTCCAATGTCCCATACACTTGTTGTAGCAAAACTAATTACATACAATACTTAACTCAGTAAAAAAAATATATCTCGGGAGCAGCTGGAAAAGGCTGCCGCTCAGGAGGGGCAGAGGGGAAGAAGCTGTTCCTGAATTGTTGAGTGTGTGCCTTCAGGCTCCTGTACCTCCTCCTTCCTGTAAAGAGAAGAGGGCATGCCCTGGATGTCGGAGGTCCTTAACAATGGATGCTGCCTTTCTGAGGCATCGCTCCTTGAAGATGTCCTGGATGCAATGAAGGCTGGTACCCTTGGTGGGGCTGACTAAGCTTACAACTCCATGTAGGTTATTTTGACCCTGTGCAGTAGCCCTCACACACCAGAAGATGATGTAGCCAGTTAGAATGCTCTCCACGGTACAACCGTAGAAATTTGCAAGTGTCTTTGGTGACATACCAATTTCTTCAAACTCCTAATGAAGCATAGCCACTGTCTTTGTAGCTGCATTGATACGTTGGGTCCAGGATAGGTCCTCAGAGATATTGGCACCCAAGAACTTGAACTTTCCACTTTTGATCCCTCCATGAGGACTGGTTGGGTGTTCCCTCATCTTGCCCTTTCTGAAGTCCACAATCAGTTCTTTGGTGTTACTGACCCTATACAGATTACGGACAAGGAGGTGTTTGCTATTTTGAGGCAAATTATGGTGGATAGTTGTCCTTGGCCTGAGAAGAGGTTCCCTCAGACCCTGTAGGAAGCTAGTGCAGAGACTGCAGGGCCCCTAACAGTGAAATATAAAACATCCTTAGCCATGGGTGAAAAATTTAGAGGATTTGAGGATGGTTAATGTTGTTCAGTTGTTTTAAGAAAGGCTCTAAGAATAAGTCAGGAAATTATAGGCCAGTGAGCCTGATATCAGTAGTGTGAAAGTTATTAGAAGATTTTCTAATAGATTTGATATACAAGTATTTGGAAGGTGGGGACAGATTAAGGATGGTCAATGTGGCTTTACGCATGGTAAGTCTTGTCTAACCAGACTCAGAGTTTTTCAAGGAAGTTAACAGGGAAGTTGATGAAGGCAAGGCAGTGGATGTTGTCTACATGGACTTCAGCAAGGCATTTGGCAAGGTCCTGCATGGGAGGTTGGTCAAGAAAGTTCAGTCACTTGGCATTCAAGATGAAGTAGTAAATTAAATTAAACATTGGCTTGGCTGCTAGTGACTAGACCCCCAGGGGTTTGTGTTGGGGCTGCTTCTTTTACATTATATATCAATGACTTGGATGAAGAAATTGATGACTCTGTGGCCAAGTTTGCTGAATATAGGTGTAGGGTAAGGTAGGGTTGAAGAAGCAGAGGGGCTGCACAAGGACTTGCATAGATTAGGAGAATAGGCAAAGAGGTGGCAGATGGAATGCAGTGTCGGGACGTGTATGGTCATGCACTTTGGTAGAACGAATAAAAGTGTAGACTATTTTCTAAACAGAGAGAAAATTCAAAAATCCATAAAGGTTAATCTGCTGGTTGAATTGATGGTGAGGAAGGCACATACAATGTTGGCATTTATTTCAAGAGGACTAGAATGTAAGAGCAAGGATGAAGCTCTATAAGCACTGGTGAGGCCTCACTTGGAGTATTGTGAGCAGTTTAGGGCCCTCATTTTAAAAAGGAATGTGCTGACATTGGAGAAGTTTCAGAGAAGGTTCACAAGAATGAAAAGGTTGTCATATGAGCAGCGATTGAAGGCTTTGGTCAGTACTGGCTGGAATTTAGAAGATTGGGGGGATGTCATTGAAACCTATTGAATGTTGAAAGGCTTAGGTAGAGTGGATGTGGAGAAGATGTTTCCTACAGTGGGAGAGTCCAGGACTAGAGGACACAGCCTCAAAATAGAGGGACATCCATTTAGAACAGCAGTAAAGAAGAATCTCTTTATCCAGAGGACGGTCAATCTGTGGAATTCTTTGCCACAGGTGATTGTGGAGGCCAAGTCACTGGGTGCATTTAAAGAAGAGGTTGATAATTTCAGGATGTATATTGTATACTCTTCTCTGACATTAAATGTATCTATTGATAGTTTCTTGATTAACCAGGGTAGGGGCAGTTAAGGTGAGAATGCAGGGGAATGGGTTTGAGAGGGAAATGGATCAGCCATAATGAAATGGCAGAGAAGACTCGATGGGCAGAATGGCCTAATCTGCTCCTATGTCTTATGATCTTATGGCTTCACGGGGTGGTAGCAGACGCTTGTCTCTGACTGGAGACCTGTGACTGACGATGTGCTTCAGGGATCAGTGCTGGGTCCATGCATGTTCACCATCTGAATCAACGATCTGGATGATCATGTGACTAGCTAAATCAGCAAATTTGTGGATGACACCAAGATTGGGGGTGTAATGGACAGCGAGGAAGACTATCAAAGCTTGCTGCAGGATCTGAAATGGCTGGAAAAATGGCAGATGGAATTTATTGCAGACAAGTGCTAAGTGTTGCACTTTGGTAGAACCAACCAGGTTAGATCTTCAGTGAATGGTAGGGCACTGAGGAGTGTATTAGAATGGAGGGATCTGGAAATACAGGTCCATAATTCATTAAAAGTGGTGTTACAGGTAGATAGGGTCATAAAGAAAGCTTTTGGCACATTGGTCTTCATAAATCGAGGTACTGAGTACAGGAATTGGGATGTTATGTTGAAGTTGTGTAAGATGCTGGTGAGGCCTAATTTGGAGTATTGTGTGCAGTTTTGGTCACCTACCTACAGGAAAGATGTCAATAAGATTGAAAGAGTGCAGAGAAAATGTACAAGGATGTTTTCATGATTTGAGGACCTGAGTTATAGGGAATGGTTGAACAGGTTAGAATTTTATTCCCTAGAGCGTAGGGAAATGAGGGCAGATTTGACAGAGGCATACAAAATTATGAGGGGCATAGGTAGGGTAAATGCAGGCAGGCTTTTTCCACTGAGATTAAGTGAGACTACAACTAGAGGTCATGGGTTAAGGGTGAAAGTTGAAATGTTGAGGGGGCACATCTTCTCTCAGAGGGTGGTGAGTGTGGAATGAGCTCGCAGTGCAAATGGTAGATGGGGGCTTGAATTTCAATATTTAAGAGAAGTGGATCATGGATGGGAGGGGTATGGAGGGCTATGTGGTTTGGGTGCAGGTTGATGGGACTAGGTAGCTGAATGGTTCAGCACAGACTAGATGGGCCAAAGGGCCTACTTCTGTGCTGTAGTTTTCTATAACTCTGTGACTCTTCATGCCAGGGGCAGCCTGCAAGTGTCACCACTCGTCCAGCACCAGCATTGCATGCCCACGACCGTCTCATCCTAACTGGTACGCCTTTGAAATGTGGGAGGAAACCGGAACACCCGTAGGAAACCCACCTGGTCATAGGGAGAGCATAGAAACTCCTTACAGGTAGCAGCAGGAATTGAACCCGGGTTGCTGGGATCATAATGGCATTACACTAACTACTATATTACCATGACCCCCTTAAGATATGGAACACTTCACAAATTTCCCTGTAATACACACCAGCAGGACTGACCCTACAGGGACCTGTGGTCTGATGGACTAGCTGAGGCAGAATTCTGGACCCTAGCTACTTTCTACAGAGTCCAGCAGCCTGGACCTTGGCCATCCCCAGCAGAAACCAGCAGTCTGGACCCTGACCATTCCCAGCAGAAACTAGCAGCCAGAACCCTGGCTATTCCCAGCAGAGACCAGCAGCTAGAATGCAGCTACAAACCAGCAGCCAGGACTCTGGCTTTTCCCAGCAGACTGGCCGGTCTGACCTTGTCCATTTTCAGCAGAGACTAGCAACCTGGACACTAGCTGTTCCCAGCAGCCTGGTCCCTGGCCATTCCCAACACAGTCCAGCAGTGCGGGCCTTGGCTGCTCCAAGCAGATTAGCATATCTGACCCTGGCCATTCCCAACAGAAACCATCAGCCTGGATCCTGACTGTTCCCAGAAATGACCAGCAGAATAGCATCTCCAACCTGGCCACTCACAGCAGAGACCAGCAGCCATGCCCTGGAAGTGTGTGTGTGGATTCAGTGACAAAGTGGCAAATGAAATACCATGTTGGAAAATGCATGGCCGTGCACTTTGGTAGAAGAAATAAATGTGCAGACTATTTTCTAAATGGGGAGAAAATCCAAATATCTGAGATGCAGAGGGACTTGGGAGTTCTTGTACAGAACAGCCTGAAGGTTAACTTGCTGGTTGAGCTGATGGTGAGGAAGGCAATGTTAGCGTTCATTTCAAGAGGTCTAGAATACGAGAGCAGGGATGTGCTGGGAGGCTTTATAAGGAATTGGTGAGGCCTCACCTTGAGTATCGTGAACAGTTTTGAACTTCTCATGTAAGAAAAGTTGTGCTGGCTTTGGAGAGGGTCCAGAGGAGGTTCACAAGGATGATTCTGGGAATGAAAAGGTTATCATACGAGGAGCGTTTGACAGCTCTGGGTCTGTACTTGCTGGAATTTAGAAGGATGAGGGGGGAATCTCATTGAAACCTTTCGAACATTGAAAGACCTAGACATAGATATGGAAAGGGTGTTTCCCATGGTGGGGGAATCTAGGACAAGAGGGCACAGCCTCAGGATAGAGGGGTGTCCATTTAAAACAGAGATGCAAAGAAATTTCTTTAGCCGGAGGGTGGTGTATTTGTGGAATTTATTACCACGGGCATCTGTGGAGGCCAGGTAATTAGGTGTACTTAAGGCAGAGTTTGAAAGGTTTTTGACTGGACACAGCAGCGAGGGTTACGGGGAGAAGGCCGGGGAGTGGGGCTGAGGATGGGTAAAAAAGGATCAGCCATGATTTAATGGCAGAGCATACTCAACGGACCTAATAGCCTAATTCTGCTCCTAAGCCTTCTGGTCTTATAGAGTCACGTGTGAAAGTGTGGCCTTACAATTTACAGGTCAAGTCGACGCCATCTCCCTGCGAACAGTGGCGGGCCCAGGCCATTAGGAACAGGCCGGTATGCCGGAGCCTCTTTGGGCCGGTGGACAGGCGGCAGCTGCGGTCGGAGCTGGGAGCCGAGTTGCGGAGAGGCCTGGACGCGGCGGCCAAGAGGTGGGCCTTCGACTTCGAGGCGGAGCGGCCGCTGCCAGGCGACCTGCAGTGGGAGGCCGTCCCGAACCAGGATGTCCCATCCTTTTACCGAACGGTACATGTCACCTCACAGGGGTGGCTCCTGAACCCACTCGGGCCGAGGGAGGGAGTTGAGACGGGCACCCCCTCAGCCGAGAAGAAGCCAATTCTGCCCCATGGATGCAAGAGGAGACAGGCTCTCATCACGGGTAAAGTTCAAAGTAAATTTATTATCTAATTACATAGAGGTTCTTTTTCTTGCACTTACAGGAAACATGACCTCTCAGCACTTACAGGTAAAAGGATATATATAAATAAATAGACAAAGAAAAATAATATACAAACGGACAAACAACCAATGTACAAAAGAAGACAAACTGTGCAAATACAAATATAATACTGAGAACATGAAACATAGACACATAGAAAACCGACAGCACAATACAGGCCCTTCGGCCCACAAAGCTGTGCCAAACATGTCCTTACCTCAGAAATTACCTAGGATTCCCATAGCTTTCTATTTTCTAAGCTCCATGTAGCTATCCAGGAATTTCTTAAAAGACCCTATCCTATCCACCTCTGACTATCCACACAATCAATGCGTCACACATCATCTTATACACCTCCATCAGGTCACCTCTCATCCTCCGTTGCTCCAAGGAGAAAAGGCTGAGTTCACTCAACCTATTCTCATAAGGCATGCTCCCCAATCCAGGCAACGTTCTTGTAAATCTCCTCTGTACCCTTTCTATGGTTTCCACATCCTTCCTGTAGTGAGGTGACTGGAACTGAGCACAGTACTTCAAGTGGGGTCTGACTAGGGTCCTATATAGCTGCAACATTACCTCTTGGCTCTTAAACCCAGTCCTATGGTTGATGAAGGTCAATGCACCGTATGCCTTCTTAACCACAGAGTCAAACCTACGCAGGAACTTTAAGTGTCCTATGGACTTGGACCCCAAGATCCCTCTGATCCTCCACACTGCCAAGAGTCTTACCATTAATACTATATTCTGCCATCATATTTGACCTACCAAAATGAACCACCTTACACTTACCTGGGTTGAAATCCAGCTGCCACTTCTCAGCCCAGATTTGCATTCTATCGAAGTCCAGCTGTAACCTCTGACAGCCCTCCACACTAACCACAACACCTCCAATCTTCGTGTCATCAGAAAATTTACTGTCTCATCCCTCCAATTCCTCATCCAGGACATTTATAAAAATCACGAAGAGTAGGGGTCCCAGAACAGATCCCTGAGGCACACAACTGGTCACCAACCTCCATGCAGATTATGACCCATCTACAACCACTATTGTGTCAAGAAACCTTCCTGAACACACGTAACAAACTCCACCCCATCTAAACCCCTTGCTCTAGGGAGATGCCAATCAATATTTGGGAAATTAAAATCCCCCACCACAGCAACCCTGTTATTATTACACCTTTCCAGAATCTATCTCCTCTGCTCCTCGACGTCCCTGTTACTATTGGCTGGTCTATTAAAAATACCCAGTAGAGTTATTGAGCCCTTCCTGTTATAGAGTCCTTGAAAGTGAGTCTATAGGTTGTGGAATCAGTTCAGTGTTGAGGTGAGTGAAGATATCCACACTGAGGCTGATGGCTGAGGGGTAATAACTGTTCTTGAACCTGGTGATGTGGGACTTACCCCCTGCTCGATGGCAGCAGTGAGAAGGGAGCATGACCTAGATGATGGGGTCCTTGATGATGGTGCTGCTTTCTTGGGGCAGTCCTCCTTGTAGATGTGCCCAGTGGTGGGGAGGGCTGCATTCGCCACTTTCTGTTGCCTTTCCCATTGCTGGCCGAATGTGCCCGTCCCAAATCGCCTTCCGGGAGTTTAAAGGAACTCAGCAACAGGATTTTAACCACCCCAGCCACACCTGTGCACTGCTCTTCAAAGTGGAACTGCTGAGCAGTCTGCGGCCCGTATCTGAGAAAGGATGTGCCGGTATTGGAGAGGGAATGGACTGCAGGGTGGGTGCAGGTCGATGGCGCCAGGCGGAACTTTTGGGACTGGAAAGGAAGGGGAAGAAGCTAGCCCTGCAGACAGTCTCAGCCCGAAATGTCCACTTTTATTCCCCTCCGTTGATGCTGTCTGCCCCTCTGAGTTCTTCCAGCTGCTCAAGTTTTCCAGTACCTGCAGAATCCCCACCATCCGGAACATAACACCTCCTCACAGCTCCCATCGGGCAGGAGGTACAGAAGCCACAAGTCCCACATCATGGGTTCCTTCAACTGTCCGGTTCTTGAACAAACACGAGTCACTACCTCAGCACAGCAACTCTACAACCGCTCTGCACTCCAGTGGAGCTTTCTGTTCTAGTTGTGTTTTCTTGTAAAAATTGTGTATGATTAATGGCTGTCTCTCTTGTGTACATTGCTTCCCTGATGCTGTAAGTTCCTCATTACACCCAAGCGTTTGTGTGCTTGTCCCTATGGCGAGAAACTTGACTCTCCCTCTCTCGCCTCCCTCTCTCTCACTCCTCCTCCCTCACTCTCCCTCTCCTCTCTCTCTGACCCTCCCCTTCTCCTTCTTCCTCCCCTTCACTCCAAATCTCCCCTTCCCCCTCTCCCTTTGATCCTCCCATCCCCTTCCTCCCTCCCTCATTCCCCTCCTCCATTCCCCCTCTCTCTGCAACTCTCCCTCTTCCAACCCACACTCCCTCTTTCCCTCTCTTCCACTTTCCCCCCTCCCCTCTCCACTATCCTTCCCTCTCCTTCCCTCTCTCCCTAACTCTCCCCTCCATCTCTCTCTTGCCCCCTCTCATTCTCTTCCTCTCTCTCCCCCCTCTCCCTTGCTCCCCCACTCTCCCCTCCTCTCCTTTTCTCCCCCTCTCCCTCCCGCTTCGAAACATCACTGTAGTGCCGTGTCACATCCGGCCGATGACCCTCGCTCTGCTTCTGTCTGCAGATTTCTACGTTATGAAGAGAAGATTTGTGCCACTGGATGCTGAGGCTAAGCCTTAAGGCGGGCAGGAAGTTGTGCGAAGAGTGGACAGCGGACTACGTGTTGCCGGTCAGCTGCCTGGACTTTGCAACAAGATGGCTGTTCTCCGAGATGACAATTCTTTGCTTTTTTTACCCAGTTTGTAATCATGTAGCTGACTCCTGAACTAAAGACCCCTGTCCTACCACCCCTGGCACCCTCTGTGAGAGCAGGGACTGGGGGCGGCAGGCTGACCCTCAAGAGGGGGTCTAATTAAGGGTAGTGGATTAATGGGGGAGGTCAACCATTGCCAGATGGCCTGTGGTCACCCTGTTCGATTCGGGGAGCTGCCACTGCACCCTCAACCCCCTCCCTCTCGGCTTGACCGTCCCCGAGAGTGCAGGGAACAAACGGGCTGCTCTTTCGTGCTCTGTGAATGAACAGTGCACCGCGCGGTGGTGAAGTGTGTGTGTGGGAGGGAACGTGCAAGGAGTGGATGTGGGAGATGTGTGAATGCTGAGGTGGAAGTGTGGATCAGGACATAAATCATGGGGAAGGGAAGGGTCTTGGCAGAGCTTCATCCCCTGATCTGAAGAACTACACAACAAACAGGAACAAAATGGTCTTCCCATAGGCAACTGGATATCGTAATGAACTGTCTCGACCAGAAACAATGACTCTTGTTTCACCTTCATTGGTGCTGCCTGACCTGCTGAGTTCCTCCAGTGTTTTGTGTGTGTGGAGTAATAATTGAGTAACGTCTATAATTCAGGATCCGATTCTTGAATGACCATAAGACAAAGGAGCAGAATGAGGCCATTCAGCCCATCAGTTCTGTTCTGCCATTCCCTCATTGCTAATTTATTATCCCTCTCAACCCCATTCTTCTAAAATTATAAAATTAATAAAATTATAAAGTTATAAAAGTATAAAATTCTAAAGGGATTGGACAGGCTAGATGCAGGAAGATTGTTTCTGATGTTGGGGAAGTCCAGAACGAGGGGTCACAATTTAAGGATAAAGAGGAAGCCTTTTAGGACCGAGATGAGGAAAAACTTCTTCACACAGAGAGTGGTGAATCTGTGGAATTCTCTGCCACAGGAAACAGTTGAGGCCAGTTCATTGGCTATATTTAAGAGGGAGTTAGATATGGCCCTTGTGGCTAAAGGGATCAGGGGGTATGGAGAGAAAGCAGGTACAGGGTTCTGAGTTGGATGATCAGCCATGATCATACTGAATGGCGGTGCAGGTTCGAAGGGCCAAATGGCCTACTCCTGCACCTATTTTCTATGTTTCTATGTTTCTGCTTTCTCCCCATAACCTTTGACTCCCTGATTAATCAAAAACCTTTGCTTCAAATATACCCAATGATTTGGCCTCCACAGCTGTCTGTGGCAATGAGTTCCACAGATACCACCCTTCTGGCTGAAGAAAATCCCCCTCATCTCCGTTCTAAACGGACGTTCCTCTATTCTGAGGCATTGCGCTCTGGTGCTAGAATTTCTCACTATTGGAATCATCCTCTCCACGCCCACTCGATCTAGGCCTTTCAGTATTTGATAGGTTTCAATGGGATCCCCTCATTCTTTGAAATACCAGCAAGTACAGGCCCAGAGGGGTATCAAACTCTCATCATAAGTTAATCCTTTAATTCCCAGGATCCTTCTCTCGACCCTCTCCAGTGCCAGCACATCCTTTCTCAGACATGGGGACTGAAACTCCCACCCTCTTGCTATAGAAACGTCTCCTTATCTCTGTTCTAAAGGGACATCCTTCGACCCCGAGGCTGTTCTCTCTGGCCCTAGACTCATCGATGAGAACAGAGGTTCAGGCAACTTTGTGATTGTACGCAACGAATTTGCTTTCACTTCCTGAAGGAGGTGGTGCAGAAGTGGCTGGTGGGGGTAAATGTCCATGGAGTTTATTTCTGAGTGCACCTGCAGGATCTCTTGCCCACATCAACGTAGGCCATTTTCAGTCCCGAAGCAGCGCTTCAGCCTGAAACATGCTGCTTGACCACAGCAGATCGATTGTGACTTCAGACCCAAACTGTTTCTTCCCAAATTGAAAAAAGAATTAGAGGGAAGGAGAGCAAAAAGCGACTTGGAAGATCTTTTCAAATGTCTGGGGCAGGTGGGGAAACTGATGATAGAGATGTCCTTGGTAAATGGGGGGGAATAGACGTGGAAATTGTACAAAGCCCTGGTTAGATCGTTCTGTGGTACTGTGAGTTGTTCTGCTTAGTCAGACTTGGAAGAGTATCTTGGATCTGGAGGAAGGGCAAATGAGGTTTCCAGAAAGATATCCAGTCCTTGGGGGTTTAATTAGGAGAGAATTAGCTTCAAGAGGTAATTTGGAAAGCACTTTGCGGAGGCAGTGTAGCGGTTAGCACTACGCTCTACAGTGATTGGAGTTCGATTCCCGTTGCTGCCTGTAAGGAGTTTGTATGTTTTCCCTGTGACCATGTGGGGTTCCTCTGGGGCCTCCAGTTTCCTCCCACACTCTACAGTCGTACAGGCGAGGGCGGGCACGCGGCGTTGGAGCCAGAAGCATGGCTGCCCCCAGCTCTATCCTCGATCCATGACGCGTTTCACCGCATGTTTCAGATAAAGCTCTTCTTGAATAAGATGTTTCATCAGACCAAGGTTGGGAAAAGGATTTTATGTCCTGTGGATAACCTTGATCTCGGGGAATAGCAGTATAAGCTTGAGGGGCTGGGCGGCCTTTGTTTCTGTGTGTGAAGGGACGAGACGAGGTGGTCAGAGTGAGTGTGAAGTGTGATTGTTGCTGCTGTCAAGATTAGAAATCCAGGCTCTTTATTACAGGCATAATTTAGTAGAACCTTTTATTCATATTTATTCCATAATCTTCAGATTTAGCATATTTATTAGGTAAATATATAAATATTTTAAATAGTTTAAAACTTGCACAGTTTAAAATTGAATTCTCTGGGTATTAATGATGCTGCTTTGAAATTTAGACTCTGAGGCCACTTTATTAGGTACACCTGTATGCCTCGTTAATGCAAATATCTGATCAGCCAATTGTGTGGCAGAAAGTTATTGCAGAAACACATGCAGACCTGGTCAGGAAGTTCAGTTGTTCAGACCAAACATCAGAATGGGGAAGAAATGTGATCTAAGTGACTTTGACCTTGGGATGATTGTTGGTGCCAGATGGGGTGGTTTGAGTATCTCAGCAACTGCTGATCTCCTGGGATTTTCATGCACAACCGTCTCTAGAGTTTACAGAGAATGGCATGAAAAACCCAAAATAAACATCTAGTGCGTGAAAACACCTCGTTAGTGAGAGAGGTCAGAGGAGAATGGCCAGACTGGTTCAAACTGACAGAAGGGTGACAGGAACAACAATACCCACACATTACAACAGTGGTGTGCAGAGGAGCGTCTCCGAACCCACAGCATGTTGAACCTTGAAGTGGCTGGGCTACAGAAGCTACAGACCATGAACCTACACTCAGTGGCCCCTCTATTAGGCACAGGAAGTAACTAATGAAATGATCACTGAATGTATATAAATATTTATAATGGTTTAAAGCCCGCATTGATTAAAATTGAATTCTCTGACTGTTGATTGCGATGCTGCTTTGAAGTTCAGCACCTTGGCGTACGGTTGAAGAGTTGGTGTTGGTTGTTGCTCACGTGAGTACGCTGGATTCCATTGACGAGTGGAGGCAAAGGCTCTCACGTGCGTTATCTCTAAACAAGCACTTGAATCACTGTGGCTCTAGACCACGAGCTGACAGATGGGATTAGTTTGGATTGAATTGGTGGCCTTTCTCAAGCTACGACTTTGTGAAAGGTCTAAGTGTTGCACTATGTATCTTTATTAAAGTTGGACCAACCTTTGGTTTGAGTTTCTTTGTGTCCTGTGTGTTCCTTATTCCTGGGCAGCAGGTCTGGACTTGAACCACGGTCTGAAAATGGCAGGGTGGTGGAGGGGGGGAAGGGAGGGACATCTGATAGCTGCCAGAGGATTGTGAATGAGAATCTGACATCACACATGCTGGAATGTGAAATGCATCACTTATGTTGCCAACCCCAGGAAGCAGTGGGGCCACCCAGCAAGTGCTACCACACACTCCACAGCGTGCCCAGAATGCTCCGCAGAACAACACAATTCACTCAAAACAGGACACAACCAGCAACAAAGCGACAGCTAAACTAGCTCCGTTCCTCTCCCCCACCCACACACACACCTAAATAGTCCTCCAACCCCAGGACAGGCTGTCTTCTTCGGCCTCCATCCTCCAGCAGACTCAGATTCATAGGCATTTGGCCTTCAACTTCCCCAGCGAACTCAGAGTTTCATAGGCATTTGGCCTTTGACTTCCACAGCAGATTGACAGAGATTCATAGGCATTTGGCCTTTGACTTCCACGGCAGATTGACAGAGATTCACAGGCATTGGGCCTTCAACTTCCCCAGCGAACTCAGAGATTCACAGACATTGGGCCTTCAACTTCCACAGCAGATTGACAGAGATTCACAGGCATTGGGCCTTCAACTTCCACAGCGAACTCAGAGATTCACAGACATCGGGCCTTCCACTTCCCCTGCCGAGTCACGGAGATTCACGGGCATTGGGCCTTCAACTTCCCCAGTGAACTCAGAGATTCACAGACATTGGGCCTTCCACTTCCCCTGCCGAGTCACGGAGATTCACGGGCATTGGGCCTTCAACTTCCCCAGCGAACTCAGAGATTCACAGGCATTGGGCCTTTGACTTCCACGGCAGATTGACAGAGATTCACAGGCATTGGGCCTTCAACTTCCCCAGCGAACTCAGAGATTCACAGACATTGGGCCTTCAACTTCCACAGCAGATTGACAGAGATTCACAGGCATTGGGCCTTCAACTTCCACAGTGAACTCAGAGATTCACAGACATCGGGCCTTCCACTTCCCCTGCCGAGTCACGGAGATTCACGGGCATTGGGCCTTCAACTTCCCCAGTGAACTCAGAGATTCACAGACATTGGGCCTTCCACTTCCCCTGCCGAGTCACGGAGATTCACGGGCATTGGGCCTTCAACTTCCCCAGCGAACTCAGAGATTCACAGGCATTGGGCCTTTGACTTCCACAGCAGATTGACAGAGATTCACAGGCATTGGGCCTTCAACTTCCCCAGCGAACTCAGAGATTCACAGACATTGGGCCTTCAACTTCCACAGCAGATTGACAGAGATTCACAGGCATTGGGCCTTCAACTTCCACAGCGAACTCAGAGATTCACAGACATCGGGCCTTCCACTTCCCCTGCCGAGTCACGGAGATTCACAGGCATTGGGCCTTCAACTTCCCCAGTGAACTCAGAGATTCACAGACATTGGGCCTTCCACTTCCCCTGCCAAGTCACGGAGATTCACGGGCATTGGGCCTTCAACTTCCCCAGCGAACTCAGAGATTCACAGACATTGGGCCTTCAACTTCCACAGCAGATTGACAGAGATTCACAGGCATTGGGCCTTCAACTTCCACAGCGAACTCAGAGATTCACAGACATCGGGCCTTCCACTTCCCCTGCCGAGTCACGGAGATTCACGGGCATTGGGCCTTCAACTTCCCCAGTGAACTCAGAGATTCACAGACATTGGGCCTTCCACTTCCCCTGCCGAGTCACGGAGATTCACGGGCATTGGGCCTTCAACTTCCCCAGCGAACTCAGAGATTCACAGGCATTGGGCCTTTGACTTCCACAGCAGATTGACAGAGATTCACAGGCATTGGGCCTTCAACTTCCCCAGCGAACTCAGAGATTCACAGACATTGGGCCTTCAACTTCCACAGCAGATTGACAGAGATTCACAGGCATTGGGCCTTCAACTTCCACAGCGAACTCAGAGATTCACAGACATCGGGCCTTCCACTTCCCCTGCCGAGTCACGGAGATTCACAGGCATTGGGCCTTCAACTTCCCCAGTGAACTCAGAGATTCACAGACATTGGGCCTTCCACTTCCCCTGCCAAGTCACGGAGATTCACGGGCATTGGGCCTTCAACTTCCCCAGCGAACTCAGAGATTCACAGGCATTGGGCCTTTGACTTCCACAGCAGATTGACAGAGATTCACGGGCACTGGGCCTTCAACCTCCCCAGCAGACCCAGAGTAGCAGGAACGTGTTGGAACACTCCCCATGTAGAAACCTGGGAACACTTGAGAAACATTACGTCTTGTCCGTTGAAATAAGGCCCCCTTTATTACTCTTCTAAACCCCAGAATACAAAGGAGGACTTAGTTGCCCTCTTTTGAAAGGTTTTTATCATTTTGGATGGTTTCCATGTCAAAGTTAAAGTTCAGGTTTATTGTTATTCGACCATTTAACTGCACACATGTTTACCGCCAAACAAAACAAGGGTCCTCTGGACCAAGATGCACAGCACCGTACGTATAACTCTCACACAACTCACAACGTAATATTACCACAAGTAAACTAACAAATGATAACGTATGCTCCAGAAGATCGACATTTCGCCTATTTGCGACACAAGTTAAAAAGTAAACAGTATAACGTTAATGGCGCTTCTTACCTGATGAGACCTGGGTTGTGGGAGGGAGTTCAGTCGTCTCATGGCCTGGGGGAAGAAGCTGTTTTCCATCCTGACAGTCCTTGTCCTAATGCTAAGGTAGCTCCTGCCTGATGTCGGGGGATGGGGTACAAAGAGACTACCAGATGGATGAGAGGAATCACTGACGCAGCGCTCCTGATAAATATCTCGGATAGATGGAGGGGAGAGCCTCCTGATCATCTCAGCTAGCCTCTCAGTCCTTTGTCGGGACCTGCGGTCAGATGCCTTGTCATTCCTGGACCAGACAGCGGTGCAGCTGGTCAGGACAATCTTGATGGTACTCCAGTAAAAGTTGGGGACAGGGAGGGGAGCTAAGGAGCAGGCTAGGATTTAGGGCCAGAGATGTGGGGGACAGGCTGGAGTCTCAGCTTCCACTCTGCGTTCAAAGACCAGCAATGTGTACGTGGTCAGATATCAGGCCAGCGAGGATGAAGGCTGGTGCCTCCCCCACTACAGGTTAGTGGGTCATGGGATTGGGGTTCCACCTGAAAAGGGGGCTCGAGGACCAGTGACTTCCTAGGTAAGAAGGATAGCGAGACTGTTGCTTGAGGCCTGCAGTCTGAGTTCTCATCTGGGGTCCTGATTGGTCAGCATCAGTGAGTCCTTGGGGTTGATACCGAAGGTCGAACCCAGAAGGTCGATCGGAAATCCAGAAATAAAGGCTCAGAGACCACAGGCCTGTACTTAGCAACCTCCATGAGTCTGCCATGGAAGCTGAAGGCCAGAGGCCTGTACTTAGCAACCTCCGTGAGTCTGCCATGGAAGCTGAAGGCCAGAGGCCTGTACTTAGCAACCTCCGTGAGTCTGCCATGGAAGCTGAAGGCCAGAGGCCTGTACTTAGTAACCTCCGTGAGTCTGCCATGGAAGCTGAAGGCCAGAGGCCTGTACTTAGCAACCTCCGTGAGTCTGCCATGGAAGCTGAAGGCCAGAGGCCTGTACTTAGCAACCTCCGTGAGTCTGCCATGGAAGCTGAAGGCCAGAGGCCTGTACTTAGCAACCTCCGTGAGTCTGCCATGGAAGCTGAAGGCTCAATATCTGTGAACCCATGAGTCCGCTGGAGACCTGGAGCCAGAAATGGCCTGTCCTGGGGTTAGCCAGAGGTTAGTGAATCTGTGAAACACTCTGCCGCAGAAGATCTTAGACACTATGCGGTTGGGTGAATTTAAAGTAGAGGTTGACAGTTCCTTGATTAGTAAGGGTGTCAAAGGTTATGAGGAGAAGACAGGAGAATGGGGTTAAGAGGGATAATCAGCCATGATGGAATAGCAGAGCAAACTCAATGGGTCGAGTGCCCAAATTCTGCTCCTGTCCATAAGATCATAAGATATAGGAGCAGAAGTAGGCCATTCAGCCCATCGAGTCTGCTCCACCATGGGCTGATCCAATTCTTCCAGTTATCCCCACTCCCCTGCCTTCACTCCATACCCTTTGATGCCCTGGCTAATCAAGAACCTATCTATCTCTGCCTTAAGTACACTCAATGACTTGGCCTCCACAGCCTCTTGTGGCAACAAACTCCACCCCCTGACTGAAGTAATTTCTCCACATCTCAGTTCTAAAAGGACGAACTTCAATCCTGAAGTCATGCCCTCTTGTCCTAGAATCCCCTACCATGGGAAAAAAATTTGCCACATCTAATCTGTTCAGGCCTTTTAATATTCAGAATATTTCAATGAGATCCCCCCCTCATTCTCCTGAACTCCAGGGAATACAGCCCAAGAGCTGCCAGACGTTCCTCATACAGTAACCCTTTCATGACCATAATGTCTTATGGTCTTTTCTCTTGCAGGGAGAGGGGCTGTGAGAAGATAGTTTAGAGGTGTTTGGATTTCCGAGAGACCCAGGGAAGTTGACAGAGAGAAACCAGCACAAACAGAATGGGCCAGATGGCCTCATTTTGAGTAAATGGTAGACTGGTTTATTATGGTCATACTGTATGTATCAAGGCACAGTGAAAATCTGACTGGCATATGGTCCACACAGGTTCTAAACCATTGCCATTGCTGAAGGAATTGATTCACAAGGGCACCGGTTAAAGTGAGCAGGGGCCCTCTAACCACATCCTACCAGAACAACATCGAGAGTGTTCTGACCAGCTGTACCCACTGGCCGGTTCGGGAACTGTAAGGCATCTGACTGCAAGACCCTGCAGCTGATTGTGAGGACTACTGAGAGAACTGCCAGGTTCCCTTCCTCACCCCCATCCAGGACGGGACATTTACCAGAGACACTGCCCTCAGCATTGTCAAAGAGCCATCCTGTCCCATCTGCCTCAAAATCACTCTGACCTCCTACTATCGAGCAGAAGAAGAACA
The DNA here is from genome assembly GCF_048418815.1 of Hemitrygon akajei. Lineage (NCBI taxonomy): Eukaryota > Metazoa > Chordata > Chondrichthyes > Myliobatiformes > Dasyatidae > Hemitrygon > Hemitrygon akajei. The sequence goes on from NC_133131.1 coordinate 71,566,213, forward strand.
AGGACTGTCAGGCTGGGTAACAGCTTCTTCCCCCAGGCTGTGAGACCTCTGAACACCCCAATACCGCCCAGTAGACAATATTTAGGACAGCACCAGTAACAATAATACTGTTGTCTGTTTAACTATATGTCGTATATGCACTTTATGTCAACTTGATCATCTACAAAATACGTTCATCTGTTAACATTATTTTACATGCTGCATGTGACATACACTCAGTGGCCACTTTATTAGGTACACCTGTACACCTGCTCGTCAATGCAAATATCTAATCAGTCAATCATGTGGTGGCAACTCAATGCAGAATAGCATGCAGACACAGTCAGGAAGTTCAGCTGTTGTTCAGACCAAACATCAGAATGGGGAAGAAATATGGTCTAAGTGATTTTGACCGTGGAATGATTGTTAGTGCCAGATGTGGTGGTTTGAGTATCTCAGAAACTGCTGATCTCCTGGGATTTTCACACACAGCGGTCTCTGGAGTTTACAGAGAGTGGTGTGATAAGACATCCTGTGAGCAATAGTTCTGTAGGTGTAAAACGTTTTGCTAATGAGGGAGGTCAGAGGAGAATGGCCGGACTGGTTCAAGCTGACAGGAAGGCAACAGGAACTCAAATAACCACGTGCTACATCAGTAGTGTGCAGAAGATTGCCTCTGAACGCACGACACATTGAACCTTGAAGTGGACGGGCTACAGCAGCAGAAGACCACAAACATACACGGAGAGTACGTGATGTGATTTGCACCTTGGCCTCAGAGGAAAGCTGTTTCGTTTAGCTGTGTACGGGTCAATGACAATAACCTTGAACTTGAACTTCACTCATACCATTCGGAGGGCAAGCCCTGTACCAATCCTGATGAAAGAAAACTGGCAGAGCTCTGGGGAAGAGCAGGGGGTGGAGGGAGGGGTCTGAAGCGGTGTTCTCGCCGACAGCTAGCAGGGACTCGGTCTGAATAGCCTTGTGCTCTGTTCATGTACTCCATCAGCACTCCCGGCCCAAAACGCTGACTGTTTATTCCCCTGCATAGATGCTCCCTGACCTGCTGAGGTCCTCTGGCATTTTGTGTGTGTCACACCTCAGGGATGTGTGCTTATCCCCTGTTGTACTCTCTCTACACACACAGGCTGTGTGGCCAAGCACCGCTCAAAACCCCCAGCATCTTCACCAAGGACATCATGGTGTCATGGAGTGTACATGAGTGAGATTGAAGTTCAAAAGTTTAAAGTAAATTCATTATCAGAGTACATATATATCACGATATACAGCCCTTAGATTCATTTTCTTGTGGGCATAGCAGTGATAGGATTGGGCTGAGCCAGCATGGATTTACCAAGGGTAAATCATGCTTGACTAATCTGTTGGAGTTTTTCGAGGATGTAACCAGGAAGTTAGACGGGGGAGATCCAGTGGATGTAGTGTACCTCGATTTTCAGAAGGCATTTGATAAGGTCCCACATAGGAGATTGGTGGGTAAAATCAAAGCTCAGGGCATCAGAGGGAAGGCATTGACATGGATAGAAAACTGGTTGGCAGATAGAAAGCAAAGGGTAGCGGTGAATGGGTGTTTCTCGGAATGGCAGGTGGTGACTAGTGGGGTGCCACAGGGCTCGGTATTGGGACCACAGCTGTTTACAATTTACGTCAACGATTTAGATGAAGGCATTGAGAATAACATCAGCAAATTTGCTGATGATACTAAGCTGGGTGGCAGTGTGACATGTGATGAGGATGTTAGGAGAATTCAGGGTGACTTGGATAGGCTGGGTGAGTGGGCAGATACTTGGCAGATGACGTTTAATGTGAATAAGTGTGAGGTTATCCACTTTGGGAGTAAGAACAGGAAGGCAGATTATTATCTGAATGGTGTAGAGTTAGGTAAGGGAGAAATACAAAGAGATCTAGGAGTCCTTGTTCATCAGTCACTGAAGGTGAATGAACAAGTGCAGCAGGCAGTGAAGAAGGCTAATGGAATGTTGGCCTTTATTACAAAGGGAATTGAGTACAAGAGCAAGGAAATCCTCTTGCATTTGTACAGAGCCCTGGTGAGACCACACCTGGAGTATTGTGTACAGTTTTGGTCTCCAGGGTTAAGGAAGGACATCCTGGCTGTAGAGGAAGTGCAGCATAGATTCACGAGGTTAATTCCTGTGATGTCTGGACTGTCTTACGCAGAGAGGTTAGAGAGACTGGGCTTGTACACGCTGGAATTAAGGAGATTGAGAGGGGATCTGATTGAAACATATAAGATTATTAAGGGATTGGACAAGATAGAGGCAGGAAATATGTTCCAGGTGCTGGGAGAGTCCAGTACCAGAGGGCATGGTTTAAGAATAAGGGGTAGGTCATTTAGGACAGAGTTAAGGAAAAACTTCTTCTCCCAGAGAGTTGTGGGGGTCTGAAATGCACTGCCTCGGAAGGTAGTGGAGGCCAATTCTCTGGATGCTTTCAAGAAGGAGCTAGATAGGTATCTTATGGATAGGGGAATCAAGGGATATGGGGACAAGGCAGGAACCGGGTACTGATAGTAGATGATCAGCCATGATCTCAAAATGGTGGTGCAGGCTCGAAGGGTCGAATGGTCTACTTCTGCACCTATTGTCTATTGTCTATTATCTGCCAGCTTGGCTTTTGAATTAAGAGCCATCAGGTAATGTTGCAGATCACACTTGGAGTATTGTGTTCAGTTCTGACCCCCTCATGATAGGAAGGATACGGAAGCTTTGGAGAGGGTGCAGAGGAGATTTACCAGGATGCTGCCTGGATTAGAGAGGGTGCAGAGGAGATTTACCAGGATACTGCCTGGATTAGAGAGGGTGCAGAGGAGATTTACCAGGATACTGCCTGGATTAGAGAGGGTGCAGAGGAGATTTACCAGGATGCTGCCTGGATTAGAGAGGGTGCAGAGGAGATTTACCAGGATACTGCCTGGATTAGAGAGGGTGCAGAGGAGATTTACCAGGATACTGCCTGGATTAGAGAGGGTGCAGAGGAGATTTACCAGGATGCTGCCTGGATTAGAGAGGGTGCAGAGGAGATTTACCAGGATACTGCCTGGATTAGAGAGGGTGCAGAGGAGATTTACCAGGATACTGCCTGGATTAGAGAGGGTGCAGAGGAGATTTACCAGGATACTGCCTGGATTAGAGAGGGTGCAGAGGAGATTTACCAGGATACTGCCTGGATTAGAGAGGGTGCAGAGGAGATTTACCAGGATGCTGCCTGGATTAGAGAGGGTGCAGAGGAGATTTACCAGGATACTGCCTGGATTAGAGAGGGTGCAGAGGAGATTTACCAGGATACTGCCTGGATTAGAGAGGGTGCAGAGGAGATTTACCAGGATGCTGCCTGGATTAGAGAGGGTGCAGAGGAGATTTACCAGGATACTGCTTGGATTGGAGAGCGTGCAGAGGAGATTTACCAGGATGCTGCCTGGATTAGAGAGCGTGCAGAGGAGATTTACCAGGATGTTGCCTGGATTAGAGAGGGTGCTGCCTGGATTAGAGAGCATGCAGAGGAGATTTACCAGGATGCTGCCTGGATTAGAGAGGGTGCAGAGGAGATTTACCAGGATACTGCCTGGATTAGAGAGGGTGCTGCCTGGATTAGAGAGGGTGCAGAGGAGATTTACCAGGATGCTGCCTGGATTAGAGAGGGTGCAGAGGAGATTTACCAGGATGCTGCCTGGATTAGAGAGAGTGCAGAGGAGATTTACCAGGATGTTGCCTGGATTAGAGAGGGTGCTGCCTGGATTAGAGAGCATGCAGAGGAGATTTACCAGGATGCTGCCTGGATTAGAGAGGGTGCAGAGGAGATTTACCAGGATACTGCCTGGATTAGAGAGGGTGCTGCCTGGATTAGAGAGGGTGCAGAGGAGATTTACCAGGATGCTGCCTGGATTAGAGAGGGTGCAGAGGAGATTTACCAGGATGCTGCCTGGATTAGAGAGAGTGCAGAGGAGATTTACCAGGATGCTGCCTGGATTAGAGAGGGTGCAGAGGAGATTTACCAGGATACTGCCTGGATTAGAGAGGGTGCAGAGGAGATTTACCAGGATGCTGCCTGGATTAGAGAGGGTGCAGAGGAGATTTACCAGGATGCTGCCTGGATTAGAGAGGGTGCAGAGTAGATTTACCAGGATGCTGCCTGGATTAGAGAGGGTGCAGAGGAGATTTACCAGGATGCTGCCTGGATTAGAGAGGGTGCAGAGGAGATTTACCAGGATGCTGCCTGGATTAGAGAGGGTGCAGAGGAGATTTACCAGGATGCTGCCTGGATTAGAGAGGGTGCAGAGGAGATTTACCAGGATGCTGCCTGGATTAGAGAGGGTGCAGAGGAGATTTACCAGGATGCTGCCTGGATTAGAGAGGGTGCAGAGGAGATTTACCAGGATGCTGCCTGGATTAGAGAGGGTGCAGAGTAGATTTACCAGGATGCTGCCTGGATTAGAGAGGGTGCAGAGGAGATTTACCAGGATGCTGCCTGGATTAGAGAGGGTGCAGAGGAGATTTACCAGGATGCTGCCTGGATTAGAGAGGGTGCAGAGGAGATTTACCAGGATGCTGCCTGGATTAGAGAGGGTGCAGAGGAGATTTACCAGGATGCTGCCTGGATTAGAGAGGGTGCAGAGGAGATTTACCAGGATGCTGCCTGGATTAGAGAGGGTGCAGAGGAGATTTACCAGGATGCTGCCTGGATTAGAGAGGGTGCAGAGGAGATTTACCAGGATGCTGCCTGGATTAGAGAGGGTGCAGAGGAGATTTACCAGGATGCTGCCTGGATTAGAGAGGGTGCAGAGGAGATTTACCAGGATGCTGCCTGGATTAGAGAGGGTGCAGAGGAAATTTACCAGGATGCTGCCTGGATTAGAGAGGGTGCAGAGGAGATTTACCAGGTGGCATAGCTTTAAGGCGATTGGATGACAGTTTAGGGGGATGTCAGGGGTAGATTTTTTACACAGAGACTGGTGGGTGTGGGCTTCACCCTGACAGAGGTGGTGGTACTTGTTACGTTTTGTAATTTCCAAACATAAAACTAACTGAAAGGAAAAATCTTGATTTCAAGATTGAACGGCTTGTCATATGAAGAGCGTTTGATGGCTCTGGGCCTGTATTCACTGGAATTCAGAGAAATGAGGGGTGACTGAATGGTGAAAGGCCTCGATGGAGTGGAGGTGAGGACATTGTTTCCAGTGGTGGGAGAGCCCAGAGACCCGAGGACACAGCCTCAGAGTAATGGGGCATTGTTTCCAGTGGTGGGAGAGCCCAGAGACCCGAGGACACAGCCTCAGAGTAATGGGGCATTGTTTCCAGTGGTGGGAGAGCCCAGAGACCCGAGGACACAGCCTCAGAGTAATGGGGCATTGTTTCCAGTGGTGGGAGAGCCCAGAGACCCGAGGACACAGCCTCAGAGTAATGGGGCATTGTTTCCAGTGGTGGGAGAGCCCAGAGACCCGAGGACACAGCCTCAGAGTAATGGGGCATTGTTTCCAGTGGTGGGAGAGCCCAGAGACCCGAGGACACAGCCTCAGGGTAATGGGGCATTGTTTTAGAATGGAGCTGAGGAGGAATTTCTTCAGCCACAGAGTGGTGAATCTGTGGAATTCTTTGCCACAGGCAGCTGTGGAGGCCAAGTCTTTATGTATATTTAAGGCAGGGGTTGAAAGATTCTTGACTGGTCAGGGCATGAAGGATACGGAGAGAAAGCAGGAGATTGGGGCTGAGAGGAAAATTGGATCAGCCACGATGAAATAGTGGAGCAAACTCGATGGGTCAAATGGCCTAATTCTGCTCCTATATCTTATGGTCTTATGGAAAACTTGGAGTCAGGAATACCTTGTGTATGTTCTTTAGTTTAATTTATACTTCAGTGAGATGCACACATATGACATGATGACGTGTGCCACTCACGTACTTTTACATGTATCCAGTAATGAGTTATTTAAATTCACAAGAATGCTTAATCAAACAATATAGTTAGAATACTACTGAAATATTAAATACACAATAGTAGAGACAGACACATTAGGGACATTTAAGAAATCCTTAGATAGTCACGTAGATGATATAGAATGGAGGGCTATGTAGAAGGGAAGGGTTAGATTGATCTTAGAGTCGGTTAAAAGGTCAGCACAACTTTGTGGGCCGAAGGGCCTGTACTGTGCTGTCATGTTCTATGTTAATTGAGTAAGATTTGGCCTTCCTACCATTCGAGTTGTCCAGACAAGAGGGAAGCAGCCAGAGCAAAAGAATGATGGTCTCTGGTCTCGTCACTATGGCAACGTGGTTTGAGGAGTCTCGCTTACAACTGTGACTACGCTACAGAGGACCGTCAGGAGAGGTGCCCTATAACGTTTTGTACACAGATCTGTCGGTTTCGAGGCCTGGAAGAGACCATGTACCATATGTAGATGTAGCGTCCGAGGTTATGACCCCTACTTGCCTACGTGAGGAGGCTGCTCCTCACCTTTTGGCTGCATTTTAGCCCCACCCTCTCTATCTTCGATCCCTTCCAGTAATGGGGGGGGGGGGGGCAGGGAGGAAGGAGGATGTCCCAGTTAACCTGTTCCTGGTGTTGGCTAAGGTAGCTATCTGTGTTTCCTAGAGACGGGCACTGGAGCACTCGGACTGGGCTGACTGCCTGGCAGTGCTCAAGGGGTACGCTCGTGCCCGGGTATTGTGGAAAAAGAGTAACAGAGAGGCGTTCTGGGATCATTGGGTGCCGTGGAAGATAAATGCCCTCCACAATGAGAAGGTGACGTTTTAGTTCGGTCTGTGTTAATCGTGAATTGTCTGATTTCTGTTTGTAATGTGATTATACTGTACTGGTTTGAATTTATAATAAATGTATTTTTGTAAACAAGGCACTAGGATTGTAAAACGCCTTTCACCCATTTACCAGTTTTATTTCTTTGACGCCACTCTGTGGGCCATTAAGTGGAATGTGCTGCCCCCTGCTGCCAGGATGGATAATGACCCTGGAGAGTCTGCACCACCCACACAAAATGCTGGTGGAAGGGTCAGGACTGACGAAGGGTCTCGGCCCAAAACGTCAGCTGTGCTTCTCCCTATAGATGCTGCCTGGCCTGCTGCGTAGCATCAGCATTTTGTGTGTGTTGCTTGAATTTCCAGCATCTGCAGATTTCCTCGTGTTTGTGTTTTTAAGAACAACCCAGCTTGGATTAATAGGTCAAGGGGAGAGACAGAGCAGAGAAACTGGATGTTAGGCCCATCAGAGCTCTGTTCTACACCCAGTTACACTAACCTACAGAAACCCCGAACTCTGCCATGGAGGGTCCCAAGCCCGGCTGTGGAAGGAGGAGGTTTGGGCACGGGGTTAACAGTCCTATCCTGTGAAAAGCCCAGAGCTACAGAAACTCCAAAGGTTTCATCCCTGGGGTTGGAAGGATCTTTGCCTAGACGACGTATGAAGTTGTGCGGGGTAAGTCACAAGCCTGTGGAAACCACAGAGCTGATCAACCTTCCAACATCCAGGGCCAAACGAAGGGAAAGAAGATGGCATAAGCCAAGTACCAACGTCAGCAGGCAAGGGCTAATGTGCAATCCCCAGGGAAAGTGAAAGAAAGGCTGGCAGAAACACTGGTGATGTGACCCTGAAGCTAACATCAGGAAGATGGGCTATACCTGGGGACAACTTGAAGGGCTGACCCAGGACAGGGGACTCTGGTGATCTGCTGTGGGCAGAGTCCTCTGACCCAGCTACCTCCGTCAATCCCTCACTCTTCTCCCCTCTCTCTAATATTGGTCTGGAAGTGGCTCTCTTTATCCAACAACACCCACAAAATGCTGATGGAACGCAGCAGGCCAGGCAGCATCTATAGGGAGAAGCGATGTCGACGTTTTGGGCCGAGACCCTTCGTCAGGACTAACCGAAAGGAAAGATAGTAAGAGATTTGAAAGTAGAGGGGGAGGGGGAAATGCGAAATTATAGGAGAAGACCGGAGGGGGTGGGATGAAGCTAAGAGCTGGAAAGGTGATTGGCAAAAGTGATACAGAGCTGGAGAAGGGAAAGGATCATGGGACGGGAGGCCTCAGGAGAAAGAAAGGAGTGGGGGGAAGCACCAGAGGGAGATGGAGAACAGGCAAACAACTAAATATGTCAGGGATGGGGTAAGAAGGGGAGGAGGGGCATTAACGGAGGTTAGAGAAGTCAATGTTGATGCCATCAGGTTGGAGGCTACCCAGCCGGTATATAAGGTGTTGTTCCTCCAACCTGAGTTTGGATTCATTTTGACAATAGAGGAGGCCATGGATAGACATATCAGAATGGGAATGGGATGTGGAATTAAAATGTGTGGCCACTGGGAGATCCTGCTTTTTCTGGTGGACCGAGCGTAGGTGTTCAGCGAAACGGTCTCCCAGTCTGTGTCGGGTCTCGCCAATATATAAAAGGCCACACCGGGAGCCGTATACCACACCAGTATACCACACCACACACGCAGTATACCACACCAGCCGATTCACAGGTGAAGTGTCGCCTCACCTGGAAGGACTGTCTGGGGCCCTGAATGGCGGTGAGGGAGGAAGTGTAAGGGCAGGTGTAGCACTTGTTCCGTTTACAAGGATAAGTGCCAGGAGGGAGATCGGTGGGAAGGGATGGGGGGGATGAGTGGACAAAGGAGTCGCGTAGGGAGTGATCCCTGTGGAAAGCAGAAAGAGGGGGAGAAGGAAAGATGTGCTTGGTAGTGGGATCCTGTTGGAGGTGGTGGAAGTTACGGAGAATTATATGTTGGACCTGGAGGCTGGTGGGGTGGTAGGTAAGGACAAGGGGAACCCTATCCCGAGTGGGGTGGTGGGTGGATGGGGTGAGGGCAGATGTGCGGGAAATGGGAGAGATGCGTTTGAGAGCAGAGTTGATGGTGGACGAAGGGAAGCCCCTTTGCTTAAAAAAGGAAGACATCTCCTTCGTTCTGGAATGAAAAGCCTCATCCTGAGAGCAGATGCGGCGGAGACGGAGGAATTGTGAGAAGGGGATAACATTTTTGCAAGAGACAAGGTGGGAAGAGGAATAGTCCAGGTAGCTGTGAGAGTCTGTAGGCTTATAGTAGATATCAATAGATAGGCCATCTCCAGAGATGGAGACAGAAAGATCAAGAAAGGGGAGGGAGGTGTTGGAAATGGACCAGGTAAATTTGAGGGCAGGGTGAAAGTTGGAGGCAAAGTTAATGAAGTCGACGAGCTCAGCATGTGGGCAGGAGGCAGTGCCAATGCAATCATCGATGTAGCGAAGGAAAAGAGGGGGATGGATACCGGTATAGACTTGGAACATGGACTGTTCAACAAAGCCAACAAAAAGGCAGGCATAACTGGGACCCATACGGGTGCCCATGGCTACACCCTTGGTTTGGAGGAAGTGGGAGGAGCCAAAGGAGAAATTATTGAGAGTAAGAACTAATTCCGCTAGACGGAGAGAGTGGTGGTAGAGGGGATTTGGTTAGGTCTGGAATCCAAAAAAAAAACCGAAGAGCTTCGAGACCATCTCGGTGGGGAGTGGAGGTATATAGGGACTGGACGTCCATGGTGAAGATAAGATGGAGGGGGCCAGGGAACTTAAAATCATTGAAAAAATTCAAAGCATGAGAAGTGTCACGAACATAGGTGGGAAGAGATTGAACAAGGGGGGATAAGACAGTGTCAACATATGCAGAAATGAGTTCAGTGGGGCAGGAGCAAGCTGAGACAATAGGTCTACCTGGACAGGCAGGTTTGTGGATCTTGGGTAGGAGGTAGAAACGGGAAGTGAGTGGTGTGGGAACTATGAGGTTGGTGGCAGTGGATGGGAGATCCCCAGAGCTGATAAGGTTGGTGATGGTATAGGAGACAATGGCCTGGTGCTCCTTAGTGGGGTCATGATCAAGGGGTAAATAAGAGGAGGTATCAGAGAGTTGTCGCTGTGCCTCGGCCAGGTAGAGGTCAGTACACCAGACAACAACAGCTCCCCCCTTATCATCAGGTTTTATAGTGAGGTTGGGATTGATGCGGAGGGAGCGGAGAGCAGAGCGTTCGGAAGGACTGAGGTTGGAATTGGAACAGGGTGTGGTGAAGTCGAGATGGTTGATGTCCCATCGGCAATTAGCAATAAAGAGATCCAGAGCAGGCAGAAGACCAGAGCGGGGTGTCCATGAAGAGGAGGAGGGTTGAAGACAGGAGAAGGGGTCATCGGTGGGGGTAGGAGAGTCCTTGTCAAAGAAGTAAGCTCGGAGACGGAGCCGGCGGAAGAAGAGTTCAGCGTCATGGCGTACGCAGAACTCACTGAGGTGTGGGCGAAGGGGGACAAAGGTGAGGCCCTTACTGAGGACAGAGCGCTCTGCCTCAGAGAGTTGAAGGTCGGAGGAAATGGTAAAGACCCAGCACGGATGAGAGATGGGATCAGAGGGGGGAGAGAGGCTGGTGGTGTCAGTGGAGAGGGAAGGGTTGGGGTGAGAGGAAGATGGAGCCTCTGAGGGCCCAGGAGCTGACGATGGGATCTGAGGGAGAGGGGATGGCAGAGGGGTGGTGGGGGAAGGGGAGACGGGAGTCACAATCGCAGCATGTGAAGACCCGGCCTGGAGTTCAAGGCTGGAGTCGCAGTCAGTGGTTGCGCAATCACTTTGAAGCTGTCTATGGCCATTGGAACCCGCGTTGATGGTGCTGGAGTCCGGATTTTCAATATGCCCTGAGTTGCTGTGGCAGCCGAGGTTAACGGCCGAGGCCAATCCATGGCCATTGGAACATGACGCAGACTGGGAGACCGTTACGTGGAACATCTACACTCGGTCCACCAGAAAAAGCAGGATCTCCCAGTGGCCACACATTTTAATTCCACATCCCATTCCCATTCTGATACGTCTATCCATGGCCTCCTCTATTGTCAAAATGAATCCAAACTCAGGTTGGAGGAACAACACCTTATATACCGGCTGGGTAGCCTCCAACCTGATGGCATCAACATTGACTTCTCTAACTTCCGTTAATGCCCCTCCTCCCCTTCTTACCCCATCCCTGACATATTTAGTTGTTTGCCTGTTCTCCATCTCCCTCTGGTGCTTCCCCCCACTCCTTTCTTTCTCCTGAGGCCTCCCATCCCATGATCCTTTCCCTTCTCCAGCTCTGTATCACTTTTGCCAATCACCTTTCCAGCTCTTAGCTTCATCCCACCCCCTCCGGTCTTCTCCTATCATTTTGCATTTCCCCCTCCCCCTCTACTTTCAAATCTCTTACTATCTTTCCTTTCGGTTAGTCCTGACGAAGGGTCTCGGCCCGAAACGTTGACATCGCTTCTCTCTATCGTTGCTGCCTAGCCTGCTGTGTTCCACCAGCATTTTGTGTGTGTTGTTGTTTGAATTTCCAGCATCTGCAGATTTCCTCGTGTTTTCTCTTTATCTAATATAGGTTTAGAATTGCTATTCCCTGTTCCTTCGCCTCCACTACACCTGTTCCCAGGATAATACTTACCTTTCCAGTCTGTTGTCCTCTTTCTCCAAAGAACAGATTTCCCTTCTTGCACCATTGATACTGACTTCACCCACATCTCGACCATTTCTGGATATCCATGGTCACTCCATCTTCCCACTGCTATAGCGGAAATAGAGCTCCGACCACCCATGAGCCTCTGCATCCAACACATATTTCTCTTCAACTTCCACCATCTTCAATGGGATCCTACTACCAAGCACACCCTTACCTCACCCCCATTCCCCACTTATCACGGGGATTGCTCCCTCTGTGTTCCTCTTGTCCATTTGTCCCACCCCTCTAATCACCCACCCAGTTCATATCCCTGCAAATAACAGAAATGCTACACCTGCCCATTCACCTCCTCGCTTCCTTCAATTCAGATCTCCAAACAGTCCTTACAGGTGAGGCAACACTTCACCTGCAAATCTGTTGGGGTTGTTTATTGTACCCGGTGTTCCCAATGTGGCCTCCTCCATACTGGTGAGACCTGATGTAAACTGGGGGACCACCTTGTCAAGATCTCTGCTCCATCCACCAAAACTGGGATTTCCTGGTGGCCAACCATTTTAATTCCGATCTGCATTCCCGTTCTGATATGTTGTTCCATGACTGCCTCCTCGGCTATGATGAGGCTACTTTTAGGGTGGAGGAACACCACCTCGTGTGTGTAGAGGTGTGTACCTCATCTGGGTAGCTTCCAACCTGATGGCATGAACATCGATATCTCCTTCCAGTAATTTTCTCCTCCTCCTTCCATCATCTTCTGTTCCCTACTCTGGTATCTTACCTGCCAATCACCTCCCCCTGGTTCCTCTCCTCCTTCCCTCTCTCTCCTCACCTATCAGATTCCTTCTTCTCCAGATCTTTCCTCCTCACCTGGCTTCACTTATCACCTTCTAAATAGACCTCCTCCCCCCCCCCCAACCTTTTTATTCTAGTGTCTTCCCTATTCTTTTCCAGCCCCAAGTAAATCTTGGTCCAGAATGACAACTGTTTATTCATTTCCATTGAACCTGCCTCACTTGCTGAGTTCTTCCAGCATTTTGTGAGTGTTTCTCTTTTGTGGGTGGGTCTCCTACAACGTGGGTGTCCCTCTCTAAATTGCAGCTACATGTGTATTTTCCTTGCTAACGTGGGTCTAGAAGTGGGTCTCCTCTGCAATGTGGACTAGAAGTGGATCTCCCTCTCCAACATGGGTCTGAAAGTGGGGCTCCCTCTCTAATGTGGGTCTAGAAATGGATCTTCTTTTCTTTTGCGAGTGCAGGTCCCTCCTGAACTCCTGATCGGGCAGTTGGAATATTCCAGAATCTTAGCTGAGAGGATCTTGTTGGGAGGCAGTCGATGTGAAAAGCTGGGCCTGAGATTTTGACAGTGTGGCTGCAGTACACAGAGCATCTCACAGTAGTCAGACTGATAATGAGGAGAGCTTCTCCTCAGTCACCTCGGAACCTGGGATAATATGAGGCGGTCCTGAGGGGAGTTCACAAACTGTGTCAGTGCCGAGGAGTTCCCTCTTCATATCTTGGTGTGCTGGAGTCAGCGGCCATTTCCCCGTGAGCAGTTCCAGCCCCTGACAGGTGGGTGGGGTTCAGGCATCCGAGGACGAACGATCTCCACACCAGCCACCTCCGTTCGGTCCTTAAGCAAAAAGCACGTTCTCAGAGCAGCAGAGAACACATGGTCACAGTGTCCACACACAGGCTCTGTCCTACACACCACCTCCCTCTGCTCCTGAAGACAGCATGTGTAAATGGAAGAATAAGGGGTGGGCAGTGGTGTCCCATTGAAACCTATTGGATATTGAATGACCTAGAAAGGGTGGACATGGAGAGGGTGTGTTCAATCGTGGGGGAGTCTAGGACGAGAGGACACAGACTCAGAATACAAGGTTGTCTTTAGTCAGAGAGTGGTGAATCTATGGACTTCATTGCCAGAAACGGCTGTGAGGTCAAATTATCCTTCATTGATAACTATTGGAACTAGTAGAGGTTTATAGTACTGTGATACTATTGGATAACTACTGGAACTAGTAGAGGTTTATAGTACTGTGATACTATTGGATAACTACTGGAACTAGTAGAGGTTTATAGTACTGTGGTAGTATTGTATAACTTCTGGAACTAGTAAAGGTTTATAGTACTGTGGTAGTATTGGTGGTGTTCTAATTTGTTCTGTGTTTTATTTAAATACATAAATTGTTATTCAGTTGAACGGAAGTTTGTCTTCAGTTATTCAGCTATTGTTATTCAGTTGAACTTCAGCTAATTGGAGCAGCCATTTCATTGGGCCAAAATGTACTGGTCCCAGTGGGAACAGGCCTTTTGATCTATTGATCCTATGAAATTGTAAGAGATGATAAGATACAAAGGTAGGGAAGATAGAATTATTTTGCCGTAGTTAGGGCATCAAAAACAAGAGGGCAGGGTTTGAAGGGGAAGGGAGAAAAAAGTAAAGAGGATTTAAAGGGGGGATTTTACACTGAGAGGCATTGTTATATGGAAGAAGAAGTGATGGGATCAGATTCAACTACAATGTTTAAGAAGCACTTAGACAGACATTTAAGCAGGCAAGGCATGAATTAGTATCATCCCAATACAAGCAGATGGGATGAGTAGGGATGGGCAAGCAAGTCAGTATGGCTGCAATGGGCCAAAGGGCCTGTGTAAGTACTGTACAGCCCTGTTTAACCATTATGGTTGTGATGGGCCAAAGGGCCTGTATCTGCACTTTTTAACCACAAAAAGCATCCCACAGTCAGCCAGATCTGAGGCTGAGCCAATGTTGTCTAGTCAGCAAGGGTTGTTCAGCAATGGTCAGTACTGACCGATTCATTCTGTATTTTAGCAGGTGGAAGGTGAATTGTACCTCATCTTCTGCCACACTGGCTCTATTAGCTGATGTATCAGACCCAGGGTTGGGACCTTGAGCTTTCCTTGTTTCATCAACAATTTCATTTATCTAGAATCTTCTGGAAAATCAAATTTATTCCAAAGGCATCTCCCCATATTTGATAGCAACCCACTCTAAATAAGAGGTTAAGAGCTTGACCAGTGCTGGGTTTTGCCTCCAAAACTGTTTGTTAAAATCTGTCCAAATATTGTGAAGTATTGTGAGCAGCTTAGGGCTCCTTACCTAAGAAATGATGCAATGGAATTGGAGGGAGTCCAGAGCAAGTTCACGAGAATGACACTGGGGATGAAGGGGTTAACATATGAGGAGCGTTTGATGGCCCTGGGCCTGTACTCACTGGAGTTTAGAAGAATGAGGGGGGATCTCATTGAAACCTATCGAATATTGAAAGAGTAAGATACAGTTGATGTGGAGAGGGTGGGCAGAGGTAGGGGAGTCTAGGACCAGAGGACACAGCCTCAGAATAGAGGGATGTCCATTTAGAACAGAGACGAAGAGGAATTTCTTTAGCCAGTGGGTGGAGAATTTATGAACTTCTTTGCCACAGGTGGCTGTGGAGGCTAAGTCATTCAGCAGGTCAGGCAGCATTTATGGAAAAAGGTAGAGCTGATGTTTTGGGCTGAGGCCCTTGATCACTTGAGCCCTGATGAAGGGTCTCGGCCTGAAATGTCGACTGTACTCTTTACCATAGACACTGCCTGGCCTGCTGAGCTCCTCCAGCATTTTGTGTGTGTTGCTTGGATTTCCAGCTTCTGCAGATTTCCTCTTGCTTGTGTTTGGCCAAGTTTTTGGATATATTTAAAGTGGAGATTGATAGGATCTTGATTAGTAAGGGTGTCAAAGGTTATGGAGAGAAGACAAGAGACTGGGGTTGAGAAGGATATTAAATCAGCCATGATGGAATGACAGAACAGACTCGATGGGCTGAATGGCCCAATTCTGCTCCTATGTCTTTTATTGACTTACAGACAATGAACTTCACAAAAGGCCAATATACAGGTGGGTTTCAGTGTATACTCAATCTCAGAAGGAAACTTTGAATTCTGTTGGACCTCCTGCATCATCGTCCACACAGCAGGGAAAGGTTTCGGTGGACAAAGAATCTCATATCAGTGGTGGGGGAATTAATGGAGGGAATCCTAAAGGGTAGGATTTGTCTATGTTTGAAAAGCCAGGGGTTGCTCAGGGATAGTTGGTGTGACTTGTGCAGGGAAATCCATAGCTCTGGTTTGAATTGAATTTTTCGAGGAAGGCAGGGTGGTGGACATTGTCAGTATGAACATTACTCAATATCCCATATAGTAGGTTGCTTCAAAAGGTCAATTACAATAGCAAAGAGAACATAGAACAGTACAGAGTAGTACAGGCCTTTTGTCCTACATTGTTGTGCCAAACTTTGAACCTGCTCCAAGGTCAATCTAACCCTTCCCTCCCACATATCTCTCAGTTCTATAATAGAGAAATAGAGATGGGGTGAGGAGGGAGAGTTGGAAATGGGGAAGAATTGGAAGGGAATTGGAGATGGGGAGGGAGAGGGAGAGACAGGACAGGGAAAGAGAGATGGAGATGGGGGAGTTGGACAGGAGCTGGAGATAGGGAAAGGTAGGTGGGGGAGAGAGAGATGGAGATGGGGGAAAGGTGAGTGGCCAAGGGAGGTAGAGACTGCAGATGGGAGAGGGGGGCGAGGGGATAGGGGAAGGTGGAAGGGAACTGGAGATGAGAAGCTGGCAGAGAGAGATGGAGATGAAGAGTTGGAAGGAAACTGGAGACTGGGGAAGGTAGGAGAGAGATTTGGGATGAGGAGAGAGATGGAGATGGAGAAGGTGGGAAAGAGAAGTGGGGAGGGAGGGGAGGGGGAGCGGGAGAGTGATAGAGATAGCGAGAAAGATGAGGGAGACATGGGGAGAGGGAGAGAGAGGGAGTGAAAGAGAGGGATAGAGATGGGGAGCTGGTGATGGGGGAAGGTGTGAGAGAGGGAGAGAGATGGAGAGGTGTGAAGTGTGTGTGTGTGAGAGAGAGAGGGATAGATATGATGTATGGAGAGTTGATGATGGGGAAGGTGAGAAAGATGGAGCTGGGGGGTGGGGGGGGGGGTTGGAAGAGAGAAGTTGCAGAGATTAGCCCTGGATAAGGTATAGGGAACCAGAATTCAAATCAGGTTTATTATCACTGGCATGTGTCATGAAATTTGTTAACTTTGTGGCAGCAGTTCAATGTAATACATGATAAGAAAGAAAAAAACAGTGAATTGCAGTGAGGATAGTATATCATGGTTAAGTTACATAAGTAGTGCAAAAGAAAAAAAAACAGAAATAAAAAGTAGTGAGGTAGTGTTCAAGGGTTCAATGTCCATTTAGAAATTGGATGACAGAGGGGAAGAAGCTGTTCCTGAATCACTGAGTGTGTGCCTTCAGGCTTCTGTACCTCCTTTCCATCAGTAACAATGAGAAGAGGGCATGTCCTGGGTGATGGGGTGCCCTTAGAGATAGGGAGGGGTACTGGTCGACCCCTCATGATGGAGGTAGCATCGATCGGAGTGCCGTCAGTGGGTACATCAGTATGGAAGTGAGAACTCGAGGCACAGGCGATGCTGGGAGCATGGTATCCACGACTGTCCGTGCTGTCTCCTCTCTCTGGCATCTCAGGTTCAGATTTATTCATCGACCCCAGGACTTTCCCATCATGGATTTGGCCTTTGGGCTTCAACTTCTAGACTTGCACGGACCTCCGACCCCCTGCGACCTGGGTGGCAGTGACTGTTACGAGTGAGTCCCACCCGTGTGGATCTCTGACCCAGGTCTTGCCGATCTGAGGATCGCTGGTCTCCTGTGTGCCTGAGGTCCCGACTTCTGCGACCGCTGACATTCAACCTCCAACCTGGATTCTACCTGACTCACCATTTCCTGCTCTGATCTCTAAACCCCTCTGCCATCCCCAACCTGACCCCTAACACCCCACAATCCTGATTGAGAAGTTGCAGGACCTGGGCCTCTGTACCTCCCTCTGTAATTGGCTACTCGACTTCCTAACCAGAAGACCACAATCTGTGTGGATTGGTGATAGCATCCCCTCCTCACTGATGATCAACACTGGCGCACCTCAGGGGTGTGTACTTAGCCCACTGCTCTACTCTCTATATACCCATGACTGTATGACTAGGCATAGCTCAAATACCATCTACAAATCTGCTGACAAAACAACCATCACTGGTAGAATCTCGGGTGGTGACAAGAGCACGTACTGGAGTGAGATATGCCAACTACTGGAGTGGTGTCACAGCAACGACCTGGCACTCAATGTCAGTAAGACTGAAAAGCTGATTGTGGACTTCAGGAAGGGTAAGACAAAGGAACACATACCAATCCTCATAGAGAGATCAGAAGTGGAGAGAGTGAGCAGCTTCAAGTTCCTGGGTATCAAGATCTCTGAGGATTTAACCTGGTCCCAGCACATCGATGTAGTTTTGATGAAGGCAAGACAGTGACTATACTTCATTAGGAGCTTGAAGAGATTTGGCATGTCACCAAATACACTCAAAAACTTCTATAGTTGTACCGTGGAGAGCATTCTGACAGGCTGCATCACTGTCTGGTATGGGGGGCTACTGTACAGGACCAAAAGAAGCTGCAGAAGGTTGTAAATCTAGACAGCTCCATCTTGGGTACTAGCCTACAAAGTACCCAGGACATTTTCAAGGAGCGGTGTCTCAGAAAGGCAGCGTCCATTATTAAGGACCTCCAGCACCCAGGGCATGCCCTTTTCTCACTGTTACCATCAGGTAGGAGGTACAGAAGCCTGAAGGCACACACTCAGTGATTCAGAAATGGCTTCTTCCCATCTGCCATCTGATTCCTAAATGGACATTGAAGCCTTGGACACTACCTCACTTTTTTAATATACAGTTTTTCTGTATTTTTGCATGATTTTTAATCTATTCAATATATGTATACTGTAATTGATTGATTTATTTATTATTATTTTTACTTTTTTTCTTTTATATATGTATTGCATTGAACTGCTGATGCTAAGTCACATGCCGGTGATAATAAACCTGATTCTGATTCTGTCCACAAAAACCATCCCTTTGAGCATAAAAAGCCACTAAGCTTGAGTCATGACCACGACAGACATCGCAGCTCAGTTCCACCTTTACAGGAACCCCGTCTGCTCCCGCATCAGGGATGGACAACGGACCTGCTCCCTGCCGTGCTGGTCCCTGCCCCTCGGACGGGTAGTGCACTCCTCACTCACCGCTTGTATCTCCAGTTACACACGGCCAGCACACCGAGTGACAGCACCAGGCAGAGGGCGGGGAGCAGGCTGCAGATGGTCACCGTGGATGGGGAAAGGGCTCGCATCCTGTCCTGGATCTCCTGGTGTGGAAGAACTTCAAGCAGAAGGTGTGAGGGGAGGGATAGATAATCACTGCACACCCTACCCCCACAGTCTGAACTCACCTCCCAACCAAACTCACTCGGGGATGGATCCCATCTTGTTCAGCACCAATGCCCTCCAATCCAGACCACGCTGCCTCAATTGGAGAGTACGTCCTATGAGGAAAGGGTGAGTGAGCTACTTTCTGGAGTGAAGAAGGATGAGAGGTGACTTGATAGGGGAGTGTGAGATAATAAGAGGCAGAGATAGAGTGGACTGTCAGAGACTTTTCCCCAGGAAAGAGCTGGCTGAGGCAACTGACTGAGAGCATTTTAAGAGGAATGGAGGAAAGCATAGTGGGATGTCAGAGGCAAGTTTTTATTTACTCAGAGTGGTGGGTGTGTGGCACTGCCAGGGGAGGTGTTATATGCAGATACGGTAGGACATTTAAGACACTCTCAGGCAAATGGATGATAGAAAAATGAAGGGCTATATGGGAGGGAAGGGTTAGATTGATCTTAGAGTCGGTTAAAAGGTCAGCACAACTTTGTGGGCCGAAGGGCCTGTACTGTGCTATCATGTTCTATGTTAATTGAGGAAGATTTGGCCTTCCTACCATTCGAGTTGTCCAGACAAGAGGGAAGCAGCCAGAGCAAAAGAATGATGGTCTCTGGTCTCGTCACTATGGCAACGTGGTTTGAGGAGTCTCGCTTACAACTGTGACTACGCTACAGAGGACCGTCAGGAGAGGTGCCCTATAACGTTTTGTACACAGATCTGTCGGTTTCGAGGCCTGGAAGAGACCATGTACCATATGTAGATGTAGTGTCCGAGGTTATGGCCCCTACTTGCCTACGTGAGGAAGCTGCTCCTCACCTTTTGGCTGCATTTTAGCCCCACCCTCTCTATCTTCGATCCCTCCCAGTAATGGGGGGGGGGGGGGGCAGGGAGGAAGGAGGATGTCCCAGTTAACCTGTTCCTGGTGTTGGCTAAGGTAGCTATCTATGTTTCCTAGAGATGGGCACTGGAGCACTCGGACTGGGCTGACTGCCTGGCAGTGCTCAAGGGGTACGCTCGTGCCCGGGTATTGTGGAAAAAGAGTAACAGAGAGGCGTTCTGGGATCATTGGGTGCCGTGGAAGATAAATGCCCTCCACAATGAGAAGGTGACGTTTTAGTTCGGTCTGTGTTAATCGTGAATTGTCTGATTTCCGTTTGTAATGTGATTATACTGTACTGGTTTGAATTTATAATAAATGTATTTTTGTAAACAAGGCACTGGGATTGTAAAACGCCTTTCACCCATTTACCAGTTTTATTTCTTTGACGCCACTCTGTGGGCCATTAAGTGGAATGTGCTGCCCCCTGCTGCCAGGATGGATTATGACCCTGGAGAGTCTGCACCACCCACACAAAATGTTGGTGGAAGGGTCAGGACTGACGAAGGGTCTCGGCCCAAAACGTCAGCTGTGCTTCTCCCTATAGATGCTGCCTGGCCTGCTGCGTTCCATCAGCATTTTGTGTGTGTTGCTTGAATTTCCAGCATCTGCAGATTTCCTCGTGTTTGTGTTTTTAAGAACAACCCAGCTTGGATTAATAGGTCAAGGGGAGAGACAGAGCAGAGAAACTGGATGTTAGGCCCATCAGATCTCTGTTCTACACCCAGTTACACTAACCTACAGTAACCCCGAACTCTGCCATGGAGGGTCCCAAGCCCGGCTGTGGAAGGAGGAGGTTTGGGCACGAGGTTAACAGTCCTATCCTGTAAAAAGCCCAGAGCTACAGAAACTCCAAAGGTTTCATCCCTGGGGTTGGAAGGATCTTTGCCTAGACGACGTATGAAGTTGTGCGGGGAAAGTCACAAGCCTGTGGAAACCACAGAGCTGATCAACCTTCCAACATCCAAGGCCAAACGAAGGGAAAGAAGATGGCATAAGCCAAGTACCAACGTCAGCAGGCAAGGGCTAATGTGCAATCCCCAGGGAAAGTGAAAGAAAGGCTGGCAGAAACACTGGTGATGTGACCCTGAAGCTAACATCAGGAAGATGGGCTATACCTGGGGACGTGAAAGGTTGTCCCTCATTTATTTAAATTCCAATGAACATAGGCCCACACTATCTGGCCTGTCTTCATAATAAGGCACCTTCTTATCCCGGGAAGCCTGGTGATACCCCTTTGGACCACCTCACCAGGCTATTCAGCCCCTCTAATAAGCTCTATCGTTCAATAAGCTTGTGGCTGACCTGTTCCGTCAGAGTTGCTCATATTCCTGGTTTCCACTACTATTGACCCATAACAGTGTTGCTGAGCAAAGGGATCTCGGGGTCCAAGTGGACGAGGCTACACAGATTGGTAATGAGGTTAAGAAGGCAAATAGCATGCTTGCTTTAATCAGTCGAAGCACTGAGTTCCAAAGTCAGGAAGTTAAGTTGCAACTTTACAAAACTCTAGTTGGGCTGCACCCAAAGTGGGCATACAGTTCCAGTCGCCCCATTATAGGAAGGATGTTGGGGCTTTGGAGAAGGGCAAAAGAGGTTTACCAGGATGCTGTCTGGATTAGAGGGCATGTGCTATAACGAGAGGCTGGACAAACTTGGTTTGTTTTTTCGGGAGCAGTGGAGGCTGAGGGGAGATCTGATAGAGGTTTACAAGATTCTGAGAGGCATAGAGAGGGTAGACAGAGAGTATCTTTGTCCCCAGGACTGAAGTGTCTGATACCAGAGGGTAATCTTTTAAGGTGAGAGGGGGTAATTTCAAAGGAGATGTGAGGGGAAGTTTTTTAACACGCAGAGTGGTGGGCAACGGGCATGTGTTCCCTGGGCTGGTGGTAGAGACAGATACATTAGAGACTTTTAGATGGGCACATGACTGTGAGGAACATGGATGGTTATGTAGCAGAGAGGATTAGTTTTGTTAGCCATTACTAATTTAATTGGCTGCGCACTACATTGTGGGCTGAAGGGCCTGTTTCTGCGATGTACTGCTCTATGTTAAATTTTGGAAAATCACTCTCTCTTCCCTACATTTTTCAGGCATGGTGCGGGAGTCAGTGACAAGAACAAAGGATGGGCTGGGGGCAGGGGCATGGGTGCAGTAGGCATGAGAGTCGACAGATCGTAGGAGGAGAGTGGGCTGGGGCAGCGGTCAGGAGGGAAGGTGTAGGTGAGGGAAAGGGGTGTGAGCATTACGTTCCTGCTGAGGCTTTATCACACATTGATCAGACCGCACTTGGAGTAACATGAACAGTTTAGGGCCCCTTGTCCAAGAGAAGAGCTGTTGGCATTGGCGAGGGTCCAGAGGAGGTTCACGAGAATGATCCCACAGCTGGAAGGGTGAGTATATGAGGAGCATTTGGGCCTTTTCTCACTGGAGCTTAGAAGAATGGTGGTGGGGGGGGGGGGTGGATCGCATTGAAAGGGCTAAATAGAGTGGATGTGGAGAGGGTATTTCCAACAGTGGGAGAGTCTTGGACCAGAGGGCACAGCTGCAGAATAGAGGGACGTCCAGTTAGAACAGCGATGAGGAGGAATTTCGATGGGCAGAATGTGGAGAATCTATGGAATTCCTTGCCACGGTATTGGGTATATTTAAAGAAGAGGTTGATAGGTTCTTGATTAATCAGGGCATCAAAGGTTCTGGGGTGAAGTTAGGGGAATGGTGTTGAGAAAATTAATAAATCTGCCACGATGGAATGGTGGAGCAGACTGGATGGGTTGAATGGCCTGTTTCAGCTCCTGTGTTTTGTGGTCTTGTGGATCAGATCTGAAAGAACAGTGATGGCACTGTCCACTGGTGTTGGCACCAGGTCACCAAGGTCTCCCCGCTTTTTTACAACCCCTCCACTGGCTGTCTCCACCAAACCCTCGCCAGTCCCACGCTCTCCCTTAGACGTCCCTCAGATTTTAGTGTCCCGGTCGATGCAGCTCTGCAGAGGTCTGGGATTTGGACTAATCCCATTCACCCTGTTGATCACATCGGTGAGCCTACCTGTGCTGGTGGTAAATGGGTCCGACCACCGGCTGCAGAAGACTGGAGTCCCGTTGCCCACAAGCACATAGCGAACCCTGAGGTGCAGAAAACAACAACCAACATCACTCCTTCACTGTGACTGGAAAACATTATCCACACACACACACATTCTCTCCCTTTCTCTCTGGCTGGACGTACTCCTGGAACGTGACTTGGTTGTAAAGCTATTACAATGCCAGCGATGGGGTTTGAATTCTTACTGCTGTTTGTAAGGAGTTTATACGTTGTCCATAAGACCACAAGACCATAAGACACTGTAGGACCAGAATCATATATAATACTCCATCATTCCCTCATGCCTGATTTACTCTCAATCCCATTCTCCTGCCTTCACAGTCCCTGTGACCATGTGGGGATTTGCTCCCACATTCCGAAGACGTACCGGTCAGTAGGTTAATAGGTCGTCTTCCACAGCTCATGCTTATTATTATTATTTATATTTGTATTTGTGCAGTTTGTTGCTTTTTGCACCTTGGTTATGTGTCCGTCTTTCTGTGCAGTTTCAATTGTGTTTCTTTGCCTACTGTGAATGCCTGTAAGAAAATTAATCTCAGCATATTTTATGGAGATACACATGTAGTTTGATAATAAATTTACTTTGAACGTGGGCGTAATGCAGCAGCGTGGGCCCATTACTGTGCTGCATCTCCAAACTCGGTTGTTAAAATCTAGGAACTCCAGTCGATGGTTATAACGATTGTGACTGATCAGAGTATCATGAATTTGGTGATTGCAATCTCTGCTTCGTTTGGTTTTCTGTATTCCTGACCCTGTTGGCATGTCGACTTCCCTTCTGCTGGTTTTTAATCCCTTTGTTTCTCCTCTGAATGTAGACCAGTACTGCAGAAGGCCAGGCACTTCTGCCCACCATGTTGTGCTGAGCCAATTAAACTAATCATTTAAAATCATCCCTTCTGCCTAGTCACCGTGGCCTCTCCTGGAGCATTAACTAGTGCAAGTACACTTTTTTCTCATGATTGCAGGACCCCGTTGGACATTAATGAGACTCGGTTCTGTAAGCTGATTAGTGAGACTGACAGGAGAGGAGCTTCTCACCCTCAGGTCATTGCCTGGACCAGGCCCTCATACCACAGTCTCGCCTGTTACAGACACCCAGGGAGGAGGCTCTGGAAGCAGTGTGAGAGAAAGCAGAAGTGGGGCAAGCGTGCCGAAACCCCCGCTAGGCTAAGGCTAACTCCTGCCATCAGCACTCTCCAATGTTCTCACCTTGGAAAGCCATCTGGAATACCTTCACCTGCAATTCACCCAGGGAGAGATGAGGAACTGCTGTGAGCTTCTTCTTACAGAAACGTGGCTCCAGGACAACATCCCATGCACCATCAACCTTCAGGCCACGCCTCGCAGAGACTTGTGCTGGTATTATTCTGTGCTGGATCATAACTGTATGAGCTGTGTCTGTCTGCATGTATAATGTTTTACACCTTGGGCACGGAGGAACGGTGTTTCATTTAGCTGTATACATTTGTATGGTTGAAGGACAATAAACTTGAAATTGAACTTGATTTCCTGCACTGACTGGGCCTGTGTCTGTCTAATGGTTCAGTTGTATTTGCCCCCAGCACCACCCCTGGAGGAACATTCCAGCCACACACCAATCTCTGTGGTAAAAAAAAACACGGTCTGCACGATCTTCTTACCCGCCCTCTCACTTTAAATTCATGCCCTCTGGTTCAACCCAGGGATAAAGATACTGTCTGTCTCTCTAAATCTTTCATGATCTTATAAACCTCTATCAGGTCTTCCCTCAGCCTCTACCGCTCCAAAGAAAACAGCCCAAGTTTGCCTAACCTCTCACCATAGTTAGACGTCGTCTAATCCAGGCAGCACCCTGGTGACCCTGCTCTGCACCCTCTCCAAGCCACCGGTTGTGGATTTATCTGCTGCTTTCCCTCTGGGGATGACTGCCTCCAACTGAGGATCCCACTTCTGCCCTATCACACCGGGTATGTTGGCTCTGTCCTCAGTCAGTGCACTGGACAGCTCAGCAGACTCCACTCTCAAGAGGAGACAATCTGCCCCAGAGTGCAGGAGTTTAGAGAATACACACTTCTCTTGGTAGACACCTCCCTGAGAGCACCTACACTACAAACCTGGAGGGTTTCTGCCATTTCATGCTGCTGTTCTCTCTCCCCTTAAGCTCCCTTTGACCTTCTGGGAGACTCCCCCCCCCACCACCCAGTATCCAACTATTGTTTCAGTAGCAACACTCCCCAGTGGATGGAAGAGTGTTTTGTCCTGGGAACACTCCCCAGACCTCCTACCTAGCAATGCAGTATCAATTAATTTTGTAGCAACATTCCCCAGTGGATGGAAGAGTGTTTTATTCTTTTGACCCCTGGGAGCACTCCCCAGACTTCCTACCTAGCAATGCAGTATCAATTAATTTTGTAGCAACACTCCCCAGTGGATGGAAGAGTCATTTTTTGCCCTTTAAGAGCTAGATCTTTTTGTGCTGTACAGCCACACGTCAGACAACGTCAAAGGCCGCATGGAGGTCCTCTGAACGTTGGCATTGCCCAGATATGCCCAGCAACCGTTCTGCCTACCTGTAGGTTGTGTTGCTGTGGAGTGGCCCGTTGCACGCCTCCCCACCACCGAGCTGGAATATCCTGAGGCTGCCAAGGGGGTCCGGGAGCACTGGGGAACAGTGGCACCAGCGGTTACGGTGGGTTACATTAACCCCACTCTCGTCGACGTCTGTCTGTCCATGCGTGGCATCCTGGGCAGCAGGGACATCCTCAGGGGCTAGACCCATGCCGGCTGGAAGAAGCAGAGGTCACACATCAGGAAGGGGGGTAGGTGGGTGGAAGGAAGGGTGAAAGCTGTGGCAGAGCAAAGGCCATTTTTAATAAACAAAATAAACTTTACTTATAGCTAAAATATTGAGAAAAACAAACTGTAAATACACTCAGTGAACACTTTATTAGGTACACCTGCACTCACTACTCATTGCTCATTATTGCAAACATCTAATCAGCCAATCACGCGGCAGCAACTCAATGCGTGAAAGCATGCAGATTTGGTCAAGAGGTTCAATTGTTCTTTAGACCAAACATCAGAATGGGGAAGAAATGTGATCCAAGTGAATTTGACCGTAGAATGATTGTTGGTGCCAGATGGGGTGGTTTGAGTATCTCAGAAACTGCTGATCTCCTGGGATTTTCACACATGTAACGCCCTGGTAAGGATTTTACTGCTAATGTTGTAGGGTGTGTCATGTAATGGTCTTTCTGTAGAAGCAGTGTTTGGGTTACTGTGGGAGATCAGCGATGCTTAGGAATGTGGGCCATCCAATCAGGAGAGTGGGATGGGGAGAGGTTTCTAGAGAAGGCTGGGGGAGCGGTGGTGGGTCTTGGTCCTTGTTCAGTGGAAGATGAAGAGAGAAGTCGCTGGAGAGAATGGGTCATAGGATTCGATCTGGTGGGAAACGCGATCCGATGGAGCCCAGGCGTGCAGGTCTACCGAGGATTGGTGAATGCGGCTTTTGGAAGACCTGAACTCCAACCTGCACACATTTGACTGATAATGAGCCCTTTTGTTTTTTTTCTTTTCTTTACTCACTCTTTGGTTAAGTTTAACGTTCACAAATATGCTCCTTTATAATTGTAGGCAGTGTGCGATCTTTAATTTTACGCTGACGGGCTGTTGCAGGGCAGTAAATCACACGGCATTCACACAAACCGCGGCGAGATATCCCAGTCTCACGGGTTTGCCAGGACCAAAGTTGTATACCCCCTAGACGTACGAAGCCTGAGAAAGGTGGGTTTATCATTGCGGAGTCCAGTGGCTGTTAAAGAGGGGCAAACGAGCCGCATTTACAGAAATGCCCAGTAAAAGGGGGTTTCACACACTACAGGGGGTAGTCAGAGGTAGGTCTTTTACATAGAGAGTGCTCAGTGTATGGAACACGCTGTCAAGGGTGGTGGTAGAGGCAGGTACATTAGAGACATTTTGACCGATGTATGTTTAAAATTGGAGGGGTATACCCCATGCAAGGGCAAGGCTTATTGAGAAAGTAAGGAGGCATGGGATCCAAGGGGACATTGCTTTGTGAATGCAGAACTGGCTTGCCCACAGAAGGCAAAGAGTGGTTGTAGATGGGTCATATTCTGCATGGAGTAGAGTGCCTCAGAGATCTGTTCTGGGATCCTTACTCTTTGTGATTTTTATAAATGACCTGGATGAGGAAGTGGATGGATGGGTTAGTAAGTTTGCTGATGACACAAAGGTTGGGGGTGTTGTGGATAGTGTGGAGGGCTGTCAGAGGTTATAGCAGGACATTGAT
Source organism: Hemitrygon akajei (assembly GCF_048418815.1). Taxonomy (NCBI): domain Eukaryota; kingdom Metazoa; phylum Chordata; class Chondrichthyes; order Myliobatiformes; family Dasyatidae; genus Hemitrygon; species Hemitrygon akajei. The sequence continues at coordinate 71,593,287 of NC_133131.1, forward strand.
AGGATGCAAAACTGGGCTGAGAAGTGGGAGATGGAGTTCAACCCAGATAATTGTAAGGTGGTTCATTTTGGTAGGTCAAATATGATGGCAGAATATAGTATTAATGGTAAGACTCTTGGCAGTGTGGAGGATCAGAGGGATCCTGGGGTCCGAGTCCATAGAACGCTCAAAGCAGCTGCGCAGGTTGACTGTGGTTAAGAAGGCTTATGGTGTATTGGCCTTCATAAATCGGAAAATTGAGTTTAAGAGCCGAGAGGTAATGTTACAGCTATAATAGGACCCTGGTCAGACCCCACTTGGAGTACTGTGCTCAGTTCTGGTCACCTCTCTATAGGAAGGATATGGAAACCATAGAAAGAGTGCAGAGGAGATTTACAAGGATGTTGCCTGGATTGGGGAGCATGCCTTATGAGAATAGGTTGAGTGAACTCGGCCTTTTCTCCTTGGAGCGATGGAGGATGAGAGGTGACCTGATAGAGGTGTATAAGATGATGAGAGGCATTGATTGTGTGGATAGTCAGAGGCTTTTTCCCAGGGCTGAAATGGCTAGCATGAGATGGAACAGTTTTAAGGTGCTCAGAAGTAGGTACAGAGGAGATGTCAGGGGTAAGTTTTTTTATGCAGAGAGTGGTGAGTGCGTGGAATGGGATGCCGGTGGTGATGGTGGAGGCGGATACGATAGGGTCTTTTAAGAGTCTCCTGGATAGGTACATTGAGCTTAGAAAAATAGAAGGCTATGGGTAACCCTAAGTAATTTCTAAAGTAAATACATGTTTGGCACAGCTTTGTGGGCCAAAGGTTCTGTATTGTCCTGTAGGTTTTCTATGTATTGGGGAAGGGTCTCACAATAGTTTCAAAGGTGGGCTGAAGGGTCTGTCCTGTACTGTAATTGTCTGTGTTCTGTATTTGAAGTTCTCTATTCTATGTTCATTGTTCTATGTTAATCCAGACAAGAGAGGTCTTTGAAGACCACAGCTCCCTTTTGCTCATTAAGGGGTCTAAAGACATTTGGTCTAGTCAGTGAGATTAAAGAGGTTAAAAATTAGCTTTACTTGTCACAAGTACATCAAAACATACAGTGAAAAATGTTGTTTGTGTCAATGAACACCTCGGTCTGCGAATGTGCCAGGTACAGACGTCAAATGTTGCCCCACTTACACAGCAGGCTCACAGTTCTCTAATGTGGGAGGAAAGTGGAGCACCTGGAGGAGATCCATGCAGTCATGGGAGAACGTACTGTTACGAATGTGCCACAACTCTGAGGGGCCGAATGGTACAAAGTTGCCCCTTCCTTTTTGAGAATCGCAAGATCGCTATTAATTCGGGTCTGGGACCCAGGAAATGAGAGAGAGACACGCAGAATCCTCAAGGTTTGGAATGTGTCCTGGTCTCAGCGAAACAAAAACCCCTGATAACGGCCATTGTCTCTTGGAGACAGAATTGTGTATTGAGTACTGTACTATTCATTGAAGCCCTCAGGGAATGACCAGAGTGGGCTGGTTGAGGGATTGCATCATCCCAACCTGATTGACATCTGAGACCCCGTGAGTAAGGATAAAAGAGGGTCTGGGGAACAACCCCTTCAGATGCACCAGGAGAAACGCTAGAAATCCCGTGACAGCGTTTAATAGCGACAGCCGGTGGGGGGGCTCGTGTGCGTCCTCCCTTGCCTGGGATTGGTGGCCTCACCACGGAAGAACGGCTTTAGCTAAAGGAGAGGCCACAAGTGAACGGCCACACTAACGAGACTCCGATGGATCGAAATCATAAAAGGAATTGGCAAGTTTCTCCAAATCGTTCTCTCTCTCTCCAACCAAAGGCTGCAGCCTGCATGAATTGAGTGACTTTTATATTTCCATCGGACAATACATTTATCCCCTAGCCAATGATAGAGCTTATTTCTTATTGATTATTATTATACCCGCACTTTTAGATTTAGTATTGATGACGTATATTATCTGTATGTTTGCATTGATATTATTTTTGTGTAGTTTTCTTTTCTTTTTCAATCTTTTTATTAGTATTAATAATATTATGAACAAAATACAATTGATATATTAATAAAGGGATTACAAACATACAAATTCCCATTGCACGTGAAAGAATACATAAGCAATGAATACAGTATTAATAAGTTTTCCCAAAACATGAACCATATAGTATATATATGAACAAGGTAAATCTAGATATTTCATAATATATAATATAAAAAAGAAAAAAAATATATATGCAAAGTTAACTAAACTACTAATCTAATGTCTAAAGAAAAAAAAGAAGCAAAAAAAGAAAAAAAAGAAAAACTAAAAAAAAGAGGAAAAAAAAGGCTGTTTATAGTATCTCACAAGAATACATAAACATCAATGTCGTCAACTCCGATCCTCTCAACATAAATACAATTAAAGCTGAAAAAACCAATAAGCTTGGAACAGGGTCGTATTACATCATATGAAAATATTGAATAAATGGTCTCCATATCCTTTCAAATTTAATGGAAGTATCGAATACACCACTTTTGTGTATTTTTACTAATAAATACTGTTAAAAATAGTACCATCAGACTTCAAAGGACCTCTCTATCTTTGCTGGTAAGTGACCCAGTTACGGGGTTTGTAACAGTACCTGTAATACCATAGTGTGATTTCTTGTGCAAATAAGGGGATCCACAGTAGCTAAACATTTAGTGTGACACTACTACAGCTCAGGGTGAGAGTTCAGAGTTCAGTTCCAATGCCATCTGTAAGGAGTTTGCACGCTCTCCCATGACCACGTGGGTTTACTCAGGCTCAGAGTGTTCCAAAGATGTGCTGGTTAGTAGGCTAATTGTCATTGTAAGTTGTCCTAGGATTAGGTTAGAGTTAAATAGGTAGATTGTTGGGTGGTGTAGACTTGTTGGGCAGGAAGGGCCTGTTCTGCTCAGTAACTCTAAATCAAAGCTTTCAAAGGTACATTAATGTCAGAGAAATGTATATAATTTACATCCTGAAATTCTTTTTCTTCACAGCCATCCACGAAAACAGAGGAGTGCCCCAAAGAATGAATGACAGTTGAGTGTTAGAACCCCAAAGCCCCCCCAGCTCCCCCCTCCCATGTGTGAACAGCAGCAAAGCAATGACCCCCCTCCAGCAAAATGCATCAGTGCCCCCCACCGAGCACTCAATCGTGCAGCAAAGCCCCAATAAAGACAGACTTGCAGCACCCCAAAGACTACTCATTCACCCGGTATTCAACACACCACAGGCTCTCTCTGCCCCTAATAAGGGAGAAAGGGGTGTCTCCATTTCACTGCGAGAGGGGAGACATAACAAACAACTCTCTGGTTTACCATGTTAAAAGTCCATTGCGTCGCTTTTTCCGAGCTCCGTGCCCAAAGAACTCGGGTCTCTGGGAACACAGCCAGAAGATCTCCCATCTCCCACAACACATTGATTTCCTGCTGATGCACTGACCTCGAGAGCCAAATAAATAAACTTGACCAGATGCAAGGTTACCGACTGGTCAATATCTGTATCCAACAAATCAATTCTGTATAGAATTGGCAATTTTAAATGCACAAGCTCTTCCCAACCCTCTCCAGTACTCCCAAGGTTTAGTGACCCTCTGCTTAGTTAATCCCAAAGATAATTCCCGAGGGAGGGGGCCAGGGGAGGAAAATTGGTGAAGGAGTCCTGGTGGGAGAGGGGATGGAGTGTTTTGTCTACTCGTCACGCAGGTGTCAATCTACAGGGCACCAGCGCAATGTTATTACAGCACCAGTCATCGGTGTTGAATTCCCGCTACCGTTTGTAAGTTCTGTCTGTGACCACGTGGTTTTCTCCCAGGTGCCACAGCTCCCTCCCACGTTCCACACACTTATCACATAAGGTAATATAACCACAAATAAATTCACAAGTAATGTGTTGTAAGAACAATTGACAATGTTAGTATATGCAGGCTCATGATGATTCTGTGTTGAATTTAATACATAGTTTACTTAATTCTAGACAGTTTCACAAAAAAAAGATCACATTAAAAACTGAAAGGAAGCTTCTATCTCCAGTGATTTTTGAGAAGTTATGTGTCCACACGCTCAGTGAGGCAGCACTGTTCGATGCTTCGATGTGCGTGCGACAGATAACACTGATCTTTACAACCTTCCCGTTCTCACCTCATTCCCCTCCTTCTCCCTTGCACTCCCACAGGCCCCCCCATCCCAAGCCATTCCTACCTGCACCCTCCACCGTCAGCACCCACAGTGTGAGGCTCTGTCCGAGCTGCAATGCAATCCGATCTAGAAGCAGGTGGGGTGGCAGCTGGATCAGGAGAGAGCGGGATCGGACTTTGTACCTCAGCTCACTGGCCAGCACTGGAGTCATAGATGGTACTGAGAGGCAGAGAGAGAGAGAGAGAGAGAGAGAGAGAGAGAGAGAGAGAAGGAAAGGGAGAGGGGGGGAGAGGGGGGGGAGAGAGGGAGAGAGAGAGAGAGAGAGAGAGAGAGAGAGAGAGAGAGAGAGAGAGAGAGAGAGAGAGAGAAGGAAAGGGAGAGGGGGGAGAGGGGGGGAGAGAGGGAGAGAGAGAGAGAGAGAGAGAGAGAGAGAGAGAGAGAGAGAGAGAGGAAAGGGAGAGGGGGAGAGGGGGGAGAGAGGGAGAGAGAGAGAGAGAGAGAGAGAGAGAGAGAGAGAGAGAGAGAGGAAAGGGAGAGGGGGGGAGAGAGGGAGAGAACACAGTCAGTAATGGTTTCCACCGACCTTTCACCCCACCTCCCCACCCCACAATCCACCATCCCACCATCTATCTTCTACATTAAAAAATACATCACAGTGCAGGCCCTTCGGCCCACAACGTTGTGCTGACTTTTTAACCTATCCCAAGATCTATCTTTCTCCTCTCACATAACCCTCCATTCTCCTATTATCCACGTGCCTATCTAAGAGTCTCATAACTGCCTCTAATATATCTGCACTACCACCCCTGGCAGGGGTTCCACACACCCACCATTTGGTGTAAAAAACTTACCTCTGACATCCCCTATACCTCCCTCCAATCACATTGAAATTATACCCTCTCACATTAGCTGTCGCCACCCCAGGACAACGTCTCTGGCTGCTCATTCAATTTATACCTGTTATCATCTTGTACACATCTATCTAGTCACCCCTCATCCTCCTTCACTCCAAAAAGAAATGACCTAGCTCCCTCAACCTATCCTCATAAGATGTGCTCTCTAAATCTCCTCTGCTCTATCTCTAAGGCTTCAACATCCTTCCTGTAATGAGGCGACCAGAACTGAGCACAGTACTCAAAGTATGAACGTGGAACCCAAGGTTTTGAGAGGACAACTTACAATGACCAATGGGCCTACTAACCCGTACATCTTTCAGAGGAACGGGAGCACCCTGAGCAAACCCGCGTGGTCACGGGAGAACGTACAAACCCAAGGTTCCTCTGTTCCTCCACAATCCTGCCATTAACCCTGTATTCTGTCTTGTATGGAATGTAATGGTTCGAGCGAAGGTGGGTGAGCAAATTGGAGAGGCTGGGCTTGTTTTTCCTGGAGTGAACCAGCATGAGGGTTGACCTATGCTGGATTATGGGAGGAATAGATAGGGTAGATAATCAGAATTTCTTCCTCATGCTAGGGCTATCAAAAACAAGATGGCATGTCAAACAAGTCTTTGGACTGTGGGAGGAAACAAGAGTGCCCAAAGGAAACCGCTCAGTCCCTGGGGGGAACATTCATACTCCTTACAGCAGTAGCATTTTCTGTCCATGGAAAGAGTTTCTGGCTGTCCACTGTCTACTAAAGGTTGAGTGACCTAGGGCTTTTCTTTTTGGAGTGAAGTATGAGAGATAACTTGATAAGAGGTGTATAAGATGTTGAGAGGCATAGATCAAGTGAACAGCCAGAGGCTTTTCTCCAGGGGCAGAAATGGCCAATACCAGAGGGCATAACTTCCTCCCCCATCGGATTCCTTCTTCTCTAGCTCTTTATCTTTCCCATCCACCTGTCTTCCCCTTCTAGCTTGTCCTCCTTCCCTTCCACCCATCTTTTTATTTGGGTGCCTTCCTCCTTTTCCAGTCCTGATGAAGGGTCTCAGCTCGAAATGTTGACTGTTCATTGGTTTCCTCAGATGCTGTCTGACCTGCTGAGTTCCTCCAGCATTGTGTGTGTGTGTGTGGCTCTGGGAATGTCAGCGTCTGCAGAATCTCTTGTGTTCAGAATTTGGAGGTGATCGGAGGGAAATAAGGGGGATGTTAGAGGTAAGTTTGTCACACGGGGAGTGGAATGCCCTGCCAGGGTTGATGGACATTTAAGAGACTCTTAATGGATGATAGAAAATGAATGGTGTTGGGAGGGAAGGTTGGATTGATCTTACAGTAGGGTAAAAGGTAGGCACAACGTGGTGAACCAAGAGGATCTGTGCAGTGATGTGGCTTTCTATGTGCTACGTTCTATCTTTACTATGAACAGAAGCCTTACATAGCAGGAACCTCAGTCAGGGAGGAGGGAGATAGTGAAGGAGTGGAGGGTCACGTCAGCTGGAAGTGTGGCCAGTGGTGGAGTGATGTGAAGCTGCAGGTGGTGGGTGAAACACAAAAGGCACTGGGACCAGTTAACCCTCCTTCCATGGATAGCACGGTAGTGTAGTGGTTTGTACCCAGCGATCAGGGTTCAATTCCACTGTCATCTGTAAGGATCTATCATTTGCACGTTCTCTCTGTGACCGCATGAGTTCTCCCCCGGGTACCTGGCTTCCTCCCACATTCCAAAGACTGACAGGTTAGGTTTAGCAAGTTGAGGACAGGCTGCGTTTGCACAGTAAGCGTGGCCATGCTTGTGGGCTGCCTCCAGTACAAGCTTCAGACTGTGTTACTTGTTGCAAAACGATGCATTTCGCTAAATGTCTCCATGTTCCAATGCACATGTGGCAATAAAGCTAGTCTGGAACAAGCTCTCTATGGCTCGAACCCAACTGCACACTTTTGGAGATGTGTCCAGATCACGGCTGGAGGAGCGAGGCAGATCCCGTCTGTATCTCTGGAGCAAAGAGTGGACAACTGCGCGTTGTACCTGTCTGTCCCGGTTCACACCTTCGGAGTGATATGGTCACGTGGTTGCTCACTGGACCCTCCCCTTGATCACTGACGGCAGTGGTAGTGATGTTGTAGTCCAGGTCTGCCCTCAGGTTCCTCAGGGTAATATACCTCCGCTGGGTTGTGTTGACCTGTGTACCCGCGTCAGTCACAATGCGGACCTACGGAGACAAGATTACCTTTTTAAGGACTGACCCTGTAGACAGTATGCGTCTCCTCTGGCACAGAAGGAATGCACCATGTTTGGTCTGATGGCTTTGCGATCCAGATGGTCAAGTCAAGAATGAGGCACAAACCTATTATTTGCAGTGGTTTAAAAAACCAGAACATACACTCAGTGGCCACTTTATTAGGTACACCTGTACCTCTGCTCGTTAATGCAAATATCTAATCAGCCAATCACGTGGCAGCAACTCAATGCATAAAAGCATGCAGACCTGGTCAAAAGGTTCAATTGTTGTTCAGACCAAACATCAGAATGGGGAAGAAATGCGATCTAAGTGACTTTGACTGTGGAATGATTGTTGGTGGTTTGAGTATCTCAGAAACTGCTGATCTCCTGGGATTTTGAGTGAGCACCATCACAGAGGCTGTGTACAAGAAGGGCCAGAGTCACCTCTACTTCCTGAGGAGACTGAGGTCCTTTGGAGTCTGTAGGCCTCTCCTTCACATGTTCAACTGGTCTGTTGTCGCCAGTACAATCTTCTATGCAGTGGTTGCTGGGGCAACATGGGAGATGCCAATAAGCTCAATGAACTGATTGGAAAGGCTGGCTCTGTTATAGGATTCAAACTGGACTCGCTGGAGGCTGTGGTAGAACAAAGGACCCTGTGGAAAATCCTGGCAATTCTGGACAATGTTTCTCACCCCCTGCATGCCACATTGGCTGAACAGAGGAGCACTTTTAGTAATAGACTGAGACAACAGCAGTGCTCCAATGAGTGCTATATGAGGTCATTCTTACCCTCAGCCATTAGGCTCCATAATGAGTCAACCTATAGCTGGGGAAGCGATGACCCCCTCCTGTTAGACTGCTTGAGCTAACTTATTTTTTATTCTTTCTACTTCTCTTCTAATATTTACAGTATATCAGTCCACTTGTAATGCTACTGTGACACTCTAATTTCCTTTGGGATCAATAAATTATCTATCTATCTATCTTTCTATCTCCCATTGTAATTTGTAGACCACATCTTTACTATTGTTTGGGAGTCTGCATACAACTCCCATTAGGGTCTTTTTATCCTTACAAATCCTTAGCTCTCTCCACAATGATTCAACACCTTCCAACCCAACGTCTCCTCTTTCTAATGATTTGATATCTGCCCTTCCTTTTGATACAATATGTATCTATAGACGTTAAGCTCCCAGCAATAACTGACCTTCAGCTATGATGCAGTGATGCCTGCTACATCACGCCTGCCAATCTGCAACTGTGCTACAAGTTGATCGAACTTATTCCGTATACTGCTTGCATTCAGATACAACACCTTCAGTCCTGTATTCACCCTTTCTGACTTTGCCCACCTTTTCTGTTGCAACTCATCAGCAGTTTTGCCCCATCAGCAGCTGTTACTCACTACACACTGCCTCTGTTTGCAAACCAGCTCCCTCACCCTCAGCACTATCATCCACCTTTCCTACGACACTTCTTGCATTGAAATATATGGAGCTCAGGACAGTAGTCACACCATGCTCAACCTGTTGATTCCTGACTTTGTCTGAGGTCTGACCAGCATCTGCCTCCACAACCTCTCCACTATCTGTTCTGGCGCTCTGGTTCCCACCCCCCTGCAAGTCCAGTTTAAACCCCACCGTGCAGCATTAACACACCTTCCCACTGGGATATTAGCCCTTTTCCTGTTCAGGTGCAAACCGGGATGGGACTTCTCTGGAAGAGAGCCCAGTAATTAAAAAACCTTATGCCCTCCCTGCTACACCAACTCCTTTGCCACATATTAAACGGTATAATCTTCCTAGTTCTGACCTCACTAGCAAGTGGTACAGGTAGCAATCCTGAGATCACTACCCTGGGGGTCCAGCCCTTTAACTTAGCACCTAACTCCCTGAACTACCTGTGCAGAACCTCGTCACTCGTCCTACCCACGTCTCTGGTACCTACATGGACCATGCCCTCTGGCTGTTCACCCTCACTTAAAAATGTTGAGGACACGATCTGAGATACCCCAGATCCTGACACCCAGGAGGCAACATACCATCCGGGAATCTTTTTCTTGCCCACAGTACCTCCTGTTTGTTCCCCTACCGAATGAATCCCCTTACACCACAGCATGCCTCTTCTACCCCCACCTTCCCCTCTGAGTCACAGAACCAGACTCAGTGCCAGGGACCCGACCACTGTGACTTTCCTCTGTGAGGGCAACCTCCTATGGACAGTATCCAAAGTGATACAGCTGCTGTTGTGGGGGATGGCCACTGGGGTACTCTGCACTGGCTCATTAAACCCATTTCTCCTTTCTGAATATCACCCAGTTTCCTGTGTCCTGCACCTTGGGAGTGACTACCTCTCTGTACGTCCAATCAGTCCCTCAGCCTCCCGAATGATACGGAGTTCATCTGTATCCAGCTCCAACTCCTTGTTAGAAGCTGCTGCTGGATGCACTTTTTGCAGTTGTAGTCATCAGGGACACTGGAGGTCTCCCTGCCTTCCCACATTCTGCAAGAGGAGCATTCCACTATCCTGCCTGGCACCTCTACTGTCTTAGCTGAGTAGCTATAAAGAGAAGGGGAAAAAAAATGTAACCTTGAGCTTTTTTTTCCTCTAGTCTTGAAGAGTTAAAGCCTCAAGATCACCACTCTGACTCTGTCCACTCAGATGACAGCCATTGCGACAATGTCCCCTGCATTTTCATCCGCCTTCCTATAATTAGCTCTTGCTAATCAATCCCAAATGGTGATCGGTCGCTGGTCAAAGCTTCTTTTCCCTGTAGCGAGCCACTGCTGCCTTTCCTGCTTGGGCAGTGGACCTGATTGAAACACCCTCCTCTCAAAACCTCATGTCTGGATTGGTTGCAGCTTTATAGGTGATTATATAGAATACAAGCAAGCATGGGAAAGATAGAAATATCAGAAAAATAACACGTTTACACTCTAAACCAACACACTCCAAGCCTCATGGGTATATGAGGGATATCTAAGAAACTCTGGGATAGGTATGTGGATGTCAGAAAGCGGACGGCTATGTTGGAGGGAAGGATTACATTGAACTTGGAGTGGTTAAAAGGTTGGCACAACATTGTGGGATGAATGGCCTGCAGTTTGCTGTAGTGTTCTATGTTTTATGTTCTCCTTGAAGATAGACTGGAAGAACAGAGAGAAGACAGTTTCTGTGAGCTGTCTTTGCCGAGTCTGTGATACAGCCATAGCCGGCCAAGTTTGTCACGGAGAACTCCGTTCTTACATTAACGTCAACAGTGAGGTGATGGAAATCCTAAGGTGCACTTGGGCTGGGAACTCTGCAGCCTTGCCCCAGGGAAGTGATGGAAATACAGTGGGTATACCTAGGCAGCTTCCGCATGTGCTCTTCCTTATCGTGGTGGGGAGGTTTGTGTGCCTTAATGATCCTGGGAGCTATACCAGCTGGGACTTCAGTCCCTGGTAGGTTCAACCTTGCTGGGCAGGTTCCAGGTGAAGGGCCAGACGAATACAGCACCTGGTCCTCCAGATTGGGGGTTGGGCATAGGGCCAGCAACCCTACCCTGTAAAATCTTTATCGCTACAGAAACCGAAACAAGGAAATTTATTGATGCCGATGAGAGGTGTGATGCAGAACTGGGAACAGAAATTATGATGGATGGAGATCAAAGCCACCAGGACATCTCTGGACTGACAGCTAATCTTTCACCCAAAGAAACTATCCATATTGGATTCTGGAATGTTCAAATTTTATATCAAACTGGAAAGCTTGCACAGACTATCAAGGAGATGCATAACTACCAACTGCAGCTGCTTGGAATACAGGAAAGACATTGGACAGCTTCTGGAAAGCGACCCCTAGCATCTGGCGATACAATTGTATGGTCAGGCCGCAAGGACAAGCACCATTTACAAGGTGTGGCGCTCATCATGGACAAGGATGCCTCGCAGGCCTTATTAGAATGGAACCCCATCTATGAAAGACTCCTGTATGTTCGTTTAAACTCTAAGTTCGCTAAACTGTCCATAATTGTGCTATATGCACCTACTGAGGATGCGGAAGAAGAAACTAAAGATGAGTTTTATAACAGCCTTCAAGCTGCCGTGGAAAAGATCCTGAAACACGATGTGCCCATTATAATGGGGGACCTTAATGCAAGAGTTGGGAGTGAAAACAGCAATCGCGAAAGTACTATTGGAAGGCATGGTGTTGGAGTCATGAACGTCAATGGTGAAAGACTTTATGACTTTTGTGAAATGAACTGTCTTACAGTAGGAGGCACCATTTTCCAGCATAGAGATATCCATAAACTCATGTGGAAATCCCCGGATGGGAAAACAGAGAGTCAGATTAACCATATCATTATCAACAGCAAATGGAAGAGATCACTCAACGATGTTCGGGTAAAAAGGCTAGCGGATGTTGGCAGCTATCACCATCTCCTTGTAGCAAAAGTGAAACTAAAATTTAGGAAAGTGAGAATGGGCTTAGGCAGAGGCCGACACTTCGATTCCAGCAAACTTCAAAACTTCAAGATACAGAGAAAACTTACACTCAAACAGATTTAGCATACTAGGCAAAGATAGTGACATGACAATCCATGACTTTAATAATGTGATGAAGGAGACTAGTAAAGGGATACCAAAAGAAACGGAAAGAAGAATGGATTAGGGAGACAACCTGGATGAAAATACCGAAAAGGCAAGAAACCAAGAAAAAAATGCTGAGTACAGCTTCCCGTCGCCTGAGGGAGAGACTTGCTGCTGAATATGCCGAGAATGACAAGGATGTTAAACAAAGCTGCAGGAAGGACAAGCGACTGCTTCAAAAACTGAAGAAGCTGCAAACAATATGGCTATGAGAACATTATACAAAATAACCAAGTGCATGAATAGATAATAGACAATAGACAATAGGTGCAGAAGTAGACCATTCGGCCCTTCGAGCCTGCACCGCCATTTTGAGATCATGGCTGATCAATTCCTTATCAATACCCGGTTCCTGCCTTGTCCCCATATCCCTTGATTCCCCTATCCATAAGATACCTATCTAGCTCCTTCTTGAAAGCATCCAGAGAATTGGCCGCCACTACCTTCCGAGGCAGTGCATTCCAGACCCCCACAACTCTCTGGGAGAAGAAGTTTTTCCTTAACTCTGTCCTAAATGACCTACCCCTTATTCTATGGAACTATGGAAACAAGCATGATATCACTATAAAAGCAAAGGATGGCATTATCAAAAACGAGAAAGGAATAACTACCAGATGGAAAGAGCATTTTCAAGTAGTTTTGAATAGACCAACCCCTCGAGAAACCCCTGAGATTTGTGAGAATAACAAAGACTTTGATAGGTCCACGGAACCACCCACAGCTGAAGAAGTCCAGCAAGCCATTAAGAAAATGAAATCAGGAAAGGCACCTGGAGAAGATGAGATAAGTGCAGAAATGCTTAAGGGAGGTGGCAGAGAAATGTGCTGTGTCAAATCTTTAACATCATCTGGAAAAGTGAAGAAATACCCGAAGAGTGCCAAACTGGACTTATTGTAAAACTGCCAAAGAAAGGAGGTTTAAGTATATGCGACAACTGGAGGGGTGTTACACTCCTCTCAATCACAAGCAAAGTTTACAGTCACATCTTGTTAAATCGGCTGTCAGAGGTTGTGGAAGATATCATCCGGAAAGAACAAGCTGGCTTTAGAAAAGGTCGATCTTGCATAGACCATATATTCGTACTAAGACAAATTCTCGAACAATCTGCAGAGTGGAACAACAATCTTTATGTACTATTTGTGGACTTCAAAAAAGCACTTGACAGTATCCACCGGAAAACACTCTGGAAAATTTTAAGAAGATACGGATTTCCCCCAAAAATTGTAAACGTTATCCAAATGATGACTTTCTGTGAAAGGTGCTTTGTGGAAAGCTATTGACAGAAAGCTTCAGGGTATTCACAGGAGTTAAACAGCAATGTATCCTATCACCTTCTCTCTTCATTTTAGCAATGGATTGGCTTACGAGGGAAACAATCACAGAAAAGAAACGGGGTATTCACTGGACACTTACCTCAACACTTGAAGACCTAGTTTTTGCTGACAATATCAGTCTGATAGCGAGTCGTCATTGTGACATTCAGGAGAAATCAGACAGACTTACATCACATGCATCGCAACTTGGGATGAACATTCAAGTGAGGAAAACAAAGATCATGAAGATGAAAGCTTCCAACCTCCAAGCAGTGATCATCAATAATCAGCAAGTGGAAGAGGAAGGTGAGTTCACGTATCTTGGGAGTAAAGTCAGCACTGATGGAGATAGTGGTAAGGACGTATTAGCAAGACTATCTAAAGCAAATCAAGCTTTTGGCAGCCTCATTGCAGCTGGGCCATGAAATGAGAATGCCAAATGATCAACGAGCAAAAGTAGCACTAATGTGGACCCCACAGGGAAAGCGAAGGAGGGGCGGGCCCAAAGTGACGTGGCGAAGATCTGTGGAAGCAGAACTGAAAGAAGTCGGCATGAACTGGGTAACAGAGTGAAAGACTGGCAGAAATGGAAGACCCTTGTGGAGGCCCCATGAGCCACCTAGGCACTAAGGGTTCAGACGACGATAACGATACCCAGGCAGGGAACTCGAGGATGCAGGTGTTTCCAAATCATTGCTGCTCTTGATCTCCCACGTGGCAAAGGTCGCAGGGAAGAGTCGAGCACAAGTGGTGATAGTGAGGGCCCAGTGGGATTGGAGACAGTCCAGAGGAGACTCACGAGAATGATCCTGGGAACAAAAGGGTTAATGTATGAGGTGTATTTGATGGCTCTGGGCCTGTACTCGATGGAGTTTAGAAGAATGAGGGGGATATCTCATTGAAACCTACTGAATATCGAAAGGCCTAGACAGAGCCTAGATGTTTCCTGTAGTGGGAGAGTCCAGGACCAGCGGGCACAACCTCTGAAGAGAGGGATGTCCATTTAGAACAGAGATAAAGAGGAATTCCTGTATCCAGAGGGTGGTGAAGCTGTGGAATTCATTGCCACAGATGGCTGCGGAGACCATCTTTGAGTTTATTTAAAGTGGAGGTTGATAGGTCCTGAATTAAAGGTTATGGGAAGAAGGTGGGAGGCGGGGTTGAGAGGGATAATAAATCAGCCAGGATGGAATAGCAGAGCAGACTTAATGAGCCTGACAAAGGGTCTCAACCAGAAATGTTGACTGCTTCTTTCAATGGATGCTGCCCGACCTGCTGAGTTCATCCAGCTTTTTTGTACGTGTAGACTTAATGAGCCGAATGGCCCAATTCTGCTTCTATGTCTCATTGTCTTAAGGACAGGTTGGACAATTACCGGTGGTCGATGCCACAGGGCAGAGGCAGGAACAACAGCCATGCAGGTCATCGGCCATCTTGATTTGGAGGTACGTTATCACATAGTGCCTCAGTATACTGATATGTCGAAATGATCTGTACGAATGGCATAGAAGGCAAAGATTCTGAGTCTACCTCGGTTTATGTGACAATGATAAACCACTGTAATGCCCTGGTTGAAATGTTTACTGTTATGCTGTGTGTAGTCCGTTTTGGCAGTTCTGTGAGAGCAACTTGTTTGGGTCACTGTTGAAGATAAGAGGTGAGGAGAAGTGTGTGCCATCCAATTAGGATGGTTGGATTAAGGGGAGGTTTCTCTGGTGAGGGACACTGAGGTTGGGCTTGGAGCTCTTGTTCGAAAGGAGATGAAGAGAGACGATGCTGGGGAGAACCGGTTGTAGCATACGATCCGGTGGGAGACCCGTTTGCTCGAGATGGATTGCGAGCGACGGTCGGAAGGTGGTGTGTGCTTTCACGCTGACCGAGGGCCCAGCGCGTGAGTGACAGAGAAGTTCACGATGAGCTCCAACTTGTGCACGTTTGACTGTTCAATTAGAATGGCCCTTTTCTTTTTGTTTTTCTTTACTGACCCTTTAGTCAAGATTCATAAATACAATTCCTTTAATCATATGCAGTGTCCTGTCTGTTAGTTGGTGGCATTAATTTGTAACAAGGTAGCGAATGACACAGCATCCACACAAACTAGAGTGCGTCTCAATCTCACGAGTTTGGCAGGGCCAGAGGTAGTCTTCGCCAGACTTACATTTACCAATTTCCGGACAGGGATTCCATCCCATTCTCAATTATTTTGCCGTTGACTCTCTGGGACATGTCACTCCGAATCTGGTAACTCACTTTGATACCTCATCAGGACTCAGTGAGTCTGCTTGTAAAGCTGTGAGTTCAAATCCTGCCACAGTCAGCAAATCAAATAGTTCACTATAGGCATTGCAGCAGAATTAGGCCATTCAGCCCATCAAGTCTGACTCACCATTCCATCATGGCTGATTTATTCCCTCTTTCAACCCCGTACTCCTGTCTTTTCTCCCCATAGGTTTTGACACCCCGACTAATCAAGAACGTATCACACTCCACTTTAAATATATCCAAAGTCACAGCCTCTATAGCTGAATGTGGCAATCAATTACACAGATTCACCACCCTCTAGTTAAAGAAATTTCTCCTCATCTTTGCTTTAAAGGGACATCCTTGTATCCTGAGGCTGTGCCCATTGGTCCTAAGCTTCCCCCACTATGGGAAACATCCTCTCCACATCCACTCTGTCTAGGCCTTTCATCATTTGACAAGTTTCACTGAGATTCCCCCCTCATTCTTTTAAACTCCAGTGAGTACAGGCTCAGAGACTTCAAATGCTCCTCACACATTAACCTTTTCATTCCCGGAATCATACTCGTGATTCTCTCCAGTGCCAGCACATCCTTTCGTAGACACGTGGCCTAATGCTCCAATGAGTTGCAAAGCCTGGAGGCCATACAAGTGGAAGGCTTACCAGATATCCGGTCACCCGGCTGCTGACTGTTTTGGAGGAGGTCCAGCTCATGAAGACAGTGCCACACTCCACCTGCGTCACCCTCAGCTCGACCCACTGGAGCAGGACATCACCTGGATCATCTATGTTCAGGCATAAAGAGGGAACAGATCAGTCACCCAGCCTGCCCAAGGCGTTCGCAGTGGGGCTTGATACAAGTTACGCACAGGATAAACTCCTTCACAACATAAAGTCTTTCCGCCATATACAGTACACACCACAAATCAGGGACATGGTGGAATGTTCTCCGCTTGCTCGATTTGCCTGCACCGCAATTCACTTGAGAGGCCCAACAGAATACAGGACAATGCGACCCACTCAGTTAGCAGCTACCCCCTGCCCCCCCCCCCCGCAATACATCACCTTACAGACTCTCCCCCTCTACAGCTGACCAACAGTGACTGCGATATGACACGTCTACAAAATGGGTCACTGTTACGTCACCAGGTTATTCCTGCTGGTGACCTCCACCAGCAGAAGGGACAAGGGCAGTGGGCACATGGACACTCTACCATCGAGCTCCCCACCATCCAGAGACAGAATTAAGACTGCCATTGCTTCAGTGTAGGTGGGCCCAAGGCCTGGGAGCTTCCTTCGCAACTTCTCTTTCCTGAGGTCAATGGGCAGCTCTTCTGCTCTGCTGACATTGAGGGAACGCTTCTTGTCATGACACTGTGTCACTGCATTCTTTATCTCCCTTCGACAATCTGTCGCAGTGTTATCTGAGACGCAGCCCACAATGATGGCGTCACCTGCAGACTTGTGGATGGAGTGAGAGCAGTCACGAGTGTCGAGTAAGCAGCTGAGGATGCAGGCTTGTGGGCTGCCACCATTGACAATAATTGCAATGGACGGGTTGCTACAGAGTGCGCTGTTGGTCAGGAAGTCCGCAGTGGATTGGGAAGGTGGGTCACCACCATCTCCTGCAGATCGGTTTTGCAGTAAGGGCCAGAGTCAGATTATTGGAATGTGTCCATCATCTGGAGCGTTTGGGAGGCAATAATCATCTCCCTGTTCTCCTCGGAGAAAGGAAAGGCAAGGATTTGGAGTAAATATGACCTAGGAGTAGAATTAGGCCATTCGGCCCATCATGTCTGCTCTGCCATTCCATCATGGCTGAAACCCATTCTCCTTTGACCCCTTTAGTAATGAAGAACCTGTCAAGCTCCGCTTCAATATGCCGTGACTTGGCCTTCACAATTGTCTGTGGCAATAAATTCACCATCCTCTGACTAAAGAATTCCCTCCTCATCTCCGTTCTAGAGGGACATCCCTCTATTCTGAGGCAGTGTCCTCTGGTCTTAGACTTTCCCACCATAGGAAACGTCCTCTCCACATCCACTCTATCGAGGCCTTTCAACATTCAATAGGTTTCCACGAGATCCCTTCTCATTCTTCTAAACTTCAGCGAGTACAGGCCCAGAGGGGTTAAATCTTTCTCCTACGTTAACCCTTTCATTCCCAGAATCATTCTCATGAAACAAATCTGGACCCCTTCAATGCCAGCATATCCTTTTGTAGATGAGGTACCCAAAACTGATCTCCATTTTCCAATACTGAACCCTGTCTCTCCCCACCCGTAGCCCCCTCCCGGTACTTACAGCTCACGGCGGTGAAGTTAAAACTGATCTCCATTTTCCAATACTGAACCCTGTCTCTCCCCACCCGTAGCCCCCTCCCGGTACTTACAGCTCACGGTGGTGAAGTTAAAACTGATCTCCATTTTCCAATACTGAACCCTGTCTCTCCCCACCCGTAGCCCCCTCCCGGTACTTACAGCTCACGGTGGTGAAGTTAACCAGATGGCCGATACCTTCCTGCCCGCAGCTCACCAAAGCAACAACGTAAACAAAGTACGAGGTGGACGGCATCAGCCCTGTGAACAGGTAGAGAGGCGAGGGGTGTGGTATTGGAACAGTCTCGATTCAGGAAACAATTAGTCAGTGCGCAACAGGCCATCCGGTTCAGGCGGGGGCATGTGCAGACTGTGCGTGCCTTTCTGGACGTGTGTGATACTCCCACAATCGGGAGTGGATGGTCTCCATTATACCCAGCGGTCGATGAGACTCATCGACTCGTATGAGAGGTGTTGGTTACTCAGCGACTCCCCACTGAGACACTGGGCAGCTTCATCACTCTCCAGTTCATTCCTTGCAGGACCCTACAAAGGGTCACGAGGAATTCCGAGAGGACCATTGAGATCCCTCGAACACTGTGTACACAGGACCCTTAGCACTGTCAATGATCCCTCCCATCTATCCAATCATCTCTCTGAGCCCCTGCTATCAGGCAGGGGTTGCCGTAGCATTAGGATGAGAATTGTTGGGATGGGAAACAAGCTTCCTCCCCCAGGCTGTAAGACGACTGAACTCCCTGCTACCACCCAGGTCTCATCACGTATGAAGCACCAGCAGTGTTACTCTGTTTACTGTGTCATATATGTACCTTATTATTTGTTAATTTACTTGTGGTAGCATTACTTTATGTGTTGTGTGTGTGTGAGTTTAGTTTAGTGTTGGTCAGTATACTCTTCATTCTCGTAAAGGTGTCGTTTGCCATCCCTATCCTTGTTTTGATGTCCATGTCACACCCGCCATCTGATGTCACCCAGCTTCCTACGTAGCAAAAGTTCTGTACTTGTTTTATGTCTTCCCCATTTATCTACACCCCTCATAACTTTGTATACTTCTATAAAATCTCCCCTCGTTCTGAGCTCCAGGAGATAAAGTCCTAACCTATTCAATCTTTCCCTATCACTCAGCTCCTCCATTCCCAGCACCAGTGATGCAGCATCAATAACTCTCAGAGACGGGAGGCAAATGATAGGCTTTTATTAGCAGCAGGAGACCACAACACAACATCCTGGAGACTGAGGGCCGGGCTCAGGCCTCAATCGCCTTTATACCGGGGTCTGTGGGAGGAGCCACGGGAGCAGTCAGCAGAGGGGCGTATCCAGACAGGTATACATAGTTTACCACAACCATCCTTGTAGATTTTGTCTGCAATCTTTCAACCTCATTTACATCATTCCTGTAGGTAGGTGACCAGAACTGCATCCAAATGAGGCCTCACCAATGTCTTATACAACTTCAACATAACATCCCATCTCCTGTACTCTGTATGTTGATCTATGAAGGCCAATGTGTCAAAAGCTTTCTTTATGGCCCTGTGATGCCACTTTCAATGAATTAGGACCTGTATTCCTCGATATCTTTGTTCTACTACACTCCTCAGTGCCCTACAACTCATTGTGAAATAACTGGTTGGTCTTCTTAAAGTGCAACACCTCACACTTGTCAGCATTAAATTCCATCTGCTTTTGGTCTATTTTTTGCAGCTGGCCCAGATCCTGCTGCAAGCTTTGATAGTCTTCCTCACTGTCCACAGTCTTGATGTCATCCACAAATCCAGTTGACCACATTGTCATCCAGATCATTGATATAAATGGCAAACAACAATGCACCCAGCACCGATCCCTGCAGCCCTCCGCTGGTCACGGACCTCCAGTCAGAGAGGCAACCATCTACTACCACTCTCTGGCTTCTCCCACAAAGCCAATGCCTAATCCGATTTACTACCTCATTCTGAATGCTGAGTGACTGAAGCTTCCTGACCAACCTCCCGTGCAGGAAAAAAGCCTTGTAGACCACATCAACTGCGTTGGCTTCATCCACTTTCCTGGTAACACTCTTAGAAAAACTCTTGGTTAAACATGAATTACCACACACAAAGCCATGCTGACTGTATCTAATCAGTCCCCGTCTATCTAATCCCTCAGTGCACTTTCCAATAAATTCCCCACTACTGACGTCAGGGTCACCAGCCTCTGGTTTCCTAGTTTATTCTTAGAGACATTCTTAAACAGTGGAACAATGTTAGCGATCCTCCAAGCCTCCAGCTCATCACTCATGGCTGAGGATGATTTAAATATCTCTGCCAGGTCCCCTGAAATTCCTGCACTTGCCCCCCACAGGGTCACTCTATAATCTGTACAGCCCGTGACCTCACTGCTCCTTTGCCTCACCTCCATAGACTCTGTACCCATCTCCTGAGACGCAAAAAATATATTAAACATCTCCCCCATCTCCATGCATGATTACCATTCTGAACTTCCAAAGGAATGCTATCCTTTTGCTCTTAATATATCTGTAGAAGCTCTTAGGATTCTCCTTCACCTTGTCTGCTCGATCAACCTCATGCCCTCTTTTAGCCCTCCTGATTTCCTCCTTTAGGGATTTGTTACATTTTTGTTGTGTAGGTTAAACACACCACCTCATCGAGTGATCGACCTCTCTCTGTGATGGACTTACTCGCCAGGTGATTTGAGCACTGCTTTTCATGCTTTACCCGAGGCATGGAGTTTGGAAAGCAGTAGACTAGGCCCCCAGAACCTACCGGTTAAGTTGTATTCCCGAGTACCGGTGACCAACCGGACCCCAGTCACAGTTCTCTGTTCACCATATAGACCGTGGTACACCTTGTAGGTGACATTGTCTGTGGGTGTGGACACCAACGAATCCCACCTCAACAACACCGAGGAGGGTGTCCGCTTCAATATCTGCACACGTTGAGGGTCCCTGGGAACTGTTTAAAGAAAAGGAGGAGAATCATATCGTCCCCAGCCTTGCAGTACCCAATAACCTGTCGTAGGGTCCCTGACCTCTCGGTACCCAATAACCTGTCGTAGGGTCCCTGACCTCTCGGTACCCAATAAACTGTCGTAGGGTCCCTGACCTCTCGGTACCCAATAACCTGTCGTAGGGTCCCTGACCTTTCGGTACCCAATAACCTGTCGTAGGGTCCCTGACCTCTCGGTACCCAATAACCTGTCGTAGGGTCCCTGACCTCTCGGTACCCAATAACCTGTCGTAGGGTCCCGGACCTCTCGGTACCCAATAACCTGTCGTAGGGTCCCGGACCTCTCGGTACCCAATAACCTGTCGTAGGGTCCCTGACCTCTCGGTACCCAATAACCTGTCGTAAAGTCCCTGACCTCTTGGTACCCAATAACCTGTCGTAAAGTCCCGGACCTCTCGGTACCCAATAACCTGTCGTAGGGTCCCTGACCTCTCGGTACCCAATAACCTGTCGTAGGGTCCCTGACCTCTCGGTACCCAATAACCTGTCGTAGGGTCCCTGACCTCTCGGTACCCAATAACCTGTCGTAAAGTCCCTGACCTCTCGGTACCCAATAACCTGTCGTAGGGTCCCTGACCTCTCGGTACCCAATAACCTGTCGTAGGGTCCCTGACCTCTCGGTATCCAATAACCTGTCGTAGGGTCCCTGACCTCTCGGTACCCAATAACGTGTCGTAGGGTCCCTGACCTCTCGGTACCAAATAACCAGTCGTAGGGTCCCTGACCTCTCGGTACCCAATAACCTATCGTAAAGTCCCTGACCTCTCGGTACCCAATAACCTGTCGTAGGGTCCCAGACCTCTCGGTACCCAATAACCTGTTGTAGGGTCCCTGACCTCTCGGTACCCAATAACCTGTCGTAGGGTCCCAGACCTCTCGGTACCCAATAACCTGTCGTAGGGTCCCTGACCTCTCGGTACCCAATAACCTGTCGTAAAGTCCCTGACCTCTCGGTACCCAATAACCTGTCGTAGGGTCCCAGAACTCTCGGTACCCAATAACCTGTCGTAGGGTCTCTGACCTCTCGGTACCCAATAACCTGTCGTAAAGTCCCTGACCTCTCGGTACCCAATAACCTGTCGTAAAGTCCCTGACCTCTCGGTACCCAATAACCTGTTGTAGGGTCCCAGACCTCTCGGTACCCAATAACCTGTCGTAGGGTCCCTGACCTCTCGGTACCCAATAACGTGTCGTAGGGTCCCTGACCTCTCGGTACCCAATAGCCTATCGTAAAGTCCCTGACCTCTCGGTACCCAATAACCTGTCGTTGGGTCCCAGACCTCTCGGTACCCAATAACCTGTCATAGGGTCCCAGACCTCTCGGTACCCAATAACCTGTCGTAGGGTCCCTGACCTCTCGGTACCCAATAACCTGTCGTAGGGTCCCTGACCTCTCGGTACCCAATAACCTGTCGTAGGGTCCCTGACCTCTCGGTATCCAATAACCTGTCGTAAAGTCCCTGACCTCTCGGTACCCAATAACCTGTCGTAGGGTCCCTGACCTCTCGGTACCCAATAACCTGTCGTAGGGTCCCTGAGCTCTCGGTACCCAATAACCTGTCGTAGGGTCCCTGACCTCTCGCTACCCAATAACCTGTCGTAGTGTCCCTGACCTCTCGGTACCCAATAATCTGTCGTAGGGTCCCTGACCTCTCGCTACCCAATAACCTGTCGTAGGGTCCCAGACCTCTCGGTACCCAATAACCTGTCGTAGGGTCCCTGACCTCTCGGTACCCAATAACCTGTCGTAGGGTCCCTGACCTCTCGGTACCCAATAACCTGTCGTAGGGTCCCTGACCTCTCGGTACCCAATAACCTGTCGTAGGGTCCCTGACCTCTCGCTACCCAATAACCTGTCGTAGAGTCCCTGACCTCTCGGTACCCAATAATCTGTCGTAGGGTCCCTGACCTCTCGCTACCCAATAACCTGTCGTAGGGTCCCAGACCTCTCGGTACCCAATAACCTGTCGTAGGGTCCCTGACCTCTCGGTACCCAATAACCTGTCGTAGGGTCCCTGACCTCTCGGTACCCAATAACCTGTCGTAGGGTCCCTGACCTCTCGGTACCCAATAACCTGTCATAGAGTCCCAGACCTCTCGGTACCCAATAACCTGTCGTAGGGTCCCTGACCTCTCGGTACCCAATAACCTGTCGTAGGGTCCCTGACCTCTCGGTACCCAATAACCTGTCGTAGGGTCCCTGACCTCTCGGTACCCAATAACCTGTCGTAGGGTCCCTGACCTCTCGGTACCCAATAACCTGTCGTAAAGTCCCTGAGCTCTCGGTACCCAATAACCTGTCGTAGGGTCCCTGACCTCTCGGTACCCAATAACCTGTCGTAGGGTCCCTGACCTCTCGGTACCCAATAACCTGTCGTAGGGTCCCTGACCTCTCGGTACCCAATAACCTGTCGTAGGGTCCCTGACCTCTCCGTACCCAATAACCTGTCGTAGGGTCCCTGACCTCTCGGTACCCAATAACCTGTCGTAAAGTCCCTGACCTCTCGGTACCCAATAACCTGTCATAGGGTCCCTGAGCTCTCGGTACCCAATAACCTGTTGTAGGGTCCCTGACCTCTCGGTACCCAATAACCTGTCGTAGGGTCCCTGACCTCTCGGTACCCAATAACCTGTCATAGGGTCCCTGACATCTCGGTACCCAATAACCTGTCGTAAAGTCCCTGACCTCTCGGTACCCAATAACCTGTCGTAAAGTCCCTGACCTCTCGGTACCCAATAACCTGTCATAGGGTCCCTGAGCTCTCGGTACCCAATAACCTGTCGAAGGGTCCCTGACCTCTCGGTACCCAATAACCTGTCGTAAAGTCCCTGAGCTCTCGGTACCCAATAACCTGTCGTAGGGTCCCTGACCTCTCGGTACCCAATAACCTGTCGTAGGGTCCCTGACCTCTCGGTACCCAATAACCTGTCGTAAAGTCCCTGAGCTCTCGGTACCCAATAACCTGTCGTAGGGTCCCTGACCTCTCGGTACCCAATAACCTGTCGTAGGGTCCCTGACCTCTCGGTACCCAATAACCTGTCGTAGGGTCCCTGACCTCTCAGTACCCAATAACCTGTCATAGGGTCCCTGACCTCTCGGTACCCAATAACCTGTCGTAAAGTCCCTGACCTCTCGGTACCCAATAACCTGTCATAGGGTCCCTGAGCTCTCGGTACCCAATAACCTGTTGTAGGGTCCCTGACCTCTCGGTACCCAATAACCTGTCGTAGGGTCCCTGACCTCTCGGTACCCAATAACCTGTCATAGGGTCCCTGACATCTCGGTACCCAATAACCTGTCGTAGGGTCCCTGAGCTCTCGGTACCCAATAACCTGTCGTAGGGTCCCTGACCTCTCGGTACCCAATAACCTGTCGTAAAGTCCCTGACCTCTCGGTACCCAATAACCTGTCGTAGGGTCCCTGACCTCTCGGTATCCAATAACCTGTCGTAGGGTCCCTGACCTCTCGGTACCCAATAACGTGTCGTAGGGTCCCTGACCTCTCGGTACCAAATAACCAGTCGTAGGGTCCCTGACCTCTCGGTACCCAATAACCTGTCATAGGGTCCCTGACATCTCGGTACCCAATAACCTGTCGTAAAGTCCCTGACCTCTCGGTACCCAATAACCTGTCGTAAAGTCCCTGACCTCTCGGTACCCAATAACCTGTCATAGGGTCCCTGAGCTCTCGGTACCCAATAACCTGTCGAAGGGTCCCTGACCTCTCGGTACCCAATAACCTGTCGTAAAGTCCCTGAGCTCTCGGTACCCAATAACCTGTCGTAGGGTCCCTGACCTCTCGGTACCCAATAACCTGTCGTAGGGTCCCTGACCTCTCGGTACCCAATAACCTGTCGTAAAGTCCCTGACCTCTCGGTACCCAATAACCTGTCGTAGGGTCCCCGACCTCTCGGTACCCAATAACCTGTCGTAGGGTCCCTGACCTCTTGGTACCCAATAACCTGTCGTAGGGTCCCCGACCTCTCGGTACCCAATAACCTGTCGTAGGGTCCCTGACCTCTCGGTACCCAATAACCTGTCGTAGGGTCCCTGACCTCTCGGTACCCAATAACCTGTCGTAGGGTCCCCGACCTCTCGGTACCCAATAACCTGTCGTAGGGTCCCTGACCTCTCGGTACCCAATAACCTGTCGTAGGGACCCTGACCTCTCGGTACCCAATAACCTGTCGTAGGGTCCCTGACCTCTCGCTACCCAATAACCTGTCGTAGGGTCCCTGACCTCTCTGTACCCAATAACCTGTCGTAAAATCCCTGACCTCTCGCTACCCAATAACCTGTTGTAGGGTCCCTGACCTCTCGGTACCCAATAACCTGTCATAAAGTCCCTGACCTCTCGGTACCCAATAACCTGTCGTAGGGTCCCTGACCTCTCGGTACCCAATAACCTGTCGTAGGGTCCCTGAGCTCTCGGTACCCAATAACCTGTCGTAGGGTCCCTGACCTCTCGGTATCCAATAACCTGTCGTAGGGTCCCTGACCTCTCGGTACCCAATAATCTGTCGTAGGGTCCCTGACCTCACGGTACCCAATAACCTGTCGTAGGGTCCCTGACCTCTCGGTACCCAATAACCTGTCGTAGGGTCCCTGACCTCTCGGTACCCAATAACCTGTCGTAGGGTCCCTGACCTCTCGGTACCCAATAACCTGTCGTAGGGTCCCAGACCTCTCGGTACCCAATAACCTGTCGTAGGGTCCCTGACCTCTCGGTACCCAATAACCTGTCGTAAAGTCCCTGACCTCTCAGTACCCAATAACCTGTCGTAGGGTCCCTGACCTCTCGGTACCCAATAACCTGTCGTAGGGTCCCTGACCTCTCGGTACACAATAACCTGTCGTAGGGTCCCAGACCTCTCGGTACCCAATAACCTGTCGTAGGGTCCCTGACCTCTCGGTACCCAATAACCTGTCGTAGGGTCCCTGACCTCTCGGTACCCAATAACCTGTTCCAAGGTCTCCGGTTTCTCAGCACCCAATTACGTGTAATAAGGTCTCCTGAATTTTGGTAGCCAATAACAAGTCAGAATGAGCTTTGTGCCAGCTTGCTGGAGTTCAGAGTAGCACACCGCACCATGAGAACAAATGACTGGCGTGATGTTATACCTGACGTGGAGGGTGTCCCTAGCTTACAGTGAGGATACACAATGACAGTAATACCCACTCCGCTCAGAGTGCAGGGTCAATCTGCCTGTATCAGTGAGGGGGTATCTGCTCCCCAGCTTACAGTCAGCATGGGGGGTCCGTGAAACACTGTCTGAGTCTTTAACGTACGGTCAGGGCGAGGGATTTCGCAATGTGTGTTCAGGGTGAAGGGTCTGTAACGTGTGGTCAGTGTGAGGGGTCTGTAATGTGTGGTCAGTGTGAGGGTGTCCAAAACGTGTGGTCAGTGTGAGGGGTTTGTAATGTGTGGTCAGTGTGAGGGGGTCCGTAACGTGTGGTCAGGGTGAGGGGTCTGTAACGTGTGGTCAGTGTGAGGGGGACTGTAACGTGTGTTCAGTGTGAGGGGGTTTGTAATGTGTGGTCAGTGTGAGTGGTCTGTAACGTGTGGTCAGGGTGAGGGGTCTGTAACGTGTGGTCAGTGTGAGGGGGACTGTAACGTGTGTTCAGTGTGAGGGGGTTTGTAATGTGTGGTTAGTGTGAGGAGTCTGTAATGTGTGGTCAGGGTGAAGGGTCTGTAACGTGTGGTCAGTGTGAGGGGGTCCATAACGTGTGGTCAGTGTGAGGGGGTCTGTAAAGTGTGGTCAGGGTGAAGGGTCCGTAACGTGTGGTCAGGGTGAAGGGTCTGTAACGTGTGGTCAGTGTGAGGGGGTCCGTAATGTGTGGTCAGTGTGAGGGTGTTTGTAACGTGTGGTCAGGGTGAGGGGTCTGTAACATGTGGTCAGTGTGAGGGGGTCCGTAATGTGTGGTCAGTGTGAGGGGGTTTGTAACGTGTGGTCAGTGTGAGGGGGTCCATAATGTGTGGTCAGTATGAGGGGGTTTGTAACGTGTGGTCAGTGTGAGGGGGTCCGTAAAGTGTGGTCAGTGTGAGGAGTCTGTAATGTGTGGTCAGGGTGAGGGGTCTGTAATGTGTGGTCAGTGTGAGGGGGTTTGTAATGTGTGGTCAGTGTGAGGGGGGCTGTAACGAGTGGTCAGGGTGAAGGGTCCGTAACTTGTGGTCAGGGTGAAGGGTCCGTAATGTGTGGTCAGGGTGAAGGGTCTGTAATGTGTGGTCAAGGTGAGGGGTGTGTAATGTGTGGTCAGTGTGAGGGGGTCCGTAATGTGTGGTCAGTGTGAGGGGTCTGTAATGTGTGGTCAGGGTGAGGGGGTCTGTAACGTGTGGTCAGGGTGAAGGGTCCGTAACGTGTGGTCAGTGTGAGGGGGTCTGTAACGTGTGGTCATGGTGAGGGGGTCTGTAACGTGTGGTCAGGGTGAAGGGTCCGTAACGTGTGGTCAGTGTGAGGGGGCCTGTAACATGTGGTCAGGGTGAAGGGGTCTGTAACGTGTGGTCAGTGTGAGGGGGTCCGTAACGTGTGGTCAGGGTGAGGGGTCTGTAATGTGTGGTCAATGTGAGGGGTCTGTAATGTGTGGTCAGGGTGAGGGGGTCCGTAATGTGTGGTCAGTGTGAGGGGTCTGTAATGTGTGGTCAGGGTGAGGGGGTCCAAAACGTGTGGTCATGGTGAGGGGGTCTGTAACGTGTGGTCAGGGTGAAGGGTCCGTAACGTGTGGTCAGTGTGAGGGGGTCTGTAACGTGTGGTCATGGTGAGGGGTCTGTAACGTGTGGTCAGTGTGAGGGGGTCTGTAACGTGTGGTCAGGGTGAAGGGTCCGTAACGTGTGGTCAGTGTGAGGGGGTCTGTAACGTGTGGTCATGGTGAGGGGTCTGTAACGTGTGGTCAGTGTGAGGGGGTCTGTAACGTGTGGTCATGGTGAGGGGGTCTGTAACGTGTGGTCAGGGTGAAGGGTCCGTAACGTGTGGTCATGGTGAGGGGGTCTGTAACGTGTGGTCAGTGTGAAGGGTCTGTAACTTGTGGTCAGTGTGAAGGGTCTGTAACGTGTGGTCAGGTCGAGTGGTCCGTAACACGCACGCCATCTGATTTGAAAGATTTGTACCACATGTTGCAGGTGACAGGGCCTGCAGCAAATCGTCAGTGTGTGGAGCTGTTTGCCTTACCGGGGCCTATAACCCACCGTATGGAAGCAGAATCACTTGCCATCTCTCATTGTTCTCTGCACTGTCAGAATGGGACAGGCACTTTTAGATATGAGGATATATATTCTCAGGCTCTGGCTGTGGGGCTCAGCTCTGCTCATCGGGGTCGTTTCTCCACCCGTCATCAGGGAATACAGTAGGCGTCCACCACGTTTATCAATGCTGGGAGAGCTGTCTACATCATTCCCTGTATTTCTGTGCGTGTGATCGTGTGTTTGCACGTGTGTGTGTGTGTGGTGAATGTGTATCGTGTATATGCAAGTGGTTGTGTGTGTGTGTGTGTGTGTGTGTGCATCCCTGCAGTTTTGCATGTTTGTGTGTGAGCTGGTGTGTGAGCTCATGTGTGTGAGCTCATGTGTGTGAGCTCATGTGTGTGAGCTCATGTGTGTGAGCTGGTGTGTGTGAGCTCATGTGTGTGAGCTCATGTGTGTGAGCTCATGTGTGTGAGCTGGTGTGTGTGAGCTCATGTGTGTGAGCTGGTGTGTGAGCTCATGTGTGTGAGCTGGTGTGTGAGCTCATGTGTGTGAGCTGGTGTGTGAGCTGGTGTGTGAGCTCATGTGTGTGAGCTCATGTGTGTGAGCTGGTGTGTGAGCTCATGTGTGTGAGCTCATGTGTGTGAGCTGGTGTGTGAGCTCATGTGTGCGAGCTCATGTGTGTGAGCTGGTGTGTGAGCTCATGTGTGTGAGCTCATGTGTGTGAGCTGGTGTGTGAGCTCATGTGTGTGAGCTGGTGTGTGAGCTCATGTGTGTGAGCTGGTGTGTGTGAGCTGGTGTGTGAGCTCATGTGTGTGAGCTCATGTGTGTGAGCTGGTGTGTGAGCTCATGTGTGTGAGCTCATGTGTGTGAGCTGGTGTGTGAGCTCATGTCTGTGAGCTGGTGTGTGAGCTCATGTGTGTGAGCTGGTGTGTGAGCTCATGTGTGTGAGCTCATGTGTGTGAGCTGGTGTGTGAGCTCATGTGTGTGAGCTCATGTGTGTGAGCTGGTGTGTGAGCTCATGTGTGCGAGCTCAAGTGTGTGAGCTGGTGTGTGAGCTCATGTGTGTGAGCTGGTGTGTGAGCTCATGTGTGTGAGCTGGTGTGTGTGAGCTGGTGTGTGAGCTCATGTGTGTGAGCTCATGTGTGTGAGCTGGTGTGTGAGCTCATGTGTGTGAGCTGGTGTGTGAGCTCATGTCTGTGAGCTGGTGTGTGAGCTCATGTGTGTGAGCTGGTGTGTGAGCTCATGTGTGTGAGCTGGTGTGTGAGCTCATGTGTGTGAGCTCATGTGTGTGAGCTGGTGTGTGTGAGCTCATGTGTGTGAGCTGGTGTGTGTGAGCTGGTGTGTGAGCTCATGTGTGTGAGCTGGTGTGTGAGCTCATGTGTGTGAGCTCATGTGTGTGAGCTCATGTGTGTGAGCTGGTGTGTGAGCTCATGTGTGTGAGCTCATGTGTGTGAGCTGGTGTGTGAGCTCATGTGTGTGAGCTCATGTGTGTGAGCTCATGTGTGTGAGCTCATGTGTGTGAGCTGGTGTGTGTGAGCTCATGTGTGTGAGCTCATGTGTGTGAGCTGGTGTGTGAGCTCATGTGTGTGAGCTCATGTGTGTGAGCTGGTGTGTGTGAGCTCATGTGTGTGAGCTCATGTGTGTGAGCTGGTGTGTGAGCTCATGTGTGTGAGCTCATGTGTGTGAGCTCATGTGTGTGAGCTCATGTGTGTGAGCTGGTGTGTGAGCTCATGTGTGTGAGCTGGTGTGTGAGCTCATGTGTGTGAGCTCATGTGTGTGAGCTGGTGTGTGAGCTCATGTGTGTGAGCTCATGTGTGTGAGCTGGTGTGTGAGCTCATGTGTGTGAGCTCATGTGTGTGAGCTGGTGTGTGAGCTCATGTGTGTGAGCTGGTGTGTGAGCTCATGTGTGTGAGCTGGTGTGTGAGCTCATGTGTGTGAGCTCATGTCTGTGAGCTGGTGTGTGAGCTCATGTGTGTGAGCTGGTGTGTGTGAGCTCATGTGTGTGAGCTGGTGTGTGAGCTCATGTGTGTGAGCTCATGTGTGTGAGCTCATGTGTGTGAGCTGGTGTGTGAGCTCATGTGTGTGAGCTGGTGTGTGAGCTCATGTGTGTGAGCTGGTGTGTGAGCTCATGTGTGTGAGCTCATGTGTGTGAGCTGGTGTGTGTGAGCTCATGTGTGTGAGCTCATGTGTGTGAGCTCATGTGTGTGAGCTCATGTGTGTGAGCTGGTGTGTGAGCTCATGTGTGTGAGCTCATGTGTGTGAGCTGGTGTGTGAGCTGGTGTGTCAGCTCATGTGTGTGAGCTGGTGTGTGAGCTGGTGTGTGTGAGCTGGTGTGTGAGCTCATGTGTGTGAGCTCATGTGTGTGAGCTGGTGTGTGAGCTCATGTGTGTGAGCTGGTGTGTGAGCTGGTGTGTGAGCTCATGTGTGTGAGCTCATGTGTGTGAGCTCATGTGTGTGAGCTCATGTGTGTGAGCTGGTGTGTGAGCTCATGTGTGTGAGCTGGTGTGTGAGCTCATGTGTGTGAGCTGGTGTGTGAGCTCATGTGTGTGAGCTGGTGTGTGAGCTCATGTGTGTGAGCTCATGTGTGTGAGCTGGTGTGTGTGAGCTCATGTGTGTGAGCTGGTGTGTGTGAGCTCATGTGTGTGAGCTCATGTGTGTGAGCTCATGTGTGTGAGCTGGTGTGTGAGCTCATGTGTGTGAGCTGGTGTGTGAGCTCATGTGTGTGAGCTGGTGTGTGAGCTCATGTGTGTGAGCTCATGTGTGTGAGCTGGTGTGTGAGCTCATGTGTGTGAGCTCATGTGTGTGAGCTGGTGTGTGAGCTCATGTGTGTGAGCTCATGTGTGTGAGCTCGTGTGTGTGAGCTCATGTGTGTGAGCTGGTGTGTGTGAGCTCATGTGTGTGAGCTCATGTGTGTGAGCTCATGTGTGTGAGCTCATGTGTGTGAGCTGGTGTGTGAGCTCATGTGTGTGAGCTCATGTCTGTGAGCTGGTGTGTGAGCTCATGTGTATGAGCTGGTGTGTGTGAGCTCATGTGTGTGAGCTCATGTGTGTAAGCTGGTGTGTGAGCTCATGTGTGTGAGCTCATGTGTGTGAGCTCATGTGTGTGAGCTCATGTGTGTGAGCTGGTGTGTGAGCTCATGTGTGTGAGCTGGTGTGTGAGCTGGTGTGTGAGCTCATGTGTGTGAGCTGGTGTGTGAGCTCATGTGTGTGAGCTGGTGTGTGAGCTCATGTGTGTGAGCTGGTGTGTGAGCTCATGTGTGTGAGCTGGTGTGTGAGCTGGTGTGTGAGCTCATGTGTGTGAGCTCATGTGTGTGAGCTCATGTGTGTGAGCTCATGTGTGTGAGCTCATGTGTGTGAGCTCATGTGTGTGAGCTCATGTGTGTGAGCTGGTGTGTGAGCTCATGTGTGTGAGCTGGTGTGTGAGCTCATGTGTGTGAGCTCATGTGTGTGAGCTGGTGTGTGAGCTCATGTGTGTGAGCTGGTGTGTGAGCTCATGTGTGTGAGCTCATGTGTGTGAGCTGGTGTGTGAGCTCATGTGTGTGAGCTCATGTGTGTGAGCTCATGTGTGTGAGCTGGTGTGTGAGCTCATGTGTGTGAGCTCATGTGTGTGAGCTGGTGTGTGTGAGCTCATGTGTGTGAGCTCATGTGTGTGAGCTCATGTGTGTGAGCTGGTGTGTGAGTTCATGTGTGTGAGCTCATGTGTGTGAGCTGGTGTGTGAGCTCATGTTTGTGAGCTGGTGTGTGTGAGCTCATGTGTGTGAGCTCATGTGTGTGAGCTCATGTGTGTGAGCTCATGTGTGTGAGCTGGTGTGTGTGAGCTCATGTGTGTGAGCTCATGTGTGTGAGCTCATGTGTGTGAGCTGGTGTGTGAGCTCATGTGTGTGAGCTGGTGTGTGAGCTCATGTGTGTGAGCTCATGTGTGTGAGCTCATGTGTGTGAGCTGGTGTGTGAGCTGGTGTGTGAGCTCATGTGTGTGAGCTGGTGTGTGAGCTCATGTGTGTGAGCTCATGTGTGTGAGCTGGTGTGTGTGAGCTCATGTGTGTGAGCTCATGTGTGTGAGCTCATGTGTGTGAGCTGGTGTGTGAGCTCATGTGTGTGAGCTCATGTGTGTGAGCTGGTGTGTGAGCTCATGTGTGTGAGCTGGTGTGTGAGCTCATGTGTGTGAGCTCATGTGTGTGAGCTGGTGTGTGTGAGCTCATGTGTGTGAGCTCATGTGTGTGAGCTCATGTGTGTGAGCTGGTGTGTGAGCTCATGTGTGTGAGCTGGTGTGTGTGAGTTCATGTGTGTGAGCTGGTGTGTGAGCTCATGTGTGTGAGCTGGTGTGTGAGCTGGTGTGTGAGCTCATGTGTGTGAGCTGGTGTGTGAGCTCATGTGTGTGAGCTGGTGTGTGTGAGCTCATGTGTGTGAGCTCATGTGTGTGAGCTGGTGTGTGAGCTCATGTGTGTGAGCTGGTGTGTGTGAGCTCATGTGTGTGAGCTCATGTGTGTGAGCTCATGTGTGTGAGCTGGTGTGTGAGCTCATGTGTGTGAGCTGGTGTGTGTGAGCTCATGTGTGTGAGCTGGTGTGTGAGCTCATGTGTGTGAGCTGGTGTGTGTGAGCTCATGTGTGTGAGCTCATGTGTGTGAGCTGGTGTGTGAGCTCATGTGTGTGAGCTGGTGTGTGTGAGCTCATGTGTGTGAGCTCATGTGTGTGAGCTCATGTGTGTGAGCTGGTGTGTGAGCTCATGTGTGTGAGCTGGTGTGTGTGAGCTCATGTGTGTGAGCTGGTGTGTGAGCTCATGTGTGTGAGCTGGTGTGTGAGCTGGTGTGTGAGCTCATGTGTGTGAGCTGGTGTGTGAGCTCATGTGTGTGATCTGGTGTGTGTGAGCTCATGTGTGTGAGCTCATGTGTGTGAGCTGGTGTGTGAGCTCATGTGTGTGAGCTGGTGTGTGTGAGCTCATGTGTGTGAGCTGGTGTGTGAGCTCATGTGTGTGAGCTGGTGTGTGAGCTCATGTGTGTGAGCTCATGTGTGTGAGCTCATGTGTGTGAGCTGGTGTGTGTGAGCTCATGTGTGTGAGCTCATGTGTGTGAGCTGGTGTGTGAGCTCATGTGTGTGAGCTCATGTGTGTGAGCTCATGTGTGTGAGCTGGTGTGTGTGAGCTCATGTGTGTGAGCTCATGTGTGTGAGCTGGTGTGTGAGCTCATGTGTGTGAGCTCATGTGTGTGAGCTCATGTGTGTGAGCTCATGTGTGTGAGCTGGTGTGTGAGCTCATGTGTGTGAGCTGGTGTGTGAGCTCATGTGTGTGAGCTCATGTGTGTGAGCTGGTGTGTGAGCTCATGTGTGTGAGCTCATGTGTGTGAGCTGGTGTGTGAGCTCATGTGTGTGAGCTGGTGTGTGAGCTCATGTGTGTGAGCTGGTGTGTGAGCTCATGTGTGTGAGCTGGTGTGTGAGCTCATGTGTGTGAGCTCATGTGTGTGAGCTGGTGTGTGAGCTCATGTGTGTGAGCTGGTGTGTGAGCTCATGTGTGTGAGCTCATGTGTGTGAGCTGGTGTGTGAGCTCATGTGTGTGAGCTCATGTGTGTGAGCTGGTGTGTGTGAGCTCATGTGTGTGAGCTCATGTGTGTGAGCTCATGTGTGTGAGCTCATGTGTGTGAGCTGGTGTGTGAGCTCATGTGTGTGAGCTCATGTGTGTGAGCTGGTGTGTGAGCTGGTGTGTCAGCTCATGTGTGTGAGCTGGTGTGTGAGCTGGTGTGTGTGAGCTGGTGTGTGAGCTCATGTGTGTGAGCTCATGTGTGTGAGCTGGTGTGTGAGCTCATGTGTGTGAGCTGATGTGTGAGCTGGTGTGTGAGCTCATGTGTGTGAGCTCATGTGTGTGAGCTCATGTGTGTGAGCTCATGTGTGTGAGCTGGTGTGTGAGCTCATGTGTGTGAGCTGGTGTGTGAGCTCATGTGTGTGAGCTCATGTGTGTGAGCTGGTGTGTGTGAGCTCATGTGTGTGAGCTGGTGTGTGTGAGCTCATGTGTGTGAGCTCATGTGTGTGAGCTCATGTGTGTGAGCTGGTGTGTGAGCTCATGTGTGTGAGCTGGTGTGTGAGCTCATGTGTGTGAGCTGGTGTGTGAGCTCATGTGTGTGAGCTCATGTGTGTGAGCTGGTGTGTGAGCTCATGTGTGTGATCTCATGTGTGTGAGCTGGTGTGTGAGCTCATGTGTGTGAGCTCATGTGTGTGAGCTCGTGTGTGTGAGCTCATGTGTGTGAGCTGGTGTGTGTGAGCTCATGTGTGTGAGCTCATGTGTGTGAGCTCATGTGTGTGAGCTCATGTGTGTGAGCTGGTGTGTGAGCTCATGTGTGTGAGCTCATGTCTGTGAGCTGGTGTGTGAGCTCATGTGTGTGAGCTGGTGTGTGTGAGCTCATGTGTGTGAGCTCATGTGTGTAAGCTGGTGTGTGAGCTCATGTGTGTGAGCTCATGTGTGTGAGCTCATGTGTGTGAGCTGGTGTGTGAGCTCATGTGTGTGAGCTGGTGTGTGAGCTGGTGTGTGAGCTCATGTGTGTGAGCTCATGTGTGTGAGCTCATGTGTGTGAGCTGGTGTGTGAGCTCATGTGTGTGAGCTGGTGTGTGAGCTCATGTGTGTGAGCTGGTGTGTGAGCTGGTGTGTGAGCTCATGTGTGTGAGCTCATGTGTGTGAGCTCATGTGTGTGAGCTCATGTGTGTGAGCCGGTGTGTGAGCTCATGTGTGTGAGCTGGTGTGTGAGCTCATGTGTGTGAGCTCTTGTGTGTGAGCTCATGTGTGTGAGCTGGTGTGTGAGCTCATGTGTGTGAGCTGGTGTGTGAGCTCATGTGTGTGAGCTGGTGTGTGAGCTCATGTGTGTGAGCTCATGTGTGTGAGCTGGTGTGTGAGCTCATGTGTGTGAGCTCATGTGTGTGAGCTCATATGTGTGAGCTGGTGTGTGAGCTCATGTGTGTGAGCTCATGTGTGTGAGCTGGTGTGTGTGAGCTCATGTGTGTGAGCTCATGTGTGTGAGCTCATGTGTGTGAGCTGGTGTGTGAGTTCATGTGTGTGAGCTCATGTGTGTGAGCTGGTGTGTGAGCTCATGTGTGTGAGCTGGTGTGTGTGAGCTCATGTGTGTGAGCTCATGTGTGTGAGCTCATGTGTGTGAGCTCATGTGTGTGAGCTGGTGTGTGTGAGCTCATGTGTGTGAGCTCATGTGTGTGAGCTCATGTGTGTGAGCTGGTGTGTGAGCTCATGTGTGTGAGCTGGTGTGTGAGCTCATGTGTGTGAGCTCATGTGTGTGAGCTCATGTGTGTGAGCTGGTGTGTGAGCTGGTGTGTGAGCTCATGTGTGTGAGCTGGTGTGTGAGCTCATGTGTGTGAGCTCATGTGTGTGAGCTGGTGTGTGTGAGCTCATGTGTGTGAGCTCATGTGTGTGAGCTCATGTGTGTGAGCTGGTGTGTGAGCTCATGTGTGTGAGCTCATGTGTGTGAGCTGGTGTGTGAGCTCATGTGTGTGAGCTGGTGTGTGAGCTCATGTGTGTGAGCTCATGTGTGTGAGCTGGTGTGTGTGAGCTCATGTGTGTGAGCTCATGTGTGTGAGCTCATGTGTGTGAGCTGGTGTGTGAGCTCATGTGTGTGAGCTGGTGTGTGTGAGCTCATGTGTGTGAGCTCATGTGTGTGAGCTCATGTGTGTGAGCTGGTGTGTGAGCTCATGTGTGTGAGCTGGTGTGTGAGCTGGTGTGTGAGCTGGTGTGTGAGCTCAAGTGTGTGAGCTCATGTGTGTGATCTCATGTGTGTGAGCTGGTGTGTGAGCTCATGTGTGTGAGCTGGTGTGTGAGCTCATGTGTGTGAGCTGGTGTGTGAGCTCAAGTGTGTGAGCTCATGTGTGTGATCTCATGTGTGTGAGCTGGTGTGTGAGCTCATGTGTGTGAGCTGGTGTGTGAGCTCATGTGTGTGAGCTCATGTGTGTGAGCTGGTGTGTGAGCTCATGTGTGTAAGCTGGTGTGTGAGCTGGTGTGTGTGAGCTCATGTGTGTGAGCTGGTGTGTGAGCTCATGTGTGTGAGCTCATGTGTGTGAGCTGGTGTGTGAGCTCATGTGTGTGAGCTCATGTGTGTGAGCTGGTGTGTGAGCTCATGTGTGTGAGCTCATGTGTGTGAGCTCATGTGTGTGAGCTGGTGTGTGAGTTCATGTGTGTGAGCTCATGTGTGTGAGCTGGTGTGTGAGCTCATGTGTGTGAGCTGGTGTGTGTGAGCTCATGTGTGTGAGCTCATGTGTGTGAGCTCATGTGTGTGAGCTCATGTGTGTGAGCTGGTGTGTGTGAGCTCATGTGTGTGAGCTCATGTGTGTGAGCTCATGTGTGTGAGCTGGTGTGTGAGCTCATGTGTGTGAGCTGGTGTGTGAGCTCATGTGTGTGAGCTCATGTGTGTGAGCTCATGTGTGTGAGCTGGTGTGTGAGCTGGTGTGTGAGCTCATGTGTGTGAGCTGGTGTGTGAGCTCATGTGTGTGAGCTCATGTGTGTGAGCTGGTGTGTGTGAGCTCATGTGTGTGAGCTCATGTGTGTGAGCTCATGTGTGTGAGCTGGTGTGTGAGCTCATGTGTGTGAGCTCATGTGTGTGAGCTGGTGTGTGAGCTCATGTGTATGAGCTGGTGTGTGAGCTCATGTGTGTGAGCTCATGTGTGTGAGCTGGTGTGTGTGAGCTCATGTGTGTGAGCTCATGTGTGTGAGCTCATGTGTGTGAGCTGGTGTGTGAGCTCATGTGTGTGAGCTGGTGTGTGTGAGCTCATGTGTGTGAGCTGGTGTGTGAGCTCATGTGTGTGAGCTGGTGTGTGAGCTGGTGTGTGAGCTCATGTGTGTGAGCTGGTGTGTGAGCTCATGTGTGTGAGCTGGTGTGTGTGAGCTCATGTGTGTGAGCTCATGTGTGTGAGCTGGTGTGTGAGCTCATGTGTGTGAGCTGGTGTGTGAGCTCATGTGTGTGAGCTGGTGTGTGAGCTCAAGTGTGTGAGCTCATGTGTGAGATCTCATGTGTGTGAGCTGGTGTGTGAGCTCATGTGTGTGAGCTGGTGTGTGAGCTCATGTGTGTGAGCTCATGTGTGTGAGCTGGTGTGTGAGCTCATGTGTGTAAGCTGGTGTGTGAGCTGGTGTGTGTGAGCTCATGTGTGTGAGCTGGTGTGTGAGCTCATGTGTGTGAGCTCATGTGTGTGAGCTGGTGTGTGAGCTCATGTGTGTGAGTTCATGTGTGTGAGCTGGTGTGTGAGCTCATGTGTGTGAGCTCATGTGTGTGAGCTCGTGTGTGTGAGCTCATGTGTGTGAGCTGGTGTGTGTGAGCTCATGTGTGTGAGCTCATGTGTGTGAGCTCATGTGTGTGAGCTCATGTGTGTGAGCTGGTGTGTGAGCTCATGTGTGTGAGCTCATGTCTGTGAGCTGGTGTGTGAGCTCATGTGTGTGAGCTGGTGTGTGTGAGCTCATGTGTGTGAGCTCATGTGTGTAAGCTGGTGTGTGAGCTCATGTGTGTGAGCTCATGTGTGTGAGCTCATGTGTGTGAGCTCATGTGTTTGAGCTCATGTGTGTGAGCTGGTGTGTGAGCTCATGTGTGTGAGCTGGTGTGTGAGCTCATGTGTGTGAGCTGGTGTGTGAGCTGGTGTGTGAGCTCATGTGTGTGAGCTCATGTGTGTGAGCTCATGTGTGTGAGCTGGTGTGTGAGCTCATGTGTGTGAGCTGGTGTGTGAGCTCATGTGTGTGAGCTGGTGTGTGAGCTGGTGTGTGAGCTCATGTGTGTGAGCTCATGTGTGTGAGCTCATGTGTGTGAGCTCATGTGTGTGAGCTGGTGTGTGAGCTCATGTGTGTGAGCTGGTGTGTGAGCTCATGTGTGTGAGCTCATGTGTGTGAGCTCATGTGTGTGAGCTGGTGTGTGAGCTCATGTGTGTGAGCTGGTGTGTGAGCTCATGTGTGTGAGCTGGTGTGTGAGCTCATGTGTGTGAGCTCATGTGTGTGAGCTGGTGTGTGAGCTCTTGTGTGTGAGCTCATGTGTGTGAGCTCATGTGTGTGAGCTGGTGTGTGAGCTCATGTGTGTGAGCTCATGTGTGTGAGCTGGTGTGTGTGAGCTCATGTGTGTGAGCTCATGTGTGTGAGCTCATGTGTGTGAGCTGGTGTGTGAGTTCATGTGTGTGAGCTCATGTGTGTGAGCTGGTGTGTGAGCTCATGTGTGTGAGCTGGTGTGTGTGAGCTCATGTGTGTGAGCTCATGTGTGTGAGCTCATGTGTGTGAGCTCATGTGTGTGAGCTGGTGTGTGTGAGCTCATGTGTGTGAGCTCATGTGTGTGAGCTCATGTGTGTGAGCTGGTGTGTGAGCTCATGTGTGTGAGCTCATGTGTGTGAGCTGGTGTGTGAGCTCATGTGTGTGAGCTCATGTGTGTGAGCTCATGTGTGTGAGCTGGTGTGTGAGCTCATGTGTGTGATCTCATGTGTGTGAGCTCATGTGTGTGAGCTCATGTGTGTGAGCTGGTGTGTGAGCTCATGTGTGTGAGCTGGTGTGTGAGCTCATGTGTGTGAGCTCATGTGTGTGAGCTGGTGTGTGAGCTCATGTGTGTGAGCTCATGTGTGTGAGCTGATGTGTGAGCTCATGTGTGTGAGCTGGTGTGTGTTTGTGAGTGTGTGTGAGCTGGTGTGTGTTTGTGAGTGTGCGTGTGTGCATCTAGCTCAACAAGCCAGGTGCATAAGGTGTTTGTAAAGGTCCACAACATGGAGAAGGCTTTCGTAGTTAGTGCACCATGTCCAGTGGCATCGTGTAAATCCTTCGGCCACTCCAAAATCGGATGGATTTTGTGGAATTCCTGCCGGTGTGGCAGCCACTCACCTACGGAGTATCGGAATCGGAATCCGTTGTATTGCACAGAGCTGTCCGAATGGAAATGCACGTAGACCTGGAAACCAAAGGTGAAGGGGATTCGGAATGTCCGCCCACGCTTCAGGGTCCCGGTGAGAGTCACTCGCACAGTCCTGGTGTCCAAGTGGTTCTGGACCCCGAGGTTTACCCAGTCACGATCCTCCTCCAGGTGGAAGTCGTCCACGGTGATCACTACGGCTGGAGACCGGACACATGCTCAGCCGAGCACATACAGATAGACAATCGCATAGGTGACAAGCAGCGCAGGAGTTGCATTTGTTCCCACCCCACCCAACTCAGCCTCTTTAGGTGACCTTAGGGACCCGTACTCGCTGGAGTTTAGAAGAATGAGCAGTCGTTTCACTGACACCTATTGAATATTGGTATGCCTAGACAGAGTGGATGTGGAGAGGATGTTTTCCATGGTGGGGGAGTCTAAGATCAGAGGGCACAGCCTCAGAATAGAGGGACATCCATTTCAAATGAGATGAGGAGGAATTTCTTTAGCCAGAGGCTGGTGGATCTGTGGAATTCATTGCCACGGTGACTGTGGAGACCAAGTCATTGAGTATATTTAAAGTGGAGGCTGATGGGCTTTTGATTAGTAAAGGGGTCAAAGGTTATCAGGAGAAGGCAGGAGAATGGGGTTGAGAGGGATAATAAATCAGCCATGATGGAATCACAGAGCTGACTTGATGGGCCGAATGGCCTAATTCTGCTCTGCCTATGGTCTTATGGACATGATTGGGGACAAAAAATAAAATCCAATGAGTGACAGTTCTGTGGTTGTAAACAGCTTGTTATTGAGAGAGGTCAGCGGAGGATGGCCAGACTGGTTCAAGCTGACAGGAAGGTGACAGGAACTCAAATAACCACACATGACAACAGTGGTGTGCAGAAGAGCCGTGAAGTGGATGGGCCACAGCAGCAGAAGGTCACTGCTCCCTTTGTGTGTGGAGGAAGTACACAATGCGGCAGTTAATCAAACACCGTTCCACTGAGGCTGGGAGTCAGGAGACAGCGTCCAAACTCCAGGTGAGTTATTTGGGCAGCACCCACGTACAACTGAGTAAGAATACAGAGATGATGATTTTGATGGTGCAGACATAAGAAAGGCAACACGGGATTGTGGATACGCGCCCCAGGCCAACTGAACAACTCCACCAAAAAACAAAATGGCTGCCCCAATGTGGTCCTAGTACATTTCAAAATTAAACACAGCAGTGCTATCAAAGACAAAGTTGGCAGCTCTATACTTAAAAATATAAGCCTGAACAACGAACATAAACTTGTGGGCACTTTATTAAGTGCAGGAGGTACCCCATAATGTGGTCACTGAGTGTAGGGTGTGGGTGAGAGGGTAGAGCTGAGTTGGTGACATGAGTGATGGGAATAAGGGCAGAAAAAGGGACGGGGTCAGTATGGGATTGATGGGCCAAAGGGCCTGTTTCTATGCTGTGTTTCCCTGTGACTGCCTGAGCCCATGGGGCAGACATTTGCCCCAAAGCTGGGCCCACGTGGCACCCCTGAGGAATTTCAACCCTACGCAGATGTAGCCATCTGCCATCTCTCTCTGACACTACCTCAGTCCAGTCGTTTCCATCCTCACTCTCTGCTAACCCACCTCTCCCTCTTCTCTCCCTGTGACTGCATCCTCGACTTCCTCATCAGAGAGTGTGGACTGGAAATAACATCTCACTGTGGGGATAATTTCACTCGACCACCCCCCCCCCCCCGAACTGGTTCCACAGCCTGTGATCTAATTTTCAAGGACTCTTCATCATGTTCACAATATTTATTGCTTATTTATTTATTATTATGTCTTTTTCCCCGTGCTTTTTTGCATTTGCACATTTTGCTGTTTTCTGCACATTGGTTGGTTGTCTGTCCTGTTGGGCAGGGTCTTTCACTGACTCTATTGTGTTTCTTGTATTTACTGTGAATGCCCACAAGTAAATTAAACTCAGAGTACATGATGACATGTGTGTACTTTGATAAAAAGCTTACTTTGAGGTTTGAAACCTCTCCATTCCTGAGTCCATTGAATCATACAGCACAGAAACTGGCCCTTCAGCCCATCAAGTCTGTGCTGGCCATCTACCACAATCACTTTGTTCACTCTCTTCATATTCCTATCGGCTCTCCTCCTAATTCTACTAGCCAGCTACACACTAGGGCCAATTCACAGCCGATAACTCACCTACCGACCCGCGGGTCTTTGGGATGTGGGAGGGAACTGGAGCAAACATGTGGGAGGAAGCCGTTGGATTCGAGAGTGAAATTGTTATTTTCCCCACAGTTTGACCTTTCCTGTGCTTGCCTATGGGTGTATTGGTGTGTCCAAGGATCTCTGGTGAAGGGGCTTGTCGTGTCCATTCTGGAGAGCTCATATGCCTTTGGGCCCCCCCGGACTCTCAGCTCTCACAAACATGAGGAATTCTGGGGGTGCTGGAAATCCAATCCAAACACGTGAAAGTGCTGGAGGAGCTCGGCAGATCGAGTGTGGCTCCAAGTAACTGTTTTATGGGACAATGGCCTCACCTCAGTATTCCACTTCGACAGGCAGGCGAGACCAGGTGAGGGGAGCCGGTCGGCCTCATACCCAGGTGAGATAGGGCCGTGCCTGTCCCAGTGTGAAAATTCAGCTCTGCCGGACTGGGTGGAGGAGATCCATGTGACAGCCTACGGCCCAGAAAGTGCTACTGCAATAGGGAGGGAGGGAGGAATGGAATAGGGTGGGAGGGAGGGAGGGAGGAATGGAATAGGGAGGGAGGGAGGAAGGGAGGAATGGAATAGGGAGGGAGGGAGGAAGGGAGGAATGGAATAGGGAGGGAAGGAGGAAGGGAGGAACTGAATAGGGTGGGAGGGAGGGAGGAATGGAATAGGGAGGGAAGGAGGAAGGGAGGAATGGAATATGGAGGGAGAGAGGGAGGAATGGAATAGGGAGGGAGGGAGGAAGGGAGGAATGGAATACGGAGGGAGAGAGGGAGGAATGGAATAGGGAGGGAGGGAGGGAGGGAATAGGGAGGGAAGGAGGAAGGGAGGAATGGAATAGGGAGGGAGGAAGGGAGGAATGGAATACGGAGGGAGAGAGGGAGGAATGGAATAGGGAGGGAGGGAGGGAGGAAGGGAATAGGGAGGGAGGAAGGAAGGGAGGAATGGAATAGGGAGGGAGAAAGGGAGGAAGGGAATAATGGAATAGGGAGGGAGGGAGGAAGGGAGGAATGGAATAGGGAGGGAGGAAGGGAGGAATGGAATAGGGAGGGAGAGAGGGAGGAATGGAATAGGGAGGGAGGGAGGAAGG
Organism: Hemitrygon akajei; assembly: GCF_048418815.1. Taxonomy (NCBI): domain Eukaryota; kingdom Metazoa; phylum Chordata; class Chondrichthyes; order Myliobatiformes; family Dasyatidae; genus Hemitrygon; species Hemitrygon akajei. The sequence goes on from NC_133131.1 coordinate 71,635,391, forward strand.
GAGGAATGGAATAGGGAGGGAGGAAGGGAGGAATGGAATAGGGAGGGAGAGAGGGAGGAATGGAATAGGGAGGGAGGGAGGAAGGGAGGAATGGAATAGGGAGGGAGAAAGGGAGGAAGGGAATAATGGAATAGGGAGGGAGGGAGGAAGGGAGGAATGGAATAGGGAGGAAGGAAGGGAGGAATGGAATAGGGAGGGAGAGAGTAGTGGAGGGGAGAGGAAGTGGGTGAGAGAGAGGGAGTTGGGAAGAGGGAATGCAGAGAGGGAATGAAGTGATGGGGGAGATGGTAAATTTTTTTTTGTATCTGTTTTTACTCAGGAGAAGGGCGCAGAGTCTATAGAAGTGAGGCAAGCAGCATCGACTGCTATATAGATTACAGAGGAGGAGGTTGAATTGAATTGAATTGTCTTTATTTCTTACATCCTTCACATACATGAGGAGTAAAAATCTTTACGTTACATCTTCATCTAAATGTGTAATCATAGTAATTTATAATAAATAGAACAGTCATTGTAATATAGAGTACACTCAAATCAGCGTGAGTTCATCAGTCTGATGGCCTGGTGGAAGAAGCTGTCCCGGAGTCTGTTGGTCCTGATTTTATGCTGCGGTACCGTTTCCCGGATGGTAACAGCTGGAATAGATTGTGAAGCTTGCTATCTTGAAATAAACCCCCAGGGCTGACAAGGTTCCCTCAGACCCTGTGGGAGGCAAGTGCAGAAATTGCCGGGTCCCAGCAGAGATAGTTAAGTCATCCTTAGTGACAGGTGAGGTACCACATGGCTAGGGGATAGCCAAAGCTGTTAAAGAAAGGCTCTAAACAGAAACCAGGAATTATAAGCCGGTGAGCCTGAGAGCAGTTGTGGGTGAGTTATTGGAAGGTATTCTCAGGGACCAGATATATGAGTATTTGGATAGACAGGGACTGCTCAGGGATAGTCAGCATGGCTTTGTGCATGGTGGGTCATGTCGAACCAATCTCAGAGGAAGTTACCAGGAAAATGCATGAAGGCAAGACAGTGGATGTTGTCTGCATGGATGTTTGACAAGGGTTCGCATGGGAGGTTAGTTGATAAGTTTTAGTGGCTTGGCATTCAGGATGAGGTAGTAAATTAGATTGGACATTGGCTTTGTGGGAGATGCCATGGAGTGGTAGGAGATGCTTGCCTCTCTGACTGGAGGCATTTGACCAGTGGAGTGCTGCAGGGATCACTATTGGGTCCATTGTTGTTTGTCGTCTATCTCAACAATCTGGGTGATAACGTGGTGAACTGGAACAGCAAATTTGTGGATGACACCAGGATTGGGGGTGTAGTGGACACTGAGGAAGACTGTCATGGCTTGCAGTGGGATCTGGACCAGCTGGAAAAGTGGCAGATCGAATTTAAAGCAGACAAGTGTGAGGTGCTGCACTTTGGTAGACCAACCAGGGCAGGTCTCACACAGTGAATGCTAGTACACTGAGGAGTGTGGTAGAACAAAGGAAAATGGGAATACAGGGCTATAATTCTTTGCATATGTTGTTCCCTTATTCAAGAAAGGGAATAGAGATAGCCCAGGAAATTATAGACCAGTGAGTCTTACTTCAGTGGTTGGTAAGTTGATGGAGAAGATCCTGAGAGGCAGGATTTATGAACATTTGGGAGGCATAATATGATTAGGAATAGTCAGCATGGTTTTGACCAAGTCAGGTTGTGCCTTACGAGCCTGATTGAATTTTTTGAGGATGTAATGAAACACATTGATGAGGGTAGAGCAGTAGATGTAGTGTATATGGATTTCAGCAAGGCATTTGACAAGGTACCCCATGCAAGGCTTATAGAGAAAGTAAGGAGGCATGGGATCCAAGGGGACATTGCTTTGTGGATCCAGAACTGGCTTGCCCGCAGAAGGCAAAGAGTGGTTGTAGATGGGTCATAATCTGCATGGAGGTTGGTCACCAGTGGAGTACCTCAGGGATCTGTTCTGGGACCCTTACTCTTTGTGATTTTTATAAGTGACCTGGATGAGGAAGTGGAGGGATGGGTTAGTAAGTTTGCTGATGACACAAAGGTTGTAGGTGTTGTGGATAGTGTGGAGGGTTGTCAGAGGTTACAGTGGGACATTGATAGGATGCAAAACTGGGCTGAGAAGTAGCAGATGGAGTTCAACCCAGATAAGTGTGAGGTAGTTCATTTTGGTAGATCAAATATGATAGCAGAATATAGTATTAATGGTAAGATTCTTGGCAGTGTGGAGGTTTAGAGGGATCTTGGGGTCTGAGTCCATAGGACACTCAAAGCTGCTACGCAGGTTGACTCTTTGTTTATGAAGGCATACGGTGCCTTCATCAATTGTGGGATTGAGTTCAGGAGCTGAGAGGTACTGTTGCAGCTATATAGGATCCTGGTCAGACCCCACTTGGAGTACTGTGCTCAGTTCTGGTCGCCTCACTATAGGAAGGACATGGAAACCATAGAAAGGTTGCAGAGGAGATTTATAAGATGTTGCCTGGATTGGGGAGCATGCCTTATGAGAATAAGTTGAGTGAACTTGGCCTTTTCTCCTTGGAGTGACAGAGGATGAGAGGTGACCTGATAGAGGTGTACAAGCTAATGAGAGGCATTCATTTTGTTGTCAGAGGTTTTTTCCCAGGGCTGAAATGGCTAACACGAGAGGGCACAGGTTTAAGGTGCTGGAGAGTAGGTACAGAGGAGATGTCAGGGGTAAGTCTTCTATGCAGAGAGTGGTGAGTTCGTGGAATGGGCTGCCAGCGATGGTGGTGGAGGCGGATACAGTAGGGTCTTTTAAGAGACTCCTGGAGAGGTACATGGAGCTTAAAAAAATAGAGGGCTATGGGTAATCCTAGGTAATTTCTGAGGTAAGGACATGTTCGGCACAGCTTTGTGGGCCGAAGGGCTTGAATTTTCTATGTTTCTAAGACTGGGAGGAGATTTGACAGAGGTATTGAAAATTATGAGGAGTATAGATAGGGAAAATGCAAACCGGTTTTTTCCACTGAGGTTGGATGGAATTACAACCAGAGGTCATGGGTTAAGGGTGAAAGGTGAGAAGTTTAAAGGCACCATGAGGGGAAACCTCTTCACTCAGAGGGTGGTGAGAGCGTGGAGTGAGTTGCCAGCACAAGTGGTGCATGTGAGCTCCATTTCAACATTTAAGAGAAGATTGGATAGGTACATGGATAGTAAGGGCTATTGTCCCAGAGCAGGTTGATGGGAATAGGCTGTTTAAATGGTTCAGCATGGACTAGATGGGCCGAAGGACCTGTTTCTGGGCTGTACTTCTCTATGACTCGACGAGCTAGCGACAGCCCACAAGTGTCATTATGTTCCTGGCACCAACATAGCACACCCATAACTTCCTAACCCTTACTAACACATACGTCTTTGGACTGTGGGAGGAAACCAGAGCACCCAGAGGAAACCCACGTGGTCACGGGCAGACTATAGAAACCCCTTACAGACGGCAGTGGGAATCGAACCCTGACCTACAGCCGGCAGTGTAACAGCATTACAGCAACCGCCGTGATACCCTGCTGAGCTCTCTCTGTCATAGGCTAATTCTGATTGCTGGAATGTACTTTCTCTCTCTCGTGAGCAAGCGGGCTGTTGAAGTGGAGATTACCTGCTCGTCAAAAGCCACTGCCCCAAGCAAGCGAGGGATCATTGCAGCCTCTCATGGGTGGGCATTTAGCTGATGACATCATGGTGCAGGTAGAGTGTTAAATCCGGGGGGCATGCAGAGAGCACCCGCTCGCTGTTGTTTCGGGCACATGCTGAAGTGTGTTGCCGTGAGAGAGGATCCCAGCGCATACTTTAAATAAGTATTTGTAACTGAGTGAAACGGTTACCGAATGCTTAGTGTCTGTCTTGCCCTGTCAATAAACAGTTAATATACTTACCAGTAGTGAGTATCCTCTGTACCCACTCATTGAACGCACCAAACCAAATTTCACACAATTTCACACCAAACCACAACTTCCTAATTCTCATCTACATCCCGTCTTTCTTTGTGCTTTCTTCTTGCTCACTTTCTCACTGGAGAGTAAATCGGTTAACATTATCAATCACTCCGTTAGGAGCAGTGAATAACAGGTCTATCGTTAAAAGATTTACACCTTATTCGTGACTTCTGAAGAATCTCTTGATCAATGTCACTGGGTCGAACAAAATCCAGAAGGGAGTTCAGGAGGAGAACGTGCAAACTCTGCAAAGACAGTGGCCGAAACACAGGGATCTGCACCTGTGTGCCAGTGGCAATATTTACAATGCCAATGTTAGCCTGTACCCACCACATCATTGGGTCACCCTGTACCCGACAGTCTGTCACCCTGTACCCGTCACTGTGACACCCTGTACCTGACAGTCGGTCACCCTGTACCCGTCACTGTGTCACCCTGTCCCTGACAGTCGGTCACCCTGTACCCGTCACTGTGTCACCCTGTCCCTGACAGTCGGTCACCCTGTACCCGTCACTGTGTCACCCTTTACTCCAGTTAAGGCAAAACTATGGATTTATATGCACGCACAAAACAATGCCAGAGAAGAGGTCCCAGATGAAGGCTCTGAGCCGAAACAAGGATGTTTATGGATGCTGTCTGAGCTGCTGAGCTCCTTGAACATTTTGTGTTTTCATCTCCCATGTTCGTGGAGTTATTGATCTAGAGATGCAGCGTGGAGTCTGGCTTTCTGGCCCTCCCCCCACCCTGAACAACCCTGACTGATTCCTAACCCAGTGACAGAACAAACTACAATGACCTGCCCTGGGGGAGCAAACTGGAGGATGCGGAGAAAGCCTAAACATTCTACAGGGAGAACGTACAGGGACTCCTTACAGAACAGTGCTGGAATTCAACTCCGCTCCGAGCTGTAATAGTGTCTCGCTAACCACTGGACTGCCACGGTGCCCTTTTGAAGTTAACATAAATCTCTTCATATAGATTCACTGTGACTCTTTGCTTGTTCACCGCTCACGTTGACTAAATCAAGCGTGGTAGTGTAGCAGCCATGGGCGGTAAAGCGCTATCCTAGCACCCTCTGTTAGGAGTTCGTACTTCCTCCCAGAACTGCGTGAGTTTCCTACGGGTGCTCCGGTTTCCTCTCACAATCTAAAGTAGGTTAAATGGTCGTTGTGAATTGTCCCATGATTAGGTTAGGGTTAAATCAGGGGGTTGTGCGGTTCGAAGGGCTGGAATGTTTGTTCTACACCCTATCTCCAAGTAAATGAAAAAATTGCTGAAAACATGAACAGCTGGAATTTGTGTCGCCGTTGCTATAGTGTACAACAAGGAGAAGTGGTTTCCCCGACACGTACTCACCATCCACACTGACGTTGGTGGTCAGCTTGAGGAACCAGTAGACGTCCTGATTGGCTAGGTAGGTGTTTGGGTAGTTGGGGCTCTGGACGAACGCTGAGTGGTAGGAACATTGACTGTCAGGCAAGCACAAGGGGACTAGAAGGGCAAACATAGCCAGTTAGAACAGGAACTATAGCAGTAATATGTGTCAATAACCTGATGTCAAACACAGATCGTTCCTCCCACCCGTGCCTGCCCTGCTGTTAAATAACTTCGTGGCACATCTGATTTTAACCAAATTCCAATCATTCATCATAAAGCACTACAGCACTGAAACATCTAGTCCCATTGCCCACCATACTCCTCCCACCCATGTGTCTATCCAAATTTCTCTTCAATACTGAAATTGAAATTGCATCCACCATCAGCGCTGGCAGCTCATTCCACACTCTCACCGCCCTCTGAGTGAAGAAGTTCCCCTCATGTTCCCCTCAAATATTTCACCTTTCACCCTTAATCTAGTCTCACCCAACCTCAGTGGAAAAGGCCTGCTTGCATTTACCCTATCTGTACCCCTCATGATTTTGTATACCTTTATTAAATCTCTCCTGAATCTCTTATGCTTCAGAGAATAAAATCCTAACTGTTCAACCTTTCCCTACAATGCAGGTCCTCAAGTCCCAGAAACATCCTTATCATATATCATATAAATCATATAACAATCACAGCACGGAAACAGGCCATCTCGGCCCTCCTAGTCCGTGCCGAACTCTTAATCTCACCTAGTCCCACCTACCCGCACTCAGCCCATAACCCTCCACTCCTTTCCTGTCCATATACCTATCCAATTTTACCTTAAATGACACAACTGAACTGGCCTCTACTACTTCTACAGGAAGCTCATTCCACACAGCTATCACTCTCTGAGTAAAGAAATACCCCCTCGTGTTTCCCTTAAACTTTTGCCCCCCAACTCTCAAATCATGTCCTCTCGTTTGAATCTCCCCTACTCTCAATGGAAACAGCCTATTCACGTCAACTCTATCTATCCCTCTCAAAATTTTAAATACCTCGATCAAATCCCCCCTCAACCTTCTATGCTCCAATGAATAGAGACCTAACTTGTTCAACCTTTCTCTGTAACTTAAGTGCTGAAACCCAGGTAACATCCTAGTAAATCGTCTCTGCACTCTCTCTAATTTATTGATATCTTTCCTATAATTCAGTGACCAGAACTGTACACAATATTCCAAATTTGGCCTTACCAATGCCTTGTACAATTTTAACATTACATCACAATTTTTGTACTCAATGCTCTGATTTATAAAGGCCAGCGTTCCAAAAGCCTTCTTCACCACCCTATCTACATGAGACTCCACCTTCAGGGAACTATGCACTGTTATTCCTAGATCTCTCTGTTCCACTGCATTCCTCAATGCCCTACCATTTACCCTGTATGTTCTATTTGGATTATTCCTGCCAAAATGTAGAACCTCACTCTTCTCAGCATTAAACTCCATCTGCCAACATTCAGCCCATTCTTCTAACCGGCATAAATCTCCCTGCAAGCTCTGAAAACCCACCTCATTATCCACAACACCTCCTACCTTAGTATCATCAGCATACTTACTAATCCAATTTACCACCCCATCATCCAGATCATTCATGTATATTACAAACAACATTGGGCCCAAAACAGATCCCTGAGGCACCCTGCTAGTCACCGGCCTCCATCCCGATAAACAATTATCCACCAGTACTCTCTGGCATCTCCCATCTAGACACTGTTGAATCCATTTTATTACTCCAGCATTAATACCTAACGACTGAACCTTCTTAACTAACCTTCCATGTGGAACTTTGTCAAAGGCCTTGCTGAAGTCCATATAGACTACATCCACTGCCTTACCCTCGTCAACATTCCTCGTAACTTCTTCAAAAAATTCAATAAGGTTTGTCAAACATGACCTTCCACACACAAATCCATGCTGGCTACTCCTAATCAGATCCTGTCTATCCAGATAATTATAAATACTATCTCTAAGAATACTTTCCATTAATTTACCCACCACTAATGTCAAACTGACAGGTCTATAATTGCTAGGCTTACTTCTAGAACCCTTTTTAAACAATGGAACCACATGAGCAATACGCCAATCCTCCGGCACAATCCCCGTTTCTAATGACATCTGAAAGATCTCCGTCAGAGCTCCTGCTATCTCTACACAAACTTTCCTCAAGGTCCTGGGGATTATCCTGTTAGGACCTGGAGATTTATCCACTTTTAAATTTCTTAAAAGCACCAGTACTTCCACCTCTTTAATTGTCATAGGTTCCATAACTTCCTTACTTGTTTCCCACACCTTACACAATTCAATATCCTTCTCCTTAGTGAATACCGAAGAGAAGAAATTGTTCAAAATCTCTCCCATCTCCCTCGGCTCCACACATAGCTGACCACCCGGATTCTCTAAGGGACCAATTTTATCCCTCACTATCCTCTTGCTTTTAATATAACTGTAGAAACCTTTTGGATTTATTTTCACCTTACTTGCCAAAGCAACCTCGTATCTTCTTTTAGCTTTTCTAATCTCTTTCTTAAGATTCCTTTTACATTCTTTATATTCCTTGAGCAATTCCTTTACTCCATGCTGCCTATATCTATTGTAGACATCCCTCTTTTTCTGAACCAAGTTTCTAATATCCCTTGAAAACCGTGGCGCTTTCAAACCTTTAACCTTTCCTTTCAACCTAACAGGAACATAAAGATTCTGTACCCTCATAATTTCACCCTTAAATGACCTCCATTTCTCTATTACATCCTTCCCATAAAACAACTTGACCCAATCCACTCTCTCTAAATCCCTTCGCATCTCCTCAAAGTTAGCCTTTCTCCAATCAAAAAGCTCAACTCTAGGTCCAGTCCTGTCCTTCTCCATAATTATATTGAAGCTAATGCTATTGTGATCACTGGACCCGAAGTGCTCCCCAGCACATACATCTGTCAGACATAAATTTTGTCTCTACACTTTCAATCTTATTTACATCTTTCCAGTAGGTAGGTGACCAAAACTGCACACAATACTCCAAATTAGGCCTCACCCACATCTTATACAACTTCAACATAACATCCCAAATCCAGTACTCAATGTTTTGATCCGTGAAGGCCACAAAAGCTCTCTTTGTGATCCCATCCACCTATGACGCCATTTTGAGGGAATTGTGCATCTGCATTCCCAGATCCCTCTGTTCTACTCCTCAGTTCACTGTGTAAGTCCTAACTGCTTTGTCCCCCAGAGTGCAACACTTCACACTTGTCCACTTCAGATTCCATCCGTCATTTTTCAGCCCATTCCCCCCCACCTTAAAAACACTCAAAGACTCTGCACCCACCCCTGTTTATAAAAGGGAATTACAAAGACTCACTGCTCAGAGAAGCAGGGAGAAATCTTCTGCCTATGCAACCTATCAGGACCTTTTAGGACATTTATCAAACGCAAAGAAAATTTATTCTGAAGGTTCATAAGGTATATGTCACCACATTCTACCTTGAGATTCAGTTTCTTGCAGGCCTTTACAGGAAAATAAAGAATTACAACTGGATTTAAGAGAAGGTGTACATAAAGACCATAAGACATAGGAGCAGAATTAGGCTATTTGGCCGATCAAGTCTGCTCCACCATTCCATCATGGCTGATTTATTATCTCTCTGAATACCATTCTCCTGCCTTCTCCCGTACGCTCTGATGCTCTTACTAATTGAGAACCTATCAACTTCTGCTTTAAATAAACCCAATGATTTTGCCTTCACAGCCAGTTGTTGCAGTGAATTCCACAGATTCACCGCCCTCCAGCTAAGTAAGTTACTTCTAATTTCCGTTAACATTGACTATATCACAGTACAGGCCCTTCAGCCCACGATGTCGTGCCCACCTTTTAACCAACTCTAAGATCAATCCCGCCTACGTAACCCCCAATTGTTCCATTGTAAAGGGATATCCTTGTCTTCTGATTGTGGTGAAGTGCTCTATGATTCTATGACTCTGTACTGAATGATAAGTGATGGCAAGATGTGGCCTGGGAATGTGCACGGTTCTTTGATTTAAAACACTGAGATGTATGTTCCTACCTGTACAGTTCTGGACATCTTGATTCTCAACCGAGTCTCCATCGAAGCCCTTGTACACAGGTTGAGGGATCTTCACACCAGTGACACCTATCAGAAGGTTAGAGATGACTGCACAGCTCCACATGGCAACACAGACTGGGAGCTGATCTATGACTTTTCAAAAAGGGTTTGATGGTCAACTATGTACAATTCCTGGGTGTCACCATTTCTGAAGATCTAGTCTGGGCCCCACATATTGGTGCAATTACAAAGAATCACAGTGGCAATGCTTCATTAGGAGGTTGAGGAGGCTATCAAGCTCTGCCTTAGAAACACCCAACAACCCGGTCTCCACAGCTGCCTGTGGTAACAGATTCTACAAATTCACCACCCTCTGGCTAAAGAAATGTATCCACATCTTTGTTTTAAATGGACGCCCCTCTATCCTGAGGCTGTGCCCTCTTGTCGTAGACTCCCCACCATGGGAAACATCCTTTCCACATCTACTCTGTCTAGGCCTTTCAACATTCAGGAGGTTTCAATGAGATCCCTTCCCCCCCCCCCCCCCCCCATCCTTCTAAATTCTAGTGAGTACAGATCCAGAACTATCAAATGTTCCTCGTATGATAACCCTTTCATTCCTGGAATCATCCTTGTGAACCTCCTCTGGACCCTCTCCAATGCCAGCACATCTTTTCTAAGATGAGGAGCCCAAAACTGTTCACAATACTCAAGGTGAGGCCTCACCAGTGCCTTATAAAGCCTCAGCATCACATCCTTGCTCTTGTATTCTAGACCTCTTGAAATGAATGCTAAAATGGCATTTACCTTCCTCACCACTGACTCTACCTGCAAGTTAACCTTTAGGGTGTTCTGCACAAGGACTCCCAAGTCCCTTTGCATCTCAGCTTTTTGGATTTTCTCACCCATTTAGAAAATAGTCTGCACAATTGTTTCTACTACCAATGTGCGTGACCATGTATTTTCTAAACATTGTATTTCATTTGCCACTTTCTTGCCCATACTCCTTATCTGTCTAAGTCCTACTATCATCCTACCTATTTCCTCAACACTACCTGCCCCTCCATCGATCTAGTTATCATCTGCAAACTTGGCAACAAAGCCATCTATTCCATCATCTAAATATTTGATATCTAGCATAAAAGAAGTGGTCCCAACACCGACCCAGGCGGAACACCACTAGTCACTGGCAGCCAACCAGAAAAGGATCCTTTTATTCCCACTCGTTGCCTTTGACCAATCAGCCAATGCTCTAACCATGCCAGTAACTTTCCTGTAATACCATGGGCTCTTAACTTGGTAAGCAGCCTCATGTGTGTTCCTTGTCAAAGGCCTTCTGGAATTCCAACTATATAACATCTATTGCATCTCCTTTATCTATCCTACTTGTAATCTCCTCAAAGAATTCCAACAGGTTTGTCAGGCAGGATTTTCCTTTAAGGAAACCATCAGACTTTGTACTATCTTGTCCTGTGGCTCCAACTACTCCATCACTTCATCCTTAACGATTGACTCCAACAACTTCCCAACCACTGAGGTCAGGCTAACTGGTCTATAATTTCCTTTCTGCTGCCTTCCTCCTTTCCTAAAGAGTGGAGTGACATTTGCCATTTTCCAGTCCTCTGGCACCATGTCAGAGTTCAATGATTTTGAAATATCATTACTAATGCCTCCACAATCTCTACTGCTACCTCTTTCAGAAGCCTTGGGTGCAGTTCCTCTGGTCCAGGTGACTTATGTACCTTTAGATCTTTCAGCTTTTTGAGCACCTTCTCCCTTGTAACAGTAACTGCACTCACTTCTCTTCCCTCACATCCTTCAACAACAGGCACACTGCTAGTGTCTTCCACAGTGAAGACTGATGCAAAATACTCATTTAGTTCCTCTGCCATTTCCTTGTCTTCCGTTATTAATCTCTCTGGCCTCATTTTCTAGTGGTCCTATATCCACTCTCATCTCTCTTTTATTTTTTCTATACGTGAAAATACTTTTACTATCCACTTTGATATTGTTTGCTAGCTTGCTTTCATATTTCATCCTTTTCTTCCTAATGATTATTTTAGTTGTTCTCTGTAGGTTTTTAAAAGCTTCCCAATCCTCTGTCTTCCTGCTATTTTTGCTTTGTTGTGTGCCCTCTCTTTTGCTTTTACATTAGCTTTGACTTCCCTCGTCAGTCACAGTTGTACTTCATTTTTGGAATACATCTGTCCTGCACCTTCCTGTTTTTACCCAGAAACGCACGTCATTGCTGCTCTGTTGTCACGCCTGCCAGCATTTCCTCCCAATTTACTTTGGCCAGCTCCTCTCTCATACCACTGGAATTTGCTTGACCCCACTGAATTACTGCTATGTCAGACTTTACTTTCACCCTACCAAATTTCAAACCCATCCTGGCAACCACTCCTCTTTCAGATATGCAAACATTTGGAAATTCCGAGATTGATTAAGCAGAGGTATTGTAGTTTTGTGTCTAGATGATCAGGATAGGACTTTCACAATGCATGGCAGAACCATGGGGAGTGTTATAAGACCATAAGATATGGGAGCAGAAGTAGGCCATTCGGCCCATCAATTCTGCTCCGCCATTCAATCATGGCTGTTTCCAATTCTTCCAGTCATCCTCACTCCCCTGCTTTCACCCCATACCCTTTGATGCCCTGGATAATCAAGAACCTATCTATCTCTGTACTTAAGGCCTCCACAGCTGCTCTTGGCAACAAATTCCACAGAATTACCACCCTCTGACTAAAGTAATTTCTTCGCATCTCAGTTCTAAAAAGACGTCCTTAATACTGAAGTCGTGTCCTCTTGTCCTAGAATCCCCAGCCACGGGAAATAACTTTGCCGTATCTAATCTGTTGAGGCCTTTTAACGTTCAGAATATTTCTATCAGATCTCCCCTCATTCTCCTAAACTCCAGGGAATACAGCCCAAGAGCTGCCAGATGTTCCTCATACAGTAACCCTTTCATTCCTGGAATATTTCTTGTGGATCATCTCTCTTCCCATCTAAATAATAGTCTGCCCATTTATTTCTTTCACCAAAGTGCATGACCACACACTTTCCAATATTGTATTTCATTTGCCACTTCTTTGCCCCTAAACTATCAAAGTCACTCTGCAGGCTCTCTGTTTCCTCAACACTACCCACTCCTCCACCTATCTTTGTATCATTAGCAAATTTAGCCACAAATCCATTAATACTGTTGTCCAAATCATTGACATACAGCGTAAAAAGCAGCGGTCCCAACACCAACCCCTGTGGACTGGCTGCTGGTAACCAGCACTGGTAACCAGCAGCCAGCCAGAATAGGATCCCTTTATTCCTACTCTCTGTTTTCTGCTGATCAGCCAATGCTCCACCCAGGCTAGTAACTTCCCTGTAATTCCATGGGCTCTTAACTTACTAAGCAGCCTCAAGTGCGGCACCTTGTCAAAAGCCTTCTGAAAATCCAAGTACACCACATCTACTACATCTCCTCTGTTTACTCTGCTTGTAATTTCCTCAAAGAATTGCAGTAGGTTAGTCAGGCAGGATGTTCCTTTCAGGAAACCATGCTGGCTTTGGCCTATCTTGTCATGTGCCTCCAGGTACCCCATAATCTCATCCCTAACTATCAATTCCAACACCTTCCCAACCACCGATGTCAGGCTAACGGGTCTGTAGTTTCCTTTCTGCTGCCTCCCACCCTCTTAAATAGCTGAGTAACAGTTGCAATTTTCCAGTCATCCGGCACAAATGCCAGAATCTATTGATTCTTGAAAGATCATCATTAATGCCTTTGCATTCCCTCCAGATACTTCCTTCAGAACCAGACGGTGTATTCCATCAGGTACAGGAGATTTAGTCACCCTCAGACCATTCCTGAGCACCTTCTCAGTCGTAGTTTTCTCTGCACGTACGTCACTTCCCTGATACTCTTGAATGTCCAGTATACTGCAGATGTTTTTCACTGTGAAGGCTGATGCAAAATATGTATTCAATTCCTCTGCCATTGCAATATCTCCAGCGTCATTTTGTATTGGTCCTATATCTACCCTCGATTCTCTTTTACCCTTTATATACTTTAAAAAGCTTTTAGTATCTTCTTTGATATTAGTCGCCAGCTTCCTCTCATTATTCATCTTTTCCTTCTGAATGACCTTCTTAGTATCCTTCTGCAAGTTTTTAAAAGCTTCCCAATCCTCTACCTTCCCACTAGCTCTGGTTTCCTTGTATGCCCCCTCTTTTGCTTTTACTTTGGCTCTGACTTCACTTGTCAGCCATGGTAGTGTCCTTCTTCCCTTTGAAAATTTCTTCTTATTTGGAATTAATCTGTCTTGCACTTCCCTCATTTTTTGCAGGAACTCCAGGCATTGCTGTTCTGCTGTCTTTTCTGCAAATGTCTCTTTCCAGTCAACTTTGGCCAGTTCCCCTCTCATGCAATTATAATTTTCTTTATTCCACTGAAATACTGACATATTGGATTTGATTTTCTCCCTCTCAGATCTCAGTGTGAACTCGACCATATTGTGATCACTGTTCCCTAAGGGTTCCTTGACCTTAAGCTCTCTTATCACCTCTGGATCATTGCACAGCACCCAATCCAGCACAGCCGATCCCCTAGTGGGCTCAACAACAAGCTGTTCTAAAAAGCCATCCCTTAGACATTCTACAAATTCTCTCTCTTGAGGTCCAGTACTAACCTGGTTTTCCCAATCCACTTTCATGTTAAGATCTCCAATGATTATCATGACGTTACCTTTCTGACACGCCTTTTCTATCTCCTGCTGTAATTTGTAAACCACATCCCAGCTGCTGTTTGGAGGCCTGTGTACAACTGCCATTAGGGTCCATTTACCCTTGCCATTTCTTAACTCAACCCATAGAGACTCTACACTTTCTGATCCTATGTCATCGCCTTCCAATGATTTAATATTATTTCTTATACACAGAGCCACACCACCCCTTCTGCCTACTAACTTATCTTTCCAATACACCGTTTATCCTTGGACGTACAGCTCCCAATGGCAGCCATCCTTTAGCCAAGTTTCAGAGATGGCCACAATGTCATACTTGCCGATCTGTAGCCGAATTTCAAGATTGTCCATTTTATTCCTTATGCTGCGTGCATTCAAATACAACACTCTCAGTCCAGTATTTGTTGCTTTCTGTTTCAACTGCACCACGCCTCTATTGCCCTGTAACACATGCCACTGGCTTTGATTAAGCCTCATCTTCTGCCTGTTCTTTCTATAATCTTTGTTGCACGCTATCTTTTGATTTATTTCTGTTTTCCCCTTCCTCAGCCCTATCACTCCAGTTCCCATCCCCCTGCCAAATTAGTTTAAACCCCCTGTAACAGCCCTATCAAACCTGCCTGCTAGGATATTGGACCTGTTTGGGTTCAGGTGTAACCCATCCTTTTTGTACAGGTCGTACCTCCCCCAGAAGAGGCCCCAATGATCCAGGAATCTGAATCCCTGCTCCCTACACCAGTCTCTCAGCCACACATTAATATGCCTGATCATGCTATTCTTGCACTCGCTAGCACGTGACACAGGCAGCAAACCCGAGATGTCTACCCTGGAGGTCCTGCTTTTCAGCTTCCTACCTAACTCTCTGAATTCTCTCTTCAGGACCTCCTCCCTTTTTCTGCCTATGTCATTGGTACCAACGTGTACCAAGACTTCCAGCTGTTCACCCTCTCCCTTCAGAATACTCTGCACCCGATCTGAGACCTCCCGTACCCTGGCACCACACCATGCGGGTATCTCCATCAGGCTGACAGAACTTCCTGTCTGTTCCTCTCACTATGGAACCCCCTATGACTACCATATTCCTCATCTTCTTCTTTCCCTTCTGCACCACGGAACCAGGCTCAGGGCCAGAGACCCGATTGCCGTGGCCGTCCTCTGTCAGGTCATCCCCCTCAACGGCATCCAAAACGAGGTAACGATTACTGAGGGAGATGGCCACAGGAGTGCCCTCTACAATCTGAGCTTCCCTGACCATCACCCACTTGTCTAACTCCTGCAGCCTCAGGGAGACATAGCTATCAAGCAGTGGAATCTTGAGCACATGGTTCCCTGAAGACGATGTTGCCGATGGACAGGGTACAAAGAGGCCTGTAGGCATGCTGGCCTTCATCAGTCCTAACAAGTCAATGGACCTGTGGGAGGTTTTCCAATCCCCTCCTGCGCTGGCAGGCTGCTCATTCAGTGACCCTTAGAACCTTAGACCACAAGAAAATCGAATCAGCTTTGCTGCTCGTGCCTGTCTTCACCTTTCAACACTACCTTAATACATCAGTGCTCGGCTTCAAAGCTTCCTCTGTGCCAGGTCACCTCAAACCCCCAGTCCTTCTGGAACCCACTCTAAAACACTACTCAAGAACTACTTCAAGAAGCAACATCCATCAGCAAAGGTCCCCAGCATCCGGGCCATGTCATCTTCTCGCACCTACCATCGGGCAGGAGATACAAAGGCCTGAAGTCCCGCACCACCAGGTCCAACATCCCTTCAGCCACCAGTCCAGCAACACTCTGACCACTTTATACTACAATAGACCTTTTGCTTGTTCTAATTCTGACCTTTCTTGTAAACGCCGTGCATAATTTATGTTTAATCTGGCTTTTCTCTTGTGAATGCCGCCTATTGGCTTGCGTCCATGTGTAGCTGTGATGCTGTGGTAAGTGCATTTTTTATTGCACCCATGTCTACGTGGACTTGCAGAGATGACAGCAAACGCAACTTTGATGCTTTTGGATTTCTAATAATCCGGTGATTGATCGGAGAACTCAGGATTCACCGCCCTCTCTGAGAAGGAATTTCTGCATAGCCAAATTTACATGACCATCCCTTTTCCTGACAACTAAGTCCCCGTGCTTGACACACTCCCACAAAAAGATAAACTTTATTTGTCACCTGGAACATATGGCATTTGTGTGGAACTTACAAGCTCCTCACAGTAGCAGTGGGTATTGAACCCAAATCAGTGATGCATGGCAGTGTAAAGCATTTTGCTAACCACTACAATACTGTGCCATCCTACAACAAGACAACAGCAGAAAACTGATAAAACCCAACAGCCTGTGGGTACAGCACCAGCACAATGCCACTGTGCCACTTTGCTGTTGATGAATACAACGCCCCAACATTCTTCTGTTATACACTGTCACAACACGGATTCGGCAGCGCAGCAGATTTGGCAATTGCACTCGTGAATGTGCGTGTGTCAGTTAATTATTATTTCATTGTGATAGTATTTAACTCTAGTCCTTCCATCATAGTGTTTGTCGAGAATTGGACCCACTTGCCTGAGAAATCCGTCTGTCAACTGACTCTGAAGACTAGCAGTATTTGTTTCATATTTAGTTATTCCTTTCAGCCGCAGTGTAGGCTTCACTTTCCGTTTGAGAGTTTCACTTAACGGCCCTGTTTGGCCTAGTGTTTATTGTTTCCTTTTCCCTCTAACTCTGTTCGCATTAAAGTCTGTGAACTATCGGCCCACTTCAGTGTCTCTCACTCTGCACTTGGGCCATATCCGAACCCGGTGAGATAACCCTTTAGAACATAGAACATAAAACGGCACAGTACAGGCTCCTCAGCACACAATATTGTGCCAACCTTTTAACCTACTCTGAGCTCAATCCCTCTAACATAGCCCTCTATTTTTCTTTCATCCATGTGCCTATCTATGGGAGTCTTAAACATCCCTAATGTATCTGCCTCTATCACCACCCCTGGCAGGGGGTTCTATGCACCCACCACTCTATGTAAAAAACTTACCTCTGACATCCTGACTATACTTTCATCCAATCACCTTCAAGATATGTCCCCTTATATTAGCCATTTCTACCCTGGGGAAAAGTCTCTGACAGTCCACTCTATCTCTGCCTCTTATCATCTCACACTCCTCTATCAAGTCACCTCTCATCCTTCTTCACTCCAGAAAGTAGCTCACTCACCCTTTCCTCATAGGACATACTCTCCAATTGAGGCAGCGTGGTCTGGATTGGAGGGCATTGGTGCTGAACAAGATGGGATCCATCCCCGAGTGAGTTTGGTTGGGAGGTGAGTTCAGACTGTGGGGGTAGGGTGTGCAGTGATTATCTATCCCTCCCCTCACACCTTCTGCTTGAAGTTCTTCCACACCAGGAGATCCAGGACAGGATGCGAGCCCTTTCCCCATCCACGGTGACCATCTGCAGCCTGCTCCCCGCCCTCTGCCTGGTGCTGTCACTCGGTGTGCTGGCCGTGTGTAACTGGAGATACAAGCGGTGAGTGAGGAGTGCACTACCTGTCCGAGGGGCAGGGACCAGCACGGCAGGGAGCAGGTCCGTTGTCCATCCCTGACGCGGGAGCAGATGGGGTTCCCCATGAGAATCTGTCCACTCGATCTACACCTCTTATCATCCTGTACACTTTGATCAAATTAATAGGAACTGTAAATACAGTCAGTGGGCACGATGATGTTCACTGGTACACCTGCTTGTTAATGCAAATATCTAATCAGCCAATCATGTGTCAGCAACTCAAAGCATAAAAGCACGCAGACATGGTCAAGAGGTTCAGTTGTTGTTCAGACCAAACATCAGAATGGGGAAGAAATGTAATTTAAGTGACTTTCACCATGGAATGATCATGTGGATAGTCAGAGGCTTTTCCCCAGGGCTGAAATGGCTAGCACGAGAGGGCACAGGTTTAAGGTGCTGGGGAGTAGGTACAGAGGAGATGTCAGGGGTAAGTTTTTTACGCAGACAGTGGTGAGTGCGTGGAATAGGCTACCGGCAATAGTGGTGGAGGCGGATACGATAGGGTCTTTTAAGAGACACCTGGATAGGTACGTGGAGCTCAGACAAATAGAGGGCTATGGATAACCCTAGATAATTTCTAAGGTAAGGACATGTTCAGCACAGCTTTGTGGGCTGAAGGGCCTGTATTGTGCTGTAAATTTTCTATGTTTCTATGCTTCTATGAATGATTGTTGGTGCCAGACAAGGTGGTTTGAGTATCTCAGAAACTGCTGATCTACTGGAATTTTCACACACAACAGTCCAGAGTTTACAGAGAATGGTGTGAAAAACAAAAATAAACATCCAGTGAGCAGCAGCTCAGTGGGTGAAAATGCCTTGTTACTGAGAGAGGTCAGAGGAGAATGGCCAGACTGGTTCAAGCTGACAGGAAGGAGACAGTGACTCAAATACCCACACGTTACATCAGTGGCGTGCAGGAGAGCATCGCTCAACATGCACAACATGTCGAACCTTGAAGTGGACGGGCTACAGCAACAGAAGATCACGAACATACACCTTGTGGCCATTTTATTAGGTACTGGAGCTACCGAATAAAGTGGCCCCTTTGTGTAGTTCAAAGTAAATTTACTATCAAGGTACATATATGTCACCATGTACCAACCTGAGATTCATTTTTTTGCGGTCATTCACATTAGAACAAAAAAAAACCACAAAAGAATCAATAACACACAAAGAAAGATAAACAAGCAACCAATGCATAAAAGACAAACTGTGCAAATAAAATGAATAAACACTTCTTGGACTTTCTGCTGGGGACAGGTATCCATTTTAACTGACGTTTCAATGACAAACTTTGCCATCTTCATCAGGGATGATGCCTGAGCATGCCTGCTCTAGTGGTATATATACCCCTGTCGTCCACCCCTCCAGACAGGTTAGTCCTCAACAATGTAAGAAATTGATAATAATAATAGAAAGCGATCGAGAAAAGTTGCAAAGAAAATTAAGAAATGAAATGACAAATTTTAGAGAACACTATGTACACTTGAAAGCATTTAGGTTAACACTACCTAGGGCAGAAGGAGGAAGACAAATAACAAACATAAATAATCCACACAACTATCAGATAAAACATTGTAGGATATACAGGTGTCCTGCTTCCCCCCGCCTTTACAAAAGTAGAGCGTTCCTATGAAACCTTTCTTAGCCAAAATAGCGTAAGGCAAAGAATCATTAATTTATATGGGAAAAATTTTCTTAAAAGCAAAAATCCTCTTTGTAATGTGAGAACAGATTACTAATGTAGGTCTTTTGTAAAAGCGAAGTGGCATAAAGCAAATATTATTAAAGCGAGGGACACCTGTATTCCCGTCAGTGAAAACAGGATCCAGCACTCAGTATGAGCATATGCAATTTTGACAGCCTTAAAGCACAATGAAGAAATTATCACTACAGAAGGACAAGTTGACCAATGCAAGAGAAGGACCTTCCATGGAAGACATCCCCACAATGTGAGCAGACTAGATGTTGACAAGGAAGCATTGAACGCCAGGCTCAGAGTCGGAGACCTTGTCCCAGACACAGAGGGGTTCCTTGTGGCAACACAGGACCAGGTGATTAACACAAAAAAAATCAAAAATACATAATAAAAGACCAACCAATTCTAGACAATAAATGCAGAAAATGCTAAGAGAAACTAGAAACAATCCAACACATTACAGGATCCTGCAGCGGTTTAACTCAATCTGATTACTTACTCAGGCACAATCGAGTAGCAAACATCACTCACCAAAATCTTGCTTTGAAATACAAACTCATAAAAGAAATCATACCTTACTATAACTACAAGCGTGATCCACTTTTAGAGTCAGAGTCCTGCAAATTATATTATGGCCAATCCATTATTACAGATAGGACAATCCATAATAACTGTCTGGATATAATATTACAGGATAAACAAGCAAGAAGAACATTCTTAATAAATGTAGCTGTTCCAAACACACCTAACGTACAGAAATCAATGTGAAAAACACCAGAAGTATGCCGAGTTTAAAGAGGAAATTGAAACATGAACAGGGTATACATTGTCCCGACAGTGATATCTACAACTGGTATCATCCCAAAGGCACTACACAATCGCATTAAACAATTAGGCCTACACACCAATATTTAAGTAAATCTTCAGAAAGCCCCAATACTAAACACCACTAGAATAGTCTAAAAGTTCCTAGCGATTGAGAAATGAGCAGGCTTGGTTATATCTGTACATCAGGCTTTACCAGCTTCAGCTGAGAGAAAATAAAGTTCAAAGTTCAAAGTACATTTATTTTTGAGGTATTTATATTTATACAAACCTTGAGATTTGTCTCCTTACAGGAAGCCACTAAACAAAGAAACTGAAAAGAACCCACTAAGAAAAAAGAGATTTTGAGCTTCTCTCTCAAACACCCGACGTGCAGAGAGAGAAAAAGCACATTATGCAAACAATAAATGCAGGCAGATAGAAGTCTGAACAGAAGTCCACAAAGAAGGTCTGTCTAGCGCAGAGCGGATCAGCGAGCTGATCCAGCCTGTTCCTCATCTCAGAAGCCGACACCCTGACCTTTTCAATCAACCCAGTGCCTAAACAGCCATCCAGCCATGAGCCTGGGCCACATCCCCTAAATATGGCCTGTATCTGACCTTTCCGATTTGACCCAGTGCTTAAATTGTCATGCAATAATAATCAGATATGTAAATCTATATTTGCACTGTCGATCCTTGAAGTGGACGGACTGCAGCAGTGGAAAACTCGAGACATACACTCAGTAGTAACTTTATTAGGTACAGGAGGAATCTCAATTAGAGCAATCACCATTCTTCTTCAGCCCTAGCCTCATCATGGTACTCCTCTCCTTCATTTGCTTCTTCACCCCACTGTGTTTTTATGTTCAGTCTGTTTCACTCACCCTAGGTGAAGTCACCCATTCACCTTGTCAGGCAAAGTCACCCACTCACCCTGTCGGGTGAGGTCACTCGTTCACCCTGTCGGTCGAGGTCACCCGTTCACCCTGTCGGGTGTGGTCACCCACTCACCCTGTCGGGTGAGGTCACCCGTTCACCCTATCAGGTGTGGTCACCCACTCACCCTGTCGGTCGAGGTCACCCGTTCACCCTGTTGGGTGTGGTCACCCACTCACCCTGTCGGGTGAGGTCACCCGTTCACCCTATCAGGTGTGGTCACCCACTCACCTTGTCGGGTGAGGTCACCCGTTCACCCTATCAGGTGTGGTCACCCACTCACCCCGTCGGGTGAAGTCACCCGTTCACCCCTCTGCAGCTCACCCATCCCTTCAGTGGCTCAAGTTTTGGAGACAGAAACTGGGCAGCGACAGAGAGTGAGATGGAAGTTAGAAGAGAAGCTGTCGACTGTTTCTTTACCTTGAGTGAACGTAGGCAGCCAAAGGTACGCAGTGAACTGGCACACAGCACCGAGGTTGAACACAGTCTCCATCTCCTCTCTCCATCTTCAGCCTGTGAATCTGGCTATATTTAAACCCCAGTCCACAGCTGCGCTTCCCTTATCTCCTAGAAATACCTCAGTGACACACTAAATAAATAGACCTCTCAGTTTATTCTCTCAAATGTCAGCCTTTGAACACAGATCTGTACACCGTCTCTGGTTATGATAACACAGGCAGCAATGGCTCCAGTGGCCTGGGATCTGACGTAGCTGTGTTTATGTTGCAGCCTAGCCCTTCCCACAAAGACACTTTTGATCCGTGGACAACAGCGGCCTGCTCTGAACACTGAACAACCTTGTTGTTTCTTCTGCTGATGTCACTTTGACCCAAGAAAAGAAAGGGTGTTCAGTTCTGCACACAAGGTCTCTGTCCTCGTGACATTTCCTGGCCTGCTTGGATTTGACTGAGGTGGCGATGGAGTCTGTAACTATCAGGTGTTAAATGACAGCCCTGACATTTGGATGTCTTGCAGAAAGGCAACCATTCAATGCTTTGAACTCTTCCAACACAGAACACAAGCAGCACCAAAACATGAAATAACAATATAACAGAGTCCTTAAATGAGTCCTTAAACTCCTTCTGTTCAAGAGCCTGATGGTTGAGGGGTAGTAACTGTCCTTGAACCTGGTGGTGTGAGGCCTAAGGCTCCTGTACCTTCTTCCTGATGGCAGCAGTGAGAAGAGAGCATGGCCTGTGTGGTGAGGATCTTTGATGATGGATGCTGCTTTCCTACAGCAATGTTTCATGTAGATGTGCTCAATAGTTGGGAGGGTTTTACTCGTGTTGTACAGGGCCAAATCCACTACCTTTTGTAGGATTTTCTGCTCAAAGGCATTGGTGTTTCCTTACCAGGCCATAATGCAGCCAGTCAGCACACTTTCCACCACACATCTATGGAAGTTTGCCAAGGTTTTTGATGTCATCCCGAACCTCCACAGACTCCTGGGGAAGTAGAGGCACTGTCTTGCTTCGCAATAATATTTATTTGATGGGTCCAGGACAGGTCCTCTGAGATAGTGAAACCCAGGAATTTAAAGTTACCTCTGATCCTCTGATGATTACTGGCTCATGGACCTCTCGTTTTCTTCTCCTGAAGTCTACAGTCAGTTCCTTGGTCTTGCTGACATTGAGTGAGAGGTTGTTGTTATTACACCACTCTGCCAAGTTTTCAATCTCCCTCCTGTATGCTGATTCATCTCCACCTTTGATACAGCCTACAACAGTGGTGTCATCAGCAAACTTGTATTTAGTGTTGGAGAGTATATAGCCACAGTGTCATAGGTGTAAAGCGAGTAGAGCAGTGGGCTAACTACACATCACTGGGGTGCTCCTGTGTTGATGGACATTGTGGAGAAGATGTTTTTACCAATCTAAACTGACTGGGGTGTACAAGTAAGGGAATCCAGGATCCAATTGCACAAAGGGGTATTGAGGCCCAGGTCTTGGAGTTTACTGATTAGTTTTGAGGGGATGCTGGTGTTAAATGCCGAGCTGTAATCGATAAAGAGCATCCCGATGACATCTTTGCTGTCCAGATGTTCCAGGATCGTGTGAAGAGCCAACGAGATACTGTCACTTAGACAGGTTACCGTGCTCTTCTTGGGCACCGGTACGACTGAGGCCTGAAGCCAGGTGGGTACCACACACTGCCAGAGTGCGAGGTTGAAGGTATTCACCAGCTAACTGGTCGGGACAGGTCTTCAATACTCGAGCAGGAACTCCATCCAGACCAGATGCTTTCCTTGGATTCACTCTCTTGAAAGCAGCCCTTACGTCATCTTCAGATAGTGAGACTAAAGGATCATCGGGAGACATGGTGGTACGCGATAGTTCCTCTCAGTTCTGGTGATGGAAGCACATTGAGCTCATCTGGAAGTGAAGCTCTACTGTCCCCTATGTCACAAGATTTAGCTTTGTAGGAGGTTCTGGCATTCAAACCCTGCCACAGCTGTCGAGCTTCCCTCATTGATTCCAGTCTAGTCCGGAGTCTCCACTTCGCCAGAGAGGGGGTTTTCCAGAGACCACACCCGCTCCTCTTGTAGCATTCTTGTTCTCCAGACTTGACTACCTCTGATCTGGCTCTCAGCAGGTTCCGGGTTTCATTGTTCATCCAGGGTTTCTGAGTGGGGAAAACCCTGAACAATTTCACACTCATCCACATCTGTTTTAATAAAGTCCGTAACAACCCTGGGGTAGTCATTCAGACCCTCAGATGAGTTCTTGAACACAGCCCAGTCCACTGATGCAAGGAAATCCTGTAACCATTCCTCAACCCCCTGCAACCATCTCTTGGTTGTCTTGATCTCTGGAGCCTTGCTCTTTAGACTCTGTCTGTATGCAGGTAGCAGGAGATCAGCCAGATATTCTGATTTGCCAAAATGCTGGCTTGGGAAGGAAGGATAGGCATTCCTTTTCGTAGTGTAGCCGTGGTCTAGTGTGTTGGCACCTCTTGTGCGTACAGGTTATGTGCTGGTGATAAATGAGCAGGGTTTTCTTCAAACCTGTGTTTCAAGTCACCGACTATAATTGGAAATGCATCAGGATGGGCAGTTTCTTGTTTACAAACAGCATCGTGCAGTTTCGCGAGTGCTTGCTTATAATCGGCTGCTGGTGGGTATGTAATAGGATCACAGATGAGAACTCCTGAGGCAAATACAATAGTCTATATTAAATCATTGGTTGCTCTAAGTCAGGGGAACAAGAAGTCGACATAACCCCAATGTCCATGCATCGAGAATTGACTAAAAAGCATACACCGCCACCTCTGTCCTTACCAGAATTCCAGGTTTGATCCATTCTGAAAACCATAAAACCGTCCTTGTTTTATTTTTAAAGAACTTCGTGCAACAAATGCCTGATCAAGTTCACATAGCCCACACTAATGCATCCTGAAGGTCTACAAGGAGTTTGCTAAAATGGCTGATGGTCTATGTTAATCTAGGCGGCAGTGCATCATTCCTCCTCCTTTCTCGACCTCAATAAGCTCAGTCAGCAAAGCCTCCAGGCAGACGACACCCGGCCTGTGTTTTACCACGCTCGCTTTGGTGGGAACGCGAGGAAGTGCCAATCGCCTTACAGCTTCGACAGTGTCAGCGCATCGGGACGTCATGCTTCCAAGTTCCTGCCTGATAGCCTCATATTTCCCCTTATTCCAATTAAACGTTTCCCTAACTTGTCTGTTCCTATCCCTCTCCAATGCTATTATAAAGGAGATAGCATTGTGATCACTATCTCCAAAATGCTCTCCCATTGAGAGACCTGACACCTGACCAGGTTCATTTCCAATACCAAATTAAGTACAGTCTCTCCTCTTGTAGGCTTATCTACTTATTGTGTCAAGAAACCTTCCTGAACACAGCTAACAAATTCTACCCTAAAACCTTCACTCTAGGGAGACGCCAATCAATATTTGGGGAATTAAAATCTCCCACCACAACAACTCAGTTATTATTACTCATTTCCAGAATCTGTCTCCCTATCTGCTTCTTGATGTCCCTGTTACTATTGGCTGGTCTATAAAAAACACCCAGTAGAGTTATTGACCTCTTCCTATTCCTAACTTCCACCCACAGAGACTTCGTAGACAACCCCTCCATGACTTCCTCCTTTTCTGCAGCCGTGACACTATCTCTGATCAACAGTGCCATGCCCCCACCTCTTTTGCCTCCCTCCCTGTCCTTTCTGAAACATCTAAAGCTTGGACCTCGAAGTTGCCATTTCTACCCCTGCACCATCCAAGTCTCTGTAATGGCCACAACATCATAGCTCCAAGTGCTGACTCACGATCTTATCTCATCCGCTTTGTTCATGATGCTTCTTGCATTAAAATAGACACATCTCAAACCTTTGGGCTGAGCGTGTCCTGTCTCTATCACCTGCCTATCCTCCCTCTCACACTGTTTCCAGCTTTCTCTATTTGTGAGCCAACCTCCCTTCCCTCCATCACTTCAGTTCGGTTCCCAACCCCCAGCAATTCTAGTTTAAACTCTCCCCAATAGTCTTAGCAAACCTCCCTGCCAGGATATTGGTCCTCCTCAGATTCAAGTGCAACCCGTCCTTTTTGTACAGGTCACACCAGCCCCAGAAGAGGTCCCAATGATCCAGAAATCTGAATTCCTGTTCCCTGCTCCAATCCCTCAGCCACACATTTATCCTCTACCTCACTTTATTCCTATACTCACTGTCACGTGGCACAGGCAGTAATCCCAAGATTACTAACTTTGAGGTCCTGCTTCTCAACTTCCTTCCTAACTCCCTGTAGTCTGTTTTCAGGACCTCTTCCCTTTTCCTACCTATGTCGTTGGTACCAATATGTACCACAACCTCTGGCTGTTTTCCTTCCCAATTAAGGATATCGTAGACGTGATCAGAAACATCTTGGACCCTGGCACCTGGGAGGCAAACTACCATCTGTGTTTTGTTCCTGCTTTCACAGAATCGCCTATCTGACCCTCTAACTATAGAGTCCCCCATCACTGCTGCCATCCTCTTCCTTTCCCTACCCTTCTGAGCCACAGGGCCAGACTCTGTGCCAGAGGCGCGACCACAGTTGCTTCCCCCAGGTGGGCCATCCCCCCAACAGTACTCAAGCAGGAGTACTTATTGTTAAGGGGGACAGCCACTGGGGTACTCTCTAGCACTTGTTTCTTGCTCTTTCCTCTCCTGACTGTTACCCACTTCTCTGTCTCCCCAGGCCCCAGAGTGACTACCTGCCTGTAACTCCTCTCTATCACCTCCTCACTCTCCTTGACCAGACAAAGGTCATCGAGCAGCATCCCTAATTCAGTCTCTAAGGAGCTGCAGTTCAACGCACCTGGTGCAGATGTGGTTGTCCGGGAGGCTGGAAGACTTCAGGACCACCCACATCTGACACCGAGCACAGAAAACCGGGCTCTCGCACATACTTTCTTTCTTTATTTTAAACAGATAACCCACCTGGCCTTGACCCTTTATCGCCGAAGCCCCGTTGAGCCAAAGACTTCCTACTCTGTCTCCCTTTACTCTGTCGCCCACTCTGTAAATCAGTCTTCCTTTTAAACTCTTCCTGCTGTTCTCATTGGCCGACCTCCACGCGCTTGCGCAGTCATGCCCCGTTTAAACCGCTGAAGAAATAACCATCACCTTTTCAACTCTGCTCGCTTTTAAACTCTTCCCACTGTTCTCATTGGCTGACTCCACGCGCTTGCGCAGGTAGTCAGAGGCTTTTTCCCAGGGCTGAAATGGCTAGCACGTGAGGACACAGTTTTAAGGTGCTTGGAGGTGGGTACAGAGGAGATGTTAGGGGTAAGTTTTTTACGCAGAGAGTGGTGAGTGTGTGGAATGGGCTGCTGGCAACGGTGGTGGAGACGGATACGATAGGGTTTTTAAAGAGACTCCTGGATAGGTAGAAGGCTATGGGTAACCCTAGGTAATTTCTAAAGTAAGTACATGTTTGACAGAGCATTGTGGGCTGAAGGGCCTGTATTGTGCTGTAGGTTTTCTATGTTTCTACTGTAACCCTCAGGTTCGTTCAGCTCGAGTTTGTCTAGGGGAAAACAGCCTCTGGCCCTGCCAAATCATGTTTGTGTGGATGCCGTGTAATGTATCGCCCAGTTACAAACCCACAACGCAAAATATCAGACAGTACACCATATGCAATTAAATGATTGAACTTTATAAATCTTAATGTGAATGTAGGGTCAGTAATGAAAATAAAAAAAGGGCCCATTTCAAGGAAAACTCAAAAGTTCATGTTGGAGCCATTCTTCCACCATCGATCTCCAAGCGTTTCCGACCTTCGGACTCTCAGATCCCAGTCCACTCGGTCCGGTGGTCTACCAGCTCTCTCCACATGTGTCTTCCCTCTTCATCTCTCCTCGACAAAGACTGCAAAAGGTTTCCTTCCAGATTCACAAGACAGAGCAACAATCTCCTGATTGGCTAACATGCACAGTCCTGTTATCTCCAGCCATAACCCAAACGTTGCTGCTACAGAGAAACTGTTACCTCAGCAGTGAACATTACAGAGAAGCCATTACATTAGCAGCGAATCCTTACAGTGTGTTACACTATGTTTCACACTTTCCACTATAGTCACAAAACATGGGGTCGAACACCACATTTTCACAACTAGCATGCCAGTCCAAGCCTGTGCACTTAGACTGAACTCAGAAAAGCTGGTAACCGCGAAGGCTGAGTTTGCTAACATGGAAAGACTTGGCGTTGCACGCCAGTCTAATAGACCCTGGGCTTCACCCCTCCATATGGTCCCTAAGTCCAATGGTGGTTGCTGCCAATGTGGCGTTTACAGACGCCTTAATGAGGTCACCACCTCGATTGTTACCTGGACCCACACAGCCAAGACTCTTCAGCACATTTAGCTGGATAGTCAATTTTTTCCAAATTCCATCTGGTTGTGGCTACCATCAGGTGCCTGTGTGCTCGGAGGACATCCCCAAAACGGCTGTGGTAATCCTGTTAGGGATTTTTGAGTTTCTGACCATGCCATTTGGACTGAGAAATACTGCACAGACTTTCCAACAACCGATGGACTCTATTAAAGACTTAGATTTCTTTTTCTTTACCTGGATGACGTGTACATATCACCAGCTCATCAAAATCCAAACACGAATCTCATTTCTACACACTGTTTGAGCGCTTAAGCCAACCCAGGTTGATTATTAACCTCACTAAATGCCAGTCTGGGTTGTCAACCTTTGACTTTCTCAGCCATCGCTTCTCCGCAGAAAGTACAAAATGCCTCCCATCAAACGTAGCCGCTATTTTGGATTTCCCACACTACTAAAAAGCTACAGGAGTTTTTAGGCATGGTGACTTTCTATCACCACTGCTGAACCGATGCTCCCCCTGTATAGTGTACTTAAAGACAATACCCCTAATCACGTGCTTGACAGGTCAGCGGATATGATCAGGGCATTTGATAATATCAAATGAGCTCTTCCCTACACAACCCTACTGCGCACCCGCTCCGCAATGCATCCATAGCCGTTACTACCGACACCTCAGACTGTGCTGAGGAGCAGTGTCTGAACATTCGGTCGGAGACATGTGGCAGCAGCTCACCTTCTTCAGGCAGTAGCTCCACCTCCTCGAAATGCATGTTTGACCGTGAGTTTCTCGGTCTCTGCCTGGCTGAGTGCCATTTTTGTTTTCTTCTAGAGGGTCACCATTTCGCAGCGTTCTCTGGTCGCAAACTCCTCGTACATGAGGTGGCCAAAATATCAGACCTTTGGTCTGCACAGCAGCCTGATGAACTGGCCTACACATCAGAGTTCACAACTGATATACAACATATCACAGGGAGAAAATAATGCCGTGGCTGATTGCCTCTCACGGCCAGCCGTTGGGGCTGTACACACAGGGGTTGACTATGCCGGTATGGCAGCCGACCAAGCTACTGACCCAGAGGTCCAGGCTTACCGAACAGCACAGACAGGCCTGCGGTTGGCTGACATTAAGTTTGGAGAAACTAGGGTTTCTCTCCTCTGTGATCTATCAACCAGTCACCCTTGCCCCATGGTGCCCGCAAACTGGAGACGGACTGTTTTCGACACCATACATGGCTCATTGCATATGGGCCTCACAGAAACTGGTTGCACTAAGGTTTTTGTGGTATGGCCTTAGGACGGATGTGCATGTTTGGACTGCAGCCTGTGGAGTGGCAGGGGGCCAAAATTAGCCTTCATGTTCTGACACCATTGGTACCTTTTGAGGTCCATGAGAGATGTCTTGACCTTGTTGGTCCTCTTCCCCTTCCCGCAATTTCATACATCCCCTTACCATGGTAGACCGTACCACCAAGTGGCCAGAGGTCATCTGTCCAGCATCGACGACGGCTGCAGACCTGGCTCGGGTGTTCATCAGCACCCGGCTTGCTCAGTTTGGCACCCTATCTGATATCTCCTCTGACCACGGTCCCCAATTCATACCAGACCTCTGGACTCTGATGGCATTAGGCTACGTATCACCCGCAGTCCAATGGCCTATGTGAGTGGTATCACCGCTCCAAAAAGGTTGTCCTGAGTATTGGCATGATCATCTCCTGTGGGTCCTGCTGGGGCCCAGAACAGCTCCACAAGAGGACCTGCAGAGTTGGTATACGGGCAGCCCTTATGAGTGTCAGGTGATTTTATTCCTAGTCAGCTTCTCAACGGTGTTCCATATTCTTCGGTAATTTCATTCCTTTGCACCTATTTCTACACCATCTCCCCACCTTGGGTTCCTGTTGACCTATAGTCTGACTTTTTGTGTTTGTTTTTGTGTTGGAGTTCACTTTAAGAGGCTGGTCGGATGTGATGATGTAATTACGAAAGGTTCTCTTTGTGTTCAGTGTTTGAATTCAAATAAAAGAATTGTTACTGCTTTTCTGATGCATAAAGTGCATTTTGTTTGCACAAACCCACATAATAAGGCATTGGCCACACTGCATTTGGAACATTGCAAGCAACTCTGGGCCCCTTTCCTCAGAAAGGATGTGTGAATGTTGGAAAGGGTTCAGAGGACGTTCACCAGAATTATCTTGGGAACTAAAGGGATTATGCATGAAAAATATTCGGTGTCTTGGCGCCTGTACTCGTTGGAGTTTAGAAGAATGAGGAAGGATCTCACTGAAACTTATCAAATATTGGAAGGCCTAGATAGAGTGGACGTGGAAAGGATGTTTCCTATAGTGGGAGAGTCTAGGAGCAGAGGGCACAGCCTCAGAATAATAAGATTCCCCTTTAGAACGGTGTTGAGGGAATTTCTTTCGTCAGAGGGTGGCAAACCTGAGGAATTCATTGCCATGTGTGCCTATGGAGCCCACATCCTTGGGTATATTTAAAGAGGAGGTTGATAGGCTCTTGATTGGTAAGGAGATCAAAGGTTATGGGGAGAATGCAGGAGATTGGGGTTGAGAAGGATAATAAATCAGCCATGATGGGCATGGTCATATCTGACCCCCCACCCCCCAGACGGGTATCTATCACATCGCTTCCACAGCTGATCACGTGTTTAGTAGATAAGGAAACCAAAACTTTACACAAGATCTCACCAAGTCCTTTACTATTGCAGTAAGTGACTGTCCAGGCAGCCCAGTGATCTCACTGAAAGGGGGAGCAAGGACTTAGTGGACTGAAAAGAACTGTACAAGCCCCAGCTTCACAGTGTAGTGCAGAGCTGATGGATAATCACGCCAAGGACTTGAGCCATCATGGAGCACTGGACAAATAGAGCCCGGATACAAGCCCCTTGGCCCAAAGAGTTCATGTCAACCATGTTGCCCACCCAGCTAGCCCCAGTTTCCTGCATTCCAAGCCTCTCCCTTCTATGTACCTACCCAAATGCTTTTGTACCGCCTGTGCAATATGCTCACTGTGCCCTCTGTCTGAAGAAATTGCCCCTCAGATCTTCCCCTTTCACACTAACTCCATGCTTGCTGGTTTTGAACTCCCCTAACCTGCTACCATCCACCTTATCTGAGTGGAAAGAGGATCAGCCATGATTGATGGGCCAAATGGCCTACTTCTGTTCCTATGCCTTATGGCCTTATCTATGATCATATAAACCTCTATCAAGTCACCCCTCATTCTCCCGTGCTCCAAGGAATAAATACCCAGCCTGGCCATCCTCTCTCTGGTCCTGGCAACGCCTCTGTAAATCTCTGCACTTTTTCCAGTTTAACCACATTTTCCCCATGAGAGAGTACACAGGAGCTTTATTGGTTTGTGTGAATCGGGCAGGATCTGACAGGGGTCGAGTTTCCCTATTACAGGGTACTGTGCTGCCCAGCTCTCTTTCCGAGCCATCTCATAGCTTGGATCCCTGTCCCATTTTCTCCAATATCCCGATAGTTCCTTGCCAGGCAGACGGAGGCTCTTTGGCCCATCAACTCTGGGTTTGTTTTCAGAGCTACCCCACCTACCCCATTTGCTCGCTCAGTTGGCTGCAACCTCCGGTCTCACAGGGAGCGGACGGTCCATTCCCTGGGACAGACGTACAACTGAGGAACACCTTGGTCTTCAGCAAGAGATTTGTTTTATCACTTATTTAGAGATACGGCATGGTATGAGGCCCTTCTGGTTCAATGAGCCTATGCTGCCCAATCACACCCAGTTATCTACTCACCCGCACTTTGGGATGTGGGGGAAACCGTACGGGGTCACTGGGAGAATGTACAAAGTATTCACGTGCAGTGCTGGGAGTTGAACCCGGGTCGCTGGTGCTATAATAATGGTACGTTGAGGGCTACACCACCATGCTGCCCAGGGGAATTTGGTGTGTTTCTGCCTGGTTTCGGACCAGGGACCTTTAACATGTGGGAACCACTACACTGTAGGAACACTGCCCCCTCACTTTCTCCTGCTCCCGCCAACCACAGTGAATTGACGTACAGTGACAATTCAGCCCACCAAGCCGCACATCTTCGGGCCGTGGGAAGGAATCGGAGCACTCTTGGGGGTTCGTGCACCACGCAGACTCCACACACACAGAGCGAATCAGTCGGGCTTTTCATCACTGACGTACCTGGGTAAGTTCTGTTGCTTTGCGGCAGCAGTACAGTGCAAGATAAAAACAACGCTCTAAGTTAATCAATAAATAAATCGTGCATGGGAGGAATAGTGAGGGAGTGTCCATCTGCTTATGGACTGGCAGAGGGCAAGAAAATTGAACAGTACAGCACAGTACAGGCCCTTCGGCCCATGATGTTGTGCCAATCTTTTAATCCACTCTAAGATCAATCTATCCCTTCCCTCCCACATAGTCCTCCAGTTT
This sequence comes from Hemitrygon akajei, assembly GCF_048418815.1. Lineage (NCBI taxonomy): Eukaryota > Metazoa > Chordata > Chondrichthyes > Myliobatiformes > Dasyatidae > Hemitrygon > Hemitrygon akajei. The sequence continues at coordinate 71,667,810 of NC_133131.1, forward strand.
TCTATCATCCAAATGCCTATCTAAGAGTTTCTTAAATGTCCCTGATGTATCTGCCTCTAGCACCACCCGGCAGAACATTCCACACACCCACCACTCTCTGTGAGAAAACCTACCTATAAACACTCCCTCTAATACTTCCCTCCACCTACCTTAAAATTATGCCCCCTCATATTAGCCAATTCCACCCTGGCAAATAAGTCTTCGACTGTCCACTCTATCTGTGCCTGTTACCATCTTGTACACTTCCATCAAGTCACCTCTCATTCAAGCAACACACACAAAATGCTGGAGGAACTCAGCAGGCCAGGCAGCATCTACGGAAAAGAGCACAGTCGATGTTTTGGGCCGAGACCCTTCATCAGGACTGGAGGGAAAAAGATAAGGAGTCAGAGTGGGAAGGACCTGCCCCCCCATTCCCATTTCTCTTTCTCATCTCATCTCCTTACCTGTCCATCACCTCCCTCTGGTGCTCCTCCACCTTTCCTTTCTTCCATGGTCTTCTACCCTCTCCTATCAGACTCTCCCCTCTCCAGGCCTGTATCTCTCACCTATCAACTTCCCAGCCCTGAACTTCACCCCTCCCCCTCCCAGTTTCACCTATCACCTTGTGTTTCTTCCTCCCCTCCCACCTTCTTACCCTGACTCCTCATCTTTTCCTCTCAAGCCCGAAACTTTGACTGTTGACGCTTTTCCACAGATGCTGCCTGGCCAGTTGAGTTCCTCCAGCATTTTGTGTGTGTTGCTTTGGATTTCCAGCATCTGCAGATTTTCTCTTGTGTGTGATTGGACCTCTTGTTCTCCTTCACTCCAAATAGAAAAGTCCTGGCTCACTCAACCTATCCTCATAAGACATGATCTCTAATCCAGGCAGCATCCTGGTGAATCTCCACTGCGCCCTCTCTAAAGATTGTGAGTATGTGTGTGTATGAGTATGTATCTGTGTGTGTGTGTGTGTGAGTCTGTCTGTCTGTGTGGCTCAGGCTGGTGTTTTGACCCCACTGGTTCTTGCCTCCTCCCTCCACAATGCCCCCTCAACACTGTGGCCTCACTCTCTGCTCCATGGCCTCCACTGACACTTGGGCCTATAAACCCCCAGAAGGGCTGTATTTAGGAGAGATGCCTTACAGAGCGAAGCCCTGGCCTGCTTTGCAGGTGTGCTGACTCCATTGTGACACGGGTCAGGTCGTACACCAGGAACGGGGGTCACTGGGACTGTAGTTCAAACCCATCCCAGCTGGCGCTGGTGGACGCAGTCCAGAGCAGGCTTCACACAGGAGATCAGCTGGTGACAGTAAACATCTGCATTCACACCGGCCTTCTGCTGAAGGATTGGGTTTAAATATCTCCATGTGACCGCGAGAGGCGTGAGCACCTGTGGTAAGTGTGCTTCCTGTGAAAGGAGCAGGCACACAAGCCACTGTCTATTCTGAGCCAAGTGTGAGGGGAGAGGCCAAGCACTGAGTGAACAGAGCAAGTTCAATAACCAGACCTGACCAGGCCAGCCCAGCAGCAGTCCCAGATTGGAAACGGAGACTCTTTCAGAGCCAGCAGAATGCATCTCAGATACTAACACCAAGTAAAATGCCAGGAAGTGATCAGAGAGGGTCACAGGAAATGAGACGGCAATCTCCGTGTTGTTATGAGAACAGTCTGCCCCACTCCTGAAATGATCAGAGAGGGTCACAGGAAATGAGACGGCGATCTCCGTGTTGTTATGAGAAATGTCTGCCCCACTCTGGACTTGTTTCCAGCAACGGTTTACTTGGGAACAATTCCCACTGTGTGCTGCAGTCAAGAGTCAAAGTTCAAAGTAAATTTATTATCAACAAAATAAAGAGACAACAGCGGTGTGTAAGAGAAGGCAAACTGTGGAAGTACGAGATTATTATTTTTGCTCCGGTGTTTTATGGCCTAATACTGACAGGTGATTTATAGAGGCCTTGAAAGTGAGTCTGTAGGTGTGTAGTCAGTTCAGAGTTGAGGTGAGTGAAGCTTTGATGGCAGTTCAGGAGTCAGAAGGTTGTAGGGTTGAGGGTTTAAGCTTTTCCCTCGACGCTGGCTATCTTCCAGCCCTGGCCCATCACTGTTGCCGTCTCTCGGGTGAGAAATGTCAACAGGAGGTTCTGTGATGCTGTTGAAGTAGAGGGGAAGGATTTTCCTTCCATTTTATCTCCGACAAGGATGTAACATGTTGCTGGTTATTTACTTACTGCTCATCGTGACATTGCTAGGCTCCACTTCAATGCTGCGCTTTTCTTCATGACCGGTACGAGGGGTGTGAAATTTCACAAACGTACAAGGGTATGGAGTTTCTTCCCCACTGACCTCAGTGAATAACTGCACCACCCTTGTGTGTGGGGAGCCTTCAGGCAAGTCGTTCTCCAGCAGGTAGGGTAGGAAATGGCTGACCACAGCAGGAGCGCTCAGCTCTCCTCTCTGCAGTTTGACCAATGGCTGGCTCTCACTTTGTCCTGCAATGGGGCAGTCAATGGGATGGTGCACCACTGGGCCAGCTGGTGTGCATGAGTGTGAAGATCCTTTTACTCTTAAGCACCCATTCATTCACAGTGAGTATACAGGGCCAGGTATTCCAGACGTGGGTCCATTAACAGTCTAGTGGATGAGTGAGGAGGCCCTGGTATTCCAGACATGGGTCAATTCACAGCCCAGTGGATGAGTGAGGAGGCCCTGGTATTCCAGACGTGGGTCCATTAACAGTCTAGTGGATGAGTGAGGAGGCCCTGGTATTCCAGACATGGGTCCATTCACAGCCCAGTGGATGAGTGAGGAGGCCCTGGTATTCCAGACGTGGGTCCATTCACAGCCCAGTGGATGAGTGAGGAGGCCCTGGTATTCCAGACGTGGGTCCATTCACAGCCCAGTGGATGAGTGAGGAGGCCCTGGTATTCCAGACATGGGTCCATTCACAGCCCAGTGGATGAGTGAGGAGGCCCTGGTATTCCAGACATGGGTCCATTCACAGCCCAGTGGATGAGTGAGGAGGCCCTGGTATTCCAGACGTGGTCCATTCACAGCCCAGTGGATGAGTGAGGAGGCCCTGGTATTCCAGACATGGGTCCATTCACAGCCCAGTGGATGAGTGAGGAGGCCCTGGTATTCCAGACGTGGGTCCATTCACAGCCCAGTGGATGAGTGAGGAGGCCCTGGTATTCCAGACATGGGTCCATTCACAGTCTAGTGGATGAGTGAGGAGGCCCTGGTATTCCAGACATGGGTCCATTCACAGCCCAGTGGATGAGTGAGGAGGCCCTGGTATTCCAGACATGGGTCCATTCACAGCCCAGTGGATGAGTGAGGAGGCCCTGGTATTCCAGACATGGGTCCATTCACAGCCCAGTGGATGAGTGAGGAGGCCCTGGTATTCCAGACATGGGTCCATTCACAGCCCAGTGGATGAGTGAGGAGGCCCTGGTATTCCAGACATGGGTCCATTCACAGTCTAGTGGATGAGTGAGGAGGCCCTGGTATTCCAGACATGGGTCCATTCCCAGCCCAGTGGATGAGTGAGGAGGCCCTGGTATTCCAGACATGGGTCCATTCACAGCCCAGTGGATGAATGAGGAGGCCCTGGTATTCCAGACATGGGTCCATTCACAGCCCAGTGGATGAGTGAGGAGGCCCTGGTATTCCAGACGTGGGTCCATTCACAGCCCAGTGGATGAGTGAGGAGGCCCTGGTATTCCAGACATGGGTCCATTCACAGTCGAGTGGATGAGTGAGGAGGCCCTGGTATTCCAGACATGGGTCCATTCACAGCCCAGTGGATGAGTGAGGAGGCCCTGGTATTCCAGACATGGGTCCATTCACAGCCCAGTGGATGAGTGAGGAGGCCCTGGTATTCCAGACGTGGGTCCATTCACAGCCCAGTGGATGAGTGAGGAGGCCCTGGTATTCCAGACGTGGTCCATTCACAGCCCAGTGGATGAGTGAGGAGGCCCTGGTATTCCAGACATGGGTCCATTCCCAGCCCAGTGGATGAGTGAGGAGGCCCTGGTATTCCAGACGTGGGTCCATTCACAGCCCAGTGGATGAGTGAGGAGGCCCTGGTATTCCAGACGTGGGTCCATTCACAGCCCAGTGGATGAGTGAGGAGGCCCTGGTATTCCAGACATGGGTCCATTCACAGTCTAGTGGATGAGTGAGGAGGCCCTGGTATTCCAGACGTGGGTCCATTCACAGCCCAGTGGATGAGTGAGGAGGCCCTGGTATTCCAGACATGGGTCCATTCACAGCCCAGTGGATGAGTGAAGAAGCCCTGGTATTCCAGACATGGGTCCATTCCCAGCCCAGTGGATGAGTGAAGAAGACCTGGTATTCCAGACATGGGTCCATTCACAGCCCAGTGGATGAGTGAGGAGGCCCTGGTATTCCAGACATGGGTCCATTCACAGTCTAGTGGATGAGTGAGGAGGCCCTGGTATTCCAGACGTGGGTCCATTCACAGCCCAGTGGATGAGTGAGGAGGCCCTGGTATTCCAGACATGGGTCCATTCCCAGCCCAGTGGATGAGTGAAGAAGCCCTGGTATTCCAGACATGGGTCCATTCACAGCCCAGTGGATGAGTGAGGAGGCCCTGGTATTCCAGACATGGGTCCATTCACAGCCCAGTGGATGAGTGAGGAGGCCCTGGTATTCCAGACATGGGTCCATTCACAGTCTAGTGGATGAGTGAGGAGGCCCTGGTATTCCAGACATGGGTCCATTCCCAGTCTAGTGGATGAGTGAGGAGGCCCTGGTATTCCAGACATGGGTCCATTCCCAGTCTAGTGGATGAGTGAGGAGGCCCTGGTATTCCAGACATGGGTCCATTCCCAGTCCAGTGGATGAGTGAGGAGGCCCTGGTATTCCAGACATGGGTCCATTCACAGCCCAGTGGATGAGTGAGGAGGCCCTGGTATTCCAGACGTGGGTCCATTCACAGTCTACTGGATGAGTGTGGAGGCCCTGGTATTCCATACATGGGTCCATTCACAGTCTAGTGGATGAGTGAGGAGGCCCTGGTATTCCAGACGTGGGTCCATTCCCAGTCTAGTGGATGAGTGAGGAGGCCCTGGTATTCCAGACATGGGTCCATTCCCAGTCTAGTGGATGAGTGAGGAGGCCCTGGTATTCCAGACATGGGTCCATTCCCAGTCCAGTGGATGAGTGAGGAGGCCCTGGTATTCCAGACATGGGTCCATTCACAGCCCAGTGGATGAGTGAGGAGGCCCTGGTATTCCAGACGTGGGTCCATTCACAGTCTACTGGATGAGTGAGGAGGCCCTGGTATTCCAGACATGGGTCCATTCACAGTCTAGTGGATGAGTGAGGAGGTCCTGGTATTCCAGACATGGGTCCATTCACAGTCTAGTGGATGAGTGTGGAGTCCCTGGTATTCCAGACGTGGGTCCATTCCCAGTCTAGTGGATGAGTGAGGAGGCCCTGGTATTCCAGACATGGGTCCATTCACAGCCCAGTGGATGAGTGAGGAGGTCCTGGTATTCCAGACATGGGTCTATTCACAGTCTAGTGGATGAGTGAGGAGGCCCTGGTATTCCAGACATGGGTCCATTCACAGCCCAGTGGATGAGTGAGGAGGCCCTGGTATTCCAGACATGGGTCCATTCACAGCCCAGTGGATGAGTGAGGAGGCCCTGGTATTTCAGACATGGGTCCATTCACAACCCAGTGGATGAGTGAGGAGGCCCTGGTATTCCAGACGTGGGTCCATTCACAGCCCAGTGGATGAGTGAGGAGGCCCTGGTATTCCAGACATGGGTCCATTCACAGCCCAGTGGATGAGTGAGGAGGCCCTGGTATTCCAGACATGGGTCCATTCACATCCCAGTGGATGAGTGAGGAGGCCCTGGTATTCCAGGCATGGGTCCATTCACAGCCCAGTGGATGAGTGAGGAGGCCCTGGTATTCCAGACATGGGTCCATTCACAGTCTAGTGGATGAGTGAGGAGGCCCTGGTATTCCAGACATGGGTCCATTCACAGCCCAGTGGATGAGTGAGGAGGCCCTGGTATTCCAGACATGGGTCCATTCACAGTCTAGTGGATGAGTGAGGAGGCCCTGGTATTCCAGACATGGGTCCATTCACAGCCCAGTGGATGAGTGAGGAGGCCCTGGTATTCCAGACATGGGTCCATTCACAGCCCAGTGGATGAGTGAGGAGGCCCTGGTATTCCAGACATGGGTCCATTCACAGCCCAGTGGATGAGTGAGGAGGCCCTGGTATTCCAGACATGGGTCCATTCCCAGTCTAGTGGATGAGTGAGGAGGCCCTGGTATTCAAGACATGGGTCCATTCACAGCCCAGTGGATGAGTGAGGAGGCCCTGGTATTCCAGACATGGGTCCATTCACAGCCCAGTGGATGAGTGAGGAGGCCCTGGTATTCCAGACATGGGTCCATTCACAGCCCAGTGGATGAGTGAGGAGGCCCTGGTATTCCAGACATGGGTCCATTCACAGTCTAGTGGATGAGTGAGGAGGCCCTGGTATTCCAGACATGGGTCCATTCACAGCCCAGTGGATGAGTGAGGAGGCCCTGGTATTCCAGACTTGGGTCCATTCACAGCCCAGTGGATGAGTGAGGAGGCCCTGGTATTCCAGACATGGGTCCATTCACAGCCCAGTGGATGAGTGAGGAGGCCCTGGTATTCCAGACATGGGTCCATTCACAGCCCAGTGGATGAGTGAGGAGGCCAGTGTTCTTTTAGGGACTTGTCCACTTCTATCTACCAGACAAGTGCACAGGACCAGCTATTGCAGACCCAAGCCCATTTGCATTCTAGAGGATAAGTGTACTGGCCCACTTACCGAGAGTTTGGTCCAGCCCATTCTACAAGGTGAATGTCCAGACAGAGGTAGACTTGCAGATCTGCCCGTTTCCACCCTGGTGGATGTGCACTGCCCCATACACATGGAGACCTGCCCACAGCTGGTGTGTGTACAGACACAGATACACTCAGAGACCTGTCCATCCTCTCTCGGCCATTTGTACAGACAGAGGTACACACAGACACCTGTCCATCCACACTCAGAATTAAGAGAAGGACTGTTGAGATGGGAAACTGCTTTTTCCCAGGCTGTAAGACCACTGAACCTCCTGCCACCATGCATGTCTGATCACGTATGAAATACCAAGGGTGTTGTACTGATTACATTTTGGCCTGTGGTGTAAATACTCTCTTTGCTCAACTGTTAATCTTCTGGAACATTTTTTATCATTTGTTAATTTTCCTGTGGTAACGTTACTTTGTGAGTTGTGTGTGAGTTATCTGTACTGTGTTGTGCACATTGGCGCAGAAGAACATTGTTTTATTTGGCGTTATACATGTGCGCAGTGGAATGGCAATGAACTTGGGGGGAAGAGAGCAAGTCCGAGATGGGTGGGGTCTTTGATTATTCTGGCTGCTGCATCGTGGCAGCCAGAAGTGCACACAGAATCCGTGGAGAGGACTCTCTTTGCCCCGACTTGCTGAGCTGTGACTGTGATCAGCCTCTTTAAAGGCCTCACGGTGTCCCACAGTAGTCGGAGTTCAGAGTTCAATTCCGGTAAGCTGTCTGTACATCCTCCCCGTGAACTGGGAGGTTTTCTCTCGGTACTCCGGTTTTTCTTCCACAGGCCAAAGGCATGGCGGCTGGTAGGTTAACCGGTCATTGTAAATTGTCTCATGATTAGGCCAGGGTTAAATTGGGGGTTGCAGGCGGTGTGGCTCGTAGGACTGGGAGGGCCTATTCTGTGGTGCTTTGCTATAATAAATGGTGGTTAATATTAGACCCAGTCGCACTTGGTGATCTGTCCATCCCCTCACTGATCTGAGCAGCAAGGACTGAGAGTAACACATCGCGTCCATATCCGATCCTGCACTTCCCCCCTCGCACAGGAAGTGTCACTGGCTGCCGTGGTTATTGCTTCAGCTCGACTTGATAAAATCAGCGGAAAGTCTGATGCAAGTCATGACTCCAGCTTTTCTCCACCGTGCCGAATGCACACAGAGGACACGGAGCACACACCAGGGTAAGGACGGCTCCAGATGGGCTCACGGCCAATGGTGGAACACACACAGAGACTGCCCTTCTGCCCTGAGTACAGAGGCTGTGGCACGTCTCTGCTTAAGGAGCGGTGGTGGTGTGAGTCAGTGGATTGTGTTTGCTGAGTGTTTGAGTTTGCCACATTCATCGTGAGTGGCTGCTTCCCATTTGCACACTCCCAGCAGGTTAACTGTGTGTGCAATTGCTGAATAGTTCAGTGTAGAGTGTAGAGTGCGTGTGTGTGTGTGCGTGAGAGAGAGCATGAGTGTAGATCTGTGTGCACGTGTGTGCGTGAGAGAGGGCATGAGTGTAGATCTGTGTGCACGTGTGTGCGTGAGAGAGAGAGCATCAGTGCAGATGTGTGTGTGAGAGAGCATGACTAGATCTGTGTGTGTGTGCGCGCATGTGTGTGTGTGTGTGTGTGTGTGTGTGTGTGTGTGTGTGTGTGTGTGTGTGCGCGCGTGTGCGTGTGTGTGTGTGTGTGTGTGTGTGTGTGTGTGTGTGTGTGTGTGTGTGTGTGTGTGCGCGCATGTGTGTGTGTGTGTGTGTGTGTGTGTGTGTGTGCGCGCGCACGCGTGCCTGTTGGTGATTCCTGTTATTGGGTCTGTTGGTGATTCCGGTTGTTGGGTCTGTTGGTGATTGCTGTTGTGGGGCCTGTTGGTGATTCCTGTTGTGGGATCATGTTGGTGATTCCTGTTGTGGGGCCTGTTGGTGATTCCTGTTGTGGGACCTGTTGGTGATTCCTGTTGTTGGACCTGTTGGTGATTCCTGTTGTTGGGTCTGTTAGTGATTCCTGTTGTTGGAGCTGTTGGTGATTCCTGTTGTTGGGTCTGTTGGTGATTCCTGTTGTGTGCCTGTTGATGATTCCTGTTGTTGGGGTCTGTTGGTGATTCCTGTTGTTGTGTGCCTGTTGGTGATTCCTGTTATTGGGTCTGTTGGTGATTCCGGTTGTTGGGTCTGTTGGTGATTGCTGTTGTGGGGCCTGTTGGTGATTCCTGTTGTGGGATCATGTTGGTGATTCCTGTTGTGGGGCCTGTTGGTGATTCCTGTTGTGGGACCTGTTGGTGATTCCTGTTGTTGGACCTGTTGGTGATTCCTGTTGTTGGGTCTGTTAGTGATTCCTGTTGTGTGCCTGTTGGTGATTCCTGTTGTTGGGTCTGTTGGTGATTCCTGTTGTGTGCCTGTTGATGATTCCTGTTGTTGGGGTCTGTTGGTGATTCCTGTTGTTGGGTCTGTTAGTGATTCCTGTTGTTGGGACCTGTTGGTGTTCCTGTTGTTGGGGCTTTTTGGTGATTCCTGTTGTTGGAGCCTGTTGGTGTTCCTGTTGTTGGGTCTGTTGGTGATTCCTGTTGTGTGCCTGTTGATGATTCCTGTTGTTGGGGCCTGTTGGTGATTCCTGTTAATTTCTGATATTTGGATCTGGTGTTGATGCACTTCAGCCCAAGTGGACTCTGTTGTTATTTCCTGTTTTTAATTGTCATTAATTTCAGGCATTGACTAACAGCAGCACATGATATAGTGTTGAAATTCATAACTGGAACCCTCTTATTGTGTATTCATCTCCAAGACTGTGTTGAAAACAACTGGAATATGATAGCAGATTCTGCCATAACTTAACCTCTCATTTCCTCTCTCTAATATGGATGAAAACATACAACATGTATGCTGATGAAAATATGATATTAGGAAGAAGACTTACGTATGTTTAGAACTTGAGGCTGGTGATTTCTAGCTGCGACAATGTGCAGTGTCTGAGCAGGACACCACCAGTAAATAGTAGCACTACCTTCTGAGGTGTGTGGGGAGAAGCTTTTCCTAAAACATTGGGTGTGTGTCTTTAGGCTCCTGTACCTCCTCCTTGTTACTTGCTATGAGAAGAGCGAATGTCCTGGATGATGGGGGTCCTTCACGGTGGATGCCTCCTTTTTGTGGCATTGCCTGTTGGTGTCCTTTCTCATCATTACTGCCGACATACAGTTCCATGTTGTAGACTGCGTCTCTGTTAGCTGAGCAGGGAGATCCCTCCTGCCTCACTGCTCCTACTCAGAACCGAACAAGAAGCCTGCAATTCAGGTTCTCAGCGTTAAAATTATTTTCACAGTTTGTCTACTTTTGCTCATTGGTAGCTTGTCAGTCTTTGTCTGTTTATGTATAGTGTTTCTTAAAATGTGATTGCTTTTTCTTTTCCCTGTAAATGCTTGCAGAACAATGACTGTCAGGGTATACGCACTTGATAATAAACTTACCTTGAACTTTGAACACTTGTTCCCCACTAACCTATTCTTTCTCACTCACCCAACCCTCCTCCTGGATTCTAACATGCAGAGACAGCTGAGAGCGGGCAATCAACGCAAAAGCACACGCAACGTTTGCCTTCCCCGGAGCATCTGGGGAAAACCCCCACGGTCAGAAGGGGTGCGTGCAAACTCCACGCGGGTAGCACCCGGGCATCCGGTACTGGGGGTATCGGCTCTTCCTGCGGTGCCACCGTGCTGCCAGTCTGAAGGAGCCAGTGCATCTGGCTTTGGAAAGGCCCCGCTGCCGTTTCTTAAATGTGATTCTGGAAGCCTGTGCATCACCACTCCCAGCTTTGAGATCCAGGCATTTCCACAAGAAGGACTTCATCCCATTTCAAACGAGCAACTTCAAATTCAGAGTTCAAAGTAAATTCATTATCAAAGTACATTTATGAGGGGTGATTGATAAGTTCGTGGCCTAGGGTAGAAGGAGATGAGGTATTAACTTCAAACTTTCTGAACTTTCACTCAAAGAGTTGAACTGCATGTGCATGTTGTATAACTCATCTCCTTCCACCTTAGGCCATGAACTTATCAATCACCGATGCTGTGGACCACTTCTGGAGGTCCAAGATCCGTATGCTCCACGACCACTGGACTAAGTGTGTAAATGTAGGAGGGGACTATGTTGAAAAATAAATGTGCTAGGTTTTCTAAAATTGACTCCTTCTACCTCAGGCCACAAACATATCAATCACCCCTCGTATGTCACCATATAAAACCCAGTGATTTGTTTTCTTGCGGCCAAAAAACAGAATAGAATCACAAAAGACTGCACCCAAGATGATGGGCAACACCAAGGTGCAAAAGACAAAAAACTGTAAATGGAAAAAAAAACAATAAGTAGCGAGAACATGAGATGAAGAGTCCATAGGTTGTGGGAACAGTTCAGTGATGGTGTGAGGGAAGGTCAGTGAAATTATCCCCTCTCGTTCAACAGCCTGATGGTTCAGGGGTAAAAACTGGTGGTGTGGGTCCTGTATCTTCTTCCTCACAGCAGCAGCAAGAAGAGAGCATGGTCTGGATGGTGGGTGCTGGTTTCCTGAAACAGCACTCGGTGTAGATGTGTTTCACTTGTGATGGACTGGGCTGTATCCACTCCTCTTTGTAGGATTTTCCAGTCGAGGGCATTGGTGTTTCCATACCCAGGCCGTGATACAACCAGCCAACGTACTCTCCATTACACATCTATAGAAGTTTTCGATGTTGTGCCAAATATTTGCAAACTCCTAAGGAAGTAGAGGTACTGCCTTGCTTTCTTTGTATGGACAATTATGTTCTGTCCCAGGACAAATTCTCTGAAATTATAACATTGAGGAATTTAAACCTGACCCTCTCCACCTCTGAGCCCCTGATGAGGGTTGGCTCATGGGCCTCTGGTTTTCTCCTGCTGAAGTCGATAATCAGCTCCTTGGTATTGCTGACATTGAGTGTGAGGTTGGTGTTATGGCACCACTCGGTCATATCTTCAATCTCTCTCTTGTTTGCTGATTTGTCACCACCTTTGATTCAGACTGCAACAGTGGTGTCATCAGCAAACTTGAATGTGGCATTGCAGCTGTGCTTAGCCTCACAGACATGAGTGTGAAGTGAGTAGAGCGGGGGGCTAAACACACAGACTTGTGATGCACATGTGCTAATGGACATCATGGAGGAGATGTCGTTGCCAATCTGAATAAACCAGGGTCTGCAAATGAGAAAATCGAGTGTTTGATTGCACAAAGAAGTATTGAGGTCAAGGCCTTGGAATTAATTAATTAGTCTTGAGGGGATGATAATTTTGAATACCAAGCTGCTTTCAATAAAGAGCATCCCAATGTAGGCATCTTCGTTGTCCGGAAGTTCAAAGGTCAAAGTAATTTTTTAAAATCAGAATACATACATGTCACCACATACAACCCTGAGATTCTTAATCCTGTGGGCATACTTAGCAAATTTACAGAACAGTAACTGTAAACAGGATCAATGAAAGAGCAAGATCATAGAAGACAACAAACTGTTGAAATGCAGCTATCAATAAATAGCAATTAATAACGAGAGCATGAAATAACTAGATAAAGAGCCCTTAAAGTGAGATCATTAGCTGTGGGAACATCTCAATAGATGGGTGGAGTTGTCCTCTTTTGTTCATGAGCCTGAGGTTGTGGGGTAGTAACGGTTCTTGAACCTGGTGGTGCAAATCCCGAGGCATCTGTACCTTATACGTGATGGCAGCAGTGAGAAAAGAGCATGGCCTGGGTGGTGAGGATCTTTGATGATGGATGCTGTTTTCTACAACAGCATTTCACGTGGATGTGCTGACTGGTTGGGTGGGCTTTCCCATGAGGTACTGGGCTGAATCCACTACATTCTGTTCAAAGGCAGTGGTGTTCCCATACCAGGCCATAATGCAGCCAGCCAGCACACCTGGACAGAAGTTTGTCAAGGTTTTTGATGACATGCTGAACCTCTGCAGACTCCTGAGGTGCTGTCGTGCTTTCTTTGCAGTTATATTTACAGGGTATATGGTGGGTCTAGGAGAGGTTCTCTGAGATAGTGCCCCCCCACCAGGAATTTAAAGTTACTGACCCTCTTTACCTCTAATGAGGACTGGCTCAAGGATCTCTGGTTTCCCTCTCCTGAAGTCTACAATCAGCTCCTTGGTCTTGCTGACACTGAGTGAGAGGTCGTTGTTATTACATCACTCAGTCAAGTTTTCAGTCTCCTTCCTATATACTGATTCATCACCACTTTTGATACGGCCCACAACAGTGGTGTCATCAGCAAACTTGGATACGGGCTTGGAGCTGTGCTTGGTTCCAGAGCTGTGTGAAGAGCCAGTGAGATGATATCTCCTGTGGACCTGTTGCTCTGGTAGGCAAATGGGAGCAGATCCAAGTCACTTCTCAGGCAGGAGTTGATGCGTTTCATCACCAGCCTCTCAGAACACGTCATCACAGCGGATGTAAGTGCTGCTGGACGATAGTCATCGAGGCAAGTTACACACTCACAAAATGCTGGAGGAACTCAGCAAGCCAGGCAGCATCTATGGAAAAAAGAAGAGTCAACGTTCCGGGCCGAGACATCGACTGCACTTTTTTCCATAGATGTTGCCTCGTCTGCTGAGTTCCTCTATCAATTTGTGTGTGCTGCTCGGACTTCCAGAATCTGCAGAGTTTCTCTTGTTTGAGGCAGGTTAGTGTGTTCTTCTTAGGCATGGCATAATCACAGCCTGCTTGAAACAGGAAGGCGCCTCAGACCTGGGTGTTTTCTAGTCAATGGAAATAAATGTGATTCCCATTAATATCACTTTCTCTTTGAAGTCACCCTTCATGTTGATCAAATGCTCACACTTCCTCCTTTTTAAGTTTTGTGTCAAGCCCAAGTTCAAGTCAAAGGCTCATGGAGTCACAGAGAACACATTTTCAAGGTCTCCACAGTTCAGTATTACATACCTTTTATTATTTGTACCATCTGTCTTCTTTTCCACATTGACTGCTTCTCAGTCTTAGTGTGTGTGTAGATTTTCATAAATTCTCCTGCATCTTTTTATTTTCATGTAAATCCCTGCAAGAAAATGAATCTCAGGGTTGTACACATAGCTGGATAATAAATTTACTTTGAACTTTGAAGCTATGTAGCAGATTTTGTCGATCCAAGACTACTATGGAGAAGGCTCTGTCATAATGTTGGAGTCACGGAGTCACACCGCACTACAGCACAGAAACAGGCCCGTTGACCCATGTAGGCCGTGCTGAATTGTTATTCTGCCTGTACCATCCACCTGCACCCAGACCATAGTCCTCCATACCCCATGTCCTACATTTCTCTTAAATGTTGAAATTGAACCCACATCCACCACTTCCTCTGGCAGCTCTTCCCACACTCTCACAGCCCTCCGAATGAAGAAGTTATTTATTTTTATAGAGATACAGTGTGGAATAGGCCCTTCCAGCCCAGAGAGCTGCGCCACTCGGCAACACATCTATTTTAACCCTAGCCTGATCACAGGACAATTCACAACGACTAACTGGTACATCTTTGGACTGCGGGAGGAAAGCAGAGTGCCTGGAGGAAACCCACAATGTTCAGATAGATAGATAGATACTTTATTCATCCCCATGGGGAAATTCAACTTTTTTTCCAATGTCCCATACACTTGTTGTAGCAAAACTAATTACATACAATACTTAACTCAGTAAAAAATATGATATGCATCTAAATCACTATCTCAAAAAGCATTAATAATAGCTTTTAAAAAGTTCTTAAGTCCTGGCGGTAGAATTGTAAAGCCTAATGGCATTGGGGAGTATTGACCTCTTCATCCTGTCTGAGGAGCATTGCATCGATAGTAACCTGTCGCTGAAACTGCTTCTCTGTCTCTGGATGGTGCTATGTAGAGGATGTTCAGAGTTATCCATAATTGACCGTAGCCTACTCAGCGCCCTTCGCTCAGCTACCGATGTTAAACTCTCCAGTACTTTGCCCACGACAGAGCCCGCCTTCCTTACCAGCTTATTAAGACGTGAGGCGTCCCTCTTCTTAATGCTTCCTCCCCAACACGCCACCACAAAGAAGAGGGCGCTCTCCACAACTGACCTATAGAACATCTTCAGCATCTCACTACAGACATTGAATGACACCAACCTTCTTAGGAAGTACAGTCAACTCTGTGCCTTCCTGCACAAGGCATCTGTGTTGGCAGTCCAGTCTAGCTTCTCGTCTAACTGTACTCCCAGATACTTGTAGGTCTTAACCTGCTCCACACATTCTCCATTAATGATCACTGGCTCCATATGAGGCCTAGATCTCCTAAAGTCCACCACCATCTCCTTGGTCTTGGTGATATTGAGACGCCAATTCATGGGGAGAGCGTTCAAATTTCTTACAGACAGCTCCAGAATTGAACTTTGAATTCTGGCGCATCTCAAGCTGTAACCACTGTGCTACCGTGGTACCCACCTTTCACCCTTAACCCACGACCTCTAGTCCTAATCTTAACACAACCTCGATGGAAAAAAGTCTGTTTGCATTTATCCTATCCATACCTTTCATAATTTTCTATATCTCTGTCTAAATTCCCTCATTCTCCGATGCTTGAGAGAATAAAGTTCTAACCTATTCAATGTTTCCCTATCACTCAGGTCCTCCAGTCCCAGCAACATCCATTTACATTTTCTTTGCATTCTTTCAACATTACTTACATCTTTCCTGTAGGTAGGTGACCAAAACTGCCCACAGTACTCCAAATTAGGCCTCAGTAATGTCTTATACAGCTTCAACATAACATCCCCAACTCCTGTACTCAATACTTTGATATATAAAGGCCAATGTGACAAAAGCTTCCTTTACGACCCTATCTAACTATTATTGATTTATTCATTTGTTTGTTTTGTATTTGCTAAGATCGTCTTCTCTTGCATATTGGTTGTTTGTCTGTTTGTGTTAGTACTTTGAACTTTAACCTCTTGAAATTAGGCCTCAGCAACATTCTGGAAATACTGTACTGTTGGCCTGTACTGTAGGGCTGAAATGGGACTTTGCCCTAGTGTAAATAAATCAGCCCCCCGCCGCCACTTACACCACGCAGATCCCATTTCTGCCCTTTTCCAGGTTCCACCTCTTACCCACACACTGAAGACGATTTACAGTGTCCCATTAACCCACCAACCTACACATCATAGGGATCTCAGTGGAAACCGAAGCGCCTGGGGGAAACTTACTCAGTCACAGAGGGAACGTACAATTTCCACACATTCACAGAGCACCTGAGGGCAGGAGTGAAACTGTGTCTCTGGCATTGTGGGGCAGCAGCTTTCCCAGTTGTGTCACTGTGCTGTCATTTTGATTGGACAGATCTTGGCTGAGCACACTCATAACTCAGTGGCCATTTCATTAGGTATACCTATACACCTGCCCGTTAATGCAAATCTCAGCCAATCACGTGGCAGCAACTCAATGCTTAAAAGCATGCCGACGTGGTCAAGAGGTTCAGTTGTTGTTCAGACCAAACATCAGAAATGTGATCTAAGTGACTTTGGCAGTGGAATAATTGTTGGTGCCAGATGGGGTGGTTTGAGTATCTCCTAAGGTTTACACGTGTAGCAGTCACTAGAGTTTAACTAATGAGGTGGCCACTGAGTGTACATTTAATTAGTTAGTCACTCGTTGACATATTAGTGGGAAGTGTTTTTTTCTCTTGTGCTCGTTATTTAATCTGATTAACAATATGTATTGAATCATTCTGGTTCAGAATTGACTCACCCACAGAAGGCACAGGGCAGTTGTAGATGGAGTACATTCTGCTTGTAATTTGGTGAGCAGTGGTATTCCTCGTGGATCTGTTTTGGAACCCATGTTCTTTGCGACTTTTATGAATGAGGAAGTGTTAGGGTGGGTTGGTAAGTTTGCAGATGACTTGAAGGTTGGTGGAGTTGTGGATACTGTAGAAGGTTGTCTTACTTACTGTCTTACTTTATTGTCACTAAACAATTGATCTAGAGCGTACAATCACCACAGTGATGTTTGTTTCCGTCGTAGGCCGGAACAGGACTTTTATAGGATACCGATCTCGGTAGAGTTCAACCAAGAAAAGTGTGAAGTGATTCACTTTGGAAGGTCAAATTTGAAGGGTGAGTTCAAAGGCAGGATTATTTGCAGTGTGGAGGAACAGAGTGGGGTCCATGTCTAAAGATTCCTCAAAGTTGCCACACAAGTTGAAAGGGTTGTTAAGAAAGTGTAATATTTTCCTTAACATAATATTACTAATATCTTGGTAATATTACCAATAGTTTCCTTGGTTAATCACTCCTCAACATACTTCATGTATGGAAAGTGTTTTTCTCTCTTGAACCCATTATATAATTCAATTAATAATTTATATTGAATCATACCCGATAGTCAGCACAGAATTAACTCCCTATCCTCGTCTTCCATGCAGGTAGGAAGAGGAAGACTGGTCTGATGGGATGGCGGATAACAGAAATGATACTCCCAAAGCCAGGAAGTTCACCGGGGTTGGTCGGAGGACAGCAAGACGTAGGAGGGGACTTCCCGAGTTCCAGGACCCAGAGCCCAAGGAGCAGAAACGGGCGGAAAGGGTGAGCTCCGGAGAAAAGTTCATCATGGAGAAGGTCCATGAGTTCTTTCAGGAGTGCGGTGGGGATGAGAGGGGCTTCATCACGCGGGAAGACATGAAGGTAAGAACTGTTCCCTCTCCGCTTCCCAGTTCCTACCTAGCATGTCACAGACATCTGGAGAACTCGAACGCAGCTAATTAATTTAAACATTTGATTATCACAAAGAATGGGCATGCAGAATTATGTAACATGGAACATAGAACAGTATAGCACAGTACAGGCCATTCGGCTCACAATGTTGATACTCACGTGAGCATGGTACCCAAAATGATGGCTGTAGTGTTTTGGTGTGTCGTTCTGTGTTTGTTTATTTTCAGTCAATTCAGTACATATATATTTTATTCCATATCTGTATTTTAAACTCTACTTTTCTATAATTCTTTATTTTTTATAACTCTTGAATGTTGTTTGTTGCACGTCTACCCTGACCAACTCACCACAGCTCAGTGTGATTGACAGCTACAACTTCCATGCTTTTCAGTGATATTCACGGGGATATCCGGTCCATAGACACTCAGTGGCCACTTTATTAGGTACACCTGTACATCTGCTCGTTAAGGCAAATATCTAATCAGCCAATCACGTGGCAGCAACTCATTGCTTAAAAGAAAGTACGTTTGGAGAATAGACATGGTTAAGAGGTTCAGCTGTTGTTCAGATTAAACATTAGGATAGGGAAGAAATGTGATCTAAGTGATTTTCACAACAGAATGATTGTTGGTGCCAGACAAGGTGGTTTGAGTATCTCAGACACTGCCAATCTCTTGGGGTTTTCATGCACAGGAAGGCGACAGGAACATGAATAACCATACATTACAACAGTGGTGTGCAGAAAAGCATCTCTGAATGCCAAACATGTTGAACATTGAAGTGGATGGGCTACAGAAGCAGGAGTCCATGGCCACTTTAATAGGTACAGGTTAAATGACTCCATTTGGGTGCAGATCAATGTGACTAGACAGATCAATGGGAGCAGACAGATCAATGTGACCAGATAGATCAATGGGACCAGACAGATCAATGTGACCAGACAGATCAATGGGACCAGACAGGTCAATGTGACCAGACAGATCAATGTGACCAGACAGATCAATGGGACCGGACAGATCAATGGGACCAGACAAATCAATGGGACCAGACAGGTCAATGGGACCAGACAGATTAATGTGACCAGACAGATCAATGTGACCAAGACAGATCAATGGGACCGGACAGATCAATGGGACCAGACAGATCAATGGGACTAGACAGATCAATGGGACCAGACAGATCAATGTGACCAGATAGATCAATGTGACCGGAAAGATCAATGGGACCAGAAAGATCAATGTGACCAGAGAGATCAATGGGACCAGACAGATCAATGGGACCAGATAGATCAATGTGACCAGACAGATCAATGTGACCAGACAGATCAATGGGACCAGACAGATCAATGTGACCAGACAGATCAATGGGACCAGACAGATCAATGTGACCAGACAGATCAATGGGACCAGACAGATCAATGGAACCAGATAGATCAATGTGACCAGACAGATCAATGGGACCAGACAGGTCAATGTGACCAGACAGATCAATGTGACCAGACAGATCAATGGGACCGGACAGATCAATGGGACCAGACAGATCAATGGGACCAGACAGGTCAATGGGACCAGACAGATTAATGTGACCAGACAGATCAATGTGACCAAGACAGATCAATGGGACCGGACAGATCAATGGGACCAGACAGATCAATGTGACCGGACAGATCAATGGGACCAGAAAGATCAATGTGACCAGAGAGATCAATGGGACCAGAGAGATCAATGGGACCAGATAGATCAATGTGACCAGACAGATCAATGTGACCAGACAGATCAATGTGACCAGATAGATCAATGGGACCAGACAGATCAATGGGACCAGACAGATCAATGTGACCAGATAGATCAATGTGACCAGACAGATCAATGGGACCAGACAGATCAATGGGACCAGACAGATCAATGTGACCAGACAGATCAATGGGACCAGACAGATCAATGGGACCAGATAGATCAATGTGACCAGACAGATCAATGTGACCAGACAGATCAATGGGACCAGACAGATCAATGGGACCGGACAGATCAATGGGACCAGAAAGATCAATGTGACCAGAGAGATCAATGTGACCAGACAGATCAATGGGACCAGACAGATCAATGGGACCAGACAGATCAATGTGACCAAGCAGATCAATGGGACCAGACAGATCAATGGGACCAGATAGATCAATGTGACCAGAGAGATCAATGGGACCAGACAGATCAATGGGACCAGACTGATCAATGTGACCAGACAGATCAATGGGACCAGACAGATCAATGGAACCAGACAGATCAATGTGACCAGACAGATCAATGTGACCAGACAGATCAATGGGACCAGACAGATCAATGGAACCAGACAGATCAATGTGACCAGACAGATCAATGGGACCAGAAAGATCAATGTGACCAGAGAGATCAGTGTTAGCAGAAAGATCAATGGGACAGCACAGACTAGAGTGGCCAAAGGAGGTGGTTTGTGCTGTAGTTGTTCTATGACTCCATGACTCCATGTGGCACCTAATAAAGTGTCCACTGAGTGTACATGTATATGTATATAGTGATAAAATTGATCTTTGACCGTTGTGCTGAGTGTTTAAACCGACTTCATGATCAACCCAACCCATTCCCTGCAAATTAGTAATCATAGTGCAGAAATTTAAAATAAATCAGGACATTCTGACCTCTTCCTCTTCCTTTCCAGCCCTGATGAAAGGTCTCAGCCTGAAATGTTGACTGTTTCAGTCCTTTCCATAGATGCTGTCTGACCTGCTTAGTTCCTGCAGCATTTTGTGCATGTTGTTCAGGATTTCCAACATCTGCAGAATCTCTTGTGTTTATCAAATAAAAACCAAAGTTTCTTGAAATGATTGGCAGGTCCAGGCATTATGTAATTATCTTCTGCCTTCTGGGAGAAAATACAGGAGCTCCAGACTCAACAACTGCTTTTAACTCACTGCTGCTGACCCTGGATATCTCACACATCCCATTCCACAGACCCTCAATCTCCCTCCAATCCCATTCCACAGACCCTAAATCTCTCTCCCATCCAATCCCACAAACCCTCAATCTCCCTCCAATCCCATTCCACAGACCCTAAATCTCTCTCCCATCCAATCCCACAGACCCTAAATCTCTCTCCCATCCAATCCCACAAACCCTCAATCTCTCTCCAATCCCGTTCCACAGGCTCTAAATCTCTCTCACATCCAATCCCACAGACCCTCAATCTCTCTCCAATCCCGTTCCACAGACCCTAAATCTCCCTCCCATCCCATTCCACAGACCCTAAATCTCTATCCCATCCTGTTCCACAGACCCTAAATCTCTCTTCCATCCTGTTACACAGACCCTAAATCTCTCTTCCATCCAATTCAACAGACCCTAAAACTCTCTCCCATCCCGTTCTACAGATCCTAAATCTCTCTCCCATCCAAATCCCACAGACCCTCAATCTCTCTCCCATCCAATCCCACAGACCCTCAATCTCTCTCCAATCCCATTCCACAGACCCTAAATCTCTCTCCAATCCCGTTCTACAGACCCTAAATCTCTCTACCATCCAATCCCACAGACCCTCAATCTCTCTCCAATCCCATTCCACAGACCATAAATCTCTCTCACATCCCGTTCCACAGGCCCTAAATCTCTCTCCAATCCCGTTCCACAGACCCTAAATCGCTCACTAATCCCATTCCACAGACCCTAAATCTCTCTCCCATCCAATCCCACAGACCCTAAATCTCCCTCGCATCCCGTTCCACAGACCCTAAATCTCTCTCACATCCAATCCCACAGACCCTAAATCTCTCCCATCCTGTTCCACAGACCCTAAATCTCTCTGACATCCAATCCCACAGACCCTAAATCTCTCTCCCATCCTGTTCCACAGACCCTAAATCTCTCTCACATTCCATTCCACAGACCCTAAATCTCTCTCCCATCCTGTTGCACAGACCCTAAATCTCTCTCCCATCCAATCCCACAAACCCTCAATCTCTCTCCAATCCCATTCCACAGGCTCTAAATCTCTCTCACATCCAATCCCACAGACCCTAAATCTCTCTGACATCCAATCCCACAGACCCTAAATCTCTCTCCCATCCAATCCCACAAACCCTCAATCTCTCTCCAATCCCATTCCACAGGCTCTAAATCTCTCTCCCATCCAATCCCACAAACCCTCAATCTCTCTCCAATCCCATTCCACAGGCTCTAAATCTCTCTCACATCCAATCCCACAGACCCTCAATCTCTCTCCAATCCCATTCCACAGGCCCTAAATCTCTCTCACATCCAATCCCACAGACCCAAAATCTCTCTCCCATCCTGTTCCACAGACCCTAAATCTCTCTCCCATCCCATTCCACAGACACTAAACCTCACTCCCATCCAATCCCACAGACCTTAAATCTCTCTCCCATCCAATCCCACAGACCCTCAATCTCTCTCCAATCCCATTCCACAGACCCTAAATCTCTCTCACATCCTATTCCACAGAGCATAAATCTCCCTCCCATCCCATTCCACAGACCCTAAATCTCTCTCCCATCCTGTTCCACAGACCGTAAATCTCTCTCCCATCCTGTTACGCAGACCCTAAATCTCTCTCATATCCAATCCCAAAAACCCTAAATCTCTCTCCCATCCTGTTCCACAGACCCTCAATCTCTCTCCAATCCCGTTCCACAGACCGTAAATCTCTCTCCCATCCTGTTACGCAGACCCTAAATCTCTCTCATATCCAATCCCAAAGACCCTAAATCTCTCTCCCATCCAATCCCACAAACCCTCAATCTCTCTCCAATCCCGTTCCACAGACCATAAATCTCTCTCCCATCCCATTCCACAGACCCTAAATCTCTGTCCCATCCAATCCCACAGACCCTCAATCTCTCTCCAATCCCGTTCCACAGACCCTAAATCGCTCACCAATCCCGTTCCACAGACCCTAAATCTCTCTCCCATCCAATCCCACAGACCCAAAATCTCTCACGCATCCCGTTCCACAGACCCTAAATCTCTCTCACATCCAATCCCACAGACCCTAAATCTCTCCCATCCTGTTCCACAGACCCTAAATCTCTCTGACATCCAATCCCACAGACCCTAAATCTCTCTCCCATCCTGTTCCACAGACCCTAAATCTCTCTCACATTCCATTCCACAGACCCTAAATCTCTCTCACATTCCATTCCACAGACCCTAAATCTCTCTCCCATCCTGTTCCACAGACCCTAAATCTCTCTCCCATCCAATCCCACAAACCCTCAATCTCTCTCCAATCCCATTCCACAGACCCTAAATCTCTCTCACATTCCATTCCACAGACCCTAAATCTCTCTCACATTCCATTCCACAGACCCTAAATCTCTCTCCCATCCTGTTCCACAGACCCTAAATCTCTCTCCCATCCAATCCCACAAACCCTCAATCTCTCTCCAATCCCATTCCACAGGCTCTAAATCTCTCTCACATCCAATCCCACAGACCCTAAATCTCTCTCACATCCTGTTCCACAGACCCTAAATCTCTCTCCCATCCCATTCCACAGACACTAAACCTCACTCCCATCCAATCCCACAGACCTTAAATCTCTCTCTAATCCAATCCCACAGACCCTCAATCTCTCTCCAATCCCATTCCACAGACCCTAAATCTCTCTCACATCCAATCCCACAGACCCTCAATCTCTCTCCAATCCCATTCCACAGACCCTAAATCTCTCTCCCATCCAATCCCACAAACCCTCAATCTCTCTCACATCCTGTTCCACAGACCGTAAATCTCTCTCCCATCCAATCCCACAGACCCTAAATCTCTCTTCCATCCAATCCAACAGAACCTAAATCTCTCTGCCATCCCGTTCCACAGACCCTCAATCTCTCTCACATCCAATCCCACAGACCCTCAATCTCTTTCCAATCCCGTTCCACAGACCCTAAATCTCTCTCACATTCCATTCCACAGACCCTAAATCTCTCTCACATCCTGTTCCACAGACCCTCAATCTCTCTCCCATCCAATCCCACAGACCCTCAATCTCTCTCCCATCCAATCCCACAGGCTCTAAATCTCTCTCACATCCAATTCCACAGACCCTAAATCTCTCTCCCATCCTGTTCCACAGACCCTAAATCTCTCTCCCATCCCGTTCCACAGACACTAAACCTCACTCCCATCCAATCCCACAGACCCTCAATCTCTCTCCCATCCAATCCCACAAACCCTCAATCTCTCTCCAATCCTGTTCCACAGACCCTAAATCTCTCTCACATTCCATTCCACAGACCCTAAATCTCTCTCCCATCCAATCCCACAGACCCTCAATCTCTCTCCCATCCCATTCCACAGGCCCTAAATCTCTCTCCCATCCAATCCCATAGACCCTCAATCTCTCTCCCATCCCATTCCACAGGCCCTAAATCTCTCTCCCATCCCATTCCACAGACCCTAAATCTCTCTCCCATCCTAATCCAGAGACCCTAAATCTCTCTCCCATCCTGTTCCACAGACCCTAAATCTCTCTCCCATCTCATTCCACAGGCCCTAAATCTCTCTCCCAACCCATTCCACAGACCCTAAATCTCTCTCCCATCCTAATCCACAGACCCTAAATCTCTCTCCCATCCTGTTCCACAGTCACTAAATCTCTCTCACATCCCGTTCCCCGGACCCTAAATCTCTCTCACATCCAATCCCACAGACCCTAAATCTCTCTCACATCCTGTTCCACGGACCCTAAATCTCTCTCCCATCCTGTCCCACAGACCCTAAATCTCTCTGCATCCTGTTCCACAGACCTCCCACTCTTTACCCTCCTCTGACCCAGCCCCAACCCTTGCCGTATCTTCACCATCCTCTCTGACCTTCCCCTCTTTGAGGCAGAGTGTTCTGTGCTTAGCAAAGACTCACTTTTGACCCCCTCTGTCCACATTTCAGTGAGTTCCGTGCCCACCTTGACGCTGAACTATTCTTCCATCATCTACGTCTCCGAGCCTACTACGTTAACAAGGATTTCCTCCACCTATTGATGACCCCTTCTCCCTTCTTCAACCCTCCTCATCCTGCTGGACACCCCCACCGGGCCTTCTACCCGCACTCGATCTTTTCATCTCCAACTGTCGCCAAGACATCTACTGTCTCAACTTCACCACTCCTCTCTCCTGTTCCAACCTCACTCCCTCTGAACGCACTGCCCTCCACCCTCTCTCTGCTCTAATCCTAACCTCACCATCAGACCCGCAGACAAAGGTGGTGCCGTAGTGGTCTGGCGGACGGACCTCTACCTCAGTGAGGCCAAACGGCAGCTCTCTGACACCTCCTCTTACTTACCCCTGGAACAGGACCCCACCAAAAATAATCAAACCATTGTCTCCCATACCATCACTGCCATTATAAACTTCAGAGACTTTCCATTCTCAGCCAAAAAACTCATCATTCCGACACCCCGCACTGCTCGGTTTTACCTCCCACCTACAATCCACAAGCCTGACTGTCCTGCTAGACCCATAGTTTCGGCCTGTTCCTGCCCCACCAAACTTGTATCTGCCTACCTCGACTCCATTTTGTCACCCATAGTTCAGTCCTTCCCCACCTTCATCTGGGATACTTCCCAAGCCCTCCACCTCTTCAATAACTTCCAGTTCCCCGGTCCCGACCGCTTAATTTTCACAATGGATATCCAATCCTTATACACTTCCATTCCCCATCAAGAAGGCCTCAAAGCCCCCCGCTACTTTCTTGACAATAGACCTCACCAGTTCCCCACCACCACCACACGCCTCAGGTTGGCGGAACTGTACTCACACTTAATAACTTCTCTTTTGGCTCTTCCCACTTTCTTCAGACCAAGGGTGTAGCTATGGGCACTCGCATGGGCCCTAGCTATGCCTGTCTCTTCGTGGGTTATGTGGAACCCACACCTATACTGGTACTGCTCCCCAACTTTTCCTTCAATACATTGACGACAACATTGGTGCTGCTTCCTGCACCCATGCTGAGCTCGTCAATTTCATTGACTTTGCCTCTAACTTTCACCCAGCCCTCAAATTCACTTGGTCCATCTCGGACACTTCTCTCCCCTTTCTCGATCTCTTGGTCTCCACCTCTGGAGACAGACTTCCACTGACATCTTTTATAAACCTACTGACTCTCATAACTACCTTGATTATACCTCTTCCCACCCTGCCAAATGTAAAAATGCTATTCCCTATTCCCAGTTCCTCTGTCTCTGCTGCATCTGTTCCCAGGATGAGGCTTTCCATTCCAGGACATCTCAAATGTCCTCTTTCTTTAAGGATCATGGTTTCCCTTCTGCCATCATCAATGATGTCCTCACCCGCATCTCCTCCATTTCCCACACTTCATCCCTCACCCCATCCTCCCGTCACCACAACAGGGACCAAGTTCCCCTTGTCCTCACCTACAACCCCACCAGCCTCCGGATCCAGCATATTATCCTCCGCAACTTCCGCCACCTTCAACAGGACCCCACCACTAAGGACATCTTTCCCTCTCTAACCTTCTCTCTGCTTTTCACAGGGATCATTCCCTCTGCGACTCCCTGGTCCACACGTCCCTCCCCACAGATCTCCCACCTGGTACTTATCCCTGCGAGCGTAAGTGCTACACCTGTCCCTACACTTCATCTCTTACCACCATTCCGGGCCCCAAACAGTCCTTCCAGGTGAGGCAACACTTCACTTGTGAGTCTGTTGGGGTCATCTATTGCATCCGGTGCTCCCGGTGCGGCCTCCTCTACATCGGCGAGACCCGACGCAGATTGGGGGACCGCTTCATCGAGCACCTACGCTCCATCTGCCACAACAGACAGGATCTCCCGGTTGCCACTCACTTCAACTCTGCTTCACATTCCCATTTGGATATGTCCATACATGGCCTCCTCTACTGCCATGATGAGGCCAAACTCAGTTTGGAGGAGCAATACCTCATCTACTGTCTGGGTTGTCTCCAGCCCCTTGGCATGAACATCGAACTCTCCAACTTCCGGTAGTTCCCTTCCCCCATCCCAGTTTCACTCTGCCTCCTCCTCCCTCTGCCTATCACCTCCCTCATGGTTCTGCCTCCTTTAACTACCCATAGTGCTTTCCCCTTACATTCCTTCTTCACCTCTCCTGCCTATCCCCTCCCTGCTTCTCCTCCCCAACCCCTTGATCTTTCCCATTACTGGTTTTTCACCCGGCATCTTCCACCCTCCCCCCACCTTCTTTACAGGGCCCCTTCCCCCTCCTCCTTCAGTCCTGACGAAGGGTCTCGGCCTGAAATGTTGACTGCTCATTTCCACAGATGCTGCCCGACCTGCTGAGTTCCTCCAGTGTGTTGTGCGTGTTGCTTTGACCCCAGCACCTGCAGAGTATTTTGTGTTCCCGTATCACAGATAGGCACATGGATGATAGAAAAATGGAAGGTTAAGTGAGAAGGAAGGGCTAGTTTGAACTTGGAGTAGGTTAAAAGGTTGTTCTATCTTCATTGCTATCTGTTTTACCTATTGTAATTGTACAAAATATAGACAGAAAACACAATGCAAACAGCTTATCATTCATTAAATCCATTTTGCCATCAAGAGGGACGTTTATCCAATTCTGTTCCATGTCTGATGTTCTATACTTGCTTTCCTCCACATTTGGCTCAAATTGACAACTTTGTCATCTCAGTTAACCTGTGCAGATACTGTTGTGACCTCATCTGGTACTCTTCAGCACTCACTTCCCCATCTGTCCTTGAGTTGTCAGCACATTTAAGAACTGCTTCTTTCATCTGTCAACAGAAACTCCAGGAGAAGTTTCCCTTCAGTTCTGAGGAGCTGGAGACAGTGTTTGATAAACTCGACAATGACGACAAAGGCATTTTGACCCCTGAACAACTCACAGCAGGGCTGAGTAAGTTCAGAATATGATATCTGATGGCCACTATGGGGCTGGGATATGGGATCTCGAATAGGAAATACAGAAGAATGTGGGTCCACATGTGGGTCTCTCACTGGAGACTGAAGTAGCTGATGGAGTCAGGCTCTGAGTGTCCGAGAGAGACCCAGATCAGTAAATGCTCACAACAATGGGAATTGTCACTCTGGTGAAAGAATAGGCCTTTGGGACTTAATCCCCTAAAATGCTCACTTAGGTATTCTCCCCACATAAGTTGGACAATTATGTCAACGTTCTGTATAAAGTGGATATCATATCACCAAGATCATCCACACACCTCGTCAATATCACCCACACCTGGAGAAGAAAGTCATGGCCCTGCTGGGGCGCTGGTCAGGCCTTCTTAGGGTATATTCCTATTGAGGCATGTTGGTGGTCATAAACCAGCTGGTAGCCTCCATGCTGTGGGAGAGGGCGGACAGTCACTGGTGTGCGTACATACATGACTGGCGGCTCTCCGCCTCAGGACTCTGCAGAGATTCCTGTACCCTCCCAGGTGGCACGTGTTGGCGACATTCTTCCTCCAGTGGGGCTGCTGTCTTCACGAAGAGATGTAGCTACCACCAGCAGGTGTCAGCCGTGCTGCTTTGCGGAGTCTGCCCGGCTTCTATCAGGACCTACTTAGAGTCTGGAACATGGTTGCCTCAGGCTGGGAATCCCCTCCTCTGGCAGAGGGTGGAGTCCTGGCCGACCCTTGCCCTACCTCAACGGATGTCGGTGCGGCTCAGGTGTGTGGAACGACTCAGGCTGAGCTGCTCGTCAGGCCCAGGCCCCGCGACCTTATCTGAGAGCCAAGTCCACACAACTTGAGCTGTCTCTCCTCAACACCCACAATCCCATTCAGGGATGCAGGTAGGAGGTATTTGTATGGGCTGCTGCTCCACACCCTCCACTTCCTTGCCCTTGTCCACCGTCCCGACACGCCATGACGGTCAGTCTTTCCACCCGGAGGTGAGGGGGGTCCCCAATGGAAGTCCCTTCACGGGGGGTTCTTCCCATGCACCTGGGGGATTGGGGGTGCTGCATAGAGCGGTGCCCTGTAATAAATCCTTTAGTTTGTACACGGATATCCCAGCCACATGTCCCTTCTGCGGGCTGGAGGAGATTGTGTACCACATGTATCTGGAGCGTGTGAGGCTGCAGCCCCTTTTTGCATATCTGTGTGGGCTGCCTCTCTCCTTCTGGTTGCATCTTAGCCCCACCCTATTTATATATGGTCATCCAGTAAAGGGGGGGGGCATGGAGGGATGAGGATGTCCTTGCCAACTTGCTCCTGGGGCAGGCGAAAACAGCCATCCGTGGGTCTTGGAAACGGGTGGCGGGAGGATCTCCCCGGGCAGACTGCCTGGCAATGTTTAGGGGGTATGTTCGTGCCCGGGTAAATATTGAGAATATAGTGAGTGGGGTGAGGAGAGATTGAGGGGGGAGTGAGGGGAGTTTGGGAGAGTGAGGAGTGTGGGGAGTGAGGGGTTATTGTAGATGGAGTGAGGGGGAGTGTAGAGTGAAGGATGCGAGGGTTTAGTGTGGGCAGAATTGTGTCATTAAGTAGAATGTGGGGGAGTGTAGGGGGAGTGAGGGGAGTGTGAGGGGAGTGTGAGGGGAGTGAGGGGGTGAAGGGGGAGTGTAGGGAGTGAGTGGTATGTAGAAAGAGTGAGGGGGAATGGGAGAGTGGGGGAGTGAGGGGGGTGTAGGAGACTCTGGGGATAGTGAGGGGGAGTGAGGGGATTTGGCGGTTAGTGTGGGGGGAGTAAGGGGGTGTGAAGGGGAGTGTGGGATATATGGGTGTGAGTGGGGTGAGGAGAGAATGAGGGAGGGGTGAGGGAGTGAGGGATTAGTGTAAGGGAGTGAGGTGGAGTGAGGAGGGTGTAGGGTGAATGTGAGTGCCAAAGGTTACAGGAGTGAAGAATGGTGTTGAGATGGGTGGCAAATCAGTCATGATAGATTAGCGGAGCATTCTTGATGGATGGAGTGGCCTAGTTCAGCTCCTATGTTTTATGGTCTAATCTGGACTGGAGAGAAGGAAAATTTCTTCAAAGTCATGTCCTACAAATGAAAGATCTCAACTCAGACCGAGGACTCTCCATCTCCAGCCCCAGATGTTGAGTTCCTCCAGCATTTTGTGAGTGGCTCCAGATCCCAGCACCTGCAGATCCCTTGTGTTTCCCTGAATACCGATGATCAGTTTGTGGAGTTACGGGGACCGGTGATTGGTGGGATTGGACTGGTTTAACCCACAAACCCTTCGGGTGGTAGAGATCAGCCTGCTGTCCTGTGGAGACGCGGTGTTTGAACTGAAGCGTGCCCGCTCTCGTTCTCAGGCCACTTCCTGAGTGACCAGAGTGAGCCCACGGGTGGTGACGATCTGAAGGAGCCGTCTGTCTCCCTGTACCAGTCCCCCAGCCTTCAACAACAGATGGACTCTGAGGACGAGGAGAAGCAGCAGTTTGCTGCCTTGCTGGAGAAACTGGGAGCTAGCGCCATCTTTGAAGGGTAAGATTCAAGATTCATGATCGTTTAATGTCATTCCCTGTACACAAGTGTAAAGGAGAACAAAATAATTGTTGCTCTGGCTCTAATACAGCACAAAAAATGCACAAAAATTTAAAAAACACAATAAATATAAATATGTAAGATAGCTTATATATGTAGATTGATTGCATGCCCACAAAGTGATGCTAGGCACGTGAGTGTCTGTACATAAGGTGACTGACAGGAAATGATAAAGCAGAGGTGGTTAGTGGGTGGAGGTGTTGATCAGCCTTACTGCTTGCGGAAAGTAACTGTTTTTGAGTTTGCTTCGTAGCCTCTTCTCTGATGGGATGGAACAAGAAATCCAAGAGCAGGGTGGGTGGGTGATGTTACCGGCTCTTTTTGTGTAATCCAGGGATTCCTTGCATAGGTTAAGGGTCTGTCAGTGACTAGGAGCCCTTGGTATCTTCTCCAAGGAGAAGTGTAATCCACCATAAAGAAATAGTTATACCCAGCCAATTCCCGTCCTATTAGCCTACTCTCAATCTTCAGCACAGTAATGGAAGGGTCATCAACAGTGCTATCATACAGCACCTACTCGGCAATAACCTGCTTACGGATGCCCAGTCTGAGTTCCATCAGGGCCACTCAGCTCCTGACCTCATCACCTCCTTGGTCCAAACATGGACCAAGGAGCTAAATACCAGAGGTGTGGTGAGAGTGACAGCCCTCGACGTCAAGGCGGCATCTGACTGAATATGGCTTCAAGGCGCCCTAGCTAAAATGGAGTCAATGGGGATTAGGGGGAACCCTCCACTGGTTGGAATCATACCTGACACAAAGGAAGATGGTTGTGGTAGTTGGAGGTCAATCATCTCATCCTCAGGACATCACTGCAGGAGATCCTCAGGGAAGTGTCCAAGGACCAACCATCTCCAGCTGCTTCATCAATGACCTTCCTTCAGAAAGGTCAGAAGTGGGGATGTTCACAGATGACTGCACAACGTTCTGCACCATTCGTGACTCCTCAGATAGTGAAACAATTCATACCCAAATGCAGCAGGACCTGGACAACATCCAGGCTTGGGCTGACAAGTGGCAAGTAACATTCGAGCCACGCAAGTGCCAGGCAATGACCATCTCTAACAAGAGAGGCTCTAACCATCGTCCCTTGACATTCAGTGACATCACCATCACTGAATCCCCTACTATCAACATCCTGAGGGTTACCATTGACAGGAAGCTGAACTGCTCTAGCCATATAAACACTGTGGCTACCAGAGCAAGTCAAAGGCCAGGAATCCTGCAGGGTGGAACTCACCTCCTGACTCCCCGAAGCCTGTCCACCATCGACAAGGCTCAGGTCAGGAGTGTAATGGAATACTCGCCACTCACCTGGATGAGTGCAGCTCCATCAACACTCAAGAAGCTCAACAGCATCCAATACAAGGCAGCTGACTTGGTTGGTACCCCTTCCACAAGCATCCAATCCCTCCACCGTCGACGGACAGTTGCAGCAGTGTGTACTGTCTACAAGATGCACTGCAACAACATACCAAAGTTCCTAAAGCAGCACCTTCCAGACCCACGACCACTACCATCTAGAACAGCAGATACCTGGGAACACCACCACTTGGAAATCCCCCTCCAAGTCACTCACCATCCTGACTTGGAAACATATCACCATTCCTTCATTGTCTCTGGGTCAAAATCATGCAATCCCCTCCCTAATAGCACTGTGGGTGTACCTACACCTCAGGAACTGCAGCAGTTCAAGAAGGCAGCTCATCACCACTTTCTCAAGGGCAACTAGGGATGGGCAATACATGCTGGCTTAACTGGCGATGCCCACATCCCGTATATAAATGAAAAAAGCCACAGCGGCCTAACCACGAACATTGGCAAGATCCAACTGGAAAGATGCTGTTATAATTAGCTGTGGTTTCCCACGAAGTTATCTTAGTTAAGTCTGACCTGAGACATCGTTAAAGTGAGGGGACAGTATGGAGAGTGAGGGGAGGGGGGTGTGGACAGTGAGTGGCAAGAGTGCTGAAGCTGTGGGCAGTGAGGGGGCACTGTGATGATGAATCTAGACCGACACGTAAAATGCTGGGGGATCTCAGCTGGCCAGGCTTCAACTGTGGAGAGGAATGGACAATCGAAATCAGAATCAGGAACAGGTTTAACATCACTAGCACATGTTATGAAATATGTTGTTTTGCAGCAGCAGTATGGTGCAATTCATAATAAATCCATAAATTACAATAAAAATATTCATATCTGAAAAAGTAAAATGAATAGTGCAAAAAGAGGAAATAAAGACAAAAAGCAGAGGTAGCGTTCGTGAGTTCATTGTCCATTGAGAAACACGATGGCAGAGGGGAAGAAGCTGTTGCTGAAACATTGAGTGTGTGTCTTCAGGCTCCTGTACCTTCTTCCTGATGGTAGCAATGAGAAGAGGGCAGGTCCTGGGTGATAGGGGTTCTGCTGCCTTTTTGAGGCATTGTCTGCTGAAGGTGTCCTGGATGCTGGGGAGGCTGGTGCCCACGATGATACCGGCTGAGTTTACAACTTTCTGCAGCTTTTTCCGATCCTGTGCAGCGGCCCCTCCACATCAAATTTCATGCTGATCCCTTTATCGGGACTGGAAAGGAGAAAAACTTTCTTAATGTCTGATGGTGATCTGGCAGTGATCACGTGGATGGTCACAGTCTATAAGATAAGATACGTGGGAACAGCATAGTAATGCTGATGGTGTGAGATACATCGTATCAGAGAGAAGGTCTGGTGGGTCACACGTTATTGATTTATTTAATGTATTGACGTCTGTTTTAAATTATGTATTGCACTGAACTGCTGCTGTAAAACAACACGTGAATGATATTAAACCTGATTCTGATCACTAGAAATATGGGTTTCTTGTGCTCCCAGAGCTAAAGACAACAATGGCCTTTCACCTCTGCTGCAAACAGTGTTTGTAAATAATGGCATTTCTCCACGATGGATCCGTTCAGCATTCACAGTCCAAACTCTGGAATTCTTTCAACTTCCATGTCTCCACCAGAGATGTGGACTGTTGCAGTTGTGCTTGGAGTATTGTAAGCATTCAGAGTCTCTGCTAATTCTGTATCATTTGTCCATCTGACTTACTCTCTCTCCCCTCCCCCTCAACCCTCCCTCCCCCTTCACTCTCCTTTCTCCCGTCTTTCTCCCCCTCTCACATGCTATTTCTCTTCCTCCCTCTCACCTCTCTTGCCCTCTTTCTCTTTCTCTCTCCTCCCTCTCTCCACCTCTCCCCTCTCTCTCCTTTCTCTCAACCCTTCTCTCCCTCTCCCACTCCCCCTTCCTTTTTTTCCTCACCTTCCTCTTCTGTCCCCCCCTCCACTCTCCCTCTCTCCCCCTCCCTCCCCTCCCCCTCTCCCCTCTCTCTATCATTCGCTTCCTCTATTCCCCTCTCTTCTCTCTTTCACCCTCTCTCCTTCCTTTATCCCTCTCACACTTTCTCTACCATTCTCTCTCCCCTTACTCTTGACCATTTTTCCACCTCTCTCCCCCTTTTCTCCCCCTCCTTCCTTCTCACCCTCTCTCTTCCCTCTCTGTCTCACCCCCTTTCTGTCTCCCCCTGTCTCCCCTGCTCTCTCCTCTTTCTCCCCTTCTCTCTCTCCCCCACTGCCTCTCTCCCCTCTCTCTCACATGCTATCTCTCTTCCTCCCTTTCACTTCCCTTTCCCTCTTTCTCCTTCTCTCTCTCCTATCTCTCTCCATCTCTCCATTCCCTCTCCATCCTTCTCTCTCCCAATCTTTCCCCTCTATTTCTCCCACTTTCTTCCCCTTCTCTGACCCCTTCTCTCTCTCCCTCTTCTCTCACCACTCACCCCTCTTCTATCATTCTCTCTCTCCACCCCCTCTTTCCTCACTCTCTCTCCTTCTTTGTCACTCTTCCTCTCTCTCACTCACTCTCTACCACCCTCTCTCCCCTTCTCTCTTTCCCCATTTCTATCTCTCTCCTCTCTCCCCTCTCTCTCATCTTCTCTCCCCCTGTCTTTCCCCCTTTCTCTCCTCACTCTCTCCCCTCTCTTCTCTCCCTGTTTCTCTCTCTCTATCTCCCTCCCCCTCTCCCTTTCCCCCTCTCTCTCCCTCCCTCCCCCACCCCCTCAGTAAGACAGAGATTTGGAAGCTATGGTCACAGCTCCGAGCCAGTGAGCCCAACCTGCTCGGACACCTGGAGGACTTCCTGTGCAAAGTGAGCGGTCAGATCCAGGACACCATGCAGGAGAAGGAGGAACTGGAGCACACCCTGAAAAAGTGAGTAGTGTTCCAACCAAAACGGTGCAGATGCCTAAAACCTGAAATAAATATATCAGAAAGTGCGGGAAACACTCGCCAGGTCAGGCAGCGTCTGTGGAGAGAGAAAAACCAAGATAATGTTTCAGCCTAGTGATATTTCATCAACCTGAAATAATGTTTCTCTCCCAAACCTGTTGAGTTGGTGTTTTCAGTTTTTGTTCCACTAAACTTTGTCATTGTTGAATCACCTTAGTCACTCTCTGCACTTTTGACATTTATAAATGCCCTCAGTGGCTCGTGCCTCCTGTACCTAATAAAGTTGCCAGTGGGTGTATGTTCGTGCCCTTCTGCTGCTGTAGTCCATACACTTCAAGATGCATTCAGAGGTGCTCTTGCACGCCACTGTTGGAACGCCTGGTTATTTGAGTTACTGTCGCTTTCCTGCCGGTTTGAACCAGTCTGACCATTCTCCTCTGATCTCTCTCATTAACAAGGCATTTTCACTCACAGAGCTGCTGCTCACTGGATTTCTTTTTGCACCACTCTCTGTAAACTCCAGAGACTGTTGTGTGTGAAAATCCCAGGGGATCAGCAGTTTCTGAGATACGCAAACCACCCTGTCTGGCACCAACAATCATTCCACTGTCAAAGTCACTGAGATCACATTTCTTCCCCATTCTGATGTTCGGTCTGAACAACCACTGAACCTCTTGCTCATGTCTGCATATGTTTATGAACTGAGTTGCTGCCGCGCGATTGGTGATTAGATATTTGCAGTAACGAGCACCTATTAGAGTGGCCATGTTAATCAGAGAACCTATTTCTCGAGCATCCATTGATCTTGCAGGAGACGTCGTTCAAATTCACCAAGATCTGAAGAGTTTCAGAGTCATGGAGTTGCATCGCACTGAAACAGGTCCTTCAGCCCATCTCCTCCAGGCCAACCCAGGTGCCTATTTGCCTGAGTTGCCTTTACCTGTATTTGGACCATATCCCTCTAAACCTTTCCAATTCATCGACTTCTTCAGGAAGTGTACACTTAAATGCAAGTGTACCCGCCTCTACCACATCCTTTAGCAGCTCATTCCATACACCCCCCACCCTCTGGGTGAAAATATTGCCCCTCAGATCCCCATTAAGTAATTCTTCTCTCACCTTACAGCACATTACAGACCCTTCGGCCCACGATGTTGGGCTGACTTTTTACATATTCTAAGATCAATCTAACCCTTCCCTCCCACAGAAACCCCATTTTTCTATCATACTAATGCCTATCTAAGAGTCTCTTAAATGGCCCTAATGTACCTGCCATAACCAAAGCATTCCACACATTCACCCC
This sequence comes from Hemitrygon akajei, assembly GCF_048418815.1. NCBI lineage: Eukaryota > Metazoa > Chordata > Chondrichthyes > Myliobatiformes > Dasyatidae > Hemitrygon > Hemitrygon akajei. The sequence goes on from NC_133131.1 coordinate 71,703,388, forward strand.
TCTTTGTGTAAAAAGCCTATTGCTGACCTTTCTTCATGCTTTCCTTCAATCACCTTAAAATTATGTACCCTCTTATTAGCCATTTCCACCCTGGGAAAAAGTCTCTGGCTGTCCACTCGAACTATACCTCTTATCATTTTGTACACCTCTATCAAGTCATCTTTTATCCTCCTTCACTCCAGAGAGAAAAGCCCTAGCTTGCTCAACCTATCCTCGTAAGACCTGCTCTCTAATCCAGACAGCACCCTGGTCAATCTCCGTCTCTAAAGCTTCCACACCCTTCCTATAATGAGGTGATCGGAACTGAACACAATACTCCTAGTGTGGTCTAACCAGAGTTTTCAGAGTTGTAACACTACCTCACAGATCTTGAACTTAATCCCCCAACTGATGCCTGTTTATCAACTCTATCACCTAGAATGACAACTTTGAGGGATCTATGGACTTGGACCTCCTGTCCATCTACACTTCACCTTCAAATTCAACCTTCCAAAGTGAATCAGTTCACACTTTTTTGGATTGAATTCCATCTGCCATTTCTCAACCCAGTTCTGCATCCTTTCAATTGCCTGTTTGAACAACCTTCTACACAATCCACAACTCCACCAGCCTCGTGCCATCTACAAACTTGCTAACCTACCCTTCTGCTTCCTCAAACAAGTCATTTATGAACATCTCAAAGAGCAGGGTCCCTGTGGAATACCACTGCTTTAGGGAAATGTCTGTGAAGAAGTCTACCTTATCTATGACCTTCATAATTTTATAAACCTCTGTAAGGTCACACCTATCTCCTTCACTCCAGGGAAAACTCTCAGGCTGTCCAGCTTCTCCCCTTATTGCTTAAGGAGTGACACCCATAGGAATCCTTGCAGCACTCTCTCCAGTGTAATCCAATCCTTCCTACAGGATGGAGATGAGAAATGCACACGTTGCTCCAAGTGCAGTGTCTGCACGAGTCCCCAAAGAGTTAAACTGAGCCTGAGGTTCAGTTCCTCCTTGTGGAACTGGATCCTCGAGTTCCTCACTTTCAGACCCCAGTCAGATCGGATCAACAACAACATCTCCTCCATGATCTCCATCAGCACAGATACACCATAGGCCTGTGTGCTTAGCTCCCCGCTCTACTCGCTTTACACTGATAACTGCCAGGCTAAGCACAGCTCCAATGCCACATTTAAGTTTGCTGACGACACCACTGTCATTATCTAAATCTAAGGTGGTGATGAATCAGCATATAGGAGGGAGATTCCAATTCTGGGCGAATGGTGCCACTACAAAAACATCTCCCTCAATGTCAACAAAATCAAAGAGCTGATTATTGACTACGAGAGGTGCATAAGCCAGTCCTCAGAGAAGGAGAGAGTCACAACTTTAAATCCCTTGGCATTGCCATTTCAGAGGATTTGTCCTGGGACCAGCACGTCAGTGCCTTCACAAAGAATGCATGGCAGTGCCTCTACTTTCTTAGAAGTTTGTGCAGATTCACCTTTGACTAACGTGGTGAGGAGTATCCTGACTGGTTGCATCATGGCCTGGCATGTTGAATACCACTGCCCAGGGTGAATGTTTCAGGTCAATAACCTTCCATCAGAACGTCATGTTCCTGCTGTAATATTACCCCTGATTTTCAGTTCCCCACACAAACTGCCTGATTTGCAAACTTCGACTTTTCATACCTGTTACTCCCTGCTAGATGAGTGGCAGGGTGGAGATACGTCTCTACCAAAGGAGGTATAAGGCACTCCTTCCCTTTGTTAGCCTGCAGGTCACCCTTGCTTAGAACCCTGATCAGGGTGACGTGAAGCATTGGGAGATGGTCATATGAGCAGCTGGTGTAGATCACAAGTCCTGGTTATGCGACCACTGATGCCAGGCAGAGAATCTCTAAAGAGTATTGATAAGGGCTGGGGTCACCCGCCTTGTTTAGACACTGCCCAGAAGAAGGCAATAGTAAACACCTTCTGCAGAAACATTGAACAAGAACAAACATGGTCATAAACCATGACATACTACATGGCTCATGATGATAACTCCCTGCTAAAGAAAGCAAAGGGACATTCGAAGCCTTTCTTTCTAAAAATCCGAGCTGGGGTGAGATTTCCAGATGTTGGGGACCCTGTCTGAAACTTACTTTTGTTCTGGTTCCTCAGGAAGATGGTGGAGCACAACGCAGACGTGCAGAGACTATACGAGGAGATGGAGTTGCAGATTCAGAGTGAGAAGGAAAGGATTGAGACTGAGGTGAGACCTGTGGGGCTGAGCTTTAACCCAGCCACAGCCCGAGCAATATTCAAATAGATATTACAAAGCTGTCACACACATTCATAGGGTTGTAAGAAGGTGTATGGTGTGTTGGCCTTCATTAGTCAGGAGATTGAGCTCAAGAGCCACAAGGTAATGTTTGCAGTTCTATAAAACCCTAGATGGACCACACTTATTGTGGTCAGTTCTGATCGCCTCATGATTGGAAGGAAGTGGAAGCTTTAGAGAGGGTCCAGAGGAAATTTACCAGGATGCTGTCTGGATTAGAGAACACGTCATAGGTTAAGTGAGTGAGGGCTTTTCTGTTTGGAGGGAAGGAGGATGAGAGGTGACTTGATGGAGACGTACAAAAGAATAAAAGGCATAGATTGAGTGGACAGCCAGAGTCCTTTTCCAGGGCAGAAAAGGCCAATACAAGGGCATTATGTTAGAGTGATTGGAAGCATTGGGGTAAGCTTTTTACACAGAGAATGGTGGGTGCATGGAACCTGCTATCAGAGGCAGGTACATTAGGGACATTTATGAAACTCTTAGATAGGCACATGGATGATAGAAAACTGGATGGATATGTGGGAGGGAGAGTTAGATTGATCTTGGAGTAGGTTAAAAGATGGGCACAACATCGTGGACAGATGGGCCCGTACTGTGCTGTACTGCTCTTTGTAGTTAATTCACATTTACTGTAAACACAAGGGATTCTACAGTTGCTGGAAATCCCAAACAACACACACTAAATGCTGGGGGACTCACAGATCAGGCTGTGTCAATGGGGAGGAATAAACAGTCGATGTTTCAGCTGAGAACCCTTCATCAAGGTTTACTGTGCTGAGTTTCTTGTGACGTACAGTTGGGATGTTAAACAAAGCTGTCAATGGAGTGAAGGTGGTCCACGTTCTAATCAATGACAAGAGATGACTGGACAGGGAATGTGTTGCAGAATGTGGGATCTGGTTGGAACGTAGAATGTCAAATATTGAACATAGAACATTACAGCATAGTACAGGCCTGTTGGCCCACGATGTTGTGCCCATCTTTTAACTGACTACAAGGTCAATCTAACCCTTTTCCTCCTACACAACCCTCCGTTTTTCTATCATCCACGTGCTAAGAGTTTCTTAAATGTCCCAAATGTACCTGCCTCTACCATCACCCGTGTGTGCGTTCCACACACCCACCACTCCCTGTGTAAAACCCTGCCTCTAACATCCCTCATTCTTTGAAGATTCAAATTTCAAATTTATCAAATTTATTGTTCAAATTTATGTACCTTGACATCATGAAGGATCCCACCCACCCTGCTCATGGACTGTTTGTCCCACTCCCATCAGGGAGGAGGCTACATAGCATCCACGCCAGGACCACCAGACTGAAAATCAGTTGCTTTTCTCAGCTGGTCAACACCTCCATACCCCCAACTACCATGACTTTATCATTTCCTGTCAGAGTCATTTTATGGAAAGACCCTTAAGCAAACTTGTGCATTTGTATTGATTGTGTTCTTGTTATTATTGTGTTCTTTATCTTATTGTGGTTTCTTTTCTGTGCTGATCCGGATTCGGAGTAACAATTATTTTGTTCTCCTTTACACTCGTGTACAGGAAATGACATTAAACAATCTTGAATGTTGAAAAAAACGCATTGTTTGCGTTAACAGCCAACGCTGCCGAGGCTGCGCTGGGGGTGGGGGGGGAGAGTAGGGGGCGCAGCCCAAAGGCGTCACCACAGTTAATTAAGGTGACTCCTCTAATCACCCTAAAATTGTGTCCCCTCGCATTGCTCAGTTTATTAAAGGAGTGAGATTGTTTCTTTATGGGCATTGTTGCAATATCAGCTCTAGTTCTTTGTTAATTTCTCAATGTCCTGCTGGGATTTGACCCCATGCTCTCTGGGTTGCTTATCCAGTGGCCTCACTGTGTTCTTGCCGCCCCTTGTACACACATCCATTGACTGAATATACATCTTATTCCTTCCTTGCAGAGTATGGCCAAGTTCCAGGTACAGAGCCAAGATTTGCAGAAGGAGTCAGACAGTAAACAGGATGAGGTGCAGCAACTTCTTCAAATGCAGACACAGGTAAACCAGATGTGTATCCCAGATGTGACACAGGTAAACCAGATGTGTATCCCAGATGTGACAATGGAATCTATGATCACACCCTGATTCCCCATCTCCAGCTGAGGCTCATGGTGAATCAATGAACTGGGAACTGCTACAAGACCTGTGACCCAATGCAAAAGGTGACCTTTGCAAAGTTCTAATAAGGATTGAATCCAAGTCAGAGTCAGGCTCCAAATCAGGTTCAGAATTACAGTCAGATCCAGAATAAGACTCCGAATCAGGATCAGAATCAGAATTAGGATCAAAATCAGGATCAGGATCAGAATCAGAAGCAGTGATGGGGGACTCTGCAGTTAGGGGGTCAGACAGGCGATTCTGTGGATGCAGGAAAGAAACTCGGATGGTAGTTTGCCTCCCAGGGCCAGGGTCCAGGATGTTTCTGATCACGTCCACGATATCTTGAAGTGGGAAGGTGAACAGCCAGAGGTTGTGGTACATATTGGTAACAACGACATAGGTGGGAAAAGGGAGGAGGTCCTGAAAACAGACTACAGGGAGTTAGGAAAGAAGTTGAGAAGCAGGACCTCAAAGGTAGTAATCTCTGGATTACTGCCTGTGCCACATGACAGTGAGAATAGGAATAGGATGAGGTGGAGGATAAATGTGTGGCTGAGGGATTGGAGCAGGGGGCAGGGATACAGATTTCTGGATAATTGGGACCTCTTCTGGGGCAGGTGTGACCTGAACAAAAATGACGGGTTGCACTTGAATCCCCGGGGACCAATATCCTGGCAGGGAGGTTTGCTAAGGCTACTGGGGAGAGTTTAAACTAGAATTGCTGGGGGTTGAGAACCAAACTGAAGTGACGGAGGAAAGGGAGGTTGGTTCACATATAGAGAAAGCTTGGAGACAGTGCAAGAGGGAGGATAGGCAGGTGATAGAGAAGGGATGCCCTCAGACCAATGGTTTGAGATGTGTCTATTCTAATGCAAGAAGCATAATGAACAAAGCGGATGAGCTCAGAGCGTGGATCAGTACTTGGAGCTATGATGTTGTGGCCATTACAGAGACTTGGATGGTTCAAGGGCAGGAATGGCTACTTTGAGTGCCAGGCTTTAGATGTTTCAGAAAGGACAGGGAGGAAGGCAAAAGAGATGGGGGCGTGTCACTGTTGATCAAATATAATGTCACGGCTGCAGAAAAGGAGGAAGTCATGGAGGGGTTGTCTACTGAGTCTCTGTGGGTGGAAGTTAGAAACAGGAAGGGGTAAGTAACTCTAATGGGTGTTTTTTATAAACCACCCAATATTAACAAGGACATCAGGAGCAGATAGGGAGACAGATCCTGGAAAGGTGTAATAATCACAAGGTTGTTGTGGTGGGGGATTTTAATTTCCCCAATATTGATAGGCATCTCCCTAGAGTGAGGGGTTTAGATGGGGTGGAGTTTGTTAGGGTGTTCAGGAAGGTTTCCTGACACAATATGTAGATAAGCCTACAAGAGGAGAGGCTATACTTGATTTAGTATTGGGAAATGAACCTGATTAGGTGTCAGGTCTCTCAGTGGGAGAGCATTTTGGAGATAGTGATCACAATTCTATCTCCTTTACTACAGCATTGGAGAGGGATAGGAACAGACAAGTTAGGGAAACGTTTAACTGGAGTAAGGGGAAATATGAGGCTATCAGGCAGAAATTTGGAAGCATAAATTGGGAACAGATGTTCTCAGGGAAATGTACGGAAGAAATATGGCAAATGTTTAGGAGATATTTGTGTGGAGTTCTGCAAAGCTACATTCCAATGAGACAGAGAAAGTATGGTAGAGTACAGGAACCGTGGTGTACAAAGGCTGTTGGAAATCTTGTCAAGAAGAAAAGAAAAGCTTACAAAAAGTTCAAAAAACTAGGTAATAATGGAGATCTCGAAGATTATAAGGCCAGCAAGAAGGAGTTTAAGAATGAAATTAGGAGAGCCAGAAGGGGCCATGAGAAAGCCTTGGCGAGCAGGATTAAGGAAAACCCCAAGGCATTCTACAAGTATGTGATGAGCAAGAGGATAAGACATGAGAGAACAGGACCAATCAAATGTGACAGTGGAAAAGTGTGTATGGAATTGAAAGAGATAGCAGAGGTACTTAATGAATACTTTGCTTCAGTATTCACTATGGAAAAAGACCTTGCCAGTTGTAGGGATGTCTAGCAGTGGACTGAAAAGCTTGAGCATATAGATATTAAGGAAGAGGATGTGTTGGAGCTTTTGGAAAGCATCAAGTTGGTTAAGTCACCGGGACCAGATGAGATGTACCCCTAGCTACTGTGGGAGGCGAGGGAGGAGATTGCTGAGCCTCTGGCGATGATCTTTGCATCATCAATGGGGACGGAAGAGGTTCTGCAGGATTGGAGGATTGCAGATGTTGTTCCCTTATTCAAGAAAGGGAGTAGAGATAGCTCAGGAAACTATAGACCCATGAGTTACCTCAGTGGTTGGTAAGTTGATGGAGAAGATCCTGAGAGGCAGGATTTATGAACATTTGGAGAGGTATAATCTGATTAGGAATAGTCAGCATGGCTTCGTGATTATTATGGCTTTGTTATTATGCAGGTCGTGCCTTATGAGCCTGATTGAATTTTTTGAGGATGTGACGAAACACATTGATGAAGGAAGAGCAGTAGATGTAGTGTATATGGATTTCAGCAAGGCTTTTGACAAGGTAACCAATGCAAGGCTTATTGAGAAAGTAAGGAGGCATGGGATCCAAGGGAAACATGCTTTGTGGATCCAGAAGGCAAAGAGTGGTTGTGGGTGGGTGATATCTGCATGGAGGTTGGTGACCAGTGGTTTGCCTCAGGGATCTGTTCTGGGACCCTTACTCTTTGTGATTTTTATAAATGACCTGGATGAGGAAGTGGAGGGTTGGATTAGTAAGTTTGCAGATGACACAAAGGTTGGGGGTGTTGTGGATAGTGTGGAGGGCTGTCAGAGGTTACAGCAGGACATTGATAGGATGCAAAACTGGGCTGAGAAGTGGCAGATGGAGTTCAACCCAGAAGAGTGTGAGGTAGTTCATTTTGGTAGGTCAAATATGATGGCAGAATATAACATTAGTGGTAAGACTCTTGGCAGAGTGGAGGATCAGAGGGATCTTGGGGTTCGAGTCCATAGGACAGTCAAAACTGCTGCACAGGTTGACTCTGTGGTTAAGAAGGCATACGGTGCATTGGCCTTCATCAATAATGGGATTGAGTTTAAGAGCTGAGAGGTAATGTTGCAGCAATATAGGACCCTGGTCAGACCCCACTTGGAATACTATGTTCAGTTCTGGTTGCCTCACTACAGGAAGGATGTGGAAACCATAGAAAGGGTGCAGAGGAGATTTACAAGGATGTTGCCTGGATTGGGGAGCATGCCATGAGAATAGGTGGAATGAACTCAGCTTTTACTCCTTGGACCGACGGAGGATGAGAGGTGACATGATAGAGGTGTACAAGATGATGAGAGGCATTGATCGTGTGGATAGTCAGAGGCTTTTTCCCAGGGCTGGAATGGCTAGTACGTGAGCGCACAGTTTTAAGGTGCTTGGAAGTAGGTACAGAGGAGATATCAGGGGTAAGTTTTTTACGCAGAGAGTGGTGAGTGCATTGATCAGAATCAGAACCAGAATTAGGATTGGAATCTGGATCAGGATCAGAATCTGGACTGAGATTAGGATCAGGATCATTATCACTGACATCTGCCAAGAAATCTGTTGTTTTGTAGAAAATGTACAGTGCAATAGGTAAAGAAAAACACTACAGATTCAAAAAGAATTAATAAATACTGCAAAGGAACTAGTGAGCTAGTGTACATGGGTTCATTGTGCATTCAGAACTCTGATGGGAGAGGGGAAGAAGCTGTTCCTGAAAGGTAGAGTGTGTGACTTCAGGCTCCTGTACCTCCTGGGTGACAGCGTTCCTGAGTGATGGAGGCATTGCTTTTGGAGATGTCCTCGATGCTAGGGAGGCTAGTGCCCACGATGGAGATGGCTGATCCCGAGTGTTTCAGCCTCCATACCAGGCAGCGATGCGACCAGTCAGAGAGCTCCCTCGGGTACGTTTATAGAAATAAAGTCTTTGGTGACATGAAACTGAAACCAAACTGCAGATCAGCAGGTCAGGCATCAGGCAGCATCTGTGGAGAGAGAATAATGTTTCATCAGGACCCGAAGCAGGGTTTGGGTCCAAAACATCGACTGTTCATTCCCCTCCACAGATGCTGCCTGACCGGCTGAGTTCCTCAAACATTTTGTGCGATGCTCTTTCATCGGGAGAGATCCTGCCCGACATTCTCGATATTTCCAGTCTTTGCTCCCTCGGTTTCTCGGGTCACGCGACACTGATCTACCACCTCGCCCAGGTTCCACGTGTGAGCATGCACACGCTGGGCAGATATGTGGCCACAAAGTGAGAGCATTTCACTTGAGGACCTGAGTTATAGGGGAAGGTTGAATAGGTCAGGAGTGGAGGAGAATGAGGAGAGATTAGATAGAGGTGTACAAAATTAGGAGGGGTTTAGGTCGGGCAAATGCAAGCCGGTTTTTTTCCACTGAGGGTGGGTGAGACTAGAATTAGAGGTCATGGGTTAAGGGTGAAAGGTGAAACGTTTAAGAGGAACCTGAGGGGGAAACTTCTTCACTCAGAGGGTCATGAGAGTGTGGAACGAGCTGCCAGTGGAAATGGTGGATAGAGGTTTGATTACAACATTTAAAAGAAACTTGGAGAGATACATGGATGGGAGGGGTATGGAGGGCTATTGGCTGGGTGCAGGTTGATGGGGCTAGGCGGAATAACAGTTCAGCACAGACTAGATGAGCTGTAAGGCCTGTTAGTGTGATAACTGACTGTATGTGGATGGGAGGGATATACAGGGTTAAGGTGCAGTTGCAGGTCGATATGCTGAGACATGGGCTAAAGGGCCAGTTTCTGTGATGATTCTTTGACTCTATGACCCCTTGGCCTATGCCAGCTCTTGGACAAATCCCCTCAGCCCTGTTTGAACAGATGTCACTGTCATCTGTCCTTCTCCTGCCCATTGACCTGCTATCCACCCACATCCATTCCTCCCAACTCTCTCCTCCAGGTAACCTACCCATCCACACCTCTGCGGGAGGACCTGCATTAATGTGCGAGAGGGTAACCTGAAAGGGAATGCGCAGATAGGCATCATATTTTGTGTGTCTGCGAGAGAGGCCATAATACCATAAGACATGAGAGTAGAATAGGCCACTTGCCCCATCGAATCTGCTCTGACATTCCATTATAGCTGATAACATACCCAATCAACTTGCCTTTACAGCTGTCTGTGGCAACTAATTCCACAGATTCACCACCCTCTGGCTGAAGAAATTCCTTCTCATCTCTGTTTTAAATGGGCGTCCCTCTATTCTGAGGCTGTGTCATCTGATCCCTAGGTTTCCCTACTACAAGAACCATCCTCTCCACATCCACGCTATCTAGATCTTTCAATATTCAGTAACCTTCAATAAGATCCACTCATTTTTCTAAACTCCAGTGAGCACAGCCCTGAGCCATCATAAGTTAACCCTTTCATTCCCAGGATCCTTCTATTGAATCTCCTCTGCACCCTCTCCAATGCCAGGACATCCTCTCTGAGGTAAGAGGGCCTCGAACTCCTCACAATGCACCAAATGGGTGTGAGTGTGTGTGTGTGTGTGTGTGTGTGTGTGTGTGTGTGTGTGTGTGTGTGTGTGTGTGTGTGTGTGTGTGTGTGTGTGTGTGTGTGTGTGTGTGTGTGTGTGTGTGTGTGTGTGTGTGTGTGTTTCTGTTTGAAGGTGAACGGACAACAAGTCTGAAACGTGAACTGGTAATCAATGATTATTTCAGCATGAATACTGTCTGATGTGGTGCGATGTTGGAGCAATGGATCAAAGCACAGAGATTCAGATCCTGCCTCCAGGCTACATGGTGGTACAGAGTACACAGGGTGGAGAATATCGTGCAAAGACAGGAACAATGCAGGCTTATTAACGAATAGTCGGACACTAGTGAATAAAAACATAACATTGAAGATAGGATGGTGGCTCATCACTAAGACAAAGAAAATAAAAGAAACTTATCCAAGTTGGAAGGACATATCCAGTTGCAATCATGAGCATACCTGTCCTTTCCTTCCCCCCCAGCTCCAGGCGGAGATTCAGTCCCTGCGTGGCCAACAGGAGGAGACCAGCACCGAGAACCAGCGGCTCAAAGTGACCAATCAGGAGATGGAGACGCGGCTGGAGGGGATCCAACGGGAGCTTCAGGAGGCCCAGGATCGGCTGGTCACCCTCCAGGAGGAAACAGCTCACCGGGAGGGGAAGGAAGGGTGAGGCATCTCAGAGGAACTACATGGGGCATTGGGATGGCTGGGACAGACTGGACCTTGCATGACCTCCTACGTTCTAAGAAAATACGAGAGAAATCTGAAAGATAGTCCAACACCGCACTGTGCACGCACCCTTCGATCTGTGCACACATTGTAGATGCACACATGCCACACAATGTACATGTACCGTATACCACACCCTGTGTACAATGTGTAAACCTAACATACTAATGTATCCCATACAGCATAGGAGCAGAATCAGGCCATTCAGCCCATCGAGTCTGATTCACGGCTGATTTATTACCCCTCTCAACCCCATTCTCTTGCCCCCTCCCGGTAAATTTTGATGTCCTGATTAATCAAGAACTCTGTTTTAAATATACCAAATGCCTTGGCCACCATTGCTGAATGTGGCAATGAATTCCACAGATTCCCCACCCTCTGCCTGAAGAAGTCCCTTGTCATCTCTGTTCCAAAGGGACACCTTTGTATTCTGAGGCTGTGCCGCCGGTCCTAGGCTCTCCCACTCTTTATCTTTATTTGTCACGTGTACATCACAACAAATCAGATCAGTGAGGACTGCCCTATGGAGAGCCCACGATTGTCACCACACTTCCAGCACCAATGTAACATGCCCTCAACTCACTAACCCTCACCAGTGTCTCTTTGGACTGTGGGAGGAAACCGGAGCACCCGGAGGAAACCCACACGGTCACAGGGAAAACGTACAGACTCTTTACAGACAGTGGCGGGAATCGAACCCTGATCTGTAATCGCTGGTGCTGTAATAACATTATGCTAGTGGCTATGCTGCCGTACCGCCTGCCATAGACAGTGTACAGTGCACAGGGGCAGTGTGTACAGATAGACCCAGATGCAGAAAGACTTTGCGCTCCTGTAGAACAGGGACTCGAAATGGACGCACAGAGGAGTGGGGAAAACTTGTAAAATTTCCACCTGACATTATCGCTATCTGTTGCAGAGAGTGGAACCGATCTCCTAGCGGAGAGGAAGTGCGCTTGGGAGAAGCTGTTCAGCAGGTAATGAGGAAATACAGAACAGGCTCAGTCTGGGTCATTGGTGAGACTGACGGCAGAGGAGCTGGGGACCCTCGGGTTGTTGTGCGGACCTGGCCCTCATCGCGCAGGGGTGCCTGTGCAGCCACCCGGGGAGGAGGCACCGGAGGTGGTGTGGGAGAGAACAGGGATGAGGCAGGTCCACTGGAATCTGTGCAGGCCAGCACTCCCATCGCTGCTTCTCTCCAGGGTTCACTCCCTGGAAGAGAAACTGGATTATCTTTGTCTACTGCTGGCCCGGGGGAGATGAGGAACTGCTGTGTGCTTGTCCTTGCAGAAACCTGGCTCCAGTACAACATCCCATAAACCACCAATCTTCAGGCCATACCACTCAGGGACTTGTGCTGGTACTATTCTGTGACTGTATGTGCAGGATTGTCACTATATGCACTGTGTCTGCCTGTATGTGCTTTGTTTTACAACTTAGCCCCGGGTGAACGATGTTCCATTTCGCTGTACACGTGTGTACGGTGAAATGACAATTAAACTTCAACTCAAACTTAGTAGGTCTGGTCTAGGAAAGAGGCACAACATTCACATTCACTGCCCATCCAAGGTGAACTCCAGACCGAAGCCACACTGTGAGAGCGTGAGGGTCTTTATTCACAGTGTGGAACTGCACTGTGGAGAGATTGATTGTCAGAGGCTCTTCTGGATGAATCCAAAGGTGGGGCAGGTGTGTAAATTCCAAATGCATCTTCACATATGCAGTGTATTGAGGGGGCATTTGATAGATGTATGTAAAATTATTGATAAGGTAAATACAAGCAGGCTTTTTTTCCACTGAGGTTGGGTGAGACTAGAGCTAGAGGTCATGGGTTAAGGGTTAAAGGTGAAAGGGCAAAAGGTGACAGTCAGGATTGCGGAGGGAGCAGGAATCGAGACCACAGTCAGTGGTGAAGCTGTTAGAGCTGTCACTTCTCACAGCTCCTGAGATCTGGGTTCAAACCTGAACTTAAGTCAGAGTCAAAGTCAACATAAATTTATTATCAGAGTACATATATGTCACTAAATACTGTCCTGAGATTCATTTTCTCACTTTTTATTTAGAGACACGGCATTGAAACAGAGCATTTTGGCCCAATGAGCCCAATTATACCCACATGACAAATTAACCTACTAACCTGTACATCTTTGGAGTGTGGGAAGAAACTGGAGCACCCAGAGGAAACTCACACGGACACAGGGAGAACATACAGACCCCTTACGGAGAGTGACGGGAGTCGTACCCGGGTCACTCTCACTGTAATAGCACACGGACACGGGGGGATCGTACAGAGCCCTTACGGAGAGTGACGGGAATCGTACCCGGGTCACTCTCACTGTAATAGCACACGGACACGGGGGGATCGTACAGATGGAGAGTGACGGGAATCGTACCCGGGTCACTCTCACTGTAATAGCACACGGACATGGGGCGATCGTACAGACCCCTTACGGAGAGTGACGGGAGTCGTACCCGGGTCACTCTCACTGTAATAGCACACGGACACGGGGGGATCGTACAGAGCCCTTACGGAGAGTGACGGGAATCGTACCCGGGTCACTCTCACTGTAATAGCACACGGACACGGGGGGATCGTACAGATGGAGAGTGACGGGAATCGTACCCGGGTCACTCTCACTGTAATAGCACACGGACATGGGGCGATCGTACAGACCCCTTACGGAGAGTGACGGGAATCGTACCTGGGTCACTCTCACTGTAATAGCACACGGACACGGGGGGATCGTACAGACGGAGAATGACGGGAATCGTACCCGGGTCACTCTCACTTTAGTACCACACGGTCACGGGGGGATAGTACAGACCCCTTATGGAGAGTGACGGGAATCGTACCCGGGTCACTCTCACTGTAATAGCACACGGTCACGGGGGATCGTACAGACCCCTTACGGAGAGTGACGGGAATCGTGCCCGGGTCACTCTCACTGTAATAGCACACGGACACGGGGGGTACGTACAGACACCTTACGGAGAGTGACGGGAATCGTACCCAGGTCACTCTCACTGTAATAGCACACGGACACGGGGGGATCGTACAGACCCCTTACGGAGAGTGACGGGAATCGTAACCGGGTCACTCTCACTGTAATAGCACACGGACACGGGGGTATCGTACAGACCCCTTACGGAGAGTGACGGGAATCGTACCCGGGTCACTCTCACTGTAAGCACATGGACACGGAGAGAACATACAAGCTCCTTACAGACACTGGCAGGTATTGAATTCATACCGACTAAACTACTGTGCCACTCCATTCCTTGCAGGCATTAACAGGAAATTAAGGAAATTCAAGTGAATTTATGAAAATCTGCACATAGATAGTGACTGAAAAACATCCAGCGTGGAAATAAAGACAAATTGTGCGACTAATAAAAAATGATAGTGAGAACACGGGTTACAGAGTGCTTGAAAGTGAGCTTGTAGGTAGTGGAGGGGAGTGGAATGGACTCCGTGCAGTTCGTACTTTCTTCCTGTGACAACATGGGTCTCCTCCAGGTGCCAGACTTCCCTCTCACATCCCGATTCTGTGCCGCTGTAAACTGCCCCAGGGGAGTGGGAGTGGGAGTATCTGGGGATGGGAATATGGGGATCTGTGTAGGAATGGCGTATTGTACAACAGACAATTCGAACACTACTGCACAGTACTGGCCCTCTGGCTCACAATGTGCCTACTCAAAGATAACTCTAAACTTACCATCTCACAACATCATCCATGTGCCCATCTACGTGTCTCCTAAATGTCCCTAATGTTTCTGCCTCTGCCACCACCCCTGGCAGGGTGTTCCACACACCCACCACTCCCCCTGTGAAAAACATACCTCTGACATCCCCCCTATACTCTCCTCCAAGCACTTTAAAAATGATGCCCTCTCCTATTAGCCATTTCCACCCTGGGAAAATGTCTCTGGCTGTCCACTCAATCTGTGTTTCCTACGATCTTCTTCACCTTTATCAAGACACCTCTCATTCTCCTCTGCTCCAAAGAGAAAATTCTGAGCTCATTCAACCTGTCCTCATAAGTCATGTTGTCTAGTCCAGGAAGAGTGCTGGTAAATCTCCTCTGTGCCCTCTCTAAAGCTTCCTCATCCTTCCTATAATGAGGAGATCAGAATTGAACAATACTCCAAGTGTGGTCTAACCAGAGTTTTACAGAGCTACAACATTACCTCATGGCTCTTGAACTCAGTCCCTCATCTAATGAAGGCCAACAGACCATACACCATCTTAAACACCTGATCAACTTGTACAGCAGCACCTTTAGGGGATGGAACCCAAGATCCCTCGGTGTCATGAAGCAGGCTCCTGACACCCCCCCCCCCCCCTCCATCCCCGGAGACGGCGCTGCTTCTCTGTGCTGACCCCGTTCCCCATATTGGAGCAGTGGCAGGGAGACGGGAAGCAGAGTGACAGGCCTGAGGATGGGGAAGTTGGTGTACAGGCAGAGGCAGTGTGTAGTGAGACTGTCAGGAAGGACAGGCAGATGATAGGGCAAAACAGCAGTCGGCAGGATGGGCTGCAATTTTAAAGGGGGGACAAAATTGAAAAGCATCATGAATGCAGGATGGCATGTGTTAAATTTAAATGCATGCAGTATTGAAATAAGGGTGATGACCTTGTCATGCAGTTAGAGATTGGCAGGAATGACTGAGTCGTGGCTGAAAGACGATTATAGCTGGGGAGCTTAACTTCCAAGGATACACATTGTATTGAAAAGGCAGGCAGGTGGGCAGAGGGGATGGGATTGGCTCTGTTGCTAAAAAATGAAATCAAATCCTTAGAAAGAGGTGACACAGGATCAGAAGACGCAGAATCCTTGTGGGTAGAGTTAAGGTAGTGTAAGGGTGGAAAAAGTGGCACTCATTACATACAGCCCTCCGGACAGTGGCTGAGATGTGGGCTGCTAATTACAATAGGATTTAGAAAATGCATGTCAAAAGGACAATGTTACGATAGTCGGGGGGATTTCAATACGCAGGTAGATCAGGAAAACTAGGTTGGTGCTGGATCCCAGGAGAGTGAATTTGTTGAATGCCTACGAGATGGCTTTTTAGAGCAGTTTGTGGTTGAGCCTACTGGGGGAAAGGCCGTTCTGGATTGAGTGCTGTGTAATGAAGTGGATTTGATTAGAGAGCTGAAGGTAAAGGAACTCTTAGAAGTCAGTGATCATATTGTGATGGAATTCACCCTGCAATTTGGGAGGAAGAAACAAAAGTCAGATATATCAGTACTGCGGTGGAGTGAAGGGAATTAAAGAGCCAGGGAGGGGAGCAGAAGAAAGGGAATTAAAGGCAGTTAGCCTGAATTCAGTGGTTGGAAAGATTTTGGAGTTGATTATTAAGGATGAGATTTCAGGGTACTTAGAGGCACATGATAACAGGCCAGAGTTAGCATAGTTTCTTTAAGAGGAAATATTGCCCGACACTCTGTTGAAATTTTATGAAGAAGTAACAAGCAGGATAGGCAAAGAAGAATCTGTAAATGTTGTGTCCTAGGATTTTCAGAAGACCTTTGACAAGGTGTCGCACATGAGGTTGCTTAACAAGATAAGACCCTGTGATATAATAAAAGTGATACTAGCCTGGACACAGAATTGCTTGATTGGCAGGAGGCGAAGAGTGGGAATAAAGGGAACCTTTTCTGGAGTGTGTGTATGGTGCTGTACATTTTCTATGTTCCTATGTTTCTATCTTGAGCCATTTTGCATCACCTTTATTGCTGTGTTCCCCCGCCCCCACCCACACCCCCAGCTCCAGGCGGAGATCGAGTCCCTGCGCGGCCAACAGGAGGAGACCAGCACCGAGAACCAGCGGCTCAAAGTGACCAATCAGGAGATGGAGACGCGGCTGGAGGGGATCCAACGGGAATTGGAGGAGGCTCGGGATCGACACAGGTTCTAGTCCACACACGCACAGCTCACACTCGGTGCCTCGACTACACACACTCTCCCCACCTCACACGTATGTTTCAAGGTTCATGTAAACACTGCAGAGTATCAGAGATGAGCTGATCACACTGACTTTTATGAAATTGATAGCTTTGCACAGCACTACACAGCAAATATATAAAAATTACTGTAATTGCAAAATAAGTAAATAATGACAAACAAAAGATTAATACTATGGATCGTTCGGAAATCTGATGGCAGAGGGAAGAAATTATTTCTAAAGCATTGAGAGTGTGCCTTCAGGCTCCTGTACCTCCTCGCTGATGGTAGTAATGAGAAGAGGGCACGTCCTGGGTGATGGGGGTCCTTGCTGACGGACGCCACCTTTTTGAGGCACTGCCTTTTGAAGATGTCCTCGGTGCTGGTGTGGCCAGTGTCCACGATGGAGCTGGCCAAGCTGCAACACTTGCAGCTCCTTCCAATCCTGTGGGGTGGGCCCTCCTTACCAGATGGTGATGCAACCAGTTAGTATTTTTCCATGATACATCTGTAGAAATTAGCAAGGGTCTTTAGGGACATACCAATTCTCTTCAAACTCCGAATGAAATCGAGCCATTGACTAAACCATGTCAGACCCTCTGACCGGTCACGTCCCTGTCGGACCCTCAGACCGGTCACGTCCCTGTCGGACCCCCTGACCGGTCACGTCCCTGTCGGACCCTCTGACCGGTCACGTCCCTGTCGGACCCCCAGACCGGTCACGTCCCTGTCGGACCCTCAGACCGGTCACGTCCCTGTCGGACCCCCTGACCGGTCACGTCCCTGTCGGACCCTCAGACCGGTCACGTCCCTGTCGGACCCCCTGACCGGTCACGTCCCTGTCGGACCCTCAGACCGGTCACGTCCCTGTCGGACCCCCTGACCGGTCACGTCCCTGTCGGACCCTCAGACCGGTCACGTCCCTGTCGGACCCCCTGACCGGTCACGTCCCTGTCGGACCCTCAGACCGGTCACGTCCCTGTCGGACCCCCTGACCGGTCACGTCCCTGTCGGACCCTCAGACCGGTCACGTCCCTGTCGGACCCCCTGACCGGTCACGTCCCTGTCGGACCCTCAGACCGGTCACGTCCCTGTCGGACCCCCTGACCGGTCACGTCCCTGTCGGACCCTCAGACCGGTCACGTCCCTGTCGGACCCCCTGACCGGTCACGTCCCTGTCGGACCCTCAGACCGGTCACGTCCCTGTCGGACCCCCTGACCGGTCACGTCCCTGTCGGACCCTCAGACCGGTCACGTCCCTGTCGGACCCCCTGACCGGTCACGTCCCTGTCGGACCCTCAGACCGGTCACGTCCCTGTCGGACCCCCTGACCGGTCACGTCCCTGTCGGACCCTCAGACCGGTCACGTCCCTGTCGGACCCCCTGACCGGTCACGTCCCTGTCGGACCCTCAGACCGGTCACGTCCCTGTCGGACCCCCTGACCGGTCACGTCCCTGTCGGACCCTCAGACCGGTCACGTCCCTGTCGGACCCCCTGACCGGTCACGTCCCTGTCGGACCCCCAGACCGGTCACGTCCCTGTCGGACCCCCTGACCGGTCACGTCCCTGTCGGACCCCCTGACCGGTCACGTCCCTGTCGGACCCTCAGACCGGTCACATCCCTGTCAGACCCTCAGACCGGTCACGTCCCTGTCGGACCCTCTGGCCTGTCACATCCATGTCAGATCCTGTGACCGGTCACGTCCATGTTGACTAGCAAGTATCACTGAGCACGTCTACGCATCGCTCTGCCACAGGAACTCAGCCTCCATCATCGACGCCCCTCACCAGGCAGGCCCCGCTCGCTTCTCACCGCTGCCATTGGGAGGAAACCCCAGGACCCACAGCACCAGGTTCAGGAACCGTTTCTTCCCCTCAGCCATGACACTCTTGAATCGGGGTGGATAACTCGTCTCACCTCAACACCGAACTGATTCCAGAACCTACAGACTCACCTCCAAGGACTCTTCATCTCACGTTCTCAGGTTCTTATTTGCTCATTTATCTTTTTGCACAGTATGCCTTTTGCACATTTGCTGTCTGTCTTTGTAGTTTTTCTTGGATTCTGCTGTATTTCCTTGTTCTGCTATGAATGCCTGCAAGAAAATGAATGGTGACACATGTACTCAGTGGCCACTTTATCAGCTACACCTGCTCGTTAATGCAAATATCTAATCAGCCAACCACGTGGCAGCAACTCAGTGCATAAAAGCATGCGAATGTGATTGTTGGTGGCTGATTACTGGGATGGTCTGAGTATTTCAGGATCTCTTGGGACCCTCATGCACAACAGTCTCTAGAGTTTACAGGGAGTAGAGCGAAAAGCAAATAAACTCCAGCGAGCGGCTGTTCTGTGGCAAAAATGCCTTCTCCATGATCAAAATCAATTAGATAACGTTTCTTCCCCATTCTGATGTCTGGTTTGAACAGCAAGTGAACCTCTTGACCGTATCTGTATGCTTTTAAGCGTTGAGTTGCTGCCACGTGATTGGCTGATGAGATGTTTGCATTAACAGACAGGTGAACGGGTGTAGTTGACAAAGTGGCCAATGTCGTGGAATTTGCTTCTTTACAGCAGCAGTAGTGTGCAATGCATAAAAGTTTCTAAGACGTACGATAGGAAATATATTAAAAATTAAAGAAAAATTCAACAAATAAGTAGTGAAAAATGTGAGACAGAGTTCATGGGTTAATGGACCATTCCGGAATCTGATGGTGGAGTGGAAGAAGCTGTTCCTAAATATCGAGTGTGTCATCAAGCTCCTGTACCCCGCCAAGTTAGAGTCCAAAGTAAACTTATTATTGAGGTACCTATGGGTCACTAAATACAACCCCGAGATTCATTTTCTTGTGGGCATTCATAGCAGAACAAAACAATACAACAAAACCAATGAAAATCTATGGACAAAGGCTGGCTGACAAACAGGCAATGTGCAGAAGAAGTGAAACTAAGCAAATACAAATACGTAGATAGACATGTAGACTCCCGGAAAGTTCACTGTTGTGGTGAGTAAAGTTATCCTCTCTGGTTCCTGAACCTGGTGGTTTAAGGCTCCTGTGCCTCCTTCCCAACATTAGTGGTGAGAAGAGAGCCTGGCCTGGGTGGTGGGGGTCCCTGATGGTGGATGCTGCTTTCTAGTGGCAGTACTCCCTGCAGATGTGCTCAATTCTCCCTGATTGTAGTTATGTCCTGTGCCCTCTCTTCCCTGTGGCATCCATGTTGGCCAAGGACAGGCTCTGTTGTTGAACCCCTGACCCTGGTCAGGCTCTTGAGGCTGAAATGCATGAGGTGCGGACACTTAACAATAATGTGGCCAGTGACACTCTCAATAGCACACTGCCTCTCCCCACATCTAACTGAGTCTCTCATTTCATTACAGAGAGTGGAACCAATCTCCACACAGTGAGAAGGTAATGAAGTGGGGATGGGGGCGGGAGTTCAGCTGGGTCAAAGGGCAACTTGCCCTCTGCATGTTTTTAAAGACCAGTTCTGATTGATAGTCAGTGATCTGACGGGTAGAAAGGCCCTCGCTCCTGTGAAGCTCTCCCCCCAGTTAAACGGTGCAGGCAAAAGATTAAAATATCAGCGTCCATTCAGGGCCCCAAATAGTCCTTCCAGGAGAGGCAACACTTCACTTGTGAATCTCTCTATTGTATCTGGTGCTTCTAATGAGGCCTCCTCCATCGTAAATTGGGGGACCACTTCGTCGAGCACCTCCACTCCATCGGGTACAAGAGGAACTTCCTGGTAGCCAGGCATTTTAATTCCAAACATGTCGGTCCATGGCCAAGATGACATCATCCTCAGGATAGAGGAACAGCATCTTATATTCCATCTGGGTACCTTCCACCTGATGGCATGAACATCCGTTTCTCTTTCCAGTAAAAAAATACTGCCCTGGCCTTCTTCTTTTACTACTCCGGCCTCACATTCCTATCACCTCCCCCAGATTCCCCTCTTCCTTTCCTTTCTCCTGTGTTCCACTCTCCTCTCCAGCCTTTCACCTCTTCCACCCACCTATCGTCTTCTAAACTGTCCTTCTCCCCCTTGCTCCACCTTTTTACTCTGACCTCTCCCCCCTACTTCCTTTTCAGTCCTGATGAAAGGTCTTGGCCAGAAACGTCAGCTGTTTATTCATTCCCATAGATGCTGCCTGGCCTGCTGAATTCCCCCAGCACTTGTTACTAAAGAATAGTGCTATTTCTCACGTGTACATCAAAGCATACAGTGAAATGCATTGTTTGCATCAAATGAAATCAGCGAGGATTATGCTGGGCAGCCCGCAAGCATGGCCACATTTCTGGCACCAGCTCAGTAACCCTGACCGTGGGAGGAAGCCCACGCAGTCATGAGGAGAATACACAGACAGTGGCAGGAGTTGAACCCAATCCTACAGATGCTGCTGGAAAGCATTGCACTAACTAGAAACACAGAAAGCCTACAGCACAACACAGGCCCTTCGGCCCACAATGCTGTGCCGAACATGTACTTACTTCAGAAATTACCTAGGGTTACCCATAGTCCTCTATTCTTCTAAGCTCCATGTACCTATCCAAAGTCTCTTAAAAGACCCTATTGTATCCGCCTCCACCACCGTTGCCGGCAGCCCATTTCACGCACTCACCACTCCCTGCATAAGAACTTACCCCTGACATCTCCTTTGTACCTACTTCTAAGCACCTTAAAACTGTGCCCTCTTGTGCTAGCCATTTCAGCCCTGGGAAAAAGCCTCTGATTATCCACACTGTCAATGTCTCTCATCATCTTGTACACCTCTATCAAGTCACCTCTCATTCTCCATCACTCCAAGGAGAAAAGGCCAAGTTCAAAGCCAACCTATTCTCATAAGGTATGCTCCCCAACCCAGGCACCATCCTTGTAAATCTCCTCTGCACCCTTTCTATGGTTTACACGTCCTTCCTGTAGTGAGGCGACCAGAACTGAGCACAGTACTCCAAGTGGGGTCTGACCAGAGTCCTATATAGCTGCAACATTACCTCTCGGCTCTTAAACTCAATCTCTTGATTGATGAAGGCCAATGCACCGTATGCCTTCTTAACCACAGAGTCAACCTGTGCAGCAGCTTTGAGTGTCCTTTGGACTTGGACCCCAAGATCCCTCAGATCCTCCACACTGCCAAGAATCTTACCATTAATACTACCTTCTGCCATCATATTTGACCTACCAAAATGAACCACCTGACACCTATCTGGTTTGAACTCCATCTGCCAGCTGTCAGCCCAGTTTTGCATTCTATTGATGTTCTGCCGTAACCTCTGACAGCCCTCCACACTATCCACAACACCCCCAACCTTTGTGTCATCAGCAAACTTACTAATCCATCCCTCCACTTCATCATCCAGGTCATTTATAAAAATCACAAAGAGTAAGAGTCCCAGAACAGATTCCTGAGGCATACCACTGGTCACTGACCTCCATGCAGAATATGACCCGTCTACAACCACTCTTTGCCTTCTGTGAGCAAGCCAGTTCTGGATCCACAAAGCAATGTCCCCTTGGATCTCATGCCTCTTTACTTTCTCAATAAGCATATCAAATGCCTTTCTGAAATCCATATACACTACATCTACTGCTCTACCTTCAACAACGTGTTTAGTCACACCCTCAAAAAATTCAATCAAGCTCATAAGGCACGACCTGCCCTTGACAAAGCCATGCTGACTATTCCTAATCATATTATACCTCTCCAAATGTTCATAAATCCTGCCTCTCAGGATCTTCTCCATCAACTTACCAACCACTGAAGTAAGACTCACTGGTCGATAATTTCCTGGGCTATCTCTACTCCCATTCTTGAATAAAGGAACAACATTCACAACCCTCCAATCCTCCGGAACCTCCCCCGTCCCCACTGATGATGCAAAGATCGTCGCCAGAGACTCAGCAGTAGGAAAAAGGGTCTGGCTTCGAGGGGGGTGAACATCTCACTACTGGGAGAGCTGTGGAAACCAAGTCTTTGAGTAAATTTAAAGTGGAGGTTGATAGGTTCTTGATTACTCAGGGCATCAGAGATTACAAGGAGAGGGGAGGAGACTGGGGTTGAGAGGGACAATAAATCAGCCATGACAGAATGGTGGAGCAGGCTCGATGGGCCAGATGGTTTAATTCTGCTATGATTAACTGCGCTGTGTTTTTTGGAGAGCTCGTGTTAAATCCTTCCAAAGTGAAATGAAGAGATGGAAGGAGGGGGCTGCTAAAGATGGCTAGTGAGGGATTGGCGATCATCTGCTGAACTGGGAAAGATGGGTGTGGGTCTGGAGATCATCTGCTTTTCAGTTTATAATCATCAGCTTTTTTCCTTTTAGGACACAAGGCCGAGGAGCCTAAAGTCTGAAACGTAAGTGTTGTATCTCCTTGGACAACTTTCCTCGTTAAGTAGAGCCGCCCTTGGCCATGGAATAGCATAGAGAGATGTGTGATGTGCGTCTCCACAGGTCAGGCGGTATCTATGGACAGCAATGAACAGCTGACGTTCTTTATCAGGACCTTTGATCCTTTCCACAGACGCTGCCTGACCTGCTGAGTTCCTCCAGCATTTTGTGTGTTTTGCTCTGGATTTTCAGCATCTGCAGAAACTCCTGTGACATCATCTCTGGTATCAATGGACAGAAAATAATTCACCTCACAGTTTAGCCTCTCGGGCTGCAGGCACCTGTAGCCTTTGGCTGAGTGAATTCCAGATGGCCCTGGTGTGAGACGTTGTTTCAGGGGTCTCTCTGGGGTCACCTATCTCAAAGATAATGCATCCTTATTATTAGATTCACCAAGAGGTACAACACGGGTGCAAACCTTTCAGCCCACTTGTGTCTGTATGCACGGTCAGCCACACGTTCAGAATCATTCATCACAGCTACAGTGAAACACACAGTGAAATGTGTCGTTTGTGTGAGCAGCCAACACAACCTAGGGGTACGCTGGGGGCAGCCCGGAACTGTTGCCCACAATGCACACCCACAACGCTCAGGAGAACAACACAGGACACAACAAGCAACAAAACAACAACAGCCGAACAAGTCCTGTTTCTCCCAGCCACTTACACTGACCCCAGGGTAGCCTGTCTTCTTCAGCCCCCAGCAGACTTGTGGATTTGCAGACGCAGGCCCTGACAGAGAAATTCACAGACTCGAGGCTCCTGCCTTTGGGCCTCAGCTTCTGGGCTCCCAATTGACCTCCGGGCTTTGATCTGAACCCCCCATCAACTTCTATAGTTGCACCGTGGACAGCATTCTGACAGGCTACGTCACTGTCTGGTATGGAGGAGCTACTGCACAGGACTGAAAGAAGCTGCAGAAGGTTGTAAATTTAGACAGCTCCATCTTGGGTACTAGCCTACAAAGTACCCAGGACATCTTTATGGAGCCGTGTCTCAGAAAGGCAGTGTCCATTATTAAGGACCTCTAGCATCCAGGGCATGCCCTTTTCTCACTGTTACCGTCAGGTAGGAGGTACAGAAGCCTGAAGGCACACACTCAGCGATTCAGGAACAGGTTCTTCCCCCTCTAATATCCGTTTCCTAAATGGACATTGAACTCTTGAACACTACCTCACTTTTTTAATATATATTAATTGGTTTTGCACATTTAAAAAAATCTATTCAATATACGTAATTGAATACTTGTTCATTTATTATTATGTTTTATTTTATTTTTTTCACTCTCTGCTAGATTATGTATTGCATTGAACTGCTGCTAAGTTAACAAATTTCACGTCACATGCCGGTGATAATAAACCTGATTCTGATTCTGATCTTCAGTATTCACCCAGGACTGGCCAATGACAATGAATGAGGGCCTAAATTCCAGGCCTTGAACTCCAGACTCACCAATGACGGGACCCCGAAAACTAGGCCTCAAACTCTGGTCTCACCAATGACAGGACACTAAAAGTCCTCAGTAGTCAGCCAATCTGACATCTGCCACACCCTCGTCACTGGCCTTCGAATGCTGAGCAAGGGCCTATACGCAGACCAGTCCTCTAATTCCACCCTCATCCCTGTCCCCAAATCCTAACCTGATCCCCTGACTTCCCTCTTGGTCCCCAAAATCATCCCTACGAATCATGCACCAGAAAACATCCCCCCAAAAAATTAAAATTGACCCTCATCCTATGTTAATTCTATTTTATTCTCTCCCACATTCTGTCCGTTCCCCACAGATTCTGATTCTGACCTGCACATGAGGCTAAGCTGCCCGTCTTTGGGATGTGGCAGGAAACTGGAGTGCCTGGGCGAAACCCCAGGAGGGGAACAGTGAGAACGCAAACTCTGCACAGACAGCGTCCAACATCAGGATCAAACCTGGGTGTCTGGCGCTCCACCTACTCACCCAAGAGAAAATCGACTTTATCCACCCTGCTACATCTTCCCGACATTCCAAGCATGACGATCAGCTCACCCGGTTAGCCTTTTAACACACCATCTGTGTCTATGCTCCTGCCCCTCTTTATTTAACACCTCAAGCCCTGGTATCATCAACACAAGAGATTCTTCAGATGCTGGAAATCCAGAGAACACAAACAACATGCTGGAGGAACTCAACGGGCCAGTCAGCATCTGTAGAGGGGAATGAATCGTCAACATTTTGGGCTGAGAACCTTTGTCGGGACTGTAGGCTCTTCATCAGGGTCTGTCCCACTGAACTAATAAACACACGAGGTTCTGCAGTTGCTGGAAATCCAGAGGCCCTATGGAAGAGAATAGACAGTAGATATTTAGAGCCAAGAGCCTTCACCAGTCCTGATAAAAGGTCTCAGTCTGAAACATCGACCGCTTATCCCCCTCCACAGATGCTGCCTGACCTGCTGAGCTCCTCCAGCTCTCTGTGTGTGCTGCTCAGCCCCTGTGATAGAGACGTTTGCTGCCCTTAGATTGTTGTTTTTGATCCGTGCAACCTCTTGTCAGCCTTCAGCCCTGTCGGGAAGTCCTGACCCATGAAAGTCGCATCATCTCCATCGAGGAGGAGCCCCTGCCGCAGCAGGGCCTGGAGACTGCCGAGCGGGGCAACAGTGTGACAGCTGCGGATGCTGTCTTTGTGGAGGTGGCCGGTCCTCCATGGAGAGATGGTGCAGCGGATGTTATCGCAGAGGTAGGGATCGCTAGCCAGCTTCTAAGACATTATAAGACATTGGTCAGTCTGCGCTAGGAATACTGTGAGTAGTTTTGGGGCCCTTATCTAAGAAAGGATGACCTGGTATTGAAGGTGGGCCCAGGGGAGGTTCACATGAATGATTCTGGAAATGAAAGGGTTAATGTAGAAGGAACATTTGATCACACTGGGCCTGTACTCACTGGAGCTTAGAAGAATGAGGAGGGATCTCACTGAAATGTATTGAATATTGACAGGTCTAGACAGAGTGGACATGGTGAAGATGCTTCCTGTAGTGGGGGAGTCTTGGACCAGACGGATGTCCATTTACAACAGAATTTCTTTAACTAGCGAATCGGTGGGACTTGTTGTCACAGACGGCTGTGGAGGCCAAATCACTGAGTATATTTAAAGCAGAGGTTGGTAGTTTCTTGATTAGTCAGGGTATGAAAGGTTACAGGGAGAAGGCAGGAGAATGGGGGTTGAGAGGGATAATACGTCAGCCATAAGGGAGTGGGCCAAATGGTCTAATTCTACACTTATGTCTTATATGTTACCATATATTACCTTTTTGGTAGGCATTTACAGGAATAGAATGTTATGTGATGAAAGATGGATGAGGATGTGCAGTGTGGGGAGAGTTTGCAGGGTATTGTCATAGAGTCAAGGGAGAATATGTGGAGAGTTTGCAGGATATTGTCATTGAGTCAAGGGAGAATATGTGGAGAGTTTGCAGGATATTGTCATTGAGTCAAGGGAGAATATGTGGAGAGTTTGCAGGATATTGTCATAGAGTCAAGGGAGAATATGTGGAGAGTTTGCAGGATATTGTCATAGAGTCAAGGGAAAATATGTGGAGAGTTTGCAGAACATTGTCATAGAGTCAAGGGAGAATTATGTGGAGAGTTTGCAGAACATTGTCATAGAGTCAAGGGAGAATTATGTGGAGAGTTTGCAGGATATTGTCATAGAGTCAAGGGAGAATATGTGGAGAGTTTGCAGGGCATTGTCATAGAGTCAAGGGAGAATATGTGGAGAGCTGTTACCTTTTGCACGTTGGTTGTTTGTCCATCCTGTTGCTGTGGTGTTTTATTGATTTGATTGTGTTTCTTGTATTTACTGTGAATGCCTGCAAGAAAATGAATCTCAGGGTTGTATACGGTAACACGTATGTACTTTGATAATGTATTTATCTTGAACTGTGAACTTTGAACTTGATATGAAATTATCCTCCAAAGGATCATTGTTGTTCATAGATTGAAGCTCTGTGTCCCCCCCAGCTCCAGGCGGAGATCGAGTCCCTGCGCGGCCAACAGGAGGAGACCAGCACCGAGAACCAGCGGCTCAAAGTGACCAATCAGGAGATGGAGACGCGGCTGGAGGGGATCCAACGGGAGCTTCAGGAGGCCCAGGATCGGCTGGTCACCCTCCAGGAGGAAACAGCTCACCGGGAGGAGAAGGAAGGGTGAGGGAGCCCACACCCACCATGCTCCATGCGAGTGTCCTCTACACACACACACACACACACACACTCTCACACACACACACACACACTCTCACACACACACACACACACACACACACACACACACTCACACACACACTCTCACACACACACACACACACTCACACACACTCTCACACACACACACACACACACTCACACACACTCACACACACACTCTCACACACACACACACTCACACACACACTCACTCACACACACACACTCACACACACTCTCACACACACACACACTCTCACACACACACACACACTCACACACACACACTCTCACACACACACACTCACACACACACACTCACACACACACTCTCACACACACACACTCACACACACACACACTCTCACACACACACACTCACACACACACTCTCACACACACACACACTCACACACACACACTCACACACACACTCTCACACACACACACTCACACACACACACACACTCTCACACACACACTCACACACACACTCACACACACACACACTCACACACACACACTCTCACACACACACACACTCTCACACACACACACACACTCACACACACACACTCACACACACACTCTCTCACACACACACACTCACACACACACACTCTCACACACACTCTCACACACACACTCACACACACACACACTCACACACACACTCACACACACACTCTCACACACACTCTCACACACACACACTCACACACACACACACACACTCACACACACTCACACACACACTCTCACACACACACACACTCACACACACACTCTCACACACACACACTCTCACACACACACACACTCACACACACACACTCACACACACACACACTCACACACTCTCTCACACACACACACACTCTCACACACACACACACACACACTCACACACACACTCTCTCACACACACACACACTCTCACACACACACACACTCTCTCTCACACACACACACACACACACACACACACACACACACACACTGAGTTCTGTCTTCCCACATGACATAGATGAACGAGCAGTATACTACAGTACAGGCCTTTCAGCCCACAATGTTGTGCCAGCCCTTTTACCCTCTCCATTGTAAATCCAATCCTTCCCTCCCACATAGACCTCCATTTTGCCATCATCCATGTGCCTGTCTAAGAGTCTCTTAAGTCTCACGAATGTGTTGACCTCTGCCACTGGCAGCATGTTCCACGAATGCACTGTGTAAAAAAATTACCTTTGACATCCCCCTATACTTCTGCCAAACAGAAAAATATTCCCCCTATGGAATTAACCATTTCTACCCTGGGAAAAAAACCACTGGCTGTCCACTTGATCTGGGTCTCTTATTATTTTGTACACCTCTCATAATCCTTCACTCCAGAGTGAAAGGCCCTAGATCCCTCAGCCTATTCTCATAAGACATGCTCTCTATCCAGGCAGCATCTTGGTAAATCTCCTCAGAAAAACTCTCTAAAGCTTCCATGTGCTTCCTATAACGTGGCAACCAGAAATGAACACAATACTCCGAGCATGGCCTAACCAGGCTTTTGTGGAGCTGCAAGATTACCTCACAGCTCTTGAACTCAATCCCACAACAAATGAAGGCCAACACACCACCCCACACGCAGCAGCTTTGAGGGACCTTTGGACAAGGAGCTCAAGCTCCTTTTGTCCCTCCACACTGCGAGGAACCCTGCCATTAACATTTTTCTCTGCCTTCGGGTTTGACGGTTGTCCTATCCTGGACAATATAAAGTCACCTCTTTACATACCTGCACACCTGTACCGCTGTTCATTAATGCAAATATCTCATCAGAGAGTCATGTTCTACACACTCTAAACACAGACAGTAAAATGTATCCATTTGAGGCCCACCTCAATGTTTCTGACCCTCTCTCCCTCTCTGTCTGATTACAGAGAGTCCGGTCATCCTGCAGACGGTGTGGGACCATGTTCCGATGAAGCTTTCCAGCAGGTAAGCTTGGTGCAGGCCACAGTACTGGGCAAAGTTCTGGGGAAGCAGGATAAATCAGTCTTTAAGGAGACCAGACTGATCAGAGGCCTTGAAATGGTCATTGATGGGATTTAATTTTTTCTGAGTCTCGATGAGGGAGAGTAGTTGATGTTGTCTACATGGACTTTGTCAGTATATTTGACAAAGTCCCACAGATCAGATTGATGAGGGACGGTGGAGATGGATGGAAGTTTGTGTCAGCAGTACAATACAATAGTTAAGCATTATTGGGACAGTCAGCATCTGGAGGGGAGTGTGTGAGGAGTGTTCAGGGGGCTCCGATGAGCCCCTGTGTACTTCTTGGCCAGTACATTGGTGACTTGGAGACTGATTTCAGGTTGCGATGAAATGTCCGGACAATTGTAGGAAAACGGAGGAGTGAGCAGCCGCCGCCAAACCACCAACACCAGCATCCTCTCAATACCAATCAGCAAGCAGTAAAACCTGGGCCTCTGTACCTCCCTCTGCCACTGGATCCTCGGCTTCCTCACTGGACGACCACAGTCTGTGCGGATCCAAAATAACATCTCCTCCCCGCTTATAATCAACACTGGCGCACCTCAAGGGAGCGTTCTTAGCCCACGGTTCTACATTCTCTACAATCGCGACTGTGTGGCTAAGCACAGTTCAAATGCCATCTATAAATTTGATGATGACGCAACTATTGTTGGCAAAATCTCATATGGTGACAAGAAGTTGTACAGGAGTGAGACAGATCAGCCGATTGAGAGTGTCAGGAAGTCCTCATAAAGGGATCAGAAGTGGAATGGGTGTGCTGTTTCAAGTTCCCAGGTGTTAATCTCATCTTTTTGGGCCCAACCTATCTATGCAATTAAAAAGAAGGCACGACAGCCATTATATTTCATTAGAGATTTGAGGAGACTTGGATTGTCAACAAAGTTTTGAAAATTTCTGGGAATGTACCGTGGAGAGCATTCTAACTGGGTGCATCACCGTCTGGTATGGACGGGCCAGTGCACAGGATCGGAAAAAGCTGCAGAAACTCAGCCTGCTCCATCATGGGCATTTGTCTCCCAGGAGTCTGGTAGGAGATGCCTCAAAACAGTGGCATCAAGGAGCCTCATACCCAGGATGTGTCTTCTTCTGAAACAACACCATCAGGGACGAGGTACAGGAGCCTGAAGACGGACAATGTCTCAGGAACAACCTTTCCCCTCTGACATCAGATCTCCAAATGGACAATGAACCCATGAACACTACCTCCTATTTGTTTTAAATTCTGCTCTCTTATTGCACTATTTATTTAGCTTAACTAAATTTATTTATTTAATTTATTTAACTTAATATATACTTGTTATTGCAATTTATTGATTTTTTATAATTATGCATTATAATGTTCTGCAGCTGCAAAACAACAAATTTCACGACATACGTCAGTGATATTAAACCTGATTCTGATTCTGAATAATGCATTTGTCTGCTGGAAGTTTTGAGTGGATTCACAGGGGCTGACATAGAGGGGACAACGGGGACTAAGTGCAGAGATGTGTGAGATTCGGGGAGGGTAAACAACATGCAGGAATGCAGGATACACGGTGGGATACTGGAATGTAGAGAGGACGAGGACCACGGAGACTTGCATCTGCGGTCTGTAGGTTCCTGAGGTAGTGGGTCAGGTCAGAATAAAGATAAAGGTTAGTTTTATTTGTCATACATCGAAACGTACTGTGAAATGCAGAGCTTGCACCGGTGACCAAGGATTGTGCTGGGCCGTCCGCAAGTGTTGCCTTTCTTTTGGCACCAACATAGCATGTTGGAAAATCACTAACGCAAACTTGCAAGTGTCTAGACTGTGGGAGGGAACCGGAGCAACCAGTGGAAATCCTGACATGCACGAGAACAACTTCCTTACAGACAGAGCAGGGAACTGCACCCTATTCTCTGGTACTGTGTCCACAGCACTCACCCCTGGTCCTGTCAGATCTGTGTGACAGTTGTCGCTATTATCTGAAGCAAGGTGTGTGTGTGAACGGAGTGGTTGTGTCAGATCTGTTCAACACTTGTCACTATTGGTTGAAGCAAGATGAGTGTGAACAGAGTGGTCATGTCGGAACTGTACGAAACTTGTCACTATTGTCTGAAGCAAGGTGAGTGTGAACAGAGTGGTCATGTCGGAACTGTACGAAACTTGTCACTATTGTCTGAAGCAAGGTGAGTGTGAACAGAGTGGTCATGTCGGAACTGTATGAAACTTGTCACTATTGTCTGAAGCAAGGTGAGTGTGAACAGAGTGGTCATGTCGGAACTGTACGAAACTTGTCACTATTGTCTGAAGCAAGGTGAGTGTGAACAGAGTGGTCATGTCGGAACTGTACGAAACTTGTCACTATTGTCTGAAGCAAGGTGAGTGTGAGCGGAGTGGTTGTGTCGGAACTGTACAACACAGTAGCTAGGAATTGTGTGTACATCACACAGCTCTCTACAGGAAGGACGGATGGCACAGAGAGGGTGAGAAGCAGATGAACGAAGAGCATACTGCGGCTGGAGTGCTGCTGAAGATGCATCAGGTGCTGGAAATCTGAAATCAACAGAGACTTGCAAGATGATGATGGCGATCAATATATGGCAATATTTTGTTGGCAGCTCATTAAACTACGAAGTACTGTGCTAAATATAGTCCTTCTGGACTATGATCACTGCAATCCATAGACCGCCATTTCCCTTTCGGAGATGTGCTTTTGAACTCTCTGAGCGACCTGACGCTTTTGTGTTCTCCTGAAGGATCTGGCAAACTGAACTTTCCAAAATTCAGGTACGGCCATTGCTGGAGTGGACCCCAGGGCAGATAAAACCATCGAGGCCAGGAGTGGAAAATGAACTGATTTACTGTAAGTGCCAAGTCAGAATGAAAAGGTTAAGGCATCGAGGCCGAGGGTGGAGGGGTGGAGGTCGAAACAGTGTTCTGCTTACTTCTTCCTGTCAACCAAGTTCCGTCCACCCCGCCGAGGTTGCCCCGCCTGCCTGGGGTTGGCTCATCTCACTCTCTTCTTGTTACTACCATCGGTCAGGTGCTACGGGGGTCCTGCGTCCCACCACCTCCACGTTCGGCAGCAATTGTTGCAGGGTTTCACTTGTCTCAGCGCTGAACTGGCCCCACCACCGTGACTCATTTTCGGGGACCCTCTGGCCTATTGTCTCTCTATTGTTTGTTTGCAATCTTACGGGCTGCACGATTTGTTCTTCTTTCACTCATTTCAGTCTTTGTTGAGGGGGAGTTTTCATGGATTCTATTATGTTTCCTTGATTCATGGCTGCCTGCAAGAAAATGAATCTCAAGTTTGTCTGCATACTTTTGACTTTGAACTTTGAAATGCTGAAAACGCTGGGCAGGTCATTCAGCATCTGCAGAGGGAGATGTTTCAGGTCAATCATAAGAACTGTATAAGTTGCTGTTCTAGTGGAAGTCGTCGATCTGAGAGGGAATGGATTTTCTCTCTCTTTTCTCATCTGCTGAGGGTTTCCAGAATTTTGCCCTTATTGCTGGGCTGTTGGGGAGAGAATGCCCGGTTGGGTTGACACACGTGGAACATGAGATGAGGTTTAATTGAGGTTTAATATCTCTGGAACACTGAGCTCACTGAGTGGCTGGGTGAGTGGGAGAGGGGGCAGCTGAGGGAGGTGTTTCAGCTGAACAGTAGTGTCTGGCTGGGGCTCATGGCCAGTCAGGGAGGGGAGGCTGAGACCCAAAGCACAGTTCAGTGGAACACCGGTGGGAATTGTAAGCGAGCAGAAACAGAGAGCTGCGGAATGTGAGTTATCAATCGGATTCTATGTCACTAGTATGGCAGCGAAGGGCCAAATGGCCCCACACTAAGTGGTACATGTCTCACATTCTATGCAAAATAGTGACCATCCCCTCTGTGTCCACACATTCCCCCTCCCCCAAACCCCCAGCTCCAGGCGGAGATCGAGTCCCTGCGCGGTCAACAGGAGGAGACCAGTACCGAGAACCAGCAGCTCAAAGTGACCAATCAGGAGATGGAGACGCAGCTGGAGGGGATCCAACGGGAGCTTCAGGAGGCCCAGGATCGGCTGGTAACCCTCCAGGAGGAGGCAGCTCACCGGGAGGAGAAAGAGAGGTGAGGGAGCCCCGCAAACTCCTCAGTGTGCAGATACACTGTACACACCATCACACAGTGTACACACACTGCTGTACATGGCACACGCATATAGCACAGTGTGTATACCGACGTAGCACTGTTAAATACCCTGTACACACCCCTCATCTGCTGTACATAGTCCATACACACCACACACTGAGCACAGTCACCATGGTACCTGGTGTGTTGCATACAGGCTGAACACTGTGCAGAGAGCCACGGAACAGTGTGTGCCGTCACTGTGTAAGGTCCACAGACTGTATACACACCACGCACTGTGCACACTCGCACACACATACACAGTCGTTCAACTCCAGCTCAGGTCTCCAGTCTCCAAGATTTGGTCATTATAATTTGATCTCTGGATCACTGATCGAACTTCAGGCTCAGATCTTCTGAAATGACCCGTCAGACTACTAAATGAACTTTGTGCTCTGATCTTCAATACGGACACCATTGGACTAAAGATTGATCTCCAGTATCAGTCTCGGGACTACTGAATGAACTTTGTGTTCTGATCTTCCGTACGGACCCTTTGGACTACAAATCAAACCAGGCACCGAACTTCAATACAGACACTCGCAAACTACAGATAGAACTTTAGGCTCCGAACTGCAGTATCAACTGCTAAAATGTAATGGAACTACTGGTCTCCAGTCTCCAGCATGGACACCTTCACTAAGTGAAAACTCCAAAACACAGGCTCGGGGACAGAATAGAACAAAAATAACAACAGAACATCAACACGAAAAAACAGCAACTTAAAAAACCAACCCCGTTCCACACACCCACCACTCCCTGAGTAAAAACAAACCCCGCTCCACACACCCACCACTCTCTGTGTAAAAACAAACCCCGTTCCACACACCCACCACTCCCTGTGTAAAAACCAAACCCCGTTCCACACACCCACCACTCTCTGTGTAACAACCAAACCCCGTTCCACACACCCACCACTCCCTGTGTAAAAACCAATCCCGTTCCACACACCCACCACTCTCTGTGTAAAAACAAAACCCCATTCCACACACCCACCACTCTCTGTGTAAAAACAAACCCCGTTCCACACACCCACCACTCTCTGTGTAAAAACAAACCACATTCCACACACCCACCACTCTCTGTGTAAAAACAAACCCCGTTCCACACA
Organism: Hemitrygon akajei; assembly: GCF_048418815.1. NCBI lineage: Eukaryota > Metazoa > Chordata > Chondrichthyes > Myliobatiformes > Dasyatidae > Hemitrygon > Hemitrygon akajei. The sequence goes on from NC_133131.1 coordinate 71,737,978, forward strand.
CCCACCACTCCCTGTGTAAAAACAAACCCCGTTCCACACACCCATCACTCTCTATGTAAAAACAAACCCCGTTCCACACACCCACCACTCTCTGTGTAAAAACAAACCCCGTTCCACACACCCACCACTCTCTGAGTAAAAACAAACCACATTCCACACACCCACCACTCTCTGTGTAAAAACAAACCCCGTTCCACACACCCACCACTCCCTGTGTAAAAACAAACCCTGTTCCACACACCCACCACTCTCTATGTAAAAACAAACCCCGTTCCACACACCCACCTCTCTCTGTGTAAAAACCAATCCCGTTCAACACACCCACCACTCGCTGTGTAAAAACAAACCCCGTTCCACACACCCACTACTCCCTGTGTAAAAACAAACCCCGTTCCACACACCCACCACTCCCTGCGTAAAACCAAACCCCGTTCCATACACCCACCACTCCCTGTGTAAAAACCAACCCTGTTCCACACACCCACCACTCCCTGTGTAAAAACAAACCCCGTTCCACACACCCACCACTCGCTGTGTAAAAACCAATCCCGTTCCACACACCCACAACTCCCTGTGTAAAAACAAACCCCGTTCCACACACCCACCACTCGCTGTGTAAAAACAAACCCCGTTCCACACACCCACCACTCACTGTGTAAAAACCAATCCCGTTCCACACACCCACCACTCGCTGTGTAAAAACAAACTCCGTTCCACACACCCACCACTCTCTGTGTAAAAAACAAACCCCGTTCCACACACCCACCACTCTCTGTGTAAAAACGAATCCCGTTCCACACACCCACCACTCGCTGCATAAAAACAAACCCTGTTCCACACACCCACCACTCTCGGTGTAAAAACAAACCCTGTTCCACACACCCACCACTCCGTGTAAAAACAAACCCCGTTCCACACACCCACCACTCTCTATGTAAAAACAAACCCCGTTCCACACACCCACCACTCTCAGTGTAAAAACAAACCCCGTTCCACACACCCACCACTCTCAGTGTAAAAACAAACCCCGTTCCACACACGCACCACTCTCTGTGTAAAAACAAACCACATTCCACACACCCACCACTCTCTGTGTAAAAACAAACCCCGTTCCGCACACCCACCACTCCCTGTGTAAAAACAAACCCCGTTCCACACACCCACTACTCCCTGTGTAAAAACAAACCCCGTTCCACACACCCATCACTCTCTGTGTAAAAACAAACCCCGTTCCACACAGCCACCACTCTCTATGTAAAAACAAACCCCGTTCCACACACCCACCACTCCCTGTGTAAAAACAAACCCCGTTCCACACACCCACCACTCCCTGCGTAAAAACAAACCCCGTTCCACACACCCACCACTCTCTGTGTAAAAACAAACCCCGTTCCACACACCCACCACTCCCTGTGTAAAAACAAACCCCGTTCCACACACCCACCACTCGCTGTGTAAAAACAAACCCCGTTCCACACACACATCACTCTCTGTGTAAAAACAAACCCCGTTCCACACACCCACCACTCCCTGAGTAAAACCAAACCCCGTTCCACACACCCACCACTCTCTGTGTAAAAACAAACCCCGTTCCACACACCCACCACTCCCTGCGTAAAAACAAACCCCGTTCCACACACCCACCACTCCCTGTGTAAAAACCAACAGCGTTCCACACACCCACCACTCCCTGCGTAAAAACAAACCCCGTTCCACACACCCACCACTCCCTGTGTAAAAACCAACCCCGTTCCACACACCCACCACTCCCTATGTAAAAACAAACCCCGTTCCACACACCCAGCACTCCCTGCGTAAAAACAAACCCCGTTCCACACACCCACCACTCTCTGTGTAAAAACAAACCACATTCCACACACCCACCACTCTCTGTGTAAAAACAAACACCGTTCCACACACCCACCACTCCCTGTGTAAAAACAAACCCCGTTCCACACACCCATCACTCTCTATGTAAAAACAAACCCCGTTCCACACACCCACCACTCTCACTGTAAAAACAAACCCCGTCCCACACACCCACCACTCTCTGTGTAAAAACAAACCACATTCCACACACCCACCACTCTCTGTGTAAAAACAAACCCCGTTCCACACACCCACCACTCCCTGTGTAAAAACAAACCCCGTTCCACACACCCACCACTCTCTATGTAAAAACAAACCCCGTTCCACACACCCACCACTCTCTGTGTAAAAACCAATCCCGTTCCACACACCCACCACTCGCTGTGTAAAAACAAACCCCGTTCCACACACCCACAACTCCCTGTGTAAAAACAAAGCCCGTTCCACACACCCACCACTCGCTGTGTAAAAACAAACCACGTTCCACACACCCACCACTCTCAGTGTAAAAACAAACCCCGTTCCACACACCCACCACTCTCTGTGTAAAAACAAACCACATTCCACACACCCACCACTCTCTGTGTAAAAACAAACCCCATTCCACACACCCACCACTCTCTGTGTAAAAACAAACCCCGTTCCACACACCCACCACTCTCTGTGTAAAAACAAACCACATTCCACACACCCACCACTCTCTGTGTAAAAACAAACCCCGTTCCACACACCCACCACTCCCTGTGTAAAAACAAACCCCGTTCCACACACCCATCACTCTCTATGTAAAAACAAACCCCGTTCCACACACCCACCACTCTCTGTGTAAAAACAAACCCCGTTCCACACACCCACCACTCTCTGTGTAAAAACAAACCACATTCCACACACCCACCACTCTCTGTGTAAAAACAAACCCCGTTCCACACACCCACCACTCCCTGTGTAAAAACAAACCCCGTTCCACACACCCACCACTCTCTATGTAAAAACAAACCCCGTTCCACACACCCACCTCTCTCTGTGTAAAAACCAATCCCGTTCCACACACCCACCACTCGCTGTGTAAAAACAAACCCCGTTCCACACACCCAAAACTCCCTGTGTAAAAACAAACCCCGTTCCACACACCCACCACTCGCTGTGTAAAAACAAACCCCGTTCCACACACCCACCACTCACTGTGTAAAAACCAATCCCGTTCCACACACCCACCAATCGCTGTGTAAAAACAAACTCCGTTCCACACACCCACCACTCTCTGTGTAAAAAACAAACCCCGTTCCACACACCCACCACTCTCTGTGTAAAAACGAATCCCGTTCCACACACCCACCACTCGCTGCATAAAAACAAACCCTGTTCCACACACCCACCACTCTCGGTGTAAAAACAAACCCTGTTCCACACACCCACCACTCCCTGTGTAAAAACAAAGCCCGTTCCACACACCCACCACTCCGTGTAAAAACAAACCCCGTTCCACACACCCACCACTCTCTATGTAAAAACAAACCCCGTTCCACACACCCACCACTCTCAGTGTAAAAACAAACCCCGTTCCACACACCCACCACTCTCAGTGTAAAAACAAACCCCGTTCCACACACGCACCACTCTCTGTGTAAAAACAAACCACATTCCACACACCCACCACTCTCTGTGTAAAAACAAACCCCGTTCCACACACCCACCACTCCCTGTGTAAAAACAAACCCCGTTCCACACACCCACTACTCCCTGTGTAAAAACAAACCCCGTTCCACACACCCATCACTCTCTGTGTAAAAACAAACCCCGTTCCACACACCCACCACTCTCTATGTAAAAACAAACCCCGTTCCACACACCCACCACTCCCTGTGTAAAAACAAACCCCGTTCCACACACCCACTACTCCCTGTGTAAAAACAAACCCCGTTCCACACACCCATCACTCTCTGTGTAAAAACAAACCCTGTTCCACACACCCACCACTCCCTGTGTAAAAACCAACCCCGTTCCACACACCCACCACTCCCTGTGTAAAAACAAACCCCGTTCCACACACCCACCACTCCCTGCGTAAAAACAAACCCCGTTCCACACACCCACCACTCTCTGTGTAAAAACAAACCACATTCCACACACCCACCACTCTCTGTGTAAAAACAAACCCCGTTCCACACACCAACCACTCCCTGTGTAAAAACAAACCCCGTTCCACACACCCATCACTCTCTATGTAAAAACAAACCCCGTTCCACACACCCACCACTCTCACTGTAAAAACAAACCCCGTTACACACACCCACCACTCTCTGTGTAAAAACAAACCACATTCCACACACCCACCACTCTCTGTGTAAAAACAAACCCCGTTCCACACACCCACCACTCCCTGTGTAAAAACAAACCCCGTTCCACACACCCACCACTCTCTATGTAAAAACAAACCCCGTTCCACACACCCACCACTCTCTGTGTAAAAACCAATCCCGTTCCACACACCCACCACTCGCTGTGTAAAAACAAACCCCGTTCCACACACCCACAACTCCCTGTGTAAAAACAAACCCCGTTCCACACACCCACCACTCGCTGTGTAAAAACAAACCCCGTACCACACACCCACCACTCGCTGTGTAAAAACAAACCCTGTTCCACACACCCACCACTCGCTGTGTAAAAACAAACCCCGTTCCACACACCCACCACTCCCTGTGTAAAAACAAACCCCGTTCCACACACCCACCACTCCCTGTGTAAAAACAAACCCAGTTCCACACACCCACCACTCTCTGTGTAAAAACAAACCCTGTTCCACACACCCACCACTCACTGCGTAAAAACCAATCCCGTTCCACACACCCACCACTCGCTGTGTAAAAACAAACTCCGTTCCACACACCCACCACTCTCTGTGTAAAAAACAAACCCCGTTCCACACACCCACCACTCTCTGTGTAAAAACGAATCCCGTTCCACACACACACCACTCGCTGCGTAAAAACAAACCCTGTTCCACACACCCACCACTCTCGGTGTAAAAACAAACCCTGTTCCACACACCCACCACTCCCTGTGTAAAAACAAAGCCCGTTCGACACACCCACCACTCCGTGTAAAAACAAACCCCGTTCCACACACCCACCACTCTCTATGTAAAAACAAACCCCGTTCCACACACCCACCACTCTCAGTGTAAAAACAAACCCCGTTCCACACACCCACCACTCTCAGTGTAAAAACAAACCCCGTTCCATACACGCACCACTCTCTGTGTAAAAACAAACCACATTCCACACACCCACCACTCCCTGTGTAAAAACAAACCCCATTCCACACACCCACCACTCCCTGTGTAAAAACAAACCCCGTTCCACACACCCACCACTCTCTGTGTAAAAACGAATCCCGTTCCACACACACACCACTCGCTGCGTAAAAACAAACCCTGTTCCACACACCCACCACTCTCGGTGTAAAAACAAACCCTGTTCCACACACCCACCACTCTCTGTGTAAAAACATACCCCGTTCCACACACCCACCACTCCCTGTGTAAAAACCAATCCCGTTCCACACACACACCACACCCTGTGTAAAAACAAACCCCGTTCCACACACCCACCACTCCCTGTGTAAAAACCAATCCCGTTCCACACACACACCACTCTCTGTGTAAAAACCAATCCTTTTCCACACACCCACCACTCTCTGTGTAAAAACAAACCCCGTTCCACTCACCCACCACTCCCTGTGTAAAAACCAACCACGTTCCACACACCCACCACTCTCTGTGTAAAAACAAACCCCGTTCCACACACCCACCACACTCTGTGTAAAAACAAACCCCGTTCCACACACCCACCACTCCCTGTGTAAAAACAAACCCCGTTCCACACACCCACCACACTCTGTGTAAAAACAAACCCCGTTCCACACACCCACCACTCCCTGTGTAAAAACAAACACCGTTCCACACACCCACCACTCTCTGTGTAAAAACAAACCCCGTTCCACACACCCACCACTCCCTGTGTAAAAACAAACCCCGTTCCACACACCCACCACTCCTTGTGTAAAAACAAACCCCGTTCCACACACCCACCACTCTCTGTGTAAAAACCAACCCTGTTCCACACACCCACCACTCTCTGTGTAATAACCAACCCCGTTCCACACACCCACCACTCTCTGTGTAAAAACAAACCCCGTTCCACACACCCACCACTCTCTGTGTAAAAACAAACCACGTTCCACACACCCACCACTCTCTGCGTAAAAACAAACCCCGTTCCACACACCCACCAGTCCCTGTGTAAAAACAAACCCCGTTCCACACACCCACCACTCCCTGTGTAAAAACCAATCCCGTTCCACACACACACCACACCCTGTGTAACAACAAACCCCGTTCCACACACCCACCACTCCCTGTGTAAAAACCAATCCCGTTCCACACACACACCACTCTCTGTGTAAAAACCAACCCTTTTCCACACACCCACCACTCTCTGTGTAAAAACAAACCCCGTTCCACACACCCACCACTCCCTGTGTAAAAACCAACCACGTTCCACACACCCACCACTCTCTGTGTAAAAACAAACACCGTTCCACACACCCACCACACTCTGTGTAAAAACAAACCCCGTTCCACACACCCACCACTCCCTGTGTAAAAACAAACCCCGTTCCACACACCCACCACACTCTGTGTAAAAACAAACCCCGTTCCACACACCCACCACTCCCTGTGTAAAAACAAACACCGTTCCACACACCCACCACTCTCTGTGTAAAAACAAACCCCGTTCCACACACACACCACTCTCTGTGTAAAAATCAACCCCGTTCCACACACCCACCACTCTCTGTGTAAAAAACAAACCCCGTTCCACATACCCACCACTCTCTGTGTAAAAACAAACCCCGTTACACACACACACCACTCCCTGTGTAAAAACAAACCCCGTTACACACACACACCACTCCCTGTGTAAAAACAAACCCCGTTCCAGACGCCCACCACTCCCTGCGTAAAAACAAACCCCGTTCCACACACCCACCAGTCCCTGTGTAAAAACTTACCCCGTTCCACACACCCACCACTCCCTGTGTAAAAACCAATCCCGTTCCACACACACACCACACCCTGTGTAAAAACAAACCCCGTTCCACACACCCACCACTCCCTGTGTAAAAACCAATCCCGTTCCACACACACACCACTCTCTGTGTAAAAACCAATCCTTTTCCACACACCCACCACTCTCTGTGTAAAAACAAACCCCGTTCCACACACCCACCACTCCCTGTGTAAAAACCAACCACGTTCCACACACCCACCACTCTCTGTGTAAAAACAAACACCGTTCCACACACCCACCACACTCTGTGTAAAAACAAACCCCGTTCCACACACCCACCACTCCCTGTGTAAAAACAAAACCCGTTCCACACACCCACCACACTCTGTGTAAAAACAAACCCCGTTCCACACACCCACCACTCCCTGTGTAAAAACAAACACCGTTCCACACACCCACCACTCTCTGTGTAAAAACAAACCCCGTTCCACACACCCACCACTCCCTGTGTAAAAACAAACCCCGTTCCACACACCCACCACTCCTTGTGTAAAAACAAACCCCGTTCCACACACCCACCACTCTCTGTGTAAAAACCAACCCTGTTCCACACACCCACCACTCTCTGTGTAATAACCAACCCCGTTCCACACACCCACCACTCTCTGTGTAAAAACAAACCCCGTTCCACACACCCACCACTCTCTGTGTAAAAACAAACCCCGTTCCACACACCCACCACTCCCTGTGTAAAAACCAAACCCCGTTCCACACACCCACCACTCTCTGTGTAAAAACAAACCCCGTTCCACACACCCACCACTCCCTGTGTAAAAACCAAACCCCGTTCCACACACCCACCACTCTCTGTGTAAAAACAAACCCCGTTCCACACACCCACCACTCTCTGTGTAAAAACAAACCCCGTTCCACACACACACCACTCTCTGTGTAAAAATCAACCCCGTTCCACACACCCACCACTCTCTGTGTAAAAAACAAACCCCGTTCCACACACCCACCACTCTCTGTGTAAAAACAAACCCCGTTCCACACACCCACCACTCTCTGTGTAAAAACCAACCCTTTTCCACACACCCACCACTCTCTGTGTAAAAACAAACCCCGTTACACACACACACCACTCCCTGTGTAAAAACAAACCCCGTTCCAGACGCCCACCACTCCCTGCGTAAAAACAAACCCCGTTCCACACACCCACCAGTCTCTGTGTAAAAACCAACCCCGTTCCACACACCCACCACTCTCTGTGTAAAAACAAACCCCGTTCCACACACCCACCACTCCCTGTGTAAAAACAAACCCCGTTCCACACACCCACCACTCTCTGTGTAAAACCAAACCCCGTTCCACACACCCACCACTCTCTGTGTAAAAACAAACCCCGTTCCACACACCCACCACTCTCTGTGTAAAAACAAACCCCGTTCCACACACCCACCACTCCCTGTGTAAAAACAAACCCCGTTCCACACACCCACCACTCTCTGTGTAAAAAACAAATCCCGTTCCACACACCCACCACACTCTGTGTAAAAACAAACCCCGTTCCACACACCCACCACTCCCTGTGTAAAAACAAACCCCGTTCCACACACCCACCACACTCTGTGTAAAAACAAACCCCGTTCCACACACCCACCACTCCCTGTGTAAAAACAAACACCGTTCCACACACCCACCACTCTCTGTGTAAAAACAAACCCCGTTCCACACACCCACCACTCTCTGTGTAAAAACAAACCCCGTTCCACACACCCACCACTCCCTGTGTAAAAACAAACCCCGTTCCACACACCCACCACTCCCTGTGTAAAAACAAACCCCGTTCCACACACCCACCACTCCTTGTGTAAAAACAAACCCCGTTCCACACACCCACCACTCTCTGTGTAAAAACCAACCCCGTTCCACACACCCACCACTCTCTGTGTAAAAACCAACCCCGTTCCACACACCCACCACTCTCTGTGTAAAAACAAACCCCGTTCCACACACCCACCACTCCCTGTGTAAAAACAAACCCCGTTCCACACACCCACCACTCTCTGTGTAAAACCAAACCCCGTTCCACACACCCACCACTCTCTGTGTAAAAACAAACCCCGTTCCACACACCCACCACTCTCTGTGTAAAAACAAACCCCGTTCCACACACCCACCACTCCCTGTGTAAAAACAAACCCCGTTCCACACACCCACCACTCTCTGTGTAAAAAACAAATCCCGTTCCACACACCCACCACTCTCTGTGTAAAAACCAATCCCGTTCCACACACCCCCACTCTCTGTGTAAAAACAAACACCGTTCCACACACCCACCACTCTCTGTGTAAACACAATCCCTGTTCCACACACCCACCACTCCCTGTATAACAAAAATACCTCTGGCATCGCCTCTATACTTTCCGCCAATTGTCTTTGAATCTTGCCCCTGATATTAGTTCCTGACTTCCTGGGCAAAGGTCTCTGGCTGTCCATTTGATCTATACCTCTTATCAAGTTGTACCCCTTTATCAAGTCCGCTTTTATCCTTCTTCTCTCTTCTGTTCGCATTGCAGGGAGAGTAACCTGTCGCTGGACACGGAGCGTGGAAAAGCTGATGCTGTTGTTCAGCAGGTAATATCGGATGTTCACGGTGGGGGGAGATGGGTGAGCTGATCCCGTGACTGCTGTGTGTGTCTGAGGTTGAACTCTCGGTTCTGTCTGGGGTGCAGTCGATCAGGTTCATTATCACTGACATATTTCCTGAGGTTTGTTGTTTAGTTGCAGCCCGACAGTGCAATACTTTTAGTTATGACAGGAAGCATGTACAGTCTAATAAGTAGTGTGAAAAGAGAGCGAAGCGTGAGGTAGTGTTCATGGGGTCATTGACCATTCAGAAATATGGTGGCGGAGGTGAAGAGGTTTACATCCCACACATAACATTCCCTCTCGCAATTTCCATCGCTGCGTGGACCAGACACTACTCCGAATGGGAAATTTTCACATGGCCTGAAAACTGTGCGGCTCTTCAATTTTTTTTGTATTATGCACTCTATTGACACTTAGAATAATAAAAAGTGAACAATCAAATCCTTGAAGGGTTAAGTGAAAGAAAGCACAGCAAATGAAATCATTCATATTTCATAATTTTTTGAACTTACGCAACATAGGCATTTGCATTCAGCGAGCGCGGGGTTAATTAACAATGAGATACCAAATTCCATTCTGTGTTTATTGTTACAATTTGTAAATGTATTGTAACCTCAAAACACTGACGATGTAAATAGACTGAAGCTCTAAAATGTTTCAATGTAAAGGTTGTGGTATGCTTATCATTTAGAAATTAATGGATTATATTCATTGACACATTAAATAATTACAGGGTAATTCACAAGATTCAAAGTGCTTTATTATCAAAGAATGTACAAATTATAGAAACTTGAGATTTGTTTGCTTACAGGCAGTCACAAAGCAAGGAACCTGAAAGAACCCAATTAAAACGAATGTAAGAGCAACATCCCCCCGACGTACCCACGGGGAAAGGGAAAAAAACAAAAAAATGAAACAACACAACACAAACAATTTCACTAGAATAGTTTTCGAGATTATATGAACATTATAGAAAAGAACATTCCGGATGCATGGCGACAAAGGCTCTGTTCATGGGGGCATTTCACCCGCACAGCTCAGAGGGAACAGCGGCCCCACACCAGCAGGTTCAGGAACAGAATCTCCCCCCCTCCAAACATCCGGCTCTTCAACCGAAGGGAATAGGTTCCCACAACCCACCGACTCACTTTCAAAGTCTTTACAACTCATGTGGCCAATATCATTTATTTATTTATTTGTTTGTTTGTTTGTTTGTTTGTTTGTTATTATTTGCTTTTCCTTTTACACGGGCACAGTTTGCCCAGGGGCAGAAGAGAAGGAAACAGCAGAACAGAGAGAGTGAGTCAGAGAGAACGAGGGCAGAATGGATGAATTGAGAGAGTAGGAGAGGTAAGGACTGACAGGAGAGCCGATCAGAGTGTAAAACAGATCTGAAAAGAGTGACAGAAAAACAGATAAGGAGAGAGGATGTTGAATAGATGAAGCTGAGGTCCTGATTGGAGGACTTTCAGAGGACATACTGATAGGAGTGATCCCTCTGTGTGTTCCCTCCCCCTCCAGCTCCAGGCGGAGATCGAGTCCCTGCACGGTCAACAGGAGGAGACTAGCGTCGAGAACCAGCGGCTCAAAGTGACCAATCAGGAGATGGAGACGCGGCTGGAGGAGATCCAACGGGAGCTTCAGGAGGCCCAGGATCGGCTGGTCACCCTCCAGGAGGAAACAGCTCACCGGGAGGAGAAGGAAGGGTGAGGAATTCCTCAGAAGAGTGGAGTCACATCATACATTTTCATGCCAGTTTTTCCCAATCCTGCTATTCCCACTCTTCTCCCTTAGGGATTGACGGACATGTTATTCACTGCTTTCTGATCCACTCCTTTGAACAACTGAATAATCCCATTTTAATTTCACTTCCCATTCCCATTTCAACATGTTAGTCCATGACTCCTCTTCTGCCATAACAAGGCCATTATCATGTTGAGAAGCAACACCTCACATCCCACCTGGGTAGCATCCAACCTGGTGGTGTGAACATCGATTTCTCCAAGTGCTGGAAGTTTCTTCCAACCTCTTCCTTCTCTCTTTTTTCCATTCCTCATCACGGTTCCCCTCTCACCCCATCTCTTCTCCTCACTGCCCATCCCCTCGGTCGATGCCTCTCCTCCGTCCTTTTCTCCCGTGGTCCATTCTCCTCTCCTATCAGACTGCCTCTTCTTCAACCTTTTGCCTTTTCACCTGTCAGCTCCCAGCTTCTCCCTTCATCATGTTTTCCCCCTCATCTGCTCTCTCCTATCACCTTCTAGCTTCTTCTCCACCCATCTTTTCATTCTGCTGTCTACCCCCTTCCGTTCCAGGCCTGAAAGTAGACTTGACTTCAAATGTTGACTGTTTACTGCTCTGCCTGACCTGTTGAGTTCCTCCAGCATCTTGTGTGTTTCTCAGAAAAACCTCCACTCCTGTTGTGTTGGATTTCTGTCTCCTCTCGGTGTCTGGCCTCGTGATCCTTCCAGGTGAATCACACTGTCTCCATACTCATGTGGGGGTGGAGCTCCCTCTGATCATGTGATCACCCTCCCAGCCAACAGATGGCCACCAACATCCCTTGTCATCGTACGCTCACTGCCGTTTGAGTTACCCTGTTCTCCCTCTGTCACCTCTGCTCCGCAGGCTCCAGAGAACTCGTTCCATCCGACGCCGAGCCGTTCCCGGTAAAACGCACACGCCGGGAGAGGAGTCTGGACCGAGGGTCGAGGGTCAGGATGTGAGCCTGGCAGCAGACGGAGATGTGGCCCGTGAGGAAAAGTCAGCTGCCTCAGAGAGAATTGAAGAGGTAGCTGATCCCAGGAGCCAAACCCGTCCTCGGTTAGAGCAGCAGGAAGGTCTCATCATGGGGGGACTGGGATCTATGGTGTTGTTCCCACAGAGACACAGTGATCGGATCACAAATCAGAGAGATGGCGTCTCAGCCATACTCCAAAGGTCTCCATTGAGAACACAGCCAGCAGACCTGAAGATGGTTGGTGTTGGGGAACTCAAAGTCAAACTTAAACATCAGCCTTTTGCCCCTTAGGTTGAGTGAGAACAGAACCTGGGGTCATAGGTTGGGGGTGAAAAGTGAATTGTTTAGGAGGAAAATGAGGGGTAAATGCCTCGCTCAGAGGGTGGTGAGTGTGTGGAACAGAGGAAGTGTCGGATGCTGGTTTGATTGGAACACTTACGAGAAGTTTGGATAGGTACATGGATGGGAGGGGTACGAGAGATACCATCTAGGGGTGTGTAGATGGGACGTGGTAGAAGATCAGGTCAGCATGAACTAGATGGTCCAAAGGGCCTGTTTATGTGATGCAGTGGTCTTTGACCTAAAGTCGAGTTGATTACCATCTGCACAAGTCCCTGTGCGCTCAGAGGCAATGGAAAACCTACCTTCTGTAGCATCACAGACTCAGAGCGGCAGAGACACGACATTCACAAGATTAACATCGATTAGACATAAATTATACAAAATTGTATAAAAAAGAGCACAATTAGAACAACAGCTTCTTGCATTCGTGTACGTTAGTATTGTTGCTCCAGACTGTGATGGGAGCAGTCAAATTTGTTAGTGTGTTCAGTGACCAGACAAATCTCCTTAAACTTCATAACCTTCAGAGTGATCAAGAACAGAAGGAGAGGGAAAAATGGAGATAGAAAAGAAGGGGGGGGGTGGTGAAGGAAGTCACAGGATAGGAGAGGGATAAAATGGAGAGGAGGGGGAGGAGCGAGAGATCAATTTGGAAAGCGAGTGGCACGTAGTGCTGGTAGGATCAAGTAACGTTCTTGTAATGATTTATCTTTTGATGTGTGTTTCCTGAACCTGCAGCTCCAGATGGAGATAATTGTCATTCTGTGTTCCTGTACCTGCAGTTACAGGCAGAGATTATTGTCATTGTGTGTTTCTGGACCTGCAGTTACAGGCAGAGATGATTGTCATTGTGTGTTCCTGTACCTGCAGTTACAGGCAGAGATGATTGTCATTGTGTGTTTCTGGACCTGCAGTTACAGGCAGAGATGATTGTCATTGTGTGTTCCTGTACCTGCAGTTACAGGCAGAGATGATTGTCATTGTGTGTTCCTGTACCTGCAGTTACAGGTAGAGATGATTGTCATTGTGTGTTTCTGTACCTGCAGTTACAGGCAGAGATGATTGTCATTGTGTGTTCCTGAACCTGCAGTTACAGGCTGAGATGATTGTCATTGTGTGTTCCTGTACCTGCAGTTACAGGCAGAGATGATTGTCATTGTGTGTTCCTGTACCTGCAGTTACAGGCAGAGATTATTATCATTGTGTTCTCTCTCCCACTCCAGCTCCAGGCGGAGATCGAGTCCCTGCGCAGTCAACAGGAGGAGACCAGCGCCAAGAACCAGCAGCTGAAAGTGACCAATCAGGAGATGGAGACGCAGCTGGAAGGGATCCAACGGGAGCTTCAGGAGGCCCAGGATTGGCTGGTCACCCTCCAGGAGGAGGCAGCTCACCGGGAGGAGAAAGAGAGGTGAGGGACCCCCGCAAACTCCTCAGTGTGCAGATACACTGTACACACCATCACACAGTATACGCACACTGCTGTACATGACACACGCATATAGCACAGTGTGTATACCGACTTAACACTGTTAAATACCCTGTACACACCCCTCATCTGCTGTACATAGTCCATACACACCACACACTGAGCACAGTCACCATGGTACCTGGTGTGTTGCATACAGGCTGAACACTGTGCAGAGAGCCACGGAACAGTGTGTGCCGTCACTGTGTAAGGTCCACAGACTGTATACACACCACGCACTGTGCACACTCGCACACACATACACAGTCGTTCAACTCCAGCTCAGGTCTCCAGTCTCCAAGATTTGGTCATTATAATTTGATCTCTGGATCACTGATCGAACTTCAGGCTCAGATCTTCTGAAATGACCCGTCAGACTACTAAATGAACTTTGTGCTCTGATCTTCAATACGGACACCATTGGACTAAAGATTGATCTCCAGTATCAGCCTCGGGACTACCGAATGAACTTTGTGTTCTGATCTTCCGTACGGACCCTTTGGACTACAAATCAAACCAGGCACCGAACTTCAATACAGACACTCGCAAACTACAGATAGAACTTTAGGCTCCGAACTGCAGTATCAACTGCTAAAAAGTAATGGAACTACTGGTCTCCGGTCTCCAGTATGGATACCTTCACTAAGTGAAAACTCCGAAACACAGGCTCGGGGACAGAATAGAACAAAAATAACAACAGAACATAAACACGAAAAAACAGCAACTTAAAAAACCAACCCCGTTCCACACACCCACCACTCTCTGTGTAAAAACAAACCCCGTTCCACACACCCACCACTCTCTGTGTAAAAACAAACCCCATTCCACACACCCACCACTCTCTGTGTAAAAACAAATCCCGTTCCACACACCCACCACTCCCTGTGTAAAAACAAACCCCGTTCCACACACCCACCACTCCCTGCATAAAAACAAATCTCGTTCCACACACCCACTACTCTCTGTGTAAACACAAACCCCGTTCCACACACCCAGCACTCTCAGTGTAAAAACCAAACCCCGTTCCACACACCCACCACTCCCTGCGTAAAAAACAAACCCCGTTCCAGACACACACCACTCTCTGTGTAAAAACCAAACCCCATTCCACAAACCCACCACTCTCTGTGTAAAAACAAATCCCGTTCCACACACCCACCACTCCTTGTGTAAAAACAAACCCCGTTCCACACACCCACCACTCTCTGTGTAAAAACAAACCCCGTTCCACACACCCACCACTCTCTGTGTAAAAACCAAACCCCGTTCCACACACCCACCACTCTCTGTGTAAAAACAAACCCCGTTCCACACACCCACCACTCCCTGTGTAAAAACAAACCCCGTACAACACACCCACCACTCTCTGTGTAAAAACAAACCCCGTTCCACACACCCAGCACTCTCTGTGTAAAAACCAAACCCCGTTCCACACACCCACCACACCCTGTGTAAAAACCAAACCCCGTTCCACACACCCACCACTCTCTGTGTAAAAACAAACCCCGTTCCACACACCCACCACTCTCTGTGTAAAAAACAAACCCCGTTCCACACACCCACCACTCTCTGTGTAAAAACAAATCGCGTTCCACACACCCACCACTCCTTGTGTAAAAACAAACCCCGTTCCACACACCCACCACTCCCTGTGTAAAAACAAACCCCGTTTCACACACCCACCACTCTCTGTGTAAAAACAAACCCCGTTCCACACACTCACCACTCTCTGTGTAAAAACAAACCCCGTTCCACACACCCACCACTCTCTGTGTAAAAACAAATCCCGTTCCACACACCCACCACTCCCTGTGTAAAAACAAACCCCGTTCCACACACCCACCACTCTCTGTGTAAAAACAAACCCCGTTCCACACACCCACCACTCCTTGTGTAAAAACCAAACCCCGTTCCACACACCCACCACTCTCTGTGTAAAAACAAACCCCGTTCCACACACCCACCACTCCTTGTGTAAAAACCAAACCCCGTTCCACACACCCACCACTCTCTGTGTAAAAACAAACCCCGTTCCACACACCCAGCACTCTCTGTGTAAAAACCAAACCCCGTTCCACACACCCACCACTCTCTGTGTAAAAACAGACCCCGTTCCACACACCCACCACTCCTTGTGTAAAAACAAATCCCGTTCCACACACCCACCACTCTCTGTGTAAAAACAAACCCCGTTCCACACACCCACCACTCTCTGTGTAAAAACAAACCCCGTTCCACACACCCACCACTCCTTGTGTAAAAACCAAACCCCGTTCCACACACCCACCACTCTCTGTGTAAAAACAAACCCCGTTCCACACACCCAGCACTCTCTGTGTAAAAACCAAACCCCGTTCCACACACCCACCACACCCTGTGTAAAAACAAACCCCGTTCCACACACCCACCACTCCCTGTGTAAAAACAAACCCCGTTCCACACACCCACCACTCCCTGTGTAAAAACCAAACCCCGTTCCACACACCCACCACTCCTTGTGTAAAAACCAAACCCCGTTCCACACACCCACCACTCCTTGTGTAAAAACCAAACCCCGTTCCAAACACCCACCACTCTCTGTGTAATAACAAACCCCGTTCCACACACCCACCACTCCCTGTGTAAAAACAAACCCCGTTCCACACACCCACCACTCCCTGTGTAAAAACAAACCCCGTTCCACACACCCACCACTCTCTGTGTAAAAACCAATCCCGTTCCACACACCCACCACTCCTTGTGTAAAAACCAACCCCGTTCCACACACCCACCACTCCCTGTGTAAAAACAAACCCCGTTCCACACACCCACCACTCTCTGTGTAAAAACAAACCCAGTTCCACACACCCACCACTCCCTGTGTAAAAACAAACCCCGTTCCACACACCCGCCACTCCCTGTGTAAAAACCAACCCCGTTCCACACACCCACCACTCCCTGTGTAAAAACAAACCCCGTTCCACACACCCACCACTCTCTGTGTAAAAACAAATCCCGTTCCACACACCCACCACTCCCTGTGTAAAAACAAACCCCGTTCCACACACCCACCACTCTCTGTGTAAAAACAAACCCAGTTCCACACACCCACCACTCCCTGTGTAAAAACAAACCCCGTTCCACACACCCGCCACTCCCTGTGTAAAAACCAACCCCGTTCCACACACCCACCACTCTCTGTGTAAAAACAAACCCCGTTCCACACACCCACCACTCCTTGTGTAAAAACCAAACCCCGTTCCACACACCCACCACTCCCTGTGTAAAAACAAACCCCGTTCCACACACCCGCCACTCCCTGTGTAAAAACCAACCCCGTTCCACACACCCACCACTCCCTGTGTAAAAACAAACCCCGTTCCACACACCCACCACTCCTTGTGTAAAAAACAAACCCCGTTCCACACACCCGCCACTCCCTGTGTAAAAACCAACCCCGTTCCACACACCCACCACTCCCTGTGTAAAAACAAACCCCGTTCCACACACCCACCACTCCTTGTGTAAAAACCAAACCCCGTTCCACACACCCACCACTCTCTGTGTAAAAACAAACCCCGTTCCACACACCCACCACTCCCTGTGTAAAAACAAACCCCGTTCCACACACCCACCACTCTCTGTGTAAAAACAAACCCCGTTCCACACACCCACCACTCCCTGTGTAAAAACAAACCCCGTTCCACACACCCACCACTCGCTGTGTAAAAACAAACCCCGTTCCACACACCCACCACTCTCTGTGTAAAAACAAGCTCCGTTCCACACACCCACCACTCTCTGTGTAAAAACCAATCCCGTTCCACACACCCACCACTCATTGTGTAAAAACAAACCCCGCTCCACACACCCTCCATACATTGTGTAAAAACAAACCCCGTTCCACACACCCACCATTCCCTGTGTAAACACAATCCCTGTTCCACACACCCACCACTCTCTGTGTAAAAACAAACCCCGTTCCACACACCCACCACTCCCTGTGTAAAAACAAACCCCGTTCCACACACCCACCACTCTCTGTGTAAAAACAAACCCCGTTCCACACACCCACCACTCTCTGTGTAAAAACCAAACCCCGTTCCACACACCCACCACTCTCTGTGTAAAAACAAACCCCGTTCCACACACCCACCACTCCCTGTGTAAAAACAAACCCCGTACAACACACCCACCACTCTCTGTGTAAAAACAAACCCCGTTCCACACACCCAGCACTCTCTGTGTAAAAACCAAACCCCGTTCCACACACCCACCACACCCTGTGTAAAAACCAAACCCCGTTCCACACACCCACCACTCTCTGTGTAAAAACAAACCCCGTTCCACACACCCACCACTCTCTGTGTAAAAAACAAACCCCGTTCCACACACCCACCACTCTCTGTGTAAAAACAAATCGCGTTCCACACACCCACCACTCCTTGTGTAAAAACAAACCCCGTTCCACACACCCACCACTCCCTGTGTAAAAACAAACCCCGTTTCACACACCCACCACTCTCTGTGTAAAAACAAACCCCGTTCCACACACTCACCACTCTCTGTGTAAAAACAAACCCCGTTCCACACACCCACCACTCTCTGTGTAAAAACAAATCCCGTTCCACACACCCACCACTCCCTGTGTAAAAACAAACCCCGTTCCACACACCCACCACTCTCTGTGTAAAAACAAACCCCGTTCCACACACCCACCACTCCTTGTGTAAAAACCAAACCCCGTTCCACACACCCACCACTCTCTGTGTAAAAACAAACCCCGTTCCACACACCCACCACTCCTTGTGTAAAAACCAAACCCCGTTCCACACACCCACCACTCTCTGTGTAAAAACAAACCCCGTTCCACACACCCACCACTCTCTGTGTAAAAACCAAACCCCGTTCCACACACCCACCACTCTCTGTGTAAAAACAGACCCCGTTCCACACACCCACCACTCCTTGTGTAAAAACAAATCCCGTTCCACACACCCACCACTCTCTGTGTAAAAACAAACCCCGTTCCACACACCCACCACTCTCTGTGTAAAAACAAACCCCGTTCCACACACCCACCACTCCTTGTCTAAAAACCAAACCCCGTTCCACACACCCACCACTCTCTGTGTAAAAACAAACCCCGTTCCACACACCCAGCACTCTCTGTGTAAAAACCAAACCCCGTTCCACACACCCACCACACCCTGTGTAAAAACAAACCCCGTTCCACACACCCACCACTCCCTGTGTAAAAACAAACCCCGTTCCACACACCCACCACTCCCTGTGTAAAAACCAAACCCCGTTCCACACACCCACCACTCCTTGTGTAAAAACCAAACCCCGTTCCACACACCCACCACTCCTTGTGTAAAAACCAAACCCCGTTCCAAACACCCACCACTCTCTGTGTAATAACAAACCCCGTTCCACACACCCACCACTCCCTGTGTAAAAACAAACCCCGTTCCACACACCCACCACTCCCTGTGTAAAAACAAACCCCGTTCCACACACCCACCACTCTCTGTGTAAAAACCAATCCCGTTCCACACACCCACCACTCCTTGTGTAAAAACCAACCCCGTTCCACACACCCACCACTCCCTGTGTAAAAACAAACCCCGTTCCACACACCCACCACTCTCTGTGTAAAAACAAACCCAGTTCCACACACCCACCACTCCCTGTGTAAAAACAAACCCCGTTCCACACACCCGCCACTCCCTGTGTAAAAACCAACCCCGTTCCACACACCCACCACTCCCTGTGTAAAAACAAACCCCGTTCCACACACCCACCACTCTCTGTGTAAAAACAAATCCCGTTCCACACACCCACCACTCCCTGTGTAAAAACAAACCCCGTTCCACACACCCACCACTCTCTGTGTAAAAACAAACCCAGTTCCACACACCCACCACTCCCTGTGTAAAAACAAACCCCGTTCCACACACCCGCCACTCCCTGTGTAAAAACCAACCCCGTTCCACACACCCACCACTCTCTGTGTAAAAACAAACCCCGTTCCACACACCCACCACTCCTTGTGTAAAAACCAAACCCCGTTCCACACACCCTCCACTCCCTGTGTAAAAACAAACCCCGTTCCACACACCCGCCACTCCCTGTGTAAAAACCAACCCCGTTCCACACACCCACCACTCCCTGTGTAAAAACAAACCCCGTTCCACACACCCACCACTCCTTGTGTAAAAAACAAACCCCGTTCCACACACCCGCCACTCCCTGTGTAAAAACCAACCCCGTTCCACACACCCACCACTCCCTGTGTAAAAACAAACCCCGTTCCACACACCCACCACTCCTTGTGTAAAAACCAAACCCCGTTCCACACACCCACCACTCTCTGTGTAAAAACAAACCCCGTTCCACACACCCACCACTCCCTGTGTAAAAACAAACCCCGTTCCACACACCCACCACTCTCTGTGTAAAAACAAACCCCGTTCCACACACCCACCACTCCCTGTGTAAAAACAAACCCCGTTCCACACACCCACCACTCGCTGTGTAAAAACAAACCCCGTTCCACACACCCACCACTCTCTGTGTAAAAACAAGCTCCGTTCCACACACCCACCACTCTCTGTGTAAAAACCAATCCCGTTCCACACACCCACCACTCATTGTGTAAAAACAAACCCCGCTCCACACACCCTCCATACATTGTGTAAAAACAAACCCCGTTCCACACACCCACCATTCCCTGTGTAAACACAATCCCTGTTCCACACACCCACCACTCCCTGTATAACAAAAATACCTCTGGCATCGCCTCTATACTTTCCGCCAATTGTCTTTGAATCTTGCCCCTGATATTAGTTCCTGACTTCCTGGGCAAAGGTCTCTGGCTGTCCATTTGATCTATACCTCTTATCAAGTTGTACCCCTTTGTCAAGTCCGCTTTTATCCTTCTTCTCTCTTCTGTTCGCATTGCAGGGAGAGTAATCTGTCGCTGGACACGGAGCGTGGAAAAGCTGATGCTGTTGTTCAGCAGGTAATATCGGATGTTCACGGTGGGGGTTGATGGGTGAGCTGATCCTGTGACTGCTGTGTGTGTCTGAGGTTGAACTCTCGGTTCTGTCTGGGGTGCAGTCGATCAGGTTCATTATCACTGACATATTTCCTGAGGTTTGTTGTTTAGTTGCAGCCCGACAGTGCAATACTTTTAGTTATGACAGGAAGCATGTACAGTCTAATAAGTAGTGTGAAAAGAGAGTAAAGCGTGAGGTAGTGTTCATGGGGTCATTGACCATTCAGAAATATGGTGGCGGAGGTGAAGAGGTTTACATCCCACACATAACATTCCCTCTCGCAATTTCCATCGCTGCGTGGACCAGACACTACTCCGAATGGGAAATTTTCACATGGCCTGAAAACTGTGCGGCTCTTCAATTTTTTTTGTATCATGCACTCTATTGACACTGGCATTTGCATTCAGCGAGCGCGGGGTTAATTCACAATGAGATACCAAATTCCATTCTGTGTTTATTGTTACAATTTGTAAATGTATTGTAACCTCAAAACACCGACGATGTAAATAGACTGAAGCTCTAAAATGTTTCAATGTAAAGGCTGTGGTATGCTTATCATTTAGAAATTAATGGATTATATTCATTGACACATTAAATAATTACAGGGTAATTCACAAGATTCAAAGTGCTTTATTATCAAAGAATGTACAAATTATAGAAACTTGAGATTTGTTTGCTTACAGGCAGTCGCAAAGCAAGGAACCTGAAAGAACCCAATTAAAACGAATGTAAGAGCAACATCCCCCCGACGTACCCACGGGGAAAGGGAAAAAAACAAAAAAACGAAACAACACAACACAAACAATTTCACTAGAATAGTTTTCGAGATTATATGAACATTATAGAAAAGAACATTCCGGATGCATGGCGACAAAGGCTCTGTTCAGAGGGGCATTTCACCCGCACAGCTCAGAGGGAACAGCGGCCCCACACCAGCAGGTTCAGGAACAGAATCCCCCCCCCTCCAAACATCCGGCTCTTCAACCGAAGGGAATAGGTTCCCACAACCCACCGACTCACTTTCAAAGTCTTTACAACTCATGAGGCCAATATCATTTATTTATTTATTTGTTTGTTATTATTTGCTTTTCCTTTTATACGGGCACAGTTTGCCCAGGGGCAGAAGAGAGGGAAACAGCAGAACAGAGAGAGTGAGTCAGAGAGAACGAGGGCAGAATGGATGAATTGAGAGAGTAGGAGAGGGAAAGGACTGACAGGAGAGCCGATCAGAGTGTAAAACAGATTTGAAAAAAGTGACAGAAAAACAGATAAGGAGAGAGGATGTTGAATAGATGAAGCTGAGGTCCTGATTGGAGGACTTTCAGAGGACATACTGATAGGAGTGATCCCTCTGTGTGTTCCCTCCCCCTCCAGCTCCAGGCGGAGATCGAGTCCCTGCACGGTCAACAGGAGGAGACTAGCGTCGAGAACCAGCGGCTCAAAGTGACCAATCAGGAGATGGAGACGCGGCTGGAGGAGATCCAACGGGAGCTTCAGGAGGCCCAGGATCGGCTGGTCACCCTCCAGGAGGAAACAGCTCACCGGGAGGAGAAGGAAGGGTGAGGAATTCCTCAGAAGAGTGGAGTCACATCATACATTTTCATGCCAGTTTTTCCCAATCCTGCTATTCCCACTCTTCTCCCTTAGGGATTGACGGACATGTTATTCACTGCTTTCTGATCCACTCCTTTGAACAACTGAATAATCCCATTTTAATTTCACTTCCCATTCCCATTTCAACATGTTAGTCCATGACTCCTCTTCTGCCATAACAAGGCCATTATCATGTTGAGAAGCAACACCTCACATCCCACCTGGGTAGCATCCAACCTGGTGGTGTGAACATCGATTTCTCCAAGTGCTGGAAGTTTCTTCCAACCTCTTCCTTCTCTCTTTTTTCCATTCCTCATCACGGTTCCCCTCTCACCCCATCTCTTCTCCTCACTGCCCATCCCCTCGGTCGATGCCTCTCCTCCGTCCTTTTCTCCCGTGGTCCATTCTCCTCTCCTATCAGACTGCCTCTTCTTCAACCTTTTGCCTTTTCACCTGTCAGCTCCCAGCTTCTCCCTTCATCATGTTTTCCCCCTCATCTGCTCTCTCCTATCACCTTCTAGCTTCTTCTCCACCCATCTTTTCATTCTGCTGTCTACCCCCTTCCGTTCCAGGCCTGAAAGTAGACTTGACTTCAAATGTTGACTGTTTACTGCTCTGCCTGACCTGTTGAGTTCCTCCAGCATCTTGTGTGTTTCTCAGAAAAACCTCCACTCCTGTTGTGTTGGATTTCTGTCTCCTCTCGGTGTCTGGCCTCGTGATCCTTCCAGGTGAATCACACTGTCTCCATACTCATGTGGGGGTGGAGCTCCCTCTGATCATGTGATCACCCTCCCAGCCAACAGATGGCCACCAACATCCCTTGTCATCGTACGCTCACTGCCGTTTGAGTTACCCTGTTCTCCCTCTGTCACCTCTGCTCCGCAGGCTCCAGAGAACTCGTTCCATCC
Organism: Hemitrygon akajei; assembly: GCF_048418815.1. Lineage (NCBI taxonomy): Eukaryota > Metazoa > Chordata > Chondrichthyes > Myliobatiformes > Dasyatidae > Hemitrygon > Hemitrygon akajei. The sequence continues at coordinate 71,761,665 of NC_133131.1, forward strand.
GACGCCGAGCCGTTCCCGGTAAAACGCACACGCCGGGAGAGGAGTCTGGACCGAGGGTCGAGGGTCAGGATGTGAGCCTGGCAGCAGACGGAGATGTGGCCCGTGAGGAAAAGTCAGCTGCCTCAGAGAGAATTGAAGAGGTAGCTGATCCCAGGAGCCAAACCCGTCCTCGGTTAGAGCAGCAGGAAGGTCTCATCATGGGGGGACTGGGATCTATGGTGTTGTTCCCACAGAGACACAGTGATCGGATCACAAATCAGAGAGATGGCGTCTCAGCCATACTCCAAAGGTCTCCATTGAGAACACAGCCAGCAGACCTGAAGATGGTTGGTGTTGGGGAACTCAAAGTCAAACTTAAACATCAGCCTTTTGCCCCTTAGGTTGAGTGAGAACAGAACCTGGGGTCATAGGTTGGGGGTGAAAAGTGAATTGTTTAGGAGGAAAATGAGGGGTAAATGCCTCGCTCAGAGGGTGGTGAGTGTGTGGAACAGAGGAAGTGTCGGATGCTGGTTTGATTGGAACACTTACGAGAAGTTTGGATAGGTACATGGATGGGAGGGGTACGAGAGATACCATCTAGGGGTGTGTAGATGGGACGTGGTAGAAGATCAGGTCAGCATGAACTAGATGGTCCAAAGGGCCTGTTTATGTGATGCAGTGGTCTTTGACCTAAAGTCGAGTTGATTACCATCTGCACAAGTCCCTGTGCGCTCAGAGGCAATGGAAAACCTACCTTCTGTAGCATCACAGACTCAGAGCGGCAGAGACACGACATTCACAAGATTAACATCGATTAGACATAAATTATACAAAATTGTATAAAAAAGAGCACAATTAGAACAACAGCTTCTTGCATTCGTGTACGTTAGTATTGTTGCTCCAGACTGTGATGGGAGCAGTCAAATTTGTTAGTGTGTTCAGTGACCAGACAAATCTCCTTAAACTTCATAACCTTCAGAGTGATCAAGAACAGAAGGAGAGGGAAAAATGGAGATAGAAAAGAAGGGGGGGGGTGGTGAAGGAAGTCACAGGATAGGAGAGGGATAAAATGGAGAGGAGGGGGAGGAGCGAGAGATCAATTTGGAAGGCGAGTGGCACGTAGTGCTGGTAGGATCAAGTAACGTTCTTGTACTGATTTATCTTTTGATGTGTGTTTCCTGAACCTGCAGCTCCAGATGGAGATAATTGTCATTCTGTGTTCCTGTACCTGCAGTTACAGGCAGAGATTATTGTCATTGTGTGTTTCTGGACCTGCAGTTACAGGCAGAGATGATTGTCATTGTGTGTTCCTGTACCTGCAGTTACAGGCAGAGATGATTGTCATTGTGTGTTTCTGGACCTGCAGTTACAGGCAGAGATGATTGTCATTGTGTGTTCCTGTACCTGCAGTTACAGGCAGAGATGATTGTCATTGTGTGTTCCTGTACCTGCAGTTACAGGTAGAGATGATTGTCATTGTGTGTTTCTGTACCTGCAGTTACAGGCAGAGATGATTGTCATTGTGTGTTCCTGAACCTGCAGTTACAGGCTGAGATGATTGTCATTGTGTGTTCCTGTACCTGCAGTTACAGGCAGAGATGATTGTCATTGTGTGTTCCTGTACCTGCAGTTACAGGCAGAGATTATTATCATTGTGTTCTCTCTCCCACTCCAGCTCCAGGCGGAGATCGAGTCCCTGCGCAGTCAACAGGAGGAGACCAGCGCCAAGAACCAGCAGCTGAAAGTGACCAATCAGGAGATGGAGACGCAGCTGGAAGGGATCCAACGGGAGCTTCAGGAGGCCCAGGATCGGCTGGTCACCCTCCAGGAGGAGGCAGCTCACCGGGAGGAGAAAGAGAGGTGAGGGACCCCCGCAAACTCCTCAGTGTGCAGATACACTGTACACACCATCACACAGTGTACACACACTGCTGTACATGACACACGCATATAGCACAGTGTGTATACCGACTTAACACTGTTAAATACCCTGTACACACCCCTCATCTGCTGTACATAGTCCATACACACCACACACTGAGCACAGTCACCATGGTACCTGGTGTGTTGCATACAGGCTGAACACTGTGCAGAGAGCCACGGAACAGTGTGTGCCGTCACTGTGTAAGGTCCACAGACTGTATACACACCACGCACTGTGCACACTCGCACACACATACACAGTCGTTCAACTCCAGCTCAGGTCTCCAGTCTCCAAGATTTGGTCATTATAATTTGATCTCTGGATCACTGATCGAACTTCAGGCTCAGATCTTCTGAAATGACCCGTCAGACTACTAAATGAACTTTGTGCTCTGATCTTCAATACGGACACCATTGGACTAAAGATTGATCTCCAGTATCAGCCTCGGGACTACCGAATGAACTTTGTGTTCTGATCTTCCGTACGGACCCTTTGGACTACAAATCAAACCAGGCACCGAACTTCAATACAGACACTCGCAAACTACAGATAGAACTTTAGGCTCCGAACTGCAGTATCAACTGCTAAAAAGTAATGGAACTACTGGTCTCCGGTCTCCAGTATGGATACCTTCACTAAGTGAAAACTCCGAAACACAGGCTCGGGGACAGAATAGAACAAAAATAACAACAGAACATAAACACGAAAAAACAGCAACTTAAAAAACCAACCCCGTTCCACACACCCACCACTCTCTGTGTAAAAACAAACCCCGTTCCACACACCCACCACTCTCTGTGTAAAAACAAACCCCATTCCACACACCCACCACTCTCTGTGTAAAAACAAATCCCGTTCCACACACCCACCACTCCCTGTGTAAAAACAAACCCCGTTCCACACACCCACCACTCCCTGCATAAAAACAAATCTCGTTCCACACACCCACTACTCTCTGTGTAAACACAAACCCCGTTCCACACACCCACCACTCTCTGTGTAAAAACAAATCCCGTTCCACACACCCACCACTCCTTGTGTAAAAACAAACCCCGTTCCACACACCCACCACTCTCTGTGTAAAAACAAACCCCGTTCCACACACCCACCACTCTCTGTGTAAAAACCAAACCCCGTTCCACACACCCACCACTCTCTGTGTAAAAACAAACCCCGTTCCACACACCCACCACTCCCTGTGTAAAAACAAACCCCGTACAACACACCCACCACTCTCTGTGTAAAAACAAACCCCGTTCCACACACCCACCACTCTCTGTGTAAAAACAAACCCCGTTCCACACACCCACCACTCCCTGTGTAAAAACAAACCCCGTTCCACACACCCAGCACTCTCTGTGTAAAAACCAAACCCCGTTCCACACACCCACCACACCCTGTGTAAAAACCAAACCCCGTTCCACACACCCACCACTCTCTGTGTAAAAAACAAACCCCGTTCCACACACCCACCACTCTCTGTGTAAAAACAAATCGCGTTCCACACACCCACCACTCCTTGTGTAAAAACAAACCCCGTTCCACACACCCACCACTCCCTGTGTAAAAACAAACCCCGTTCCACACAACCACCACTCCCTGTGTAAAAACAAACCCCGTTCCACACACTCACCACTCTCTGTGTAAAAACAAACCCCGTTCCACACACCCACCACTCTCTGTGTAAAAACAAATCCCGTTCCACACACCCACCACTCCCTGTGTAAAAACAAACCCCGTTCCACACACCCACCACTCTCTGTGTAAAAACCAACCCCGTTCCACACACCCACCACTCTCTGTGTAAAAACAAACCCCGCTCCACACACCCACCACTCTCTGTGTAAAAACAAACCCCGTTCCACACACCCACCACTCTCTGTGTAAAAACAAACCCCGTTCCACACACCCACCACTCTCTGTGTAAAAACAAACCCCGTTCCACACACCCACCACTCCTTGTGTAAAAACCAAACCCCGTTCCACACACCCACCACTCCTTGTGTAAAAACCAAACCCCGTTCCACACACCCACCACTCTCTGTGTAAAAACAAACCCCGTTCCACACACCCAGCACTCTCTGTGTAAAAACCAAACCCCGTTCCACACACCCACCACTCTCTGTGTAAAAACAGACCCCGTTCCACACACCCACCACTCCTTGTGTAAAAACAAATCCCGTTCCACACACCCACCACTCTCTGTGTAAAAACAAACCCCGTTCCACACACCCACCACTCTCTGTGTAAAAACAAACCCCGTTCCACACACCCACCACTCCTTGTGTAAAAACCAAACCCCGTTCCACACACCCACCACTCTCTGTGTAAAAACAATCCCCGTTCCACACACCCAGCACTCTCTGTGTAAAAACCAAACCCCGTTCCACACACCCACCACACCCTGTGTAAAAACAAACCCCGTTCCACACACCCACCACTCCCTGTGTAAAAACAAACCCCGTTCCACACACCCACCACTCCCTGTGTAAAAACAAACCCCGTTCCACACACCCACCACTCCTTGTGTAAAAACCAAACCCCGTTCCACACACCCACCACTCCTTGTGTAAAAACCAAACCCCGTTCCAAACACCCACCACTCTCTGTGTAATAACAAACCCCGTTCCACACACCCACCACTCCCTGTGTAAAAACAAACCCCGTTCCACACACCCACCACTCCCTGTGTAAAAACAAACCCCGTTCCACACACCCACCACTCTCCGTGTAAAAACCAATCCCGTTCCACACACCCACCACTCCTTGTGTAAAAACCAACCCCGTTCCACACACCCACCACTCCCTGTGTAAAAACAAACCCCGTTCCACACACCCACCACTCTCTGTGTAAAAACAAACCCAGTTCCACACACCCACCACTCCCTGTGTAAAAACAAACCCCGTTCCACACACCCGCCACTCCCTGTGTAAAAACCAACCCCGTTCCACACACCCACCACTCCCTGTGTAAAAACAAACCCCGTTCCACACACCCACCACTCCCTGTGTAAAAACAAACCCCGTACAACACACCCACCACTCTCTGTGTAAAAACAAACCCCGTTCCACACACCCAGCACTCTCTGTGTAAAAACCAAACCCCGTTCCACACACCCACCACACCCTGTGTAAAAACCAAACCCCGTTCCACACACCCACCACTCTCTGTGTAAAAACAAACCCCGTTCCACACACCCACCACTCTCTGTGTAAAAAACAAACCCCGTTCCACACACCCACCACTCTCTGTGTAAAAACAAACCCCGTTCCACACACCCACCACTCCTTGTGTAAAAACAAACCCCGTTCCACACACCCACCACTCTCTGTGTAAAAACAAGCTCCGTTCCACACACCCACCACTCTCTGTGTAAAAACCAATCCCGTTCCACACACCCACCACTCATTGTGTAAAAACAAACCCCGCTCCACACACCCTCCATACATTGTGTAAAAACAAACCCCGTTCCACACACCCACCATTCCCTGTGTAAACACAATCCCTGTTCCACACACCCACCACTCCCTGTATAACAAAAATACCTCTGGCATCGCCTCTATACTTTCCGCCAATTGTCTTTGAATCTTGCCCCTGATATTAGTTCCTGACTTCCTGGGCAAAGGTCTCTGGCTGTCCATTTGATCTATACCTCTTATCAAGTTGTACCCCTTTGTCAAGTCCGCTTTTATCCTTCTTCTCTCTTCTGTTCGCATTGCAGGGAGAGTAATCTGTCGCTGGACACGGAGCGTGGAAAAGCTGATGCTGTTGTTCAGCAGGTAATATCGGATGTTCACGGTGGGGGGAGATGGGTGAGCTGATCCTGTGACTGCTGTGTGTGTCTGAGGTTGAACTCTCGGTTCTGTCTGGGGTGCAGTCGATCAGGTTCATTATCACTGACATATTTCCTGAGGTTTGTTGTTTAGTTGCAGCCCGACAGTGCAATACTTTTAGTTATGACAGGAAGCATGTACAGTCTAATAAGTAGTGTGAAAAGAGAGTAAAGCGTGAGGTAGTGTTCATGGGGTCATTGACCATTCAGAAATATGGTGGCGGAGGTGAAGAGGTTTACATCCCACACATAACATTCCCTCTCGCAATTTCCATCGCTGCGTGGACCAGACACTACTCCGAATGGGAAATTTTCACATGGCCTGAAAACTGTGCGGCTCTTCAATTTTTTTTGTATCATGCACTCTATTGACACTGGCATTTGCATTCAGCGAGCGCGGGGTTAATTCACAATGAGATACCAAATTCCATTCTGTGTTTATTGTTACAATTTGTAAATGTATTGTAACCTCAAAACACCGACGATGTAAATAGACTGAAGCTCTAAAATGTTTCAATGTAAAGGCTGTGGTATGCTTATCATTTAGAAATTAATGGATTATATTCATTGACACATTAAATAATTACAGGGTAATTCACAAGATTCAAAGTGCTTTATTATCAAAGAATGTACAAATTATAGAAACTTGAGATTTGTTTGCTTACAGGCAGTCGCAAAGCAAGGAACCTGAAAGAACCCAATTAAAACGAATGTAAGAGCAACATCCCCCCGACGTACCCACGGGGAAAGGGAAAAAAACAAAAAAACGAAACAACACAACACAAACAATTTCACTAGAATAGTTTTCGAGATTATATGAACATTATAGAAAAGAACATTCCGGATGCATGGCGACAAAGGCTCTGTTCAGAGGGGCATTTCACCCGCACAGCTCAGAGGGAACAGCGGCCCCACACCAGCAGGTTCAGGAACAGAATCCCCCCCCCTCCAAACATCCGGCTCTTCAACCGAAGGGAATAGGTTCCCACAACCCACCGACTCACTTTCAAAGTCTTTACAACTCATGAGGCCAATATCATTTATTTATTTATTTGTTTGTTATTATTTGCTTTTCCTTTTATACGGGCACAGTTTGCCCAGGGGCAGAAGAGAGGGAAACAGCAGAACAGAGAGAGTGAGTCAGAGAGAACGAGGGCAGAATGGATGAATTGAGAGAGTAGGAGAGGGAAAGGACTGACAGGAGAGCCGATCAGAGTGTAAAACAGATTTGAAAAAAGTGACAGAAAAACAGATAAGGAGAGAGGATGTTGAATAGATGAAGCTGAGGTCCTGATTGGAGGACTTTCAGAGGACATACTGATAGGAGTGATCCCTCTGTGTGTTCCCTCCCCCTCCAGCTCCAGGCGGAGATCGAGTCCCTGCACGGTCAACAGGAGGAGACTAGCGTCGAGAACCAGCGGCTCAAAGTGACCAATCAGGAGATGGAGACGCGGCTGGAGGAGATCCAACGGGAGCTTCAGGAGGCCCAGGATCGGCTGGTCACCCTCCAGGAGGAAACAGCTCACCGGGAGGAGAAGGAAGGGTGAGGAATTCCTCAGAAGAGTGGAGTCACATCATACATTTTCATGCCAGTTTTTCCCAATCCTGCTATTCCCACTCTTCTCCCTTAGGGATTGACGGACATGTTATTCACTGCTTTCTGATCCACTCCTTTGAACAACTGAATAATCCCATTTTAATTTCACTTCCCATTCCCATTTCAACATGTTAGTCCATGACTCCTCTTCTGCCATAACAAGGCCATTATCATGTTGAGAAGCAACACCTCACATCCCACCTGGGTAGCATCCAACCTGGTGGTGTGAACATCGATTTCTCCAAGTGCTGGAAGTTTCTTCCAACCTCTTCCTTCTCTCTTTTTTCCATTCCTCATCACGGTTCCCCTCTCACCCCATCTCTTCTCCTCACTGCCCATCCCCTCGGTCGATGCCTCTCCTCCGTCCTTTTCTCCCGTGGTCCATTCTCCTCTCCTATCAGACTGCCTCTTCTTCAACCTTTTGCCTTTTCACCTGTCAGCTCCCAGCTTCTCCCTTCATCATGTTTTCCCCCTCATCTGCTCTCTCCTATCACCTTCTAGCTTCTTCTCCACCCATCTTTTCATTCTGCTGTCTACCCCCTTCCGTTCCAGGCCTGAAAGTAGACTTGACTTCAAATGTTGACTGTTTACTGCTCTGCCTGACCTGTTGAGTTCCTCCAGCATCTTGTGTGTTTCTCAGAAAAACCTCCACTCCTGTTGTGTTGGATTTCTGTCTCCTCTCGGTGTCTGGCCTCGTGATCCTTCCAGGTGAATCACACTGTCTCCATACTCATGTGGGGGTGGAGCTCCCTCTGATCATGTGATCACCCTCCCAGCCAACAGATGGCCACCAACATCCCTTGTCATCGTACGCTCACTGCCGTTTGAGTTACCCTGTTCTCCCTCTGTCACCTCTGCTCCGCAGGCTCCAGAGAACTCGTTCCATCCGACGCCGAGCCGTTCCCGGTAAAACGCACACGCCGGGAGAGGAGTCTGGACCGAGGGTCGAGGGTCAGGATGTGAGCCTGGCAGCAGACGGAGATGTGGCCCGTGAGGAAAAGTCAGCTGCCTCAGAGAGAATTGAAGAGGTAGCTGATCCCAGGAGCCAAACCCGTCCTCGGTTAGAGCAGCAGGAAGGTCTCATCATGGGGGGACTGGGATCTATGGTGTTGTTCCCACAGAGACACAGTGATCGGATCACAAATCAGAGAGATGGCGTCTCAGCCATACTCCAAAGGTCTCCATTGAGAACACAGCCAGCAGACCTGAAGATGGTTGGTGTTGGGGAACTCAAAGTCAAACTTAAACATCAGCCTTTTGCCCCTTAGGTTGAGTGAGAACAGAACCTGGGGTCATAGGTTGGGGGTGAAAAGTGAATTGTTTAGGAGGAAAATGAGGGGTAAATGCCTCGCTCAGAGGGTGGTGAGTGTGTGGAACAGAGGAAGTGTCGGATGCTGGTTTGATTGGAACACTTACGAGAAGTTTGGATAGGTACATGGATGGGAGGGGTACGAGAGATACCATCTAGGGGTGTGTAGATGGGACGTGGTAGAAGATCAGGTCAGCATGAACTAGATGGTCCAAAGGGCCTGTTTATGTGATGCAGTGGTCTTTGACCTAAAGTCGAGTTGATTACCATCTGCACAAGTCCCTGTGCGCTCAGAGGCAATGGAAAACCTACCTTCTGTAGCATCACAGACTCAGAGCGGCAGAGACACGACATTCACAAGATTAACATCGATTAGACATAAATTATACAAAATTGTATAAAAAAGAGCACAATTAGAACAACAGCTTCTTGCATTCGTGTACGTTAGTATTGTTGCTCCAGACTGTGATGGGAGCAGTCAAATTTGTTAGTGTGTTCAGTGACCAGACAAATCTCCTTAAACTTCATAACCTTCAGAGTGATCAAGAACAGAAGGAGAGGGAAAAATGGAGATAGAAAAGAAGGGGGGGGGTGGTGAAGGAAGTCACAGGATAGGAGAGGGATAAAATGGAGAGGAGGGGGAGGAGCGAGAGATCAATTTGGAAGGCGAGTGGCACGTAGTGCTGGTAGGATCAAGTAACGTTCTTGTACTGATTTATCTTTTGATGTGTGTTTCCTGAACCTGCAGCTCCAGATGGAGATAATTGTCATTCTGTGTTCCTGTACCTGCAGTTACAGGCAGAGATTATTGTCATTGTGTGTTTCTGGACCTGCAGTTACAGGCAGAGATGATTGTCATTGTGTGTTCCTGTACCTGCAGTTACAGGCAGAGATGATTGTCATTGTGTGTTTCTGGACCTGCAGTTACAGGCAGAGATGATTGTCATTGTGTGTTCCTGTACCTGCAGTTACAGGCAGAGATGATTGTCATTGTGTGTTCCTGTACCTGCAGTTACAGGTAGAGATGATTGTCATTGTGTGTTTCTGTACCTGCAGTTACAGGCAGAGATGATTGTCATTGTGTGTTCCTGAACCTGCAGTTACAGGCTGAGATGATTGTCATTGTGTGTTCCTGTACCTGCAGTTACAGGCAGAGATGATTGTCATTGTGTGTTCCTGTACCTGCAGTTACAGGCAGAGATTATTATCATTGTGTTCTCTCTCCCACTCCAGCTCCAGGCGGAGATCGAGTCCCTGCGCAGTCAACAGGAGGAGACCAGCGCCAAGAACCAGCAGCTGAAAGTGACCAATCAGGAGATGGAGACGCAGCTGGAAGGGATCCAACGGGAGCTTCAGGAGGCCCAGGATCGGCTGGTCACCCTCCAGGAGGAGGCAGCTCACCGGGAGGAGAAAGAGAGGTGAGGGACCCCCGCAAACTCCTCAGTGTGCAGATACACTGTACACACCATCACACAGTGTACACACACTGCTGTACATGACACACGCATATAGCACAGTGTGTATACCGACTTAACACTGTTAAATACCCTGTACACACCCCTCATCTGCTGTACATAGTCCATACACACCACACACTGAGCACAGTCACCATGGTACCTGGTGTGTTGCATACAGGCTGAACACTGTGCAGAGAGCCACGGAACAGTGTGTGCCGTCACTGTGTAAGGTCCACAGACTGTATACACACCACGCACTGTGCACACTCGCACACACATACACAGTCGTTCAACTCCAGCTCAGGTCTCCAGTCTCCAAGATTTGGTCATTATAATTTGATCTCTGGATCACTGATCGAACTTCAGGCTCAGATCTTCTGAAATGACCCGTCAGACTACTAAATGAACTTTGTGCTCTGATCTTCAATACGGACACCATTGGACTAAAGATTGATCTCCAGTATCAGCCTCGGGACTACCGAATGAACTTTGTGTTCTGATCTTCCGTACGGACCCTTTGGACTACAAATCAAACCAGGCACCGAACTTCAATACAGACACTCGCAAACTACAGATAGAACTTTAGGCTCCGAACTGCAGTATCAACTGCTAAAAAGTAATGGAACTACTGGTCTCCGGTCTCCAGTATGGATACCTTCACTAAGTGAAAACTCCGAAACACAGGCTCGGGGACAGAATAGAACAAAAATAACAACAGAACATAAACACGAAAAAACAGCAACTTAAAAAACCAACCCCGTTCCACACACCCACCACTCTCTGTGTAAAAACAAACCCCGTTCCACACACCCACCACTCTCTGTGTAAAAACAAACCCCATTCCACACACCCACCACTCTCTGTGTAAAAACAAATCCCGTTCCACACACCCACCACTCCCTGTGTAAAAACAAACCCCGTTCCACACACCCACCACTCCCTGCATAAAAACAAATCTCGTTCCACACACCCACTACTCTCTGTGTAAACACAAACCCCGTTCCACACACCCACCACTCTCTGTGTAAAAACAAATCCCGTTCCACACACCCACCACTCCTTGTGTAAAAACAAACCCCGTTCCACACACCCACCACTCTCTGTGTAAAAACAAACCCCGTTCCACACACCCACCACTCTCTGTGTAAAAACCAAACCCCGTTCCACACACCCACCACTCTCTGTGTAAAAACAAACCCCGTTCCACACACCCACCACTCCCTGTGTAAAAACAAACCCCGTACAACACACCCACCACTCTCTGTGTAAAAACAAACCCCGTTCCACACACCCACCACTCTCTGTGTAAAAACAAACCCCGTTCCACACACCCACCACTCCCTGTGTAAAAACAAACCCCGTTCCACACACCCAGCACTCTCTGTGTAAAAACCAAACCCCGTTCCACACACCCACCACACCCTGTGTAAAAACCAAACCCCGTTCCACACACCCACCACTCTCTGTGTAAAAAACAAACCCCGTTCCACACACCCACCACTCTCTGTGTAAAAACAAATCGCGTTCCACACACCCACCACTCCTTGTGTAAAAACAAACCCCGTTCCACACACCCACCACTCCCTGTGTAAAAACAAACCCCGTTCCACACAACCACCACTCCCTGTGTAAAAACAAACCCCGTTCCACACACTCACCACTCTCTGTGTAAAAACAAACCCCGTTCCACACACCCACCACTCTCTGTGTAAAAACAAATCCCGTTCCACACACCCACCACTCCCTGTGTAAAAACAAACCCCGTTCCACACACCCACCACTCTCTGTGTAAAAACCAACCCCGTTCCACACACCCACCACTCTCTGTGTAAAAACAAACCCCGCTCCACACACCCACCACTCTCTGTGTAAAAACAAACCCCGTTCCACACACCCACCACTCTCTGTGTAAAAACAAACCCCGTTCCACACACCCACCACTCTCTGTGTAAAAACAAACCCCGTTCCACACACCCACCACTCCTTGTGTAAAAACCAAACCCCGTTCCACACACCCACCACTCCTTGTGTAAAAACCAAACCCCGTTCCACACACCCACCACTCTCTGTGTAAAAACAAACCCCGTTCCACACACCCAGCACTCTCTGTGTAAAAACCAAACCCCGTTCCACACACCCACCACTCTCTGTGTAAAAACAGACCCCGTTCCACACACCCACCACTCCTTGTGTAAAAACAAATCCCGTTCCACACACCCACCACTCTCTGTGTAAAAACAAACCCCGTTCCACACACCCACCACTCTCTGTGTAAAAACAAACCCCGTTCCACACACCCACCACTCCTTGTGTAAAAACCAAACCCCGTTCCACACACCCACCACTCTCTGTGTAAAAACAATCCCCGTTCCACACACCCAGCACTCTCTGTGTAAAAACCAAACCCCGTTCCACACACCCACCACACCCTGTGTAAAAACAAACCCCGTTCCACACACCCACCACTCCCTGTGTAAAAACAAACCCCGTTCCACACACCCACCACTCCCTGTGTAAAAACAAACCCCGTTCCACACACCCACCACTCCTTGTGTAAAAACCAAACCCCGTTCCACACACCCACCACTCCTTGTGTAAAAACCAAACCCCGTTCCAAACACCCACCACTCTCTGTGTAATAACAAACCCCGTTCCACACACCCACCACTCCCTGTGTAAAAACAAACCCCGTTCCACACACCCACCACTCCCTGTGTAAAAACAAACCCCGTTCCACACACCCACCACTCTCCGTGTAAAAACCAATCCCGTTCCACACACCCACCACTCCTTGTGTAAAAACCAACCCCGTTCCACACACCCACCACTCCCTGTGTAAAAACAAACCCCGTTCCACACACCCACCACTCTCTGTGTAAAAACAAACCCAGTTCCACACACCCACCACTCCCTGTGTAAAAACAAACCCCGTTCCACACACCCGCCACTCCCTGTGTAAAAACCAACCCCGTTCCACACACCCACCACTCCCTGTGTAAAAACAAACCCCGTTCCACACACCCACCACTCTCTGTGTAAAAACAAATCCCGTTCCACACACCCACCACTCCCTGTGTAAAAACAAACCCCGTTCCACACACCCACCACTCCCTGTGTAAAAACAAACCCCGTTCCACACACCCACCACTCTCTGTGTAAAAACCAATCCCGTTCCACACACCCACCACTCCTTGTGTAAAAACCAACCCCGTTCCACACACCCACCACTCCCTGTGTAAAAACAAACCCCGTTCCACACACCCACCACTCTCTGTGTAAAAACAAACCCAGTTCCACACACCCACCACTCCCTGTGTAAAAACAAACCCCGTTCCACACACCCGCCACTCCCTGTGTAAAAACCAACCCCGTTCCACACACCCACCACTCCCTGTGTAAAAACAAACCCCGTTCCACACACCCACCACTCCTTGTGTAAAAACCAAACCCCGTTCCACACACCCACCACTCCCTGTGTAAAAACAAACCCCGTTCCACACACCCGCCACTCCCTGTGTAAAAACCAACCCCGTTCCACACACCCACCACTCCCTGTGTAAAAACAAACCCCGTTCCACACACCCACCACTCCTTGTGTAAAAAACAAACCCCGTTCCACACACCCACCACTCCCTGTGTAAAAACGAATCCCGTTCCACACACCCACCACTCCCTGTGTAAAAACCAACCCCGTTCCACACACCCACCACTCCCTGTGTAAAAACAAACCCCGTTCCACACACCCACCACTCCTTGTGTAAAAACCAAACCCCGTTCCACACACCCACCACTCTCTGTGTAAAAACAAACCCCGTTCCACACACCCACCACTCCCTGTGTAAAAACAAACCCCGTTCCACACACCCACCACTCTCTGTGTAAAAACAAGCCCCGTTCCACACACCCACCACTCTCTGTGTAAAAACCAATCCCGTTCCACACACCCATCACTCATTGTGTAAAAACAAACCCCGCTCCACACACCCTCCATACATTGTGTAAAAACAAACCCCGTTCCACACACCCACCATTCCCTGTGTAAACACAATCCCTGTTCCACACACCCACCACTCCCTGTATAACAAAAATACCTCTGGCATCGCCTCTATACTTTCCGCCAATTGTCTTTGAATCTTGCCCCTGATATTAGTTCCTGACTTCCTGGGCAAAGGTCTCTGGCTGTCCATTTGATCTATACCTCTTATCAAGTTGTACCCCTTTGTCAAGTCCGCTTTTATCCTTCTTCTCTCTTCTGTTCGCATTGCAGGGAGAGTAACCTGTCGCTGGACACGGAGCGTGGAAAAGCTGATGCTGTTGTTCAGCAGGTAATATCGGATGTTCACGGTGGGGGGAGATGGGTGAGCTGATCCCGTGACTGCTGTGTGTGTCTGAGGTTGAACTCTCGGTTCTGTCTGGGGTGCAGTCGATCACTGACATATTTCCTGAGGTTTGTTGTTTAGTTGCAGCCCGACAGTGCAATACTTTTAGTTATGACAGGAAACATGTACAGTCTAATAAGTAGTGTGAAAAGAGAGTAAAGCGTGAGGTAGTGTTCATGGGGTCATTGACCATTCAGAAATATGGTGGCGGAGGTGAAGAGGTTTACATCCCACACATAACATTCCCTCTCGCAATTTCCATCGCTGCGTGGACCAGACACTACTCCGAATGGGAAATTTTCACATGGCCTGAAAACTGTGTGGCTCTTCAATTTTTTTTGTATCATGCACTCTATTGACACTTAGAATAATAAAAAGTGAACAATCAAATCCTTGAAGGGTTAAGTGAAAGAAAGCACAACAAATGAAATCATTCATATTTCATAATTTTTTGAACTTACGCAACATAGGCATTTGCATTCAGCGAGCGCGGGGTTAATTAACAATGAGATACCAAATTCCATTCTGTGTTTATTGTTACAATTTGTAAATGTATTGTAACCTCAAAACACTGACGATGTAAATAGACTGAAGCTCTAAAATGTTTCAATGTAAAGGCTGTGGTATGCTTATCATTTAGAAATTAATGGATTATATTCATTGACACATTAAATAATTACAGGGTAATTCACAAGATTCAAAGTGCTTTATTATCAAAGAATGTACAAATTATAGAAACTTGAGATTTGTTTGCTTACAGGCAGTCGCAAAGCAAGGAAACTGAAAGAACCCAATTAAAACAAATGTAAGAGCAACACCCCCCCGACGTACCCACGGGGAAAGGGAAAAAAACAAAAAAACGAAACAACACAACACAAACAATTTCACTAGAATAGTTTTCGAGATTATATGAACATTATAGAAAAGAACATTCCGGATGCATGGCGACAAAGGCTCTGTTCAGAGGGGCATTTCACCCGCACAACTCAGAGGGAACAGCGGCCCCACACCAGCAGGTTCAGGAACAGAATCCCCCCCCCCTCCAAACATCCGGCTCTTCAACCGAAGGGAATAGGTTCCCACAACCCACCGACTCACTTTCAAAGTCTTTACAACTCATGTGGCCAATATCATTTATTTTTTTTTTGTTTGTTTGTTATTATTTGCTTTTCCTTTTATACGGGCACAGTTTGCCCAGGGGCAGAAGAGAGGGAAACAGCAGAACCGAGAGAGTGAGTCAGAGAGAACGAGGGCAGAATGGATGAATTGAGAGAGTAGGAGAGGGAAAGGACTGACAGGAGAGCCGATCAGAGTGTAAAACAGATCTGAAAAGAGTGACAGAAAAACAGATAAGGAGAGAGGATGTTGAATAGATGAAGCTGAGGTCCTGATTGGAGGACTTTCAGAGGACATACTGATAGGAGTGATCCCTCTGTGTGTTCCCTCCCCCTCCAGCTCCAGGCGGAGATCGAGTCCCTGCGCGGTCAACAGGAGGAGACTAGCGTCGAGAACCAGCGGCTCAAAGTGACCAATCAGGAGATGGAGACGCGGCTGGAGGGGATCCAACGGGAGCTTCAGGAGGCCCAGGATCGGCTGGTCACCCTCCAGGAGGAGGCAGCTCACCGGGAGGAGAAGGAAGGGTGAGGAAGTCCTCAGAAGAGTGGAGTCACATCATACATTTTCATGCCAGTTTTTCCCAATCCTGCTATTCCCACTCTTCTCCCTTAGGGATTGACGGACATGTTATTCACTGCTTTCTGATCCACTCCTTTGAACAACTGAATAATCCCATTTTAATTTCACTTCCCATTCCCATTTCAACATGTTAGTCCATGACTCCTCTTCTGCCATAACAAGGCCATTATCATGGTGAGAAGCAACACCTCACATCCCACCTGGGTAGCATCCAACCTGGTGGTGTGAACATCGATTTCTCCAAGTGCTGGAAGTTTCTTCCAACCTCTTCCTTCTCTCTTTTTTCCATTCCTCATCACGGTTCCCCTCTCACTCCATCTCTTCTCCACACTGCCCATCCCCTCGATCGATGCCTCTCCTCCGTCCTTTTCTCCCGTGGTCCATTCTCCTCTCCTATCAGACTGCCTCTTCTTCAACCTTTTGCCTTTTCACCTGTCAGCTCCCAGCTTCTCCCTTCATCATGTTTTCCCCCTCATCTGCTCTCTCCTATCACCTTCTAGCTTCTTCTCTCCACCCATCTTTTCATTCTGCTGTCTACCCCCTTCCGTTCCAGGCCTGAAAGTAGACTTGACTTCAAATGTTGACTGTTTACTGCTCTGCCTGACCTGTTGAGTTCCTCCAGCATCTTGTGTGTTTCTCAGAAAAACCTCCACTCCTGTTGTGTTGGATTTCTGTCTCCACTCGGTGTCTGGCCTCGTGATCCTTCCAGGTGAATCACACTGTCTCCATACTCATGTGGGGGTGGAGCTCCCTCTGATCATGTGATCACCCTCCCAGCCAACAGATGGCCACCAACATCCCTTGTCATCGTACGCTCACTGCCGTTTGAGTTATCCTATTCTCCCTCTGTCACCTCTGCTCCGCAGGCTCCAGAGAACTCGTTCCATCCGACGCCGAGCCGTTCCCGGTAAAACGCACACGCCAGGAGAGGAGTCTGGACCGAGGGTCGAGGGTCAGGACGTGAGCCTGGCAGCAGACGGAGATGTGGCCCGTGAGGAAAAGACAGCTGCCTCAGAGAGAATTGAAGAGGTAGCTGATCCCAGGAGCCAAACCCGTCCTCGGTTAGAGCAGCAGGAAGGTCTCATCATGGGGGGACTGGGATCTATGGTGTTGTTCCCACAGAGACACAGTGATCGGATCACAAATCAGAGAGATGGCATCTCAGCCATACTCCAAAGGTCTCCATTGAGAACACAGCCAGCAGACCTGAAGATGGTTGGTGTTGGGGAACTCAAAGTCAAACTTAAACATCAGCCTATTGCCCCTTAGGTTGAGTGAGAACAGAACCTGGGGTCGTAGGTTGGGGGTGAAAAGTGAAATGTTTAGGAGGAAAATTAGGGGTAAATGCCTCGCTCAGAGGGTGGTGAGTGTGTGGAACAGAGGAAGTGTCGGATGCTGGTTTGATTGGAACACTTACGAGAAGTTTGGATAGGTACATGGATGGGAGGGGTACGAGAGATACCATCTAGGGGTGTGTAGATGGGACGTGGTAGAAGATCAGGTCAGCATGAACTAGATGGTCCAAAGGGCCTGTTTATGTGATGCAGTGGTCTTTGACCTAAAGTCGAGTTGATTACCATCTGCACAAGTCCCTGTGCGCTCAGAGGAAATGATAGATAGATAGATAGATAGATACTTTATTCATCCCCATGGGGAAATTCAACTTTTTTTCCAATGTCCCATACACTTGTTGTAGCAAAACTAATTACATACAATACTTAACTCAGTAAAAAAAAAAATATGATATGCAACTAAATCACCGTCTCAAAAAGCATTAATAATAGCTTTTAAAAAGTTCTTAAGTCCTGGCGGTAGAATTGTAAAGCCTAATGGCATTGGGGAGTATTGACCTCTTCATCCTGTCTGAGGAGCATTGCATCGATAGTAACCTGTCACTGAAACTGCTTCTCTGTCTCTGGATGGTGATATGTAGAGGATGTTCAGAGTTATCCATAATTGACCGTAGCCTACTCAGCGCCCTTCGCTCAGCTACCGATGTTAAACTCTCCAGTACTTTGCCCACGACAGAGCCCGCCTTCCTTACCAGCTTATTAAGACGTGAGGCGTCCCTCTTCTTAATGCTTCCTCCCCAACACGCCACCACAAAGAAGAGGGCGCTCTCCACAACTGACCTATAGAACATCTTCAGCATCTCACTACAGACATTGAATGACGCCAACCTTCTTAGGAAGTACATTCAACTCTGTGCCTTCCTGCACAAGGCATCTGTGTTGGCAGTCCAGTCAAGCTTCTCGTCTAACTGTACTCCCAGATACTTGTAGGTCTTAACCTGCTCCACACGTTCTCCATTAATGATCACTGGCTCCATATGGGGCCTAGATCTCCTAAAGTCCACCACCATCTCCTTGGTCTTGGTGATATTGAGACGCAGGTAGTTTGAGTTGCACCATATCACAAAGTCCTGTATCAGTTTCCTATACTCCTCCTCCTGTCCATTCCTGACTCACCCCACTATGGCCGTGTCATCAGCGAACTTCTGCACATGGCAGGACTCTGAGTTATATTGGAAGTCTGATGTGTACAGGGTGAACAGGACCGGAGAGAGTACGGTTCCCTGTGGCGCCCCTGTGCTGCTGACCACCGTGTCAGACCTACAGTCTCCCAACCGCACATACTGAGATCTATCTATCAAGCAGTCCACTATCCAATCCACCATGTGAGAGTCTACTCCCATCTCCGTTAGTTTGTGCCTTAAGATCTTGGGCTGGATGGTGTTAAAGGCACTAGAGAAGTCAAGGAATGTAATCCTCACAGCACAACTGACCCCCTCTAGGTGAGAGAGTGATTTGTGCAGCAAATACGTGATAGTATCCTCCACTCCCACCTTCTCCTTATATGCAAACTGAAGAGGATCCTGGGCATGCCTGGTTTGTGGCCTCAGATTCTGTATTATCAGCCGCTCCATGGTCTTCATCACGTGCGACGTCAAGGCAACAGGTCTGAAGTCATTCAACTCCTTTGGTTGTGGTTTCTTCGGTACCGGGACAATACAGGATGTCTTCCACAGACAATACAGGAAAACCTACCTTCTGTAGCATCACAGACTCAGAGCATCAGAGACACGACATTCACAAGATTAACATCGATTAGACATAAATTATATAAAATTGTCAAACAAGTTCGTTTAGGCTGTTACAACCAGGGGTGGTAATGGGGACAAGCTCCCACAACCTATTAGATGCACCTAAATGGGGGCACCTCAAATAGCCTCTGACAACTGAGTCCAACTCCTGCCCTTCACGTGTGGTTTAGCTTCTAAGCCTGGCAGAACTGTTCTACTGACAGGAGAAGGGACAAAGGCAGATTACTGGTGCCTTAAAACCAGTTGCTTTGGGCAGATGGGGCTTGTCAACTGTAGCTGGGAGCTCAAATGGAGAAGGAAAGCTCTGATCTCAAACCTCTGCTGTCTCGTGGCCATACCCTCTCATGGGGAAGGCTTCGGGATTAAACCCTGAGGGAATAATCCAGTGCTGGAGTCACTAAACAGTCCTACATTGAGTTCAATGCTGACTGGCAGCTCCTGCGATGTTGCTGGTGCCAAACTGTTTCAGTCTCTGCCATGCCTTTGGGTTCATCAGATGTGCAGAGAGATGAAACATGCTACAGGGGCAACAGCTTTCTCTCCAAATATTACTGCCCAGGCTTTCATACCTAGACAACTAGGATGCGATATCCATGGTCAACTGTGACTGATGGAGGCCCTTATTCACTCGCTCATACCAAGAAAGAGCACAATTAGAACAAAATATCGACAGTCTATTGTAGTGAGTCTGATCAGAGTAGTCATGGTCTTTTGCCGTACTGAGATAGTGGTTAGTGTTTTGCCAGTTGATTCAAGAACTAACTAACTGCTCCTGAACCTGGTGATGTGGGACTTCCGGCTTCTCTACCTCCTGCCCGATGGGAGCTGTGAGAAGATGGCCTGGCCTGGATGGGGAGGATCTCTGATGGACGTTGCCTCTCTGAGGCAGCACCTCCTGTAGATACTACCGACGGCAGGGAGGGACGTGCCCATGATTTATGGGCTGAGTTCACTACTCTCTGCAGCCTCTTACATTCCTGTACTTTAGAATTGTTGCTCCAGACCGTGATGTGACCAGTTCGGGCATTTTCAACAGGACCTGTAGAAGTTTGTTAGAGTGTTCAGTGACCAGACAAATCTCCTTAACCTTCATAACCTTCAGAGTGATCAAGAACAGAAAGAGAGGGAAAAATGGAGATAGAAAGGAAGAGAGAGGGGGGGTGGGGAAGGAAGTCACAGGACAGGAGAGGGATAAAATGGAGAGGAGGGGGAGGAGAGAGAGAGAGAGAGTGAGAGAGAGAGAGAGATCAGGAGGAGCTCAATGGGAAAGGTCAGTGCTATGTTGTGATGGTTTCAAGTAACTTTTTTGTTCTGATTTACCTTTTTAATGTGTGTTCCCTGGACCTACAGCTTCAGATGGAGATGATTATCATTGTGTTCTCTCTCCCACCCCAGCTCCAGGCAGAGATCGAGTCCCTGCGCGGTCAGCAGGAGGAGACCAGTACCGAGAACCAGCGGCTCAAAGTGACCAATCAGGAGATGGAGAAGCGGCTGGAGGGGATCCAACGGGAGCTTCAGGAGGCCCAGGATCGGCTGGTCACCCTTCAGGAGGAGGCAGCTCACCGGGAGCAGAAGGAAGGGTGAGGAAGTCCTTGGAAGAGTTGAGACACATGGTATATTTACATGTCAGTTTTTCCCAATCCTGCTGTCCCAAACCCTTACCTCATGGACTGACGGACATGCTAATCAATTCTTTCTGATCCACTCACTTGACTGACTGAGTAACCCCTTTTTAATTTCACTCCCCAATCCCATTTTGCCATGATAGTCCATGTCCTCCTCTACTGCCATAATTATCATGTTGGAGGAGCAACACCTCATATTCCATCTCGGTCGCTTCCAACCTGGTGGGGTGAACATCGATTTCTCTAACATTCAGTTACTCTACCCCCTCCTTCCATCTCACTTTATCCATTCCCCATTCTGATCCCCTGCCACCCTGTCTCTTCTCCTCACTGCCCATTGCCTCCATTGGGTACCTCTCCTCCATCCCTTTCTCCCATAGTTCATTCTCCTCTCTCATCAGATCGCTTCTTCTTCAACGTTTCGCCTGTCACCTCCGAGCTTCCCCCTCATCTGCTCCCTCCTATCACCTGCTAGCTTGTATTCCTTGCCCTCCACCTACCCTTTTATTCTGGTGTCATCCCACATCCTTTCCAGACTTAAAAATGGTCTTGACTTCAAATGTTGACTGTTTACTGCTCTGCCTGACCTGCTGAGTTCCTCCAGCATCTTGTGTGTTTCTCAGAATAACCTCCACTCCTGTTGTGTTGGATTTCTGTCTCCTCTCGGTGTCTGGCCTCGTGATCCTTCCAGGTGAATCATACTGTCTCCATACTCATGTGGGGGTGGAGCTCCCTCTGATCATGTGATCACCCTCCCAGCCAACAGATGGCCATCATCATCCCTTGTCATCGTACGCTCACTGCCGTTTGAGTTATCCTGTTCTCCCTCTGTCACCTCTGCTCCGCAGGCTCCAGAGAACTCGTTCCATCCGACGCCGAGCCGTTCCCGGAAAAACGCACACGCCGGGAGAGGAGTCTGGACCGAGGGTCGAGGGTCAGGATGAGAGCCTGGCAGCAGACGGAGAAGTGGCCCACGAGGACACTGAGGCTGTCTCAGCAGGAGATAAGGCAGCAAGGAGAATTGAAGAGGTAGCTGATCCCAGAAACCAGACCCTTCCTCGGTTAGAGCAGCAGGAAGGACCCCTGGTGTTGTTCCCAGTGAGATACGGTGATCAGATCACAGATCAGAGAGATGGGGTTTCAGCCATACTCTAACAGTCCCCTCTGAGAATAAGGCCACTGGATTAGAGCCTGATGAAAGATAGTAGTGGTTGGGAAACTCCAACGTGAACATCAGCTTTTTGCCCCTCAGGTTGGGTGAGAGCAGAACTAGAGGTCATAGGTTAAGGGTGAAAGCTGGAATATTCAGGAGGAAGCTGAGGGGGAATCTCTTCACTCAGGGGGTGGTGAGGGTGGGGACTGAGCTTCCACTGCAAGTGATGGTTGTGGGTTTGATTGGCACATTTACCATAAGTACTGGGATGGGAGGGGTATGGAGGGATTAGCATCCGGGTGTGCGTAGATGGGACTAGGCAGTAGATCAGGTCGGCATGAACTAGATGGCTGAAGGGCCTGTTTATGTGATGTCATGCTCCGTGATGCTAAAGTCCAGCTTATCTCCGCCTGCACGAGTCCATGTGAGATCAGGTGCAATGGAAACATTACCTTCAGCAGCATGACATGCACAGACAGTGCCGGGGCACTGCAGGACCGTGCAGAGGGAGCGAGGCCCAGGATTTCCGATGTCCTGGTGCGACTTTGAAACACAGCATCAGAAACATGTCATTCACAGGAAAAGCATCAATTTGACATAAATTAAACAAGGAAAAGCAGAATTAGAACAGCATATCCACAGATTCCATTGTAGTGAAAATGATCAACGTGGTCATAGTGTTGCAAGAACAGAAAGAGAGAGAGAAATGGAGAGAGAGGGAGAAGGGAGTCGCAGGATAGGTGAGGAATAAAATGGAGAGTAGAGGAGGACGGGAGACAGAGATCAAGAAGGATTATAGAAAATGCCACAGTCTGACGGGGAAGGCGAGATGCACGTGGTCGTGTGGTTACAAGTAACTTTCTTGTCTGATTTACCTTTCAACATGCGTACCCTCCCCTCCCAGCTCCAGGCGGAGATCGAGTCCCTGCGCGGTCAACAGGAGGAGACCAGCGTCGAGAACCAGCGGCTCAAAGTGACCAATCAGGAGATGGAGACGCGGCTGGAGGGGGTCCAACGGGAGCTTCAGGAGGCCCAGGATCGGCTGGTCACCCTCCAGGAGGAGCGAGAAGGGTAGGACATGGTGGGATTGTGAGGCTCCCTGTATACACATCCTGCACACTGCATAGCTGTGCACCTCCTGCACTCCGTTCATTCACCAAGTCCTCCATGTATCCACCTGGTACGTGCATTGAACACCATACATCCCCTGCTCATTCACTCTCTGCTGTACCCGGGGACCAGCGAACGCACCAGCTACTGTGTCCTCAGCACGTGGGACCAGGCAGACTCCGCACAGCCTGCCTGCACCAGCCACTGACTGGTGTGTGTGTGTGTGTGTGTGTGTGTGTGTGTGTGTGTGTGTGTGTGTGTGTGTGTGTGTGTGTGTGTGTGTGTGTGTGTGTGTGTGTGTGTGTGTGTGTGTGTGTGTGTGTGTGTGTGAGAGTGTGTGTGTGTGTGTGTGTGTGTGTGTGTGTGTGTGTGTGTGTGAGTGTGTGTGTGTGTGTGTGTGTGTGTGTGTGTGTGTGTGTGTGTGTGTGTGTATGAGAGAGAGAGAGACCTGGGTTCCTGTGTAAAGGGGCAAGAGCAACACATTCAAAATGCTGTGAGCTGTCAGGTTGGCAGAGAAGGTAATTGTCTGTGGTCTACCATCACTGTAGGATGTGTACGCGTGCAGGGAGAATCCTCACAGACACCACCCACCCTGCAAACTGCCCTTTCCAAAAGCTCCCCCTGGAAAACACTGTAGGGCTATTAAAACAAAAACTTCATGCCATCCTAAAGGTTTCTTCCCCCAGACAGTTAATGTGATGATTCTGGTTATAAAAACAAGAGGTGATGCAGCTGCTGAATACCCGGAGTAAAAGACACAAAACGCTGGAGGAGCCCTGCGGGTCTGGCAGCATCTAAGGAGAGGAGTAAGCCATTGACGTTACGGGCTGCGACCCTTCATCTGGAACATTCTATTTAGTCCCCAGATACCAATAAGATTGAAAGAATACAGAGAAAATTTACAAGGACATTGCTAGGACTTGAGGAACTCAGTTATAGGGAAAGGTTGAATAGGTTAGGACTTCATTCTCTGGAGTGTAGGAGAATGAGGGGAGATTTGATAGAGGTATACAAAATTATGAGGGGTATAGATTGGGTAAATACAAGCAAGTGTTTTCCACCGAGGCTGGGCAAGTCTAGAACTAGAGGTCATGGGTTAAGGGTGAAAGGTAAAATGTTTAAGGGGAACATAGAAAACCTACGGCACAATACAGGCCCTTCGGCCCACAATACTGTGCCGAACATGTCCTTACCTCAGGAATTACTAGGCTTACCTATAGCCCTCTATTTTACTAAGCTCCATGTACCTATCCAGGAGTCTCTTAAAAGACCCTATCGTATCCGCCTCCACCACCGTTGCCGGCAGCCCATTCCACACACTCACCACTCTCTGCGTAAAAAACTTACCCCGACATCTCCTCTGTACCTATTCCCCAGCACCTTAAACCTGTGTCCTCTTGTGGCAACCATTTCAGCCCTGGGAAAAAGCCTCTGACTATCCACACGATCAATGCCTCTCATCATCTTATACACCTCTATCAGGTCACCTCTCATCCTCCGTCGCTCCAAGGAGGAAAAGCCGAGGGGACACTTTTTAGAGCAGAGGTAGCCAACCTGGGATCCATAGACTCCCCGGTCAATGGTAGGGGTCCATGACATAAAATGTCTGGGATCCCCTGACTTAGAGTGTGGAGCAAGCCGCCAGCGGAAGTGGAGGTTGTGGGTTTGATTTCCATGTTTACGAGAAGTTTGGATAGGTGTGTACATGGATGGGAGGGGTAGGCAAGGCTATGGTTTAGGTGCAGGTCGATGGGACTGGGCAGAGCTTTAGTTCAGCATGCACTAGATGGGCTAAAGGGCCTGCTTCTGGGCTGTAGTGTTCTACGAGTCCAGAATGAGAGGCCATATAGAATGTTATGGAACGATCTGGAGTTTCCTGGAAACCAGCAACCTTGAGGTCACTGTCACTCCAGGAAGCCTTGAACCTCTGTACATACTCTGTTGCTTGCTTTGTTACTGAACACACAGTAATCCTGTCCTCTCTCTCTGTCTCCTCTGCACGGCAGACTGAAAAAAACTCACTCCATCCGATGCCGAGCCATTCCTGACTCCTCGAACAAACTGGACACCCAGGGGGAAGGGCCTGGGCCGAGGGTCGAAGGTCAGGACCTGACCCTGGAAGAAGGTGGAGATGGGGTTCATGAAGAAATGGCAGCAGCCTCAGGAAGAGACGAGGCAGTGGAGAGAATTAAAGAGGTAGCTGGTCCCGGAAGTAGACTGCTCCTTGTTTAAAGCAGCAGGAAGGTCTAATCCTGTAGGGATTGGGTTGCACAATATTGTCCCACTGAGAGATTGTGATCAGAACACAGACCAGAGACCGGGATCCCAGACAGAGCTGGAGCCACTCGGGACCTGAGTCTGGAACTGGATTCTTGTCCTGGGTTGGTTTCGGTCACATTCTCACTGAGGCATGAAGTCACAGATTAGCATAGGAGGTCAGGTTGAATGAATGGCCAGAGGCCAAGTCATCAAAAGTCTCAGGAGATTCCCAGGTCAGTGGCTGGGGATTTACTGGGGAACATGACAGTAAGTGGGGAGTTCATTCCGGAGATTTATCGTGGCTGTGATTGCGATCTGAAAGAGTGTGGACTAGTGAGGGGGATGGAGAGAGGGAGAGGGAGAGAGAGAGAGAGAGAGAGAGAGGGAGATGGAGAGAGACTAGAGTAGGAGACTGACAGAATGAGAGACCGAGAGTGTGTGTGAAGGATAGAAAGACAGTGAGAGAGAGAAAGAATTGAATTTGAATTGACTTTATTTCTTCCATCCTTCACATACATGAGGAGTAAAAATCTTTACGTTATGTCTCCGTCTAAATGTGCAATTATAGTAATTTATAATAAATAAAAATCAATGTGACATAGAAATACACTCAAATCAGCGTGAGTTCATCAGTCTGATGGCCTGATGGAAGAAACTGTCCCGGAGCCTGTTGGTCCTGGCTTTTATGCTGCGGTACCGTTTCCCGGATGGTGGTTCGGGTGACTTGGGTCCCCAGTGATTCTTTTTTCACACTTGTCTCTGTAAACGTCCTGAATAGTGGGAAGTTCACATCCACAGATGTGCTGGTCTGTGCACACCGTTCTCTGCAGAGTCCTGCGATTGAAGGAGGTACAGTTCTCATACCAGGCAGTGATGCAGCCAGTCAGGATGTTCCCAATATTGCCCCTGTGGAAGGTTCTTGGGATTTGGGGGCCCGTACCAAACTTCTTCTACCATCTGAGGTGAAAGAGGCGCTGTTGTGCCTTTTTCACCACACAGCTGGTGTGTACAGACCACGTGAGGTCCTCGGTGATGTGGATGCCGAGGAATTTAAAGCTGCTTACCTTCTCAACCCCAGATCCATTGAAGTCTATAGTGGTTAGTCCATCTCCATTCCTCCTGTAGTCCACAACCAGCTCCTTTGTTTTTGCGACATTGAGGGAGAGTTTGTTTTCTTGACACCACTGTGTCAGAGTGATGACTTCTTCCCTGTAGGCCACCTTGTTATTGTTTGAGATAAGGCCAATCGATGTAGTGTTGAGAGTGAGAGACTGAGAGAGTGAGTAAGAGACAGACACAGATAGAGGGAGATAGGGAGTGTGAGAGAGAGAGGGTCAAAGGGAGAGACAGAAAGAGAAAGAAAGAGAGAGAGGGTGACACAGACAGTGAACGAGTGAGAGAGAGTCAGAGAGAGAAGGAGAAAGGACTGGAGGGAGAGGGATAGGGAGTTGGAAGGAGTGAGGTAGAGACTGTGAAAGGTGGACAGAGTTAATGAGGGGATATAAAGGGAGATGATGAACAGGTTTCTCTGTGTCCTTCCAGCTCCAGGCGGAGATCGAGTCCCTGCGCGGTCAACAGGAAGAGACCAGCGCCGAGAACCAGCGGCTCAAAGTGACCAATCAGGAGATGGAGACGCGGCTGGAGGGGATCCAACGGGAGCTTCAGGAGGCCCAGGATCGGCTGGTCACCCTCCAGGAGGAGGCAGAGAGGTGAGGGTAGCCATCCTGCACTCCCTTTGCCAGTATGATGAGAGAGTCTGGTTGAGCGTTCGCGGAACAAGAACATGAGCTGAGGGGGAAGGTCTTCACTCAGGCGGTGCAGCAAGTTGCTAGATGTGGGTTTAATTCCAACTCTGAAGGGAGATTTGGATAGGTACATGAACGGGAGGGCTCCAGTTCGGGTGCAGGGCAATGGGACGAGGCAGATTAATTGTTTGGCATGGCCTGTTTCTGTGCAGTGGAGTTCTATGACTCCATGACAATGCTCAGCACACTCTCCACACTCTGCACATCTTTCCCTATCTTCCTTCCTGTAAATGTCTGCAAGAGAGGTAGTATATGGTAACATTTAAGAGCATAAGACAAGTGTAGAGTTGCACCTTTTGGCCCCCTCAATATGGCTGATTTATTATCCCTCTCAACCCCCATTCTCCTGCCTTCTCCCTGTAACCTTTGACACCCTTTGCTAATCAAGAAACTGGCAGTCTCCACTTTAAATAGACATAGCCAGTGATGGCCTCCACAGCCGTCCATGACAATCAATTCCACAGATTCACCCCCCGGCTAAAGAAATTCCTTTCCTCTCTGTTCTGAACCAACATCCCTCTACTCTGAGGCTGTATCCTTTGGTTCTAGACTTCCCCACTACAGCGCGTGGACGTAATGTCGTACATCACAACCACGCCATGGGCTTTCCTGAAGTACTGTTTGGTCACACTGTGGAATGACATCAGAAAGGAGCAGGGACAACACCTCCCATTAGACCATGGGATTAGACACAGGAACAGAGTCTGGCCCATTGAGTTCTTTCTGCCGTTCCATCATGGCTGATTTATTATCGCTCTCAACCCCATTCTCCTGTCTTCTCCCCGTAGCCTTTGGCACTCTGACTAATCAACAGCCTATCAAACTCCGCTTCATCTCTGTTCTAAATGGACGTCCTTCTATTCTGTGTTTCTGCCCCCTGGTCCTAAACTTCCCCATGACAGAAAATATCCTCTCCACATCCATTCTCTCTAGGCTTTTCAATATTTGATAGGTCACAACGATATCCCACTCATTCGTCTAAACTCCAGTGAGTACAGAGCCAGAGCCATTGATGGCTGCTCATACATTAACTGTTTCATTCCCAAAATCATTCTCGTGAACCTCCTCTGGACCCTCTCCAATTCCAGCACACCTTTTCTTAGACAAGGAGCCCAAAACTGCTCACAGTACTCCGAGTGCAGTATGACCAGTGGCTTATAAAGACTCAGAATCACATCCTTCCTTTTATAGTTCAGTCCTCACGAAATAAACACTAACATTGCTTTTGCCATCTTCACCAGTGATTTTCCGGAGATGTCATGGGTCACTTTATTAGGTACACCTATACACCTGCTCATTAATGCAAATATCTAATCAGCCAATCATGTGGCAGCAACTCAATGCAGAAACACGTGCAGACATGGTCAAGAGGTTCAGCTGTTGTTCAGACCAAACAAGAGAAGGGGGAAGAAATGTGACCTATGTCACATTGACCATGGAATGTTCGTTGGTGCCAGACAGGGTGGTTTGAGTATCTCAGAAACTGCTGATCTCCTGGGACTTTCACACTCAATGGTGTCTGGAGTGGTGCGAAAAACAAAAATAAACACCCAGTGAGTGCCAGTGGTGTGGGTGAAAAACACCTTGTGAACGAGAGAGGCCAGACTGGTTCAAGCTGACAGTAACTCACATAACCACATGTTGCAATGGTGGTGTGCAGAGGAGTATCTCTGAATGTCAAATCAAGAGATGGGCCGTGTGAGGCTGACGAGCGTAGACGGGCCGTGTGAGGCTGACGAGCGTAGATGGGCCCTGTGAGGCTGACGAGCGTAGATGGGCCCTGTGAGGCTGACGAGCGTAGACGGGCCGTGTGAGGCTGATGAGTGTAGACGGGCCGTGTGAGGCCGACGAGCGTAGATGGGCCGTGTGAGGCTGATGAGTGTAGACGGGCTGTGTGAGGCTGATGAGTGTAGATGGGCCCTGTGAGGCCGACGAGCGTAGATGGGCGTGTGAGGCTGACGAGTGTAGATGGGCGTGTGAGGCTGACGAGCGTAGATGGGCCCTGTGAGGCTGACGAGCGTAGACGGGCTGTGTGAGGCCGACGAGCGTAGATGGGCCGTGTGAGGCCGACGAGCGTAGATGGGCGTGTGAGGCTGATGAGCGTAGACGGGCCGTGTGAGGCTGACGAGCGTAGACGGGTTGTGTGAGGCTGACGAGCGTAGACGGGTTGTGTGAGGCTGACGAGCGTAGATGGGCCCTGTGAGGCTGACGAGCGTAGATGGGCCGTGTGAGGCTGATGAGCGTAGATGGGCCGTGTGAGGCTGACGAGTGTAGACGGCCGTGTGAGGCTGATGAGTGTAGACGGGCCGTGTGAGGCCGACGAGTGTAGATGGGCGTGTGAGGCTGACGAGTGTAGATGGGCCATGTGAGGCTGATGAGTGTAGACGGGCCGTGTGAGGCCGACGAGTGTAGATGGGCCGTGTGAGGCTGATGAGTGTAGACGGGCCGTGTGAGGCTGACGAGTGTAGATGGGCCGTGTGAGGCTGATGAGTGTAGACGGGCCGTGTGAGGCCGACGAGTGTAGACGGGCCGTGTGAGGCCGACGAGTGTAGATGGGCCATGTGAGGCTGATGAGTGTAGACGGGCCGTGTGAGGCCGACGAGTGTAGATGGGCCATGTGAGGCTGATGAGTGTAGACGGGCCGTGTGAGGCCGACGAGTGTAGATGGGCCGTGTGAGGCTGATGAGTGTAGACGGGCCGTGTGAGGCCGACGAGTGTAGATGGGCGTGTGAGGCTGACGAGTGTAGATGGGCCCTGTGAGGCTGACGAGCGTAGATGGGCCGTGTGAGGCTGATGAGTGTAGACGGGCCGTGTGAGGCCGACGAGTGTAGATGGGCCGTGTGAGGCTGATGAGCGTAGACGGGCTGTGTGACGCTGACGGGCGTAGATGGGCTGTGTGAGGCTGACGAGTGTAGATGGGCCGTGTGAGGCTGACGAGTGTAGATGGGCCGTGTGAGGCTGACGAGTGTAGATGGGCCGTGTGAGGCTGACGAGTGTAGACGGGCCGTGTGAGGCTGACGAGCGTAGATGGGCCGTGTGAGGCTGACGAGTGTAGACGGGCCGTGTGAGGCTGATGAGTGTAGATGGGCCGTGTGAGGCTGACGAGTGTAGATGGGCCGTGTGAGGCCGACGAGTGTAGATGGGCCGTGTGAGGCTGATGAGTGTAGATGGGCCGTGTGAGGCTGACGAGTGTAGATGGGCCGTGTGAGGCCGACGAGTGTAGATGGGCCGTGTGAGGCTGACGAGTGTAGATGGGCCGTGTGAGGCTGACGAGTGTAGACGGGCCGTGTGAGGCTGATGAGTGTAGATGGGCCGTGTGAGGCTGACGAGTGTAGATGGGCCGTGTGAGGCTGACGAGTGTAGATGGGCCGTGTGAGGCTGACGAGTGTAGATGGGCCGTGTGAGGCTGACGAGTGTAGACGGGCCGTGTGAGGCTGACGAGTGTAGATGGGCCGTGTGAGGCTGACGAGTGTAGATGGGCCGTGTGAGGCCGACGAGTGTAGATGGGCCGTGTGAGGCTGACGAGTGTAGATGGGCCGTGTGAGGCTGACGAGTGTAGACGGGCCGTGTGAGGCTGACGAGCGTAGATGGGCGTGTGAGGCTGACGAGTGTAGACGGGCCGTGTGAGGCCGACGAGTGTAGATGGGCCGTGTGAGGCCGACGAGTGTAGATGGGCCCTGTGAGGCCGACGAGCGTAGACGGGCTGTGTGAGGCTGACGAGCGTAGATGGGCCGTGTGAGGTTGACGAGTGTAGACGGGCCCTGTGAGGCCGACGAGTGTAGATGGGCCGTGTGAGGCCGACGAGCGTAGACGGGCTGTGTGAGGCTGACGAGCGTAGATGGGCCGTGTGAGGTTGACGAGTGTAGATGGGCCCTGTGAGGTTGACGAGCGTAGACGGGCCGTGTGAGGCTGACGAGTGTAGATGGGCCGTGTGAGGCTGACGAGTGTAGATGGGTTGTGTGAGGCTGACGAGTGTAGATGGGCCCTGTGAGGCTGACGAGCGTAGATGGGCCGTGTGAGGCTGACGAGCGTAGACGGGCCGTGTGAGGTTGACGAGTGTAGATGGGCCGTGTGAGGTTGACGAGTGTAGATGGGCCGTGTGAGGTTGACGAGTGTAGATGGGCCCTGTGAGGCTGACGAGCGTAGATGGGCCGTGTGAGGCTGACGAGTGTAGATGGGCTGTGTGAGGCTGACGAGCGTAGACGGGCCGTGTGAGGTTGACGAGTGTAGATGGGCTGTGTGAGGCTGATGAGCGTAGACGGGCTGTGTGAGGCTGACGAGCGTAGATGGGCCGTGTGAGGTTGACGAGTGTAGATGGGCTGTGTGAGGCTGACGAGTGTAGACGGGCGTGTGAGGCTGACGAGCGTAGACGGGCTGTGTGAGGCCGACGAGCGTAGACGGGCTGTGTGAGGCTGACGGGCGTAGATGGGCCGTGTGAGGCTGACGGGCGTAGATGGGCCGTGTGAGGCTGACGAGCGTAGATGGGCCGTGTGAGGCTGACGGGCGTAGATGGGCCGTGTGAGGCCGACGAGTGTAGATGGGCCGTGTGAGGCTGACGAGCGTAGACGGGCCGTGTGAGGCTGACGAGCGTAGACGGGCCGTGTGAGGTTGACGAGCGTAGATGGGCTGTGTGAGGCTGACGAGTGTAGATGGGCCGTGTGAGGCTGACGAGCGTAGATGGGCCGTGTGAGGCTGACGAGCGTAGATGGGCCGTGTGAGGCCGACGAGTGTAGACGGGCCGTGTGAGGCTGATGAGCGTAGATGGGCCCTGTGAGGCTGACGAGCGTAGACGGGCCGTGTGAGGCTGACGAGCGTAGATGGGCCGTGTGAGGCCGACGAGTGTAGATGGGCCGTGTGAGGCTGATGAGCGTAGATGGGCCCTGTGAGGCTGACGAGCGTAGACGGGCCGTGTGAGGCTGACGAGCGTAGACGGGCCGTGTGAGGCTGATGAGCGTAGATGGGCCCTGTGAGGCTGACGAGCGTAGACGGGCCGTGTGAGGCTGACGAGCGTAGATGGGCCGTGTGAGGCCGACGAGTGTAGACGGGCCGTGTGAGGCTGATGAGCGTAGATGGGCCCTGTGAGGCTGACGAGCGTAGACGGGCCGTGTGAGGCTGACGAGCGTAGATGGGCCGTGTGAGGCTGACGAGCGTAGATGGGCCGTGTGAGGCTGACGAGTGTAGATGGGCCGTGTGAGGCCGACGAGTGTAGATGGGCTGTGTGAGGCTGACGGGCGTAGACGGGCTGTGTGAGGCTGACGAGCGTAGATGGGCCGTGTGAGGCTGATGAGCGTAGACGGGCTGTGTGAGGCTGACGAGCGTAGATGGGCTGTGTGAGGCTGACGGGCGTAGACGGGCTGTGTGAGGCTGACGAGCGTAGACGGGCCGTGTGAGGTTGACGAGCGTAGATGGGCCGTGTGAGGCTGACGAGTGTAGATGGGCCGTGTGAGGCTGACGAGTGTAGATGGGCCATGTGAGGCCGACGAGTGTAGATGGGCCCTGTGAGGCTGACGAGTGTAGACGGGCCGTGTGAGGCTGACGAGTGTAGATGGGCCGTGTGAGGCTGACGAGTGTAGATGGGCCCTGTGAGGCTGATGAGTGTAGATGGGCCGTGTGAGGCTGACGAGCGTAGATGGGCCGTGTGAGGCTGACGAGCGTAGACGGGCCGTGTGAGGCTGATGAGCGTAGACGGGCCGTGTGAGGCTGACGAGTGTAGATGGGCCGTGTGAGGCTGACGAGTGTAGATGGGCCGTGTGAGGCTGACGAGCGTAGACGGGCCGTGTGAGGCTGACGAGCGTAGATGGGCCGTGTGAGGATGACGAGCGTAGACGGGCTGTGTGAGGCTGACGAGCGTAGACGGGCCGTGTGAGGCCGACGAGCGTAGACGGGCCGTGTGAGGTTGACGAGCGTAGATGGGCCGTGTGAGGCTGACGAGTGTAGATGGGCCCTGTGAGGCTGACGAGCGTAGACGGGCCGTGTGAGGCTGACGAGTGTAGACGGGCGTGTGAGGCTGACGAGCGTAGACGGGTTGTGTGAGGTTGACGAGCATAGACGGGCTGTGTGAGGCCGACGAGCGTAGATGGGCCGTGTGAGGCCGACGAGCGTAGATGGGCGTGTGAAGCTGATGAGCGTAGACGGGCCGTGTGAGGCTGACGAGTGTAGATGGGCATGTGAGGCTGACGAGTGTAGACGGGCCGTGTGAGGCTGACGAGCGTAGACGGGCGTGTGAGGCTGACGAGCGTAGATGGGCCGTGTGAGGCTGATGAGTGTAGATGGGCTGTGTGAGGCTGACGAGCGTAGACGGGCGTGTGAGGCTGACGAGTGTAGATGGGCCGTGTGAGGCCGACGAGCGTAGACGGGCCGTGTGAGGCTGACGAGTGTAGACGGGCTGTGTGAGGCTGACGAGTGTAGATGGGCCGTGTGAGGCTGACGAGTGTAGACGGGCTGTGTGAGGCTGACGAGTGTAGATGGGCGTGTGAAGCTGACGAGTGTAGACGGGCCGTGTGAGGCCGACGAGTGTAGATGGGCCGTGTGAGGCCGACGAGTGTAGATGGGCCGTGTGAGGCCGACGAGCGTAGACGGGCCGTGTGAGGCTGACGAGCGTAGATGGGCCGTGTGAGGTTGACGAGTGTAGACGGGCCGTGTGAGGCCGACGAGTGTAGATGGGCCGTGTGAGGTTGACGAGTGTAGATGGGCCCTGTGAGGTTGACGAGCGTAGACGGGCTGTGTGAGGCTGACGAGTGTAGATGGGCCGTGTGAGGCTGACGAGCGTAGACGGGCCGTGTGAGGTTGACGAGTGTAGATGGGCCCTGTGAGGTTGACGAGCGTAGACGGGCTGTGTGAGGCTGACGAGCGTAGATGGGCCGTGTGAGGTTGACGAGTGTAGATGGGCCCTGTGAGGTTGACGAGCGTAGATGGGCCCTGTGAGGTTGACGAGCGTAGACGGGCTGTGTGAGGCTGACGAGCGTAGATGGGCCGTGTGAGGTTGACGAGTGTAGATGGGCCCTGTGAGGTTGACGAGTGTAGATGGGCCCTGTGAGGTTGACGAGCGTAGACGGGCTGTGTGAGGCTGACGAGCGTAGATGGGCCGTGTGAGGTTGACGAGTGTAGATGGGCCCTGTGAGGTTGACGAGTGTAGATGGGCCCTGTGAGGTTGACGAGCGTAGACGGGCTGTGTGAGGCTGACGAGCGTAGATGGGCCGTGTGAGGTTGACGAGTGTAGATGGGCCCTGTGAGGTTGACGAGCGTAGATGGGCTGTGTGAGGCTGACGAGTGTAGACGGGCGTGTGAGGCTGACGAGCGTAGACGGGCTGTGTGAGGCCGACGAGCGTAGACGGGCTGTGTGAGGCTGACGGGCGTAGATGGGCCGTGTGAGGCTGACGAGCGTAGATGGGCCGTGTGAGGCCGACGAGTGTAGATGGGCGTGTGAGGCTGATGAGTGTAGATGGGCCGTGTGAGGTTGACGAGTGTAGATGGGCCCTGTGAGGTTGACGAGCGTAGACGGGCTGTGTGAGGCTGACGAGCGTAGATGGGCCGTGTGAGGTTGACGAGTGTAGATGGGCCCTGTGAGGTTGACGAGCGTAGATGGGCTGTGTGAGGCTGACGAGTGTAGACGGGCGTGTGAGGCTGACGAGCGTAGACGGGCTGTGTGAGGCCGACGAGCGTAGACGGGCTGTGTGAGGCTGACGGGCGTAGATGGGCCGTGTGAGGCTGACGAGCGTAGATGGGCCGTGTGAGGCTGACGAGTGTAGATGGGCCGTGTGAGGCTGACGGGCGTAGATGGGCCGTGTGAGGCTGACGAGTGTAGATGGGCCGTGTGAGGCTGACGAGTGTAGATGGGCCGTGTGAGGCTGACGGGCGTAGACGGGCTGTGTGAGGCTGACGAGTGTAGATGGGCCGTGTGAGGCTGATGAGCGTAGATGGGCCGTGTGAGGCTGACGGGCGTAGATGGGCTGTGTGAGGCTGACGAGTGTAGATGGGCCGTGTGAGGCTGACGGGCGTAGACGGGCTGTGTAAGGCTGACGAGTGTAGATGGGCCGTGTGAGGTTGACGAGTGTAGATGGGCCGTGTGAGGCTGACGGGCGTAGATGGGCCGTGTGAGGTTGACGAGCGTAGATGGGCTGTGTGAGGCTGACGAGTGTAGACGGGCCGTGTGAGGCCGACGAGTGTAGACGGGCCGTGTGAGGCTGACGAGCGTAGATGGGCCGTGTGAGGCTGACGAGCGTAGATGGGCCGTGTGAGGCTGACGAGCGTAGATGGGCCGTGTGAGGCTGACGAGCGTAGATGGGCTGTGTGAGGTTGACGAGCGTAGATGGGCCGTGTGAGGTTGACGAGCGTAGATGGGCCGTGTGAGGTTGACGAGCGTAGATGGGCTGTGTGAGGCTGACGAGTGTAGATGGGCCGTGTGAGGCTGACGAGCGTAGATGGGCCGTGTGAGGTTGACGAGCGTAGATGGGCCGTGTGAGGTTGACGAGCGTAGATGGGCTGTGTGAGGCTGACGAGTGTAGATGGGCCGTGTGAGGCTGACGAGCGTAGATGGGCCCTGTGAGGCTGACGAGTGTAGATGGGCCGTGTGAGGCTGACGAGCGTAGATGGGCCCTGTGAGGCTGACGAGTGTAGATGGGCCGTGTGAGGCTGACGGGCGTAGATGGGCCGTGTGAGGCCGACGAGTGTAGACGGGCCGTGTGAGGCCGAAGAGTGTAGATGGGCTGTGTGAGGCTGACGGGCGTAGACGGGCTGTGTGAGGCTGACGAGTGTAGACGGGCCGTGTGAGGCTGACGGGCGTAGATGGGCCGTGTGAGGCCGACGAGTGTAGATGGGCCGTGTGAGGCTGACGAGTGTAGATGGGCCGTGTGAGGCTGACGAGTGTAGATGGGCCGTGTGAGGCCGACGAGTGTAGATGGGCCGTGTGAGGTTGACGAGTGTAGATGGGCCCTGTGAGGCTGACGAGCGTAGATGGGCCGTGTGAGGCTGATGAGTGTAGATGGGCCGTGTGAGGCTGACGAGTGTAGATGGGCCGTGTGAGGCTGACGAGTGTAGATGGGCCGTGTGAGGCCGACGAGTGTAGATGGGCCGTGTGAGGTTGACGAGTGTAGATGGGCCCTGTGAGGCTGACGAGCGTAGATGGGCCGTGTGAGGCTGATGAGTGTAGATGGGCCCTGTGAGGCTGACGAGCGTAGATGGGCCGTGTGAGGCCGACGAGTGTAGATGGGCCGTGTGAGGTTGACGAGTGTAGATGGGCCCTGTGAGGCTGACGAGCGTAGATGGGCCGTGTGAGGCTGACGAGCGTAGATGGGCCGTGTGAGGCTGATGAGTGTAGATGGGCCCTGTGAGGCTGACGAGCGTAGATGGGCCGTGTGAGGCTGATGAGTGTAGATGGGCCCTGTGAGGCCGACGAGCGTAGACGGGCCGTGTGAGGCTGACGAGTGTAGATGGGCCGTGTGAGGCTGACGAGTGTAGATGGGCCGTGTGAGGCCGACGAGTGTAGATGGGCCGTGTGAGGTTGACGAGTGTAGATGGGCCATGTGAGGCTGACGAGTGTAGATGGGCCCTGTGAGGCTGACGAGCGTAGATGGGCCGTGTGAGGCTGATGAGTGTAGATGGGCCCTGTGAGGCTGACGAGCGTAGACGGGCTGTGTGAGGCTGACGAGTGTAGATGGGCCGTGTGAGGCTGATGAGTGTAGATGGGCCGTGTGAGGCTGACGAGTGTAGATGGGCCGTGTGAGGCCGACGAGTGTAGATGGGCCGTGTGAGGCCGACGAGTGTAGATGGGCCGTGTGAGGCTGACGAGTGTAGACGGGCCGTGTGAGGCTGATGAGTGTAGATGGGCCGTGTGAGGCTGACGAGTGTAGATGGGCCGTGTGAGGCTGACGAGCGTAGATGGGCCGTGTGAGGCTGATGAGCGTAGATGGGCCGTGTGAGGCTGATGAGTGTAGATGGGCCGTGTGAGGCTGACGAGTGTAGATGGGCCGTGTGAGGCCGACGAGTGTAGATGGGCCGTGTGAGGCTGACGAGCGTAGATGGGCCGTGTGAGGCTGATGAGTGTAGATGGGCCGTGTGAGGCTGACGAGTGTAGATGGGCCGTGTGAGGCCGACGAGTGTAGATGGGCCGTGTGAGGCTGACGAGCGTAGATGGGCCGTGTGAGGCTGATGAGTGTAGATGGGCCGTGTGAGGCTGACGAGCGTAGATGGGCCGTGTGAGGCTGACGAGTGTAGATGGGCCCTGTGAGGCTGACGAGTGTAGATGGGCCGTGTGAGGCTGACGGGCGTAGATGGGCCGTGTGAGGCTGACGAGTGTAGATGGGCCGTGTGAGGCTGACGAGTGTAGACGGGCTGTGTGAGGCTGACGGGCGTAGATGGGCCGTGTGAGGCTGACGAGTGTAGATGGGCCGTGTGAGGCTGACGAGTGTAGATGGGCCGTGTGAGGCTGACGAGCGTAGATGGGCCGTGTGAGGCTGACGGGCGTAGATGGGCTGTGTGAGGCTGACGAGTGTAGACGGGCTGTGTGAGGCCGACGAGCGTAGACGGGCCGTGTGAGGTTGACGAGCGTAGATGGTCTGTGTGAGGTTGACGAGTGTAGATGGGCCGTGTGAGGCTGACGAGTGTAGACGGGCCGTGTGAGGTTGACGAGCGTAGATGGTCTGTGTGAGGTTGACGAGTGTAGATGGGCCGTGTGAGGCTGACGAGTGTAGACGGGCCGTGTGAGGTTGACGAGCGTAGATGGGCCGTGTGAGGCTGACGAGTGTAGACGGGCGTGTGAGGCTGACGAGCGTAGATGGGCCGTGTGAGGCTGACGAGCGTAGACGGGCCGTGTGAGGCTGATGAGCGTAGACGGGCTGTGTGAGGCTGACGAGCGTAGATGGGCCGTGTGAGGCTGACGAGCGTAGACGGGCTGTGTGAGGCTGACGAGTGTAGACGGGCTGTGTGAGGCTGACGAGCGTAGACGGGCTGTGTGAGGCTGACGAGTGTAGACGGGCGTGTGAGGCTGACGAGCGTAGACGGGCTGTGTGAGGCTGACGAGCGTAGACGGGCTGTGTGAGGCTGATGAGTGTAGATGGGCCGTGTGAGGTTGACGAGCGTAGACGGGCCGTGTGAGGCCGACGAGTGTAGACGGGCTGTGTGAGGCCGACGAGTGTAGACGGGCCGTGTGAGGCCGACGAGCGTAGACGGGCCGTGTGAGGCCGACGAGTGTAGACGGGCTGTGTGAGGCCGACGAGTGTAGACGGGCTGTGTGAGGCTGACGAGCGTAGACGGGCCGTGTGAGGCCGACGAGCGTAGACGGGCTGTGTGAGGCTGACGAGCGTAGATGGGCCGTGTGAGGCTGACGAGTGTAGACGGGCCGTGTGAGGCTGACGAGTGTAGACGGGCCGTGTGAGGCTGACGAGCGTAGATGGGCTGTGTGAGGCCGACGAGTGTAGACGGGCTGTGTGAGGCCGACGAGTGTAGACGGGCCGTGTGAGGCTGACGAGCGTAGATGGGCCGTGTGAGGCTGACGAGTGTAGATGGGCTGTGTGAGGTTGACGAGTGTAGATGGGCCGTGTGAGGTTATCGAGTGTAGATGGGCTGTGTGAGGCCGACGAGTGTAGACGGGCTGTGTGAGGCCGACGAGCGTAGACGGGCCGTGTGAG
Organism: Hemitrygon akajei; assembly: GCF_048418815.1. Taxonomy (NCBI): domain Eukaryota; kingdom Metazoa; phylum Chordata; class Chondrichthyes; order Myliobatiformes; family Dasyatidae; genus Hemitrygon; species Hemitrygon akajei. The sequence continues at coordinate 71,800,517 of NC_133131.1, forward strand.
GCCGACGAGCGTAGATGGGCCGTGTGAGGCCGACGAGCGTAGATGGGCGTGTGAGGCTGATGAGCGTAGACGGGCCGTGTGAGGCTGACGAGTGTAGATGGGCATGTGAGGCTGACGAGTGTAGACGGGCCGTGTGAGGCTGACGAGCGTAGACGGGCGTGTGAGGCTGACGAGCGTAGATGGGCCGTGTGAGGCTGATGAGTGTAGATGGGCTGTGTGAGGCTGACGAGCGTAGACGGGCGTGTGAGGCTGACGAGTGTAGATGGGCCGTGTGAGGCCGACGAGCGTAGACGGGCCGTGTGAGGCTGACGAGTGTAGACGGGCTGTGTGAGGCTGACGAGTGTAGATGGGCCGTGTGAGGCTGACGAGTGTAGACGGGCTGTGTGAGGCTGACGAGTGTAGATGGGCGTGTGAAGCTGACGAGTGTAGACGGGCCGTGTGAGGCCGACGAGTGTAGATGGGCCGTGTGAGGCCGACGAGTGTAGATGGGCCGTGTGAGGCCGACGAGCGTAGACGGGCTGTGTGAGGCTGACGAGCGTAGATGGGCCGTGTGAGGTTGACGAGTGTAGACGGGCCGTGTGAGGCCGACGAGTGTAGATGGGCCGTGTGAGGTTGACGAGTGTAGATGGGCCCTGTGAGGTTGACGAGCGTAGACGGGCTGTGTGAGGCTGACGAGTGTAGATGGGCCGTGTGAGGCTGACGAGCGTAGACGGGCCGTGTGAGGTTGACGAGTGTAGATGGGCCCTGTGAGGTTGACGAGCGTAGACGGGCTGTGTGAGGCTGACGAGCGTAGATGGGCCGTGTGAGGTTGACGAGTGTAGATGGGCCCTGTGAGGTTGACGAGCGTAGATGGGCCGTGTGAGGCTGACGAGCGTAGATGGGCCGTGTGAGGCTGACGAGCGTAGATGGGCCGTGTGAGGCTGACGAGCGTAGACGGGCCGTGTGAGGCTGACGAGCGTAGATGGGCCGTGTGAGGCTGACGAGTGTAGATGGGCTGTGTGAGGCTGACGAGTGTAGACGGGCGTGTGAGGCTGACGAGCGTAGACGGGCTGTGTGAGGCCGACGAGCGTAGACGGGCTGTGTGAGGCTGACGGGCGTAGATGGGCCGTGTGAGGCTGACGAGCGTAGATGGGCCGTGTGAGGCTGATGAGTGTAGATGGGCCGTGTGAGGCCGACGAGTGTAGATGGGCGTGTGAGGCTGACGAGTGTAGATGGGCCGTGTGAGGCTGATGAGTGTAGATGGGCCGTGTGAGGCCGACGGGCGTAGATGGGCTGTGTGAGGCTGATGAGTGTAGATGGGCCGTGTGAGGCTGATGAGTGTAGACGGGCCGTGTGAGGCCGACGAGTGTAGATGGGCGTGTGAGGCTGACGAGTGTAGATGGGCCGTGTGAGGCTGACGAGTGTAGATGGGCCGTGTGAGGCTGACGAGTGTAGATGGGCCGTGTGAGGCTGACGGGCGTAGACGGGCTGTGTGAGGCTGACGAGTGTAGATGGGCCGTGTGAGGCTGATGAGCGTAGATGGGCCGTGTGAGGCTGACGGGCGTAGATGGGCTGTGTGAGGCTGACAAGTGTAGATGGGCCGTGTGAGGCTGATGAGCGTAGATGGGCCGTGTGAGGCTGACGGGCGTAGACGGGCTGTGTGAGGCTGACGAGTGTAGATGGGCTGTGTGAGGTTGACGAGCGTAGATGGGCCGTGTGAGGCTGACGAGTGTAGATGGGCCGTGTGAGGTTGACGAGTGTAGATGGGCCGTGTGAGGCTGACGGGCGTAGATGGGCCGTGTGAGGTTGACGAGCGTAGATGGGCTGTGTGAGGCTGACGAGTGTAGACGGGCCGTGTGAGGCCGACGAGTGTAGATGGGCCGTGTGAGGCTGACGAGCGTAGATGGGCCCTGTGAGGCTGACGAGTGTAGATGGGCCGTGTGAGGCTGACGAGCGTAGATGGGCCCTGTGAGGCTGACGAGTGTAGATGGGCCGTGTGAGGCTGACGGGCGTAGATGGGCCGTGTGAGGCCGACGAGTGTAGACGGGCCGTGTGAGGCCGACGAGTGTAGATGGGCTGTGTGAGGCTGACGGGCGTAGACGGGCTGTGTGAGGCTGACGAGTGTAGACGGGCCGTGTGAGGCTGACGGGCGTAGATGGGCCGTGTGAGGCCGACGAGTGTAGATGGGCCGTGTGAGGCTGACGAGCGTAGACGGGCCGTGTGAGGCCGACGAGTGTAGATGGGCCGTGTGAGGCTGACGAGTGTAGATGGGCCGTGTGAGGTTGACGAGTGTAGATGGGCCCTGTGAGGCTGACGAGCGTAGATGGGCCGTGTGAGGCTGATGAGTGTAGATGGGCCGTGTGAGGCTGACGAGTGTAGATGGGCCGTGTGAGGCTGACGAGTGTAGATGGGCCGTGTGAGGCCGACGAGTGTAGATGGGCCGTGTGAGGTTGACGAGTGTAGATGGGCCCTGTGAGGCTGACGAGCGTAGATGGGCCGTGTGAGGCTGATGAGTGTAGATGGGCCCTGTGAGGCTGACGAGCGTAGATGGGCCGTGTGAGGCTGATGAGTGTAGATGGGCCGTGTGAGGCTGACGAGTGTAGATGGGCCGTGTGAGGCTGACGAGTGTAGATGGGCCGTGTGAGGCCGACGAGTGTAGATGGGCCGTGTGAGGTTGACGAGTGTAGATGGGCCCTGTGAGGCTGACGAGCGTAGATGGGCCGTGTGAGGCTGATGAGTGTAGATGGGCCCTGTGAGGCTGACGAGCGTAGACGGGCTGTGTGAGGCTGACGAGTGTAGATGGGCCGTGTGAGGCTGATGAGTGTAGATGGGCCGTGTGAGGCCGACGAGTGTAGATGGGCCGTGTGAGGCCGACGAGTGTAGATGGGCCGTGTGAGGCCGACGAGTGTAGATGGGCCGTGTGAGGCCGACGAGTGTAGATGGGCCGTGTGAGGCTGACGAGCGTAGATGGGCCGTGTGAGGCTGATGAGTGTAGATGGGCCGTGTGAGGCTGACGAGTGTAGATGGGCCGTGTGAGGCCGACGAGTGTAGATGGGCCGTGTGAGGCTGACGAGCGTAGATGGGCCGTGTGAGGCTGACGGGCGTAGACGGGCTGTGTGAGGCTGACGAGTGTAGATGGGCCGTGTGAGGTTGACGAGTGTAGATGGGCCGTGTGAGGCTGACGGGCGTAGATGGGCCGTGTGAGGTTGACGAGCGTAGATGGGCTGTGTGAGGCTGACGAGTGTAGACGGGCCGTGTGAGGCCGACGAGTGTAGATGGGCCGTGTGAGGCTGACGAGCGTAGATGGGCCCTGTGAGGCTGACGAGTGTAGATGGGCCGTGTGAGGCTGACGAGCGTAGATGGGCCCTGTGAGGCTGACGAGTGTAGATGGGCCGTGTGAGGCTGACGGGCGTAGATGGGCCGTCTGAGGCCGACGAGTGTAGACGGGCCGTGTGAGGCCGACGAGTGTAGATGGGCTGTGTGAGGCTGACGGGCGTAGACGGGCTGTGTGAGGCTGACGAGTGTAGATGGGCCGTGTGAGGCTGACGAGTGTAGATGGGCTGTGTGAGGCTGACGGGCGTAGACGGGCCGTGTGAGGCTGACGGGCGTAGATGGGCCGTGTGAGGCCGACGAGTGTAGATGGGCCGTGTGAGGCTGACGAGCGTAGACGGGCCGTGTGAGGCCGACGAGTGTAGATGGGCCGTGTGAGGCTGACGAGTGTAGATGGGCCGTGTGAGGTTGACGAGTGTAGATGGGCCCTGTGAGGCTGACGAGCGTAGATGGGCCGTGTGAGGCTGATGAGTGTAGATGGGCCGTGTGAGGCTGACGAGTGTAGATGGGCCGTGTGAGGCTGACGAGTGTAGATGGGCCGTGTGAGGCCGACGAGTGTAGATGGGCCGTGTGAGGTTGACGAGTGTAGATGGGCCCTGTGAGGCTGACGAGCGTAGATGGGCCGTGTGAGGCTGATGAGTGTAGATGGGCCCTGTGAGGCTGACGAGCGTAGATGGGCCGTGTGAGGCTGATGAGTGTAGATGGGCCGTGTGAGGCTGACGAGTGTAGATGGGCCGTGTGAGGCTGACGAGTGTAGATGGGCCGTGTGAGGTTGACGAGTGTAGATGGGCCCTGTGAGGCTGACGAGCGTAGATGGGCCGTGTGAGGCTGATGAGTGTAGATGGGCCCTGTGAGGCTGACGAGCGTAGACGGGCTGTGTGAGGCTGACGAGTGTAGATGGGCCGTGTGAGGCTGATGAGTGTAGATGGGCCGTGTGAGGCTGACGAGTGTAGATGGGCCGTGTGAGGCCGACGAGTGTAGATGGGCCGTGTGAGGCCGACGAGTGTAGATGGGCCGTGTGAGGCCGACGAGTGTAGATGGGCCGTGTGAGGCTGACGAGCGTAGATGGGCCGTGTGAGGCTGATGAGTGTAGATGGGCCGTGTGAGGCTGACGAGTGTAGATGGGCCGTGTGAGGCCGACGAGTGTAGATGGGCCGTGTGAGGCTGATGAGTGTAGATGGGCCGTGTGAGGCTGACGAGTGTAGATGGGCCGTGTGAGGCCGACGAGTGTAGATGGGCCGTGTGAGGTTGACGAGTGTAGATGGGCCCTGTGAGGCTGACGAGCGTAGATGGGCCGTGTGAGGCTGATGAGTGTAGATGGGCCCTGTGAGGCTGACGAGCGTAGACGGGCTGTGTGAGGCTGACGAGTGTAGATGGGCCGTGTGAGGCTGATGAGTGTAGATGGGCCGTGTGAGGCTGACGAGTGTAGATGGGCCGTGTGAGGCCGACGAGTGTAGATGGGCCGTGTGAGGCCGACGAGTGTAGATGGGCCGTGTGAGGCCGACGAGTGTAGATGGGCCGTGTGAGGCTGACGAGCGTAGATGGGCCGTGTGAGGCTGATGAGTGTAGATGGGCCGTGTGAGGCTGACGAGTGTAGATGGGCCGTGTGAGGCCGACGAGTGTAGATGGGCCGTGTGAGGCTGATGAGTGTAGATGGGCCGTGTGAGGCTGACGAGTGTAGATGGGCCGTGTGAGGCCGACGAGTGTAGATGGGCCGTGTGAGGCTGACGAGCGTAGATGGGCCGTGTGAGGCTGATGAGTGTAGATGGGCCGTGTGAGGCTGACGAGTGTAGATGGGCCGTGTGAGGCCGACGAGTGTAGATGGGCCGTGTGAGGCCGACGAGTGTAGATGGGCCGTGTGAGGCTGATGAGTGTAGATGGGCCGTGTGAGGCTGACGAGTGTAGATGGGCCGTGTGAGGCTGACGAGTGTAGATGGGCCGTGTGAGGCTGACGAGTGTAGATGGGCCGTGTGAGGCTGACGAGTGTAGACGGGCCGTGTGAGGCTGACGAGTGTAGATGGGCCGTGTGAGGCTGACGAGCGTAGATGGGCCCTGTGAGGCTGACGAGTGTAGATGGGCCGTGTGAGGCTGACGGGCGTAGATGGGCCGTGTGAGGCTGACGAGTGTAGATGGGCCGTGTGAGGCTGACGAGTGTAGACGGGCTGTGTGAGGCTGACGGGCGTAGATGGGCCGTGTGAGGCTGACGAGCGTAGATGGGCCCTGTGAGGCTGACGAGTGTAGATGGGCTGTGTGAGGCTGACGAGTGTAGACGGGCTGTGTGAGGCCGACGAGCGTAGACGGGCCGTGTGAGGTTGACGAGCGTAGATGGTCTGTGTGAGGTTGACGAGTGTAGATGGGCCGTGTGAGGCTGACGGGCGTAGACGGGCCGTGTGAGGTTGACGAGCGTAGATGGGCCGTGTGAGGCTGACGAGTGTAGACGGGCCGTGTGAGGTTGACGAGTGTAGACGGGCTGTGTGAGGCCGACGAGCGTAGACGGGCCGTGTGAGGTTGACGAGCGTAGATGGGCCGTGTGAGGCTGACGAGTGTAGACGGGCCGTGTGAGGTTGACGAGCGTAGACGGGCCGTGTGAGGCTGACGAGTGTAGACGGGCGTGTGAGGCTGACGAGCGTAGACGGGCCGTGTGAGGCTGACGAGTGTAGACGGGCCGTGTGAGGCTGACGAGCGTAGACGGGCCGTGTGAGGCTGACGAGCGTAGACGGGCCGTGTGAGGCTGATGAGCGTAGACGGGCTGTGTGAGGCTGACGAGCGTAGATGGGCCGTGTGAGGCTGACGAGCGTAGACGGGCTGTGTGAGGCTGACGAGTGTAGACGGGCTGTGTGAGGCTGACGAGCGTAGACGGGCTGTGTGAGGCTGACGAGTGTAGACGGGCGTGTGAGGCTGACGAGCGTAGACGGGCTGTGTGAGGCTGACGAGCGTAGACGGGCTGTGTGAGGCTGATGAGTGTAGATGGGCCGTGTGAGGTTGACGAGCGTAGACGGGCCGTGTGAGGCCGACGAGTGTAGACGGGCTGTGTGAGGCCGACGAGTGTAGACGGGCCGTGTGAGGCCGACGAGCGTAGACGGGCCGTGTGAGGCCGACGAGTGTAGACGGGCTGTGTGAGGCCGACGAGTGTAGACGGGCTGTGTGAGGCTGACGAGCGTAGACGGGCCGTGTGAGGCCGACGAGCGTAGACGGGCTGTGTGAGGCTGACGAGCGTAGATGGGCCGTGTGAGGCTGACGAGTGTAGACGGGCCGTGTGAGGCTGACGAGCGTAGACGGGCCGTGTGAGGCCGACGAGTGTAGACGGGCTGTGTGAGGCCGACGAGCGTAGACGGGCCGTGTGAGGCCGACGAGCGTAGATGGGCCGTGTGAGGCCGACGAGCGTAGATGGGCGTGTGAGGCTGATGAGCGTAGACGGGCCGTGTGAGGCTGACGAGTGTAGATGGGCATGTGAGGCTGACGAGTGTAGACGGGCCGTGTGAGGCTGACGAGCGTAGACGGGCGTGTGAGGCTGACGAGCGTAGATGGGCCGTGTGAGGCTGATGAGTGTAGATGGGCTGTGTGAGGCTGACGAGTGTAGATGGGCCGTGTGAGGCTGACGGGCGTAGACGGGCTGTGTGAGGCTGACGAGTGTAGACGGGCCGTGTGAGGCTGACGGGCGTAGATGGGCCGTGTGAGGCCGACGAGTGTAGATGGGCCGTGTGAGGCTGACGAGCGTAGACGGGCCGTGTGAGGCCGACGAGTGTAGATGGGCCGTGTGAGGCTGACGAGCGTAGACGGGCCGTGTGAGGCCGACGAGTGTAGATGGGCCGTGTGAGGCTGACGAGTGTAGATGGGCCGTGTGAGGCCGACGAGTGTAGATGGGCCGTGTGAGGCTGACGAGTGTAGATGGGCCGTGTGAGGCTGATGAGTGTAGATGGGCCGTGTGAGGCTGACGAGTGTAGATGGGCCGTGTGAGGCTGACGAGTGTAGATGGGCCGTGTGAGGCCGACGAGTGTAGATGGGCCGTGTGAGGTTGACGAGTGTAGACGGGCCGTGTGAGGTTGACGAGCGTAGATGGGCCGTGTGAGGCTGACGAGCGTAGATGGGCTGTGTGAGGCTGACGAGCGTAGATGGGCCGTGTGAGGCTGATGAGTGTAGATGGGCCCTGTGAGGCTGACGAGCGTAGATGGGCCGTGTGAGGCTGATGAGTGTAGATGGGCCGTGTGAGGCTGACGAGTGTAGATGGGCCGTGTGAGGCTGACGAGTGTAGATGGGCCGTGTGAGGCCGACGAGTGTAGATGGGCCGTGTGAGGTTGACGAGTGTAGATGGGCCCTGTGAGGCTGACGAGCGTAGACGGGCTGTGTGAGGCTGACGAGTGTAGATGGGCCGTGTGAGGCTGATGAGTGTAGATGGGCCGTGTGAGGCTGACGAGTGTAGATGGGCCGTGTGAGGCCGACGAGTGTAGATGGGCCGTGTGAGGCCGACGAGTGTAGATGGGCCGTGTGAGGCCGACGAGTGTAGATGGGCCGTGTGAGGCTGACGAGCGTAGACGGGCCGTGTGAGGCCGACGAGTGTAGATGGGCCGTGTGAGGCTGATGAGCGTAGACGGGCTGTGTGAGGCTGACGAGTGTAGATGGGCCGTGTGAGGCTGATGAGTGTAGATGGGCCGTGTGAGGCTGACGAGTGTAGATGGGCCGTGTGAGGCCGACGAGTGTAGATGGGCCGTGTGAGGCCGACGAGTGTAGATGGGCCGTGTGAGGCCGACGAGTGTAGATGGGCCGTGTGAGGCTGACGAGCGTAGATGGGCCCTGTGAGGTTGACGAGTGTAGATGGGCCGTGTGAGGCTGACGAGCGTAGATGGGCCCTGTGAGGTTGACGAGTGTAGATGGGCCGTGTGAGGCTGACGAGCGTAGATGGGCCGTGTGAGGCTGATGAGTGTAGATGGGCCGTGTGAGGCTGACGAGTGTAGATGGGCCGTGTGAGGCCGACGAGTGTAGATGGGCCGTGTGAGGCTGACGAGTGTAGATGGGCCGTGTGAGGCTGACGAGTGTAGATGGGCCGTGTGAGGCTGACGAGTGTAGATGGGCCGTGTGAGGCTGACGAGTGTAGACGGGCCGTGTGAGGTTGACGAGCGTAGATGGGCCGTGTGAGGCTGACGAGTGTAGATGGGCCGTGTGAGGCTGACGAGCGTAGATGGGCCCTGTGAGGCTGATGAGTGTAGATGGGCCGTGTGAGGCTGATGAGTGTAGATGGGCCGTGTGAGGCTGACGGGCGTAGATGGGCCGTGTGAGGCTGACGGGCGTAGATGGGCCGTGTGAGGCTGACGAGTGTAGATGGGCCGTGTGAGGCTGACGGGCGTAGATGGGCCGTGTGAGGCTGACGAGTGTAGATGGGCCGTGTGAGGCTGACGAGTGTAGACGGGCTGTGTGAGGCTGATGAGTGTAGATGGGCCGTGTGAGGCTGACGAGTGTAGATGGGCCGTGTGAGGCCGACGAGTGTAGATGGGCCGTGTGAGGCTGACGAGCGTAGATGGGCCGTGTGAGGCTGATGAGTGTAGATGGGCCGTGTGAGGCTGACGAGTGTAGATGGGCCGTGTGAGGCCGACGAGTGTAGATGGGCCGTGTGAGGCCGACGAGTGTAGATGGGCCGTGTGAGGCTGACGAGTGTAGATGGGCCGTGTGAGGCTGACGAGTGTAGATGGGCCGTGTGAGGCTGACGAGTGTAGACGGGCCGTGTGAGGTTGACGAGCGTAGATGGGCCGTGTGAGGCTGACGAGTGTAGATGGGCCGTGTGAGGCTGACGAGCGTAGATGGGCCCTGTGAGGCTGATGAGTGTAGATGGGCCGTGTGAGGCTGATGAGTGTAGATGGGCCGTGTGAGGCTGACGGGCGTAGATGGGCCGTGTGAGGCTGACGAGTGTAGATGGGCCGTGTGAGGCTGACGGGCGTAGATGGGCCGTGTGAGGCTGACGAGTGTAGATGGGCCGTGTGAGGCTGACGAGTGTAGACGGGCTGTGTGAGGCTGACGGGCGTAGATGGGCCGTGTGAGGCTGACGAGCGTAGATGGGCCCTGTGAGGCTGACGAGTGTAGATGGGCCGTGTGAGGCTGACGAGTGTAGATGGGCCGTGTGAGGCTGACGAGCGTAGATGGGCCGTGTGAGGCTGATGAGTGTAGACGGGCGTGTGAGGCCGACGAGTGTAGATGGGCCGTGTGAGGCTGACGGGCGTAGATGGGCCGTGTGAGGCCGACGAGCGTAGATGGGCTGTGTGAGGCTGACGAGTGTAGACGGGCTGTGTGAGGCCGACGAGCGTAGACGGGCCGTGTGAGGTTGACGAGCGTAGATGGTCTGTGTGAGGTTGACGAGTGTAGATGGGCTGTGTGAGGTTGACGAGTGTAGACGGGCTGTGTGAGGCCGACGAGCGTAGACGGGCCGTGTGAGGTTGACGAGCGTAGATGGGCCGTGTGAGGCTGACGAGTGTAGACGGGCCGTGTGAGGTTGACGAGCGTAGATGGGCCGTGTGAGGCTGACGAGTGTAGACGGGCGTGTGAGGCTGACGAGCGTAGACGGGCCGTGTGAGGCTGACGAGTGTAGACGGGCTGTGTGAGGCTGACGAGCGTAGATGGGCCGTGTGAGGCTGACGAGCGTAGACGGGCCGTGTGAGGCTGATGAGCGTAGACGGGCTGTGTGAGGTTGACGAGTGTAGATGGGCCGTGTGAGGCTGACGAGCGTAGACGGGCTGTGTGAGGCTGACGAGTGTAGACGGGCTGTGTGAGGCTGACGAGCGTAGACGGGCTGTGTGAGGCTGACGAGTGTAGACGGGCGTGTGAGGCTGACGAGCGTAGACGGGCTGTGTGAGGCTGACGAGCGTAGACGGGCTGTGTGAGGCTGATGAGTGTAGATGGGCCGTGTGAGGTTGACGAGCGTAGACGGGCCGTGTGAGGCCGACGAGTGTAGACGGGCCGTGTGAGGCCGACGAGCGTAGACGGGCCGTGTGAGGCCGACGAGTGTAGACGGGCTGTGTGAGGCCGACGAGTGTAGACGGGCTGTGTGAGGCTGACGAGCGTAGACGGGCCGTGTGAGGCCGACGAGTGTAGACGGGCTGTGTGAGGCCGACGAGTGTAGACGGGCTGTGTGAGGCTGACGAGCGTAGATGGGCCGTGTGAGGCTGACGAGCGTAGATGGGCCGTGTGAGGCTGACGAGTGTAGACGGGCTGTGTGAGGCCGACGAGCGTAGACAGGCCGTGTGAGGTTGACGAGCGTAGATGGGCTGTGTGAGGCTGACGAGTGTAGACGGGCTGTGTGAGGCTGATGAGCGTAGATGGGCCGTGTGAGGTTGACGAGCGTAGATGGGCCGTGTGAGGCCGACGAGTGTAGACGGGCTGTGTGAGGCTGATGAGCGTAGACGGGCCGTGTGAGGCTGACGAGCGTAGATGGGCTGTGTGAGGCTGACGAGCGTAGATGGGCCGTGTGAGGCTGACGAGCGTAGATGGGCTGTGTGAGGCTGACGAGCGTAGACGGGCTGTGTGAGGCTGACGAGTGTAGACGGGCCGTGTGAGGTTGACGAGCGTAGATGGGCCCTGTGAGGCTGACGAGTGTAGACGGGCTGTGTGAGGCTGATGAGCGTAGACGGGGCGTGTGAGGCTGACGAGCGTAGATGGGCCGTGTGAGGTTGACGAGCGTAGACGGGCCGTGTGAGGCCGACGAGTGTAGACGGGCTGTGTGAGGCTGATGAGCGTAGATGGGCCGTGTGAGGTTGACGAGTGTAGATGGGCTGTGTGAGGCTGACGAGCGTAGATGGGCCGTGTGAGGTTGACGAGTGTAGATGGGCCGTGTGAGGCCGACGAGTGTAGACGGGCTGTGTGAGGCTGATGAGCGTAGATGGGCCGTGTGAGGCTGACGAGTGTAGATGGGCCGTGTGAGGCTGATGAGTGTAGACGGGCCGTGTGAGGCTGATGAGCGTAGACGGGCCGTGTGAGGCTGACGAGCGTAGATGGGCCGTGTGAGGCTGACGAGTGTAGATGGGCCGTGTGAGGCTGATGAGTGTAGACGGGCTGTGTGAGGCTGATGAGCGTAGACGGGCCGTGTGAGGCTGACGAGCGTAGATGGGCTGTGTGAGGCTGACGAGCGTAGATGGGCCGTGTGAGGTTGACGAGTGTAGATGGGCCGTGTGAGGCCGACGAGTGTAGACGGGCTGTGTGAGGCTGATGAGCGTAGATGGGCCGTGTGAGGCTGACGAGTGTAGACGGGCCGTGTGAGGCTGATGAGCGTAGATGGGCCGTGTGAGGCTGACGGGTGTAGATGGGCCGTGTGAGGCTGACGAGTGTAGATGGGCTGTGTGAGGCTGACGGGCGTAGATGGGCCCTGTGAGGTTGACGAGTGTAGATGGGCCGTGTGAGGCTGACGAGTGTAGATGGGCCGTGTGAGGCTGACGAGCGTAGATGGGCCGTGTGAGGCCGACGAGTGTAGACGGGCCGTGTGAGGCTGATGAGTGTAGATGGGCTGTGTGAGGTTGACGAGCGTAGACGGGCTGTGTGAGGCTGATGAGTGTAGATGGGCCGTGTGAGGCTGACGAGCGTAGATGGGCCGTGTGAGGTTGACGAGTGTAGATGGGCCGTGTGAGGTTGACGAGCGTAGATGGGCCGTGTGAGGTTGACGAGCGTAGATGGGCCGTGTGAGGCTGACGAGCGTAGATGGGCCGTGTGAGGCTGACGAGCGTAGATGGGCCGTGTGAGGCTGACGAGCGTAGATGGGCCCTGTGAGGCTGACGAGCGTAGATGGGCCGTGTGAGGCTGACGAGTGTAGATGGGCCGTGTGAGGCTGACGGGCGTAGATGGGCCGTGTGAGGCTGACGAGTGTAGATGGGCCGTGTGAGGCTGATGAGCGTAGATGGGCCCTGTGAGGCTGACGAGCGTAGATGGGCCGTGTGAGGCTGACGAGTGTAGATGGGCCGTGTGAGGCTGACGGGCGTAGATGGGCCGTGTGAGGCTGACGAGTGTAGACGGGCCGTGTGAGGCTGACGAGCGTAGATGGGCCGTGTGAGGCTGACGGGCGTAGACGGGCTGTGTGAGGCTGACGAGCGTAGACGGGCCGTGTGAGGCTGACGAGCGTAGACGGGCCGTGTGAGGCTGACGGGCGTAGACGGGCCGTGTGAGGCTGACGAGCGTAGACGGGCCGTGTGAGGCTGACGAGTGTAGATGGGCCGTGTGAGGCTGATGAGTGTAGATGGGCTGTGTGAGGCTGACGAGCGTAGATGGGCCGTGTGAGGCTGACGGGCGTAGACGGGCCGTGTGAGGTTGACGAGCGTTGATGGGCCGTGTGAGGTTGACGAGCGTAGATGGGCCGTGTGAGGTTGACGAGCGTAGATGGGCCGTGTGAGGTTGACGAGTGTAGATGGGCTGTGTGAGGCTGACGAGCGTTGATGGGCCGTGTGAGGTTGACGAGCGTAGATGGGCCGTGTGAGGCTGACGGGCGTAGACGGGCTGTGTGAGGCTGATGAGTGTAGATGGGCTGTGTGAGGCTGACGAGCGTAGACGGGCTGTGTGAGGCTGACGGGCGTAGACGGGCTGTGTGAGGCTGATGAGTGTAGATGGGCCGTGTGAGGCTGACGAGTGTAGACGGGCCGTGTGAGGCTGACGAGCGTTGATGGGCCGTGTGAGGCTGATGAGTGTAGATGGGCTGTGTGAGGCTGACGAGCGTAGACGGGCTGTGTGAGGCTGACGGGCGTAGACGGGCTGTGTGAGGCTGATGAGTGTAGATGGGCCGTGTGAGGCTGACGAGTGTAGACGGGCCGTGTGAGGCTGACGAGCGTTGATGGGCCGTGTGAGGCTGATGAGTGTAGATGGGCTGTGTGAGGCTGACGAGCGTAGACGGGCTGTGTGAGGCTGACGGGCGTAGACGGGCTGTGTGAGGCTGATGAGTGTAGATGGGCCGTGTGAGGCTGACGAGTGTAGACGGGCCGTGTGAGGCTGACGAGCGTTGATGGGCCGTGTGAGGCTGATGAGTGTAGATGGGCTGTGTGAGGCTGACGAGCGTTGATGGGCCGTGTGAGGTTGACGAGTGTAGATGGGCCGTGTGAGGCTGACGAGCGTAGATGGGCCGTGTGAGGTTGACGAGTGTAGATGGGCCGTGTGAGGCTGACGAGCGTAGACGGGCCGTGTGAGGCCGACGAGTGTAGATGGGCCGTGTGAGGTTGACGAGTGTAGATGGGCCGTGTGAGGCTGACGAGTGTAGATGGGCCGTGTGAGGCTGACGAGCGTAGATGGGCCGTGTGAGGTTGACGAGCGTAGATGGGCCGTGTGAGGCTGACGAGTGTAGACGGGCCGTGTGAGGCTGACGAGCGTAGACGGGCCGTGTGAGGCTGACGAGCGTAGACGGGCCGTGTGAGGCTGATGAGTGTAGACGGGCCGTGTGAGGCTGACGAGCGTAGATGGGCCGTGTGAGGCTGACGAGTGTAGATGGGCCGTGTGAGGCTGATGAGTGTAGATGGGCCGTGTGAGGCTGATGAGTGTAGATGGGCCCTGTGAGGTTGACGAGTGTAGATGGGCCGTGTGAGGCTGATGAGTGTAGATGGGCCCTGTGAGGTTGACGAGTGTAGATGGGCCCTGTGAGGTTGACGAGTGTAGATGGGCCGTGTGAGGCTGACGAGTGTAGACGGGCCGTGTGAGGCTGACGAGCGTAGATGGGCCGTGTGAGGCTGACGAGTGTAGATGGGCCGTGTGAGGTTGACGAGTGTAGATGGGCCGTGTGAGGCTGATGAGTGTAGACGGGCCGTGTGAGGTTGACGAGTGTAGATGGGCCGTGTGAGGCTGACGAGCGTAGATGGGCCGTGTGAGGCTGATGAGTGTAGATGGGCCGTGTGAGGCTGATGAGTGTAGATGGGCCGTGTGAGGCTGATGAGTGTAGATGGGCCGTGTGAGGTTGACGAGTGTAGATGGGCCGTGTGAGGCTGATGAGTGTAGACGGGCCGTGTGAGGCTGACGAGCGTAGATGGGCCGTGTGAGGCTGATGAGTGTAGATGGGCCGTGTGAGGCTGATGAGTGTAGATGGGCCGTGTGAGGCTGATGAGCGTAGACGGGCTGTGTGAGGCTGATGAGCGTAGACGGGCCGTGTGAGGCTGATGAGCGTAGATGGGCCGTGTGAGGCTGACGAGTGTAGATGGGCCGTGTGAGGTTGACGAGCGTAGATGGGCCGTGTGAGGCTGACGAGTGTAGATGGGCCGTGTGAGGCTGATGAGTGTAGATGGGCCGTGTGAGGCTGACGAGCGTAGATGGGCCGTGTGAGGCTGATGAGTGTAGATGGGCCGTGTGAGGCTGACGAGCGTAGACGGGCTGTGTGAGGCTGACGAGCGTAGATGGGCCGTGTGAGGCTGATGAGTGTAGACGGGCCGTGTGAGGCTGACGAGCGTAGACGGGCCGTGTGAGGCTGACGAGTGTAGACGGGCCGTGTGAGGCTGACGAGCGTAGACGGGCCGTGTGAGGCTGACGAGCGTAGACGGGCCGTGTGAGGCTGACGAGCGTAGACGGGCCGTGTGAGGTTGACGAGTGTAGACGGGCCGTGTGAGGCTGACGAGCGTAGACGGGCCGTGTGAGGCTGACGAGTGTAGACGGGCCGTGTGAGGCTGACGAGTGTAGATGGGCCGTGTGAGGCTGACGAGTGTAGACGGGCCGTGTGAGGCCGACGAGCGTAGATGGGCCGTGTGAGGCTGACGAGTGTAGACGGGCCGTGTGAGGCTGACGAGTGTAGATGGGTTGTGTGAGGCTGACGAGTGTAGACGGGCCGTGTGAGGCTGACGAGTGTAGACGGGCCGTGTGAGGCCGACGAGCGTAGACGGGCCGTGTGAGGCTGACGAGCGTAGACGGGCCGTGTGAGGCTGATGAGTGTAGACGGGCCGTGTGAGGCTGATGAGTGTAGACGGGCCGTGTGAGGCTGATGAGTGTAGATGGGCCGTGTGAGGCTGACGAGCGTAGACGGGCCGTGTGAGGCTGACGAGCGTAGATGGGCCGTGTGAGGCTGACGAGCGTAGACGGGCCGTGTGAGGCCGACGAGTGTAGATGGGCCGTGTGAGGCTGACGAGCGTAGACGGGCCGTGTGAGGCCGACGAGCGTAGATGGGCCGTGTGAGGCTGACGAGCGTAGACGGGCCGTGTGAGGCCGACGAGCGTAGACGGGCCGTGTGAGGCCGACGAGCGTAGATGGGCCGTGTGAGGCTGACGAGCGTAGACGGGCCGTGTGAGGCTGACGAGCGTAGATGGGCCGTGTGAGGCTGACGAGCGTAGACGGGCCGTGTGAGGCCGACGAGCGTAGACGGGCCGTGTGAGGCTGACGAGCGTAGATGGGCCGTGTGAGGCTGACGAGTCTGGAACGAGTGCATTACTGAACAGTCTGCAGGTTTCTTCAGTCCGTTAACCCTGTGATCAGTGTTCCTACAGCAAGCCTTTAAACTTTCAATGCATTCTCTTGTCTGCTTTACTATTAAACGCAGAGTAATCCTGCCCTCCCTCTGTCACCTCTCCTCCGCAGACTGCAGAGGACTCCTTCCATCCAGCTGCAGACCGCTCGTGACACTTCAAGCAAACCGGAGACCCTGGGAGAGGGCGCTGGGCCAAGGCTTGACAGCAGAGGCGGAGGCGGGCCCCATGCGGGAATGGTGGCCACCTCAGTAAGAGATGAGGCATTGGAGAGAATGAATGATGAATGAATGAATGAATGAATGAGGGACCTAACGTAATGGCCTTTACCACTGGTAGCATGTTCCACGTATCACCACTCTCTACGTTAAAAAAAACTTACCTACGACAACCCCCTATATTTTCCCCCAAAGTTATGCCCCCTGGTATTAGCCATTTCCACACTGGGGGAAAGTGTCTGGCTGTCCACTCTATCTATGTCATCTTGCACACCTCTATGAAATCAGCTCTCATCCTCCTCCATTACAGAGAGAAAAACCATGGCTCACTGAAACTGTCCTCATGAGTCACGCTGTCTAACCCAGGCAGAATCCTGCTCAGTCTCCTTGGTGCATCCGAGCAGATTGCACAGTGTCCAGTCACACTTGCAGATCCTCAGTGTTGAAGGATGAGAGCCCGGGCAATTCCCAGGCATTGGCTAATGCGAGACCAGAAATATCCTTGCCTCACATTGTTGTTTTTCACAGGAGAGAGACTGACTACACCCACCACCCCCCTGCACTCACCCCCTCCACAGCCCACCCCGTTTCAGGTTAAATGCCACAATGATCATCAAGACAGCTCATCTGGGGGGTAGCATCTGAAAAATACAGTGAACCGTCAAGTCAGTAGAAAAGACGTTGGCTGTGGACTACCATCACTGCAGGATATGTACATGGGCACAACAAAGAAGCAGGCAAGAAAAATCATCGCAGAGACTACCCACCCTATAAAATCTCTTTTCCCAAAAGCTCCCTCTGGAAAGCGCTCTAGGGCTATTAAAACAAAAAACCATGCCATCTTCAAAGTTCCTTTCCCCAGGAAATTAGTCTGATCAACCATTCCCGATATCCCCTCACCCCCCCCCCCCCCCCCATCTATCACTCCAGTGTAAACTGTGAACACTCTAATGCTGTTTACATTGTAAATACGTGCTGGTATTTATGTATTTATGCACATTTTATTACAGATCCATACTTTAACCTCTAATTTATTTTTCTATAGTTTGTGATTCTTTATTATTGTTGAATGTTGTTGTTTTTTGTTGCATGTCACACCAAACTGTCACAGAAAATTCCTGCTATATGGAAATGCAAACGATTAATTAAGTATAAGGCAATTACCAGATTGCATCTGGGGCATTATGAGCAGTTTTGGGTCTCTTACCTAGGAAAGGATGTCCTGGTATAAGTTCATGAGACAGGAGTAGAATTCGGCAATTTGGCCATCGAGTCTGCTCCACCATTCCATCATGGCAGTGTATCCCTCTCAACCCCATTCTCCTGACTAATCAACCACTACGTTAAATATAGCCAGTTCTAGAGTCCTTCTCCAATCAACTTTGGCCAGCTCCTTTTTAATGCCTCTGTAATTTCCTTTACTCCACTATGATATCAATACATCTGACTTCACCTTCTCAAACTGCAGGGTGAATCCTATCATGTCATGATCACTGACACTTACGGGTTCCTTTACCTAATCAAACGTGGTTCATTACACAACACCCAATCCAGAATCGCCTTTCCCCTCGTGGGCTCTAAAAAGCCATCTCATAGGATTTCTGCAAATTCCCTCTCTTGGGATCCACCGCCAATCTGATTTTCCCAATCTAGCTGCAATTTGAAATCCCCCATGACTATCATAACATTGCCCATTTAACATGCCTTTTCTGTCTGCCGTTGTAATATAATCCCTCATACTGGCTACTGTTCAGAGGCCGGTAAATAATTCCCATCAGGGTCTTTTTATTCTCACTGCTTTTTAACTCTACCCACGAGGATTGTACATCTTCTGATCCTATGTCATCTCTCTCTAAGAATTTGATTTCATTTTTTACTAACAGAGCCACGCAACCCCTTTTGTATACCTGCTCATCCTTCGGATGCAGTGTGTATTACTGTATTGGCATTGGAGAGGATCCAGAGCAAGTTCATGAGAATGATCCTGGGAATGAAAGGGTTAACATGTGAGGAGTATTTCATGGCTCTGGGCCTGTACTTGAAGGAGTTTAGAAGAATGAGGGGGGTCCCATTGAAACCTTTCAAATATTGAAAGGCCTAGATAGACTGGAAATGGAGAGGATGTTTCCAATAGTGGGGGGAGTCTAGGACCAGAGGGCACAGCCTCAGAATAGAGGGTCATCCATTTAGGACAGAGATGAGGAGGAATTTCTTTAACCGGAGGTGGTGAATCTGTGGAATTCATTGCCACAGATAGTCGTGGAAGCCAGATCATTGGGTATATTTAAAGCGGAAATTGGTAAGTACTTGTTTAGACAGGGCATCACAGATTTCAGGGTAAGGCAGGATAAAGGGGTTTGAGAGAGATAACAAATCACCCATGATGGAATGGGAGAGCAGACTTGATGGGCCCAATGGCCTATTTCTGCTACCATGTCTAATAGGTTTATTGTACTAGGCGGATGGAAGATGTGTGTCTGAGATCGGTCTTGCAGCCATTGGAGTTGCTGAACCTGTGACCCTGATCTCACAGTAACGGTGTGAATTGGATGTACAATATGCTCCCAATGCAACAACATTGTCCCTCCTTTACACAGGTAGAGAAGCCCCACGACCCCGAACCAATCTACAATGTCATCTTTGTCGGGAGTACGAATGCTGGAAAAACATCCTTCATCCATAATTTCTGTGAGGGCTGCTTCCAGCCAGGCCTCCCCTCCACTATAGGTATGGTGACATCGTTAAGTGCAAGTGACAGATTTAAACTAATTCGGGGAGCGGGAGCATAACGAGGGTAATTGGAGGGGAGTTTAGTGGGGAGCGGGATGTTAGAGGTAACATTTTTACACTGAGAGTGGTGAGTGCATGGACCACCCCACCAGGGGTGATAGAGGCAGATACATCAGGGGCATTTAACAATTTCTAGGGAGGCACACCCATGATAGAGAAATGGAGTGCTATGTGGGAGGGAAGGAGTAAATTGATCTTGGGATAAAAACATCAGCACAACATTGTGGGCCGAAGGGCCTGGACTGTCCGTTTACTTATTTACTTATTTAGAGGCTCCAGCCCTTTGAGTCATGCCACTAGCAGCTCACCAACTTAACCCGAGCCTAATCACAGGACAACTTACAATGATCAATTAACTTATTAACCGGTACGTCTTTGAACTGTGGGAGGAAACCGGGGCACCTGGTGGAAACCCATGCATTCTACGGGGAGGAGGTACACACTCCTTACAGATGATGTCGGAGTGGAACTCCAAACTCCAACACACCGATCTGTAATAGCTTCGTTCCGACTGCTTTGCTACTGTTTGGCCATGATCTATGTTCTACTTGCTGCACAGACATTCTGTGGGGAGAAAGCCCGTTGTGTAGTCCTGGATGATTCCAGCAAACAGATTAAACAACTCGAGATGCTCTTTCACCGAATGCCAAGTTAGAGAGAATGCAAGTACACTCAGTGGCCACTTTATTAGGTACCCCTGTGCACCTGCTTGCTAATACAAATATCTGATCAGCCAATCACGTGGCAGCAACTCACTGCATAAAAGAATGAAGATATGGTCAAGAGGTTCGGTTGTTGTTCAGACCAATAGGGAAGAAATGTGATCTCAGTGACTTTGACCGTGCCAGACCGGCTGGTTTGAGTATCTCAGAAACTGCTGATCTCCTGGGAGTTTCACACACAACAGTCTCTAGTGTTTACAAAAAATGGTTGCGCAAAACAAAAACCATTCAGTGAGCGGCAGCTCTGTGGGCAAAAACACCTTGTTAATGAGAGAAGTCAGAGGAGAATGGCCAGACTGGTTCAAACCGACGGTAACCCAAATACAGGTGTCCCCCGCTTTACGAATGTTCGCTTTACGCCGCTTCACTTTTACAAAAGACCTACATTAGTAACCTGTTTTCGCATTACAAAGAGGATTTTCGCTTTCAAGAAAATTTTTCCCATATAAATTAATGGTTCTTCACTTTATGCCATTTCAGCTTAAGAAAGGTTTCATAGGAACGCTTTCCTTTGTAAAGGGGGGGGGGCACCTGTAATCACGAACATATATTCAGTGGCCACTTCATTAAGGTCAAGGTCAGGTTTGATTGTCATTCAATCATACATGAATACAGCCAAACAAACCGTGTTAGTCCGGGGTCACGGTGCAAAACACAGTACCAACAGTCATTCACAGCAGTAAATCACAGTCACACAAAAAATGGTCCAAGTCCCTGAGTCCATGAACGTTGCAGCTGAACAGTACAGCTTGTCTTCTGCCGAGCGCCGGTGGCAGAACGGAAGGCGTGCAACACCGCCTCCAGTGCCTCTCTCGTGGCTGCTGAAGAGGGTGACATTGCAGCCTGTGGCCTAGTCCCTGCTACAGCTGAAGCCACACAGCACGTCCGCCAATAAACCAGTGAACTGGACGCGTAGCAGCCCATGCCACCAATGTCAAACAGGGTCTTGCAATCACAAGAAAACCGACTAAGCCAATAACTTTTAGTCAGATAGAGGAGGAACTGAATACAGTAGCCTCTGTGTGTATATTTACCTTGCTTATAATCCTCTTTATTTTCAGTGATGTTTCCCATCAAACCATAACTGTTTACAGACTTACTGCTCAGACAGTCAGCTGTGGAAAAGGATTCCACTATTTTACACCTCAGTGTTTCTACAGGTTACTCCCGACTTGTTTTGCATTAGTTGTTTCCATTCTAGGGCTTTACAGCAAGGGGGGGGGTATCTCTGCATCAAGGGACAGGAACGCAGCCTCCACACTCTTTCACAGAGTTCTAAAGCAGAAATGATTGCTGCATTATAATACAAAGAGAAGCAGAGAGAGTGAGCTCACCTTAATCTGCAGCACAGTGAAGTATCACAGCCACTTTAAGCTCCTCTTGAGTCACAGACGGCCCCTGGGACAGTGAACACACTGTATCACAGACACAGCACTGGGACAGGGGGACACTGTATCACAGACACAGCACTGGGATGGGGAGATACACTGTATCCCAGACACTGCACTGGGACAGGGAGATACACTATATCACTGACACAGATCTGGAACAGGGGGACACACTGTATCACAGACACAGCACTGGGACGGGGAGATACACTGTATCACTGACACAGATCTGAAACAGGGGGACACACTGTATCACAGACACAGCACTGGGACGGGGAGATACACTATATCACTGACACAGATCTGGAACAGGGGGACATACTGTATCACAGACACAGCACTGGGATGGGGAGATACACTGTATCAGAGACACAGATCTGGAACAGGGGGACATACTGTATCACAGACACAGCACTGGGACGGGGAGATACACTGTATCACTGACACAGATCTGGAACAGGGGGACACACTGTATCACAGACACAGCACTGGGACGGGGAGATACACTGTATCAGAGACACAGATCTGGAACAGGGGGACACACTGTATCACAGACACAGCACTGGGACGGGGAGATACACTATATCAGAGACACAGATCTGGAACAGGGGGGCACACTGTATCACAGACACAGCACTGGGACAGGGAGACACACTGTATCCCAGACTCTGCACTGGGACAGGGAGACACACTGTATCCCAGACACTGCACTGGGACAGGGAGACACACTGTATCCCAGACTCTGCACTGGGACAGGGAGACACACTGTATCCCAGACACTGCACTGGGACAGGGAGACACACTGTATCCCAGACTCTGCACTGGGACAGGGAGACACACTGTATCCCAGACACTGCACTGGGACAGGGAGACACTGTATCATAGACACAGCTCTGGGTCAGGGGGATACACCATACCACTGTGTTACACAATGAGTTCCTGACACACAACCAAACTGAATCTTTTCTTGAAGTAGATTGCAGTTGTTGTTATCAGGACAGGACAGGAGCAGTTTATTGAAATTGGATGCTGTGTGTTGTACCGGGCAGGATTTAAAGCCTGCATGTTCACACCCACAGATAAGAGTGGGTCACTGGCTCCATGAGAGAGGCGAGTCTGTAGTGAAATCACATCCTGTTGTCAGAAAGTTCTTCCTACAGCACAGGGTGTGTGGAGCTGTCATCACTCTTTATCGCCCCATTAATCTGCTCTCCCATTATTGCAGGAATAGACTTTCGAGTGAAGACCCTGAATGTGGAGAACAGATATATCACCCTAAAGGTGTGGGATACAGCAGGGCAGGAGCGGTAAGTGGGAGCTTCAACTGCAGGCTAGAGGCACTGGCCATGGCAAAATGCAAACACTGAGCACGTAAGAGTGTTGCTGCCGGGTAGAGAAAGGGATCGGAAGAAGGTGAGGGAGGGAAAGGTGAGAGGGGTTAATTTCAAAGGACGTGAAGGGCAAGTTCTTTTTTGTTCGGAGAGCAGTCGGTGCCTAGAATGCATTGCCTGGGGTGGAGGTAGAGGCAGAAATATTACAGATTTTTATGAGATGTTTAGATAGTCACAGGAATGTGAGGGAAATGGAAGGATATGGACATTGTGTAGGCAGAAGGGATTTGTTCAGTTGGCCATTTGCTTACTAATTTAACTGGTCCAGCACAACATTGTGGGCCAAAGGGCCTGCCTGGTCCTGTGCTGTACTGTACTGTTCTATGAAATTGACGGGAGATGACGGGGGCATCGACAGAGGCTCACATGGTCAGTAGTAAAGGTGCTGGTGTGCATTGAAGGTGGAAGAAAGGGAAAGAGGAGGAGGTCCAGTGGGATCACCTACTGCACTCGGTGCTCCTGATGCCTGACGTAGACTGGGGGACCACTTTCTCCAGCACCCAGTGCCCACCCATATTAATTTGACTTCCCATTCCATCATGTCAGTCCATTGCCTCCTCTATATTCTCAGGTGGGAGGAGCAACGCCTCATATTCCATCAGAGTAGCCTGCAACCTGATGGCGGGAACATCGATTTCTCCCCCCTCCCACTAATCTCCTTTTCTATTCCCCATTCTGACTTCCCTCTTACCCCTTCCCTTCTCCTCACCTACCCATCAGTTCCCTCTGGTTCCCCTCCTCCTTCCCTTTCTCCCATGGTCTATTCCCCTCTCCAATCAGATTCCTGCTTCTTCACCTCTTCCACCTATCCCCTTCCAGCTTTTCACTTTGTCCCTTCCCCCCCACTCACCCCATCGCCTGGCCTCACCCGCCACCACTTTCTCTCACAACAGGAGTGGCCTCTTTCCCCTTCCATTTCAGTTCTTGGCCCAGAATGGTGACTGTTTATTCCCCTCCATTGATGCCTCATGACCTGCTGAGTTGCTCCAGAATTTCATGTGTGTTTCTCTGAATAACCCTTGCTCTTGGTGTATCAGATTCCTTTCTCGACTTCCGGCCCCACATGCCTTCCAGGTGAATGACATTGTGGGGGTGGAACTCCCTCTGACCATGTGATCGCCCTCCCAGCCAATAGGCACCAACTGTCGTCGCTCACACACTGCTATGCAGAATTTCGCCTGTTTGTACAAATCAGAGGCTGCGGTGAGCAGAACGGGGCCGGGCGTGCTGAGCCGGCTGTCTGGGTCAGCGAAGCCACTCCTCCCGAACCTGCTCACGAGCCGTCTCAGCCGTTTGTGTGTTCCTCTCCCATCCGCTGTTTCTGCTCACACACTAAAATGCTCATCACCTGTGGGCTAGTATGAAACGCTGACCTTAAAACGTCCCAGGAGGCTAAGGAGGCTGACAAGCCTCCACAGATGTTGGAGGCCTCTGATGGTCGAGGTGATGTGTCCCAGCTGTCTACGTTCAATCGATGTGCAAGCCAGGGCAGTACGATAGGGAGAGCGAGCTGTTATCCATGTAGCGGGCTTCCCCTCTCCACACACCTGATGAACCCAAAGGAACGGCAGAGACCGATACAGGTTGGCACCGGCAGCGTTATAGGAGTTGCCAGACAGCAGTGATCTCAATGACGGACTGCCTTAGGGACTCCAGCTCCAGATTTTTCCCTCAGGGTTCACTCCCGAAGCCTTTCCCATGAGTGGGTATAGCAGCAAGGTCAGAGCATTCCTTCTCCTAGCTGAGCTGCCAGCCACAGCCGACCAGCCCCCGCTTTGCCCTTCTGCTGTCAGTAGAAATGGATCCATCAGGCTTGGTAGTCAAGCCACACGTGAAGGCTAAGGGCTGGACTTGGTTGTTAGAGGCTATTTGACAACATTGGGAGCACGTAATAGGTAGTGGGAGCTTAACCCCGTTACCACCCCTGGGTTTATGGCAACATTACGGAAGTACCCTGACTCATTGCATCAAGGTCTCAACCCAAAACATGACTGCTTATTCGCCACCCTAGGCACTGCCTGACCTACTGAGTTCCTCTAGCGTTTAGTGTGTGTTGCTCTGGATTTCCAGCATCTGCAGAATCTCTGGTGTTTAGGAGGCCTGTGGTCTTATTTAACACATTAAAGTAACTCCTCACATCTTAATGATCAGGTGAATTTCCCAAAAAGCAAACTTCCTTTTGGTGTAACTTTCCACAGTCTAGGCAACTTGGAGCAACTTCCCCTCTTAATCTCAGATCTTCGCTGCTTCAGAGTTAAAAAATTATCCACGACGGAGAGGGTCCAGAGGAGGCTGACCAGAATGATCTAGGGAATGAAAGGGTTAATATATGAGGAGCATTTGATGGCTCCAGGCCTGTACTCACTGGAGTTAGAACAATGAAATCTACTGAATATTGAAAAGCCTCAGTAGGGTGGGTGTGGAGAGGATGTTTCCTATAGTGGGGGAGTCTAGGACCAAATGATACAACTTCAGAATAGAGGGACGTCCAATTAGAACAGAGATAAAACAGAGGTTGATAGGCTCTTGATTAGTCAGAGTGCCAAAGGCTACGGGGAGAAGACAGGAGAATGGGGTTGAGAGCGATAATAAACCAGCCATGATGGAACGACAGAGCAGACTCAATGGGCCAGACTCTGTTCCTGTATCTTATCGTCTCATGGTCCCTGCTCCCTGCTCCTTTCTGATGTCATTTTACCATCGTCCTGTAGGTTCCACAGTGTGACCAAACAGTACTTCAGGAATGCTGATGGTGTGGTTGTGATGTACGACATTACGTCCACGAGCTCGTTCACTGAGGTGCGCTACTGGCTGTCTTGTGTCAAGGTAAGTAACGGTGCCCCGTCCCTTCTCTGCTTAAGATAACATGCTGGAGCCTCGAGCAGGTCTTGAAGTTGCTAGGGACACAGACATCCTCTTCTGCTAGCCAAGCTAAGTCAAAACAAGTGCAAGGCGCTGCAATTTGGGAGGACAAACCACGCTATGTCTTACAGCAAGTGGTCGGACACTTTGGAGTGCCGAAGAACAGAATACAGATCTATAATTCGTTGAAAGCGGCATCACAGTAGACAGGGTTGTGAAGACAGCTTTTGTCACACTGGCCTTCATAAATCAATGTACTGAGTACAGGAGTTGGGATGTCATGTTAAAATTGCATAAGACCAATATCTTACGTGAGGCCTAATTTGGAGCATTGTGTGCAGTTTTGGTCACCTACCTTCAGGAAAGATGTAAATAAAATTAAAAGAGTGCAAAGAAGATTTACAAGGATGTTGACGGGACTTGAAGAGCTGAGTTATAGGGACAGGTTGAATGGGTTAGGAATTAATCAAGGGAGCGCAGGAGAATGAGAGAAAATTTGATAGAGGTACACAAAGGTATGTTCAAAGTAAATTTATTATCAAGCTACATATATGTCACCAGGTATAATCTTGAGATTTGTTTTCTTGCAGGCATTCACAGTAAATCCAAGAAATGTAATAGTATCAATGTAAGATGCGCCTAACTGGCAAAAGACCACAAACTGAGCAAATACAAAACAGAGGCTGCAGTTCCAAGTAGTAGAAAGGGAAATGCAGAATATACCACTCAGTGGCCACCTTACTAGGAACCCCTTGCTTTTTGTTTCTCGGCCACTCTCTGTAAACTGTAGAGGCCGGTGTTTGTGAAAATCCCAGGAGATCAGCAGTTTCTGAGATACTCAAACCACCCCGTCTGGCACCAACAATCACTCTACGGTGAAATTAGATCACATTTCTTCCCCATTCTGATGCTTGGTCTGAACAACCACTGAACCTCTTGACCATGTCTGCATGCTTTTATGCACTGAGTTGCTGCCACATGATTGGCTGATTAGATATCTGCATTAATGAGCAGGTGTCCAGGTGTACCGAATGAAGTGGCCATCCAGTGTACGTCCAGACATTTCACTCATTACTCTCCCTCTTTCCGCTCTCTCTGGTCCTCCTCCGTTGTTTAATTTCTCTTTGTTGTTAACTTGTCTTTCTCCTTCGGCATCCCCCTTCGCTCTTCACTTTATTTTTCCCCACCTTTTCCTCTCCCCTCTCCTCATTCTGCCTGTGTTCCTCCATCTCTGTAGTTCCCTCCTTCCATCTGCCTCTCACAAACACATTCTCTCTCTCTCTCTCTTCCTGTAGGAAGCGACATCTGACCGGGTCTGTATTCTCCTGCTGGGGAACAAACTGGACGAAGATGACCGTCGTCAGGTCCCCCGAACTGAGGGGGAGCAGCTGGCTCAGGTATCTCCACCATCAGCGGGAAACCAGAGGGACAAACCCTCCATCAACGGTGTGCGGCTGAGTCTGCAGAGGGGGCAAATCACTCAGCTGGGGCGGGAAGGTTTCACATGATACCCACACATCGTGTGGGAAGCCTCTTGTTGCTGGAAAGCCTAAAATGAACTGACATTAGATACCCAAATAAAACCATCAGACATAGGAGCAGAATTAGGCCACCCAGCCCGTTAAGTCTCTCTGCCATTCCATCAGGGCCGATTGATTATCCCTCTCAACTCCGTTTTCCTGCCTTCTCCTCGTAACTAATCAAGAACCTATCAGCCTCCATTTTAAAAATACCCAGTGACTTGGCCCCAGACCATCTGTGTCAATGAGTTCCACAGATACGCCACTGTCAACCTAAAGAAATTCCTTCTCATCTCTGTTCCAAATGGACGTCCCTCTATTGTGAGGCTAGACTCCCCCATAACAGGAAACATCCTCTCCACTCCTCTCTATCTGGGACTTTCAATATTCAGTAGGTTTCAATGAGATTCCGCACCCCCCTCCCATTCTAACTCCATTGCTTACAGGCATAGAGACATCAAATGCTCCTCGCACGTTAACCCTTTCATTCCCAGGATCATTCTCGTGAGCCTCCTCTGGACCGGACCCTCACTAATGTCAGCACATTGGCTTTCCTTAGACAAGGGGCCCAGAACTGCTCATAATCCTTCAAGTGTGGTCTGACCAGTGACTTAGAAAGCCTCAACAGTACATCCTTGCATTTATATTCTAGTCCACTTGAAATAAATGCTAACACTGAATTTGCCACAATGCTCGGCAGAACAACACAGAACACAAGCAACACAACACAACAGTGAAACAAGTCCCTTTCCTCCCTCCCACACACCAGCTCACATACAGACACACTCACAAACTCACACATACATTCACACTCACATACACACACGCACACAGACACTCACACTCACACACATATACACACTCATGCACCAACTCACACTCACACACACACCTACGCACTGACTCACACTCACACACAGACACACTCACACACACACATGCACCAACTCACACACACACATACACACCCACACACCAACTCACACACACAGACACACACACACACACCCACGCACCAACTCACTCACACACACATACACACACAGACACACCCACGCACCAACTCACTCACACACACATACACACCCATGCACCAACTCACACTCACACACACACACACACATACACACACAGACACACACACACACCAACTCACATACACACACACACACACACACATACACACACAGACACACACACACACATACACACACAGACACACACACACACACACACACACACACACACACACACACACACATACACACACAGACACACACACACACCAACTCACACACACACACACACACACACACACACACACACGCTCACTCACAGACACACACTCACACACACACTTTGATACACATATACCTCTGTACATAGTTACTTAGAGGTGTTCAATTACCCGGTCAATGAGTTCAGAATCAGGTACATCATGGTTAGTGTGACACTAATACAGCTGAGGATGTTGGAATTGAGAGTTTGATCCTGGTGCCCTCTGAAAGGAGTCTGTTCTTTTGCACCAGCAGTACAGTGCAAGGCATAAAATATAGGTTCAATAGGTGTGTTTAATATCAGAGAAATGTATACAATGTACATCCTGAAATTCTTTTTCTTCACAACCATCCATGAACACAGAGGAGTGCCCCAAAGAATGAATGACAGTTGAATGTTAGAACCCCAAAGCCACCCCCGCTACCCCACCCATACATCAGCAAAGCAACGGTCCCCCTCCCCATCAGCAAAAAAAAACCATCGGCACCCCTCCCCACTGAGCACTCAATCGTGCAGCAAAGCATCAATAAAGACAGACTTGCAGTACCCCAAAGACTACTCGTTCACTCAGTAATTCGACATCCCACAGGCTCTCTCTCTCTCTCCCTAATAAGGGAAAAAGGGGTGTCTCCATTTTCACAGTGAGAGGGGAGACATAACAAACAACTCACTGATTTGCAATGTTAAAAGTCTTTTGCATCGCTTTTTCTGAGTTCTGCACCCAGAGAGTTGGTACGAGAAAGGCTCGGGTCTCCAGACACACAACCCCCGGCAGCCAACTTGCTGCTCCCGATGTTCTGTGTTGCCCCACAATGTTTCAGCCAGGGGCACTGGCCTAGAATCAGCCCGTCTCCAGAGCCACAAATACTCAGAACCCTGAAGGTGCCTTCACCTTCCAGGCCTCGTCCTTGACATATCAAAAAGCGGCCGGTCGTGAGGCCCCGAGAGCGGGTCCCATTTCCACAAGGAACCAAACTCAGAGTGTAACTCCAGGTCAGGGGCTTCAAAAGAACCTTGAAAAGGAGAAATAAGAGAGAACAAAGGTAGATCAAAGCTGTTTCCAAAGATGCAAACAAAGGAGTCGCCGTTTAGCGCCATCTTAACTTCGCCCCACCTATACTCCTACATTACAATAAGAAATATGTAAACATATTAAATAAATAGTGCAACAAGGGAGCAAAATAGGGAGATGTCGACCGTTTGCTGCCTGACATGCTGCGATCCTACAGAGTTTTGTGTGTGTGTTACAAGGTAGGGCGGTAGTGTTGATGGGCTCAGAAATCTGACAGCATGTTCCTGTCTTGTACTGTTCTCAGTACGGCTGGTGTAAGGGTTGCCACAGGTAACCTCAGTACCTGGTTGAAAAGTCATAATCACGTTCCAGTGACCATGTGTTGGACCCAGAAACTGTGCAGGGTGTGAAATCCTCAAGCTGTCTCATTCTCTCACCCTCTCTCTCTCTCACCCTCTCTCTCACTTACTCTCTCATCCTCTCTCACTCTCTCTCTCTCTCACCCTCTCTCTCACTTTCTCTCTCATCCCCTCTCTCACTTACTCTCTCACCCTCTCTCTCACTCTCTCTCTCTCACCCTCTCTCTCACTTTCTCTCTCACTCTCTCTCTCACTTTTTCTCTCACCCTCTCTCTCACTTACTCTCTCATCCTCTCTCTCTCACTTACTCTCTCACCCTCTCTCTCCCTCTCTCTCTCACCCTCTCTCTCACCCTCTCTCTCTCTCTCTCACTTTCTCTCTCACCCTCTCTCTCACTTACTCTCTCACCCTCTCTCACTCTCTCTCTCACTTTCTCTCTCACCCTCTCTCTCTCTCTCTCACTCTCTCTCTCACTTTCTCTCTCACCCTCTCTCTCACACTCACTTTCTCTCTCACACTCTCTCTCACCCTCTCTCTCACACTCTCTCACACACTCTCTCACTTTCTCTCACCCTCTCTCTCACACTCTCTCTTACCCTCTCTATCACCCTCTGTCTCTCCCTCTGTTTCTCCACCTCTCTCTTCACACTCTGTCTACTCTCTCTCTATTGGTCTCCCACCCTCTGTCTCTCTCTCTCTCTCTCTCTCACACTCTCTCTCTCGCTGTCACTCATCCCTCTATTCTCATCCTCTGTCTCTCATCTTCACTCTTTCATCCCCCTCTCCCTCTCTGTCACTCTCACTCCCCTCACTCTAACTTCCTCTTTCTCTCTCTCTCACTACCCTCTCTCTCTCTCTCTCTCTCTCTCTCTCATTCTCTCACTCTCTCTCTCTCTCTCTCACCCTTTATTCTCACGCTCTCTGTCTCTCATCCTCACCCTCTCACTCTCTCTCTCTCTGCCTCTCTCTCAGGAGTACAACATCTTGTTCAGTGAGTGCAGTGCCTGTACTGGGGACAACATCACCGCTTGCATGGTGCACCTGTCCAGGTGAGTGCGGTAGTGTGACGCGTTACTGACCCGCGGTCCCGGCCCGTCCTGTCCTGACCTGCTGTTTCTATTCTGTTTGCTATAATCTCCGGATGTCGGAGTGGCACAGAGGGTGGGACCTCTGCATGGGTGCTGTCTGTGTCTCTATGGATTGTGTGGGCTTCCTCCAGATGATCTGAACTCCTCTCCCCGTGGCTGCTGTAAATTGCCCCTCTGTGGAAGTGAGTGGAAGAATCCAGCACATTATTCTCCTAACTTCTGCCATCTTCAGCAGGACCCTCCATCAAACTCATCGTTATTGTTTAATTTTTATTTAGAGACAGCCTGGAACCGGCCCTACTGCCTTTCAAACTCCATCACCCAGTAACCCAGATTGTTACGACCCCTCCCAACCACACCAGCTTCTGTAACCCTCCAGAGTTCGGATAGCTGGTGCAGCCTCTCTAAAGGCTTAGGATGTTCCCGTTAACTGATAACCATGTTTTGGGCACCAAGGTTTGGGTATTTAAGGAACATTTGAACAGAGGTTCAGTGTGCTCAATTGTAAGCCTGCCAGTGAGTTCATCTAGTGCTCAGTTTGTCGATTCCCGTGTCTCAATCCCAGCCTCGGATACTCCAGCATTTGGGTCCGAGCCATCCCCGTCAAGGACTCTCGTCACAGTACGATTGAGCCAACGTGGACCCAGTGGGGTATCGTCCACTGTGACCAGTCGCAGCGAAGATACTTCCAGTCAGAGCCTGGAGATACACGACCTCCATCGGTCAGCTTTTGCAAGGAGGAAGCCAGAGTCGCTTATCAGATCCAGTTGGTATCGCTCTGGAGCCAGTAAATCTTCCAGCCCCAGAGAGATTCGACAGTAAACCGGGCTCTTGCCACAGCTTCCTCGTCCAATGGCTGTTAGTATTGAACTTCAGCTTCCCTGGCTCCCTTTGGAGCACGGAGAAGTGGCCTCCATTTCCTCTCTCCTGACTGAAGACTTGACGGGGGAATGATCAGCGGCTGACTATGTGATCGGATTTCAGACCTTGGCCCGGGAGAGTGGCCGTGGGCCGCTGTACTTCCACGGACTCTGACACGAACTGGAGGGTGCCCTTGCCTGGCAAGAGCCAGCAGAGAACTTGGAGGTTCTCATCAACCTGTCCATCTGTCTCAATAATCGTCTGGTAGAGCAAATGTGGTCGAAGAGAGCTGGTCCAAGCCTGGACCCTATGCATCACAGTTCCACTCCGCAGCCTCTGGCAATGACCAGCCTGCTCAAGATTCAGCTGAACACATGCAGGTCGGTTGCAGTAGACCCTGCCGATGAGAAGTCCCGGTATCAGAGACAGGGTTGCTGCTTTACTTTAGGTAGGTAACCTGCGGGCCAAATGTCTGAAGCTGCAGCCAACTAGGGAACTGGCAAGACTGTCCAGTGTCAGGGGAACTGTGACAGTAGCAGCCACTATGCCCAATCCCACAGATTCTGGTTTTGTACTGAAGGTGGAGTTCACCTGGTATAAGAACTTGAAATAGGTGAAGGGTTTTGTGGACTTGAGGGTAACAGATAATTTTCTGGATTTAGAAATCACCTGTCAGTTCGATATACCATGCCAGAGTTGAGACAGTTCTTTCCTGCATCTGTCTTCAACCGCTAGATTCTGGGCAGATCCAACAACAGACTGTGGTTTTGCAGATGAGGACAGGGGATCATGTGGAAGACATTAGTTTCTACATTATTGAGTCTCCACTCATACCACTGATTCTTGGGTACCCTTGGCTGTCCCAGCAGAACCCATCTGTGGACTGGAGAGAGGGAGAATCGTTTGTTGGTCCAGTCCTGGTAAGAGGCTTTGTTTACGACATGGTGCTCTGCCACCCAGACTCTCTGGTGACCAACGGCCTACAAGGGAGCAGGCTTCAGTGCGAGGTAACCTGAGACCTTCTGGAGACTAGTCCAGTCCTCGAGAGTGGACAATCCGGTTCTGGCCAAGCGGACAGTGCAAGTCCTCATGTAGTCCAGTCGGATCCCACAGGAACTAGAGAGAGGGAATTTCTAGATAAAGAGAAGACCAAGGAATGCCGAAGCAGTTGAGCAACTGGCCGCTAAGCTGAAGGGAACCAGCCGCCAGGCTTCAAGGAAGGGAATGACTCCTTTACACCGATCCTTGAAGCCTATTCCCGGGGATGTGACACCTCGCTGCCGTTGCCAGTGGATACAGATGGGGATCGGACACCGCATTGGCCTGTTTCCGCAGATGAACTTTGTGAGCTCAGGGAGAACACTCTGAAGCCCATCGAATCACCCGTCACCAAAGAATTCCCAGGAGTCAACTTCGAAGGAAAGTCCTGAGGAGATAACAACACTGAAACCAGTCGAAATTCCCTCTGTTTACAAGGACTTAGAGGGGTTTCATCAAGGGGAAGGCCTTGACTCGTCCACCACTCTGACCCTAGAACTGTGCCACAAGCCTGTTGCCCGGTTTCGTCCTCCGTGGGGTCATTTGTACGGACTCTCAGACCAGAGGGAAACACCATTGAGGAGTATATAAAGGAAGCTCTTGCACGGGCTTCATTCAGTCCTCCACCTCATCCACCAGCGCAAGTTTCTTCTTTGTATAAAAGAAAGATGGGAGCCTGTGGCTGTGCATTGATTACAGGGGATTAAACTGCTCTATCACCAAGAACTGTTACCCCCTTCCTCTTAAGAATACATCATTCAAGATGCTCCAAGGGGCAAGGGTATTCACAAATTTAAACTTCCGACGTGTCTACAATCTGGTCTCTATCAGGGAGAATGATGAGTGGAAGACGGCACTCAATACACCAACAGGGCACTGCGAGTACCAGGTTATGTTCTTCGGCCTTGCAAATGCTCCTGCCATTTCCGAAGCCTTTATAAACGACGTGCTCCGGGATGCTCTCCATAAGTATTCCTTCGTCTACTTGGATGATATCCTAATCTTCTCGAATTCCATAGAGGAGCACACCACTCACCTCAGGGACATTTTAAAGAGGCAACTAGACCATAGACTTTACATCAAGTTGGAGAAGTCCGTGTTTCACGTGACAACTGTTTCAGCTTTGGGTTTCATCGTCTCTAATGGTAATCTTGAGATGGACCCTACCAAGGCTCAGGCAGTCAGAGAC
The DNA here is from genome assembly GCF_048418815.1 of Hemitrygon akajei. NCBI lineage: Eukaryota > Metazoa > Chordata > Chondrichthyes > Myliobatiformes > Dasyatidae > Hemitrygon > Hemitrygon akajei. The sequence goes on from NC_133131.1 coordinate 71,833,931, forward strand.
TAGCCACCACCATCCAATATCAGGAAAGTCCAATGATTCATGGGGTTTGCTAACTTCTACCAGAAGTTCATCAGGAACTTCAGCTCAGTGGCAGCTCCGCTGATGGCTCTAACTAAGAAATCTATAGACTACTGAAGTGGAGGCTGCTTTTGCAGAGCTTTAACAGTGGTTTACTACAGCTCCCATCTTGGTTTCTCCTAACCTGGACCTTCCCTTCATTGTGGAAGTGAAAACCTCAGACATCGGAGTAGGTGCCCTCTTGTCTCATCGATCAACTTTGTACAGTAATCTGCATCCATGTACATTCTTCTCCAGGCAGTTATCCCTGGCAGAGAGGAACTATGACATCGGGAATTGGGAGCTTCTTGCGGTTAAGTTAGCTTTGGAGAAATGGTGTCACTGGCTGGAGGGGGCCAACAACCCTTTTATCATTTGAACTGACCATAAGAACCGGTCTATATCCAGGAGGCCGAGAGGCTGAATTCCAGGCAGGCCAGCTGGTCTTTGTTTTTTAACCAGTTTAATCTCATCCTGACCTACTGACTGGGGTCTAAGCCTGATGTCTTGTCCCACCAGTTTGATGAACCAGAACGAGAGGATCAGCCTACCAACATTTTCTCCAAGCCAGGGTGGTAGCGCCAGTTCACTGGGAAATCGATGCTCTCGTTCACACGGCCCAAGCACAGGGGGAGATTCCTGGGAACAGTCCTTTGGGTTGGCCATTCATTGAAGTTCCATCCAGTTCCAGGTACTGCCTTGGGGACACTCGTCAAGAATGACCACAAACACCCAGGGAGTGTCAGAACCCTCGGGATTATCAAGGGGAGGGATTGGAGGCTTGAAATGATGAGAGAGGTTCAGCAGTACATACAGGCATGTGAGGTGTGTGCCCAGAACAAGGAGCTCTGTACCTGACTTCAAGGGCTCCTCCACCCACCACCCATTCCATGGACTTTGTCATGGGTCTTCCACCATCCAACGGGAAATTGGTCATGGTGGTGGTTGTTGATCATTTCTTTGAAAGCCTGAAAGTTCATTGCAGGCCTTGGAGAAGCTAACTTCCATGGCGGAGACAGCCAAGATTGTCCTGGACCTGGTCTTTAGAGTCCATGGATTCCCAGTGGACATTGTCTTGGATCGTGGTCCACAATTCTCATCACATTTCTGGAGGGCTTTCTGTAAACTGATAGAGGCAACAGCAAGCCTTTCCTCTGGGTTTCACCCACAGTTCAATGGCCAGACAGAGCAGACCAACCAAGATCTAGAACGCACCCTGAGATGCCTGGTCTTGGAAAGACCTGATGAGTGGTGAGACCATTTGATATGGGCAGAGATCATCCACAACATGTTACAACATTCAGCACATGGGGTGTCACTATTTGAGGTCCAGTTTGCTCATCCTCTTCCTTTCTTTCCAGAACAAGAAGCTGAGATTAGGGTCCCTGCAGCAGAAGATCTTGTCCAACACTGCAAGGAGAAATGGATGAGGGCAAGAGAGATTTTGCTGGCCTCTACCCAGACAGTAGAGACCGGAGCAAACTGAAGGAGATGCCTGGGACCCCCATTACAGCCTGAGCAACAGTTCTGGCTGTCCACTCACGATTTGCCTCTCCGAGTGGAAACTAGAAAGCTGGCACCCAAGTTCATTGGTCCCATTAAGATCCTGAGGAAAGTAAACCTAGTGGCTTACACTTTGCAGATCCCCAAGACCCTAAAGATCAACCCCACCTGCCACATCTCTAATTTAAAATTTGTCTACACCAACCCCTTGCTCCACCACCATCAGTCCCACTGCCACCCAGGCTTATCGAGGGGGAACAGGTCTTCATGGTGAAAAGGCTTTTGGACTCGCACACTGTTCAAGGTGCTCAGCAATACCTAGTGGACCGGGAGGGATTTGGACCAGAGGAAAGGAGCTGGGTGCCAGGAAGAGACATCCTGGATCCACGATTACCATCACCACCTCTCCAAGCAACCAGGATCGTTAGGAGTCAGCCATAGGGGAGAGGGTGCTGTTATGACCTGCTCCCAAGCACGCCAGCTTCTGAGATAGATAGATAGATAGATACTTTATTCATCCCCATGGGGAAATTCAACTTTTTTTTTCCAATGTCCCATACACTTGTTGTAGCAAAACTACTTACATACAATACTTAACTCAGTAAAAAAAAAAATGATATGCATCTAAATCACTATCTCAAAAAGCATTAATAATAGCTTTTAAAAAGTTCTTAAGTCCTGGCGGTAGAATTGTAAAGCCTAATGGCATTGGGGAGTATTGACCTCTTCATCCTGTCTGAGGAGCATTGCATCGATAGTAACCTGTCGCTGAAACTGCTTCTCTGTCTCTGGATGGTGCTATGTAGAGGATGTTCAGAGTTATCCATAATTGACCGTAGCTTACTCAGCGCCCTTCGCTCAGCTACCGATGTTAAACTCTCCAGTACTTTGCCCACGACAGAGCCCGCCCTCCTTACCAGCTTATTAAGACGTGAGGCGTCCCTCTTCTTAATGCTTCCTCCCCAACACGCCACCACAAAGAAGAGGGCGCTCTCCACAACTGACCTATAGAACATCTTCAGCATCTCACTACAGACATTGAATGACGCCAACCTTCTTAGGAAGTACAGTCGACTCTGTGCCTTCCTGCACAAGGCATCTGTGTTGGCAGTCCAGTCTAGCTTCTCGTCTAACTGTACTCCCAGATACTTGTAGGTCTTAACCTGCTCCACACATTCTCCATTAATGATCACTGGCTCCATATGAAGCCTAGATCTCCTAAAGTCCACCACCATCTCCTTGGTCTTGGTGATATTGAGACGCAGGTAGTTTGAGTTGCACCATATCACAAAGATTTAACCGTTCAAACTCTCCAGAGTTCGGATAGCTGGCGCGGGCTCTTTAAAGGCTTGGGATGTTCCCGTTAATTGATAGTCATGTTTTGGCACCAAGAATTGAGTATTTAAGGAACCCCTGAACATGGGTTCAATGCTCAGTCACAAGCCTACCAGTGATTTCTTCTTGCATTTGTTTTGTGCTCTGTTTCAATGACCAATCAATTTACAATGACCAATTTACATACTGACTGGTACGTCTAGGGACTGTGGGAGGAAACTGGAGCATCTGGAGGAAACCCACAGGCACAGGGGAAGGAACACACAACCTTGTTTACAGAGGATGCTGGTATTGAACTCTAAACTCCAATGCCTTGAGCTGTACTAGCAGCGTGCTAACTGCTACACTACTGTGACGCACACCCTCTTGCCTTTCCATAGTTTTACCTATGCGACTCCCTTGTCCAGTTGTCCCTCCCCACTGATCTCCTGCAAGGGCCACACTTGTCCCTGCACCTCCTCCCTCGCCCCATTCGGGCGACACTTCACCTGGAAGTCACCCACTTTAATTCCCATTCCAACATGGCGGTCCATGACCTCCTCTACTGTCACAATGAGTCTACTCACACCTTCGTATTCTGGTCTCTTCCCCCTTCCTTTCCAGTCCTGAAGAAGGGTCCCAGTCTGAAATGTGGACAGTTTATGCATCTCATAGACGCTGCCTGACCTGCTGAGTTCTTCCAGCATTTGGTGTGTGTTGTTCTGGATTTCCAGCATCTGCAGAATCTCTTGTGTATACTGTATGGTTGTGGTAGTCATCTCCATGTAGATTTATATGCAAACACAAAATACTGGAGGACGGGTCTTGATGAAGGGTCTCAGCCTGAAATGTCGACAGCTGATTCTCCACCATAGGGGTTGCCTGATCCGCTGAGAATCCCGGCTGATTTGTGTCTGTTATCCTGGTGATTTAAGCCTGTTTCCCTGGTGATTTGTGTGTGTTCCTCTGGTGGTTTGTGTGTGTTTCCCCAGTGATTTGTGTGTGTTTCTCTGGTGGTTTGTGTCTGTTCCCCTCATGATTTGTGTGTGTTTCCCCAGTGATTTATGCCCGTTTCCCCAGTGATTTGTGTCTGTTCCCCTCGTGATTTATGCCTGTTTCCCCGGTGATTTATGCCTGTTTCCCTGGTGATTGTGCCTGTTTCCCCGGTGATTTGTATGTGTTTCCCCGGTGATTTGTGCCTGTTTCCCTGGTGATTTGTGTGTGTTTCCCTGGTGATTTATGCCTGTTTCCCCGGTGATTTATGCCTGTTTCCCCGGTGATTTGTGCCTGTTTCCCCGGTGATTTGTGCCTGTTTCCCTGGTGATTTGTGCCTGTTTCCCCGGTGATTTATGCCTGTTTCCCTGGTGATTTGTGCCTGTTTCCCTGGTGATTTGTGCCTGTTTCTCCAGGGTTTTCTCACTCACTCAATTCCCCAGTGAGTTGCTTGGGGAAATTGATGGGAATGTGGGGAGATTGAAAAGGATGAAATTGATGTGTCCCTCAGTAACTATGGATTCCTCCACAGGTTGCTGAAACAGCAGGAAGAGAAGATCAAAGAGGAGCCAACGGATTTGGTGAAGACGCCTAAAGCGAAACAGAAATGCTGCACGTAGTCCAGTCACAGCCTGCAGCAATGGGACAGGACACACTGCGGAGACACCCTCACACCACGCTGTCCCATTGCGGTGGGACAGGACACAGTCTGAGACACCCTCACGCCACGCTGTCCCGTCGCGGTGGGACAGGACACAGTCTGAGACACCCTCACGCCACGCTGTCCCGTCGCGGTGGGACAGGACACAGTCTGAGACACCCTCACGCCACGCTGTCCCATCGCGGTGGGACAGGACACAGTCTGAGACACCCTCACGCCACGCTGTCCCGTCGCGGTGGGACAGGACACACTCCGGAGACACCCTCACACCACGCTGTCCCGTCGCGGTGGGACAGGACACACTCCGGAGATACCCTCACACCACGCTGTCCCGTCGCGGTGGGACAGGACACACTCCGGAGATACCCTCACGCCACGCTGTCCCGTCGCGGTGGGACAGGACACAGTCTGAGACACCCTCACGCCACACTGTCCCGTCGCGGTGGGACAGGACACACTCCGGAGATACCCTCACACCACGCTGTCCCATCGCGGTGGGACAGGACACAGTCTGAGACACCCTCACGCCACGCTGTCCCATCACGGTGGGACAGGACACAGTCTGAGACACCCTCACGCCACGCTGTCCCGTCGCGGTGGGACAGGACACAGTCTGAGACACCCTCACGCCACGCTGTCCCGTCGCGGTGGGACAGGACACACTCCGGAGATACCCTCACGCCACGCTGTCCCGTCGTGGTGGGACAGGACACAGTCTGAGACACCCTCACGCCACGCTGTCCCGTCGCGGTGGGACAGGACACAGTCTGAGACACCCTCACGCCACGCTGTCCCGTCGCGGTGGGACAGGACACACTCCGGAGATACCCTCACGCCACGCTGTCCCGTCGTGGTGGGACAGGACACAGTCTGAGACACCCTCACGCCACGCTGTCCCGTCGCGGTGGGACAGGACACAGTCTGAGACACCCTCACGCCACGCTGTCCCGTCGCGGTGGGACAGGACACAGTCTGAGACACCCTCACACCACACTGTCCCGTCACATACTCAGTTGTCTGGCCAGACTGTCTCACCGCTCTACACCATGTTCTCCTGTCTGTGTTGGGACAGCCTTCCATTCTGGTGTCTTACGTCACATCTTGGCCGTGTGGCCTCAAAGCAGACATTAGCAGTCAATTGAGAATTCCCCACGATGGTGAGGAAGGCAAATGCAATGTTAGCATTCATTTCATGAGGACTAGAGTATAAATGCAAAGATGTAATGGGAAGTCTTTATCAGGCATAGGTCAAATGGCAGAGAGTACTGTGGGCAGCTTTGGGCCTCTTACCACTGGACAGATTCCAGGAATGAAAGGGTTAACATAAGAGGAGCGTTGGATGGCTCTGGGCCTGTACTCATTGCAGTTTAAAATGAGGGGGTATCTCACTGATACCTATTGAAGATTGAAAGGCCTGGGTAGAGTGGGTGTGGAGAGGGTATTTCCAACAGCAGGTGACTCTTAGACTCTGGGAAGTGGGTGACTGCCTCAGATCAGGCGGACTTGCGTTTAGAACAGAGAAGAGGAGGAATTTCTTTATCCAGAGGCTGCAAGTCATTGCCACAGATGGCTGTGCAGGCCAAGTCACTGGGTATAATTTAAGCAGAAGTTGATAGATACCCGGGTCATCAGGCTTTCAAAGGGAAAGGCAGGAGAATGGGGTGGGCGGGGAAAATAATTCAGCCGTGATTCAGACCAACTCTGCATCTTGTCAATAACAATAACGTGTTGCAAACCCCACCGTGATTCAGAAATCCACCCTATCTTCGTGTCATCTGAAAACTTACTAAACAACCCTTCCACTTCCCCATCTGAGTCATAATGAAGGTCAGCAAACCTGTGGGCACCGGCCTGGTTCTCTATCTCTGGTAAATTCGCAGTGATTTCAAAATATTTCACAGAAATAAACGTCTCTTCCAACTGTTGAGTCTTCTGGTTCCTTCTCTCATCAGGCCTATCAGTTCAGAGGGTGGGGGCTGTGAGGGGAGTGTGTTGTGTGTAGTGTACGTGGTGTGCAATACATGGGTGTGTTTGTGTGTGGGCTGCGCGCGTGGATGGGGTTTGTGTGTGTTTGCGGCGTGTACATCGGGTGTGTGTGTGTGAGTGTGGTGTGTGTTGGGGGTCTGTAGGGTGTGTGTTTTTTGTAGTGTGTGGGAGGTGGATTTGGTTTGTTTGGGAGGGGTGTCTATGTGGGGATGTATTGGGGGTGTGGGGTGTGTCAGGAGTGTGGGGGATCTGTGAGGTGGGTGTGGCAGGATTGTGGGGAAGTTCATCATTCAACACATCCCTCAGAAACTGATTGGAAAGCTGAGCCTACTGGGCCTGAACACCTCCCTCTGCAACTGGATCCTAGACTTCCTGACTGGGAGGCCTCAGTCAGTCAGGATCGGGAGCAGCATCTCCAACACCATCACACTGAGCACGGGGGCTCCCCAGGGCTGTGTGCTCAGTCCACTGCTGTTCACTCTGCTGAACCATGACTGTGCTGCAACACACAGCTCGAACCACATCATCAAGTTCACCGATGACACGACCATGATGGGTCTCATCAGCAAGAACGATGAGTCAGCTTACAGAGAGGAGGTGCAGTGGCTAATGGACTGGTGCAGAGCCAACAACCTGTCTCTTAATGTGAACAAAACAAAAGAGATGGTTGTTGACTTCAGGAGGGCACGGAGCGACCACTCTCCACTGAACATCGACGGCTCCTCGGTAGAGATCATTCAGAGCACCAAATTTCTTGATGTTCACCTGATGGAGAATCTCACCTGGTCCCTCAACACCAGCTCCATAGCAAAGAAAGCCCAGCAGCGTCTCTACTTTCTGCGAAGGCTGAGGAAAGTCCATCTCCCACCCCCCATCCTCATCACATTCTACAGGGGTTGTATTGAGAGCATCCTGAGCAGCTGCATCACTGCCTGGTTCGGAAATTGCACCATCTCGGATCGCAAGACCCTGCAGCGGGTAGTGAGGTCAGCTGAGAAGATCATCGGGATCTCTCTTCCCGCCATTACGTACATTTACACTACACGCTGCATCCGCAAAGCAAACAGTATTATGAAGGACCCCATGCACCCCTCATACAAACTCTTCTCCCTCATGCCATCTGGGAAAAGGCACCAAAGCATTCGGACTCTCATGACCAGACTGTGCAACAGTTTCTTCCCCCAAGCCATCAGACTCCTCAATACCCAGAGTCTAGACTGACATTGCAATTTGTCCTCTACTGTGCCTACTGTCTTGTTTATTATTTATTGTAATGCCTGCACTGTTTTGTGCACTTTATGCAGTCCAGTGTAGGTCTGTAGTCTAGTGAAATTTTTATGTTGTTTTATGTAGTCTAGCGTATCCTTGTGCTGTCTCACATAGTCTAGTGTAGTTTTGTGGTGTCTCATGTAGCATCAGGTTCCTGAAGGAAGGTTGTTTCATTTTTACTGTGTACTGGACAACCAGTTTATGGTCGAAATGACAATAAAAGCAACTTGAATCTGTGGGGTGGGTCGGGGTGTGTGTGGTTTGTGTGTGGGGATGTATTGGGGGTATGGGGTATGTCGTGGGTGTGGGGGATCTGTGGGGGTCGTGTGTGGTGGGAGTGTCGGAGGTACGTCTGTTTTGTGTGGGGTGTGTCGGGAGTGTGGGGAATCTATGGGGTGTGTGCGGGGTGGGTCAGGGGTGTGTGTGGGATGGGTCAGGGAGGTGTGTGTGATGTATGTGGTTTGTGAGGGGTGGGTTTGTTTTAGGTGTGTGTGGGGGTTGTGTGTATGGGATCTCTGCAATATTTTTGTGTGGGGTGTGTGTATGGGATGTGTGGTTTGTGTGGGTGGTGTTGAGGGTGTATGGAATGGGTGGATTGTGGGGTGTGGGATGTGTTGAGTGTGTGGGGATGTGTGTGTGTGTGTGGGGGGGTAGTTTGTGTATGTATTTGTAAGCGTGTTGAGCATCTCTGTGTATGTGGGGTGTGTGGTGATGTACTGTATCTTTCTGTCTAGTAGGGGTGATGTGATGGGAGGGTTGGTTTCTGGGCCAGTGTTGGGTATCAGGTATCGAGGGGTTCAGAGGGGTGACAGGTGATGCCATGTTTCCTCCAGTCCAGCAGGGGGCAAAGTGGTGGAGGTGTGGGCAGGTATAGAGGTTTCTGTGCTGTGTGCCCTGTGATTCCGTTTCCTCCAGTCCAGCAGGGGGCAAAGTGGTGGAGGTGTGGGCAGGTATGGAGGTTTCTGTGCTGTGTGCCCTGTGATTCCGTTTCCTCCAGTCCAGCAGGGGGCAAAGTGGTGGAGGTGTGGGCAGGTATGGAGGTTTCTGTGCTGTGTGCCCTGTGATTCCGTTTCCTCCAGTCCAGCAGGGGGCAAAGTGGTGGAGGTGTGGGCAGGTATAGAGGTTTCTGTGCTGTGTGCCCTGTGATTCCGTTTCCTCCAGTCCAGCAGGGGGCAAAGTGGTGGAGGTGTGGGCAGGTATGGAGGTTTCTGTGCTGTGTGCCCTGTGATTCCGTTTCCTCCAGTCCAGCAGGGGGCAAAGTGGTGGAGGTGTGGGCAGGTATGGAGGTTTCTGTGCTGTGTGCCCTGTGATTCCGTTTCCTCCAGTCCAGCAGGGGGCAAAGTGGTGGAGGTGTGGGCAGGTATGGAGGTTTCTGTGCTGTGTGCCCTGTGATTCCGTTTCCTCCAGTCCAGCAGGGGGCAAAGTGGTGGAGGTGTGGGCAGGTATGGAGGTTTCTGTGCTGTGTGCCCTGTGATTCCGTTTCCTCCAGTCCAGCAGGGGGCGACAAGGGGGCTGATGGTACTGGTTTGCACCGGAGTCAGGTGTCGGGGGTCAAGGGTTAGTATCAAGCAGACGCTGGCTGCCGGAGTGAGTCTTTCTGGGTGGGAGAGAAGGGGCGGGCAGGCAGCTGTTTATGGGAAGGAGGGGGTGTCAGGTCAGTCCAGGGCATTTGCCCAGTCATTGCACAGCGAAGGCAGAGACTATTCTGCCCATTGTCCCTACTAGCTCTAGGCTCAGCATCCTCTACCCCCACTCCAGCCCAGCACCCTTGGGTGCCCTCCTGGGACCTGGGAAGCTGTAAACTATGTATATGTTGTCTGTGCTGTATAAGCTATAGTTTTCTGTATCTATGTGTGTTTTTATGAGTGTGTTCTTGCTGATTATTGTGCACCAGGGGGCATAAGTTTAAGGTGTTTGATGGAAAGTATAGAGGGGAAGTCAGAAGTAGGTTTTTTTTTTACACTGAGTGGGGGTGAGTGGAACACCCTGCCAGGGTGATGGGAGAGGCAGATAGATTCAGGACATTTAAGAAACACTTAGATACGCACATGGATGATAGAAAAATGGAGGTTGTGTGGGAGGGAAGAGTTGGTTAGGTTCAAGTTTATTGTCATTCAAATGTTCACATGTATACGAAACAATCGAGGTGCAAAAATATCACATGCAGCACATGAAATAATAACATAATATTAACAGATAAAAGTATTCTGGTAATGTACAAGTTGACAAAAAGTGCATATATGACATAGAGTTAAATAGACAACAGTATTATTGTTACTGGTGCTGTCCTAAATATTGTCTACTGGGCGGTATTGGGGTGTTCAGAGGTCTCACAGCCTGGGGGAAGAAGCTGTTACCCAGCCTGACAGTCCTTGTTCTTGTACTGTGGTACCTCCTGCTTGATAGTAGGAGGTCAAAGAGAATACAGGACGGATAGGAAAGAGGCTACAGAAGGACTTCGACAGATTAGGGGAATGGGCAAAGAAGTGGCGGGTGGAATACACTGTTGGGAAGTGCATGACCGTGCGCTTTCGTAGAAGAAATAAAAGAGTAGACTATTTTCTAAATGGAGAGAAAATTCAAAAATCTGAGGTGCAAAAGGACTGGGGAGTCCTTGTGGAGGATTCCTTGAGGTTAATTTGTGGTTGAGTCAGTGGTGAGGAAGGCAGATGCAATGTTAGCATTCATTTCAAGAGGACTAGAATATAAAAGTAAGGATGTAATGTTGAGACTTTATAAAGCTCTGGTGAGGCCTCACTTGGAGTTTTGTGAGCAGTTTTGGGCCCCTTATCTTAGAAAGGATGTGTTGACATTGGAGAGGGTTCAAAGGAGGTTCACAAAAATGATTCCAGGTGATGCACCATCAATAACTCTGAGATGTGAAGGCGAGATATCGGCTTTTATTGACTGGAAGAAAGAACAAGCAGTAGTTGACCACCATACTACATCCTGGAGACTGAGGGCCGGGCTCAGGCCCCAATCGCCTTTATACCGGGGTCAGTGGGAGGAGCCACAGGAGCAGTCAGCAGGGGGCGTGTCCAGACAGGTATATGTAGTTCACCACACCAGGATTGAGAGGCTAGTTGTATGAGGAGCGTTTGAGGCTCTGGGCCTCTACTCACTGGAATTCAGAAGAATGAGGGGTGACCTCATTGAAACCTATCGAATAGTGAAAGGCCTCAATAGAGTGGATGTAGACAGGGTGTTTCCAATGGTGGGGTGTCTAAGACCGGAGGATACCGCTTCAGAATAGAGGGGCATCCTTTTAGAATGGAGACGAGGAGGCATTTCTTCAGCTAGAAAGTGGTGAATCTGTGGGATTCGTTACCACAGCAGCTGTGGGGGCCAAGTCATCAGGTGTATTTAAGGCAGAGGTCGATAGATTCCTGATTAGAGTTACGGGGGGAAGGCGGGAGATCAGGGCTGAAGGAGAAATGGATCAGCCATGAGCAGATAGCCTAATTCTGTGCATGTACCTTATGGTTTTACTGGTCCTTGACAATGCTGAGTGCTCAGTGTCTGCAACACTTCTGCCCTGCCGGGGACGGTTCTGGAGGCCGATATATCAAAGACACAAAGAAGATCTGAAGCGGGCACATGGATGATAGGAAAGTGTAGAGTTATGTAGGAGGGAAGGGTTAGATTGATCTAAGAGTAGGTTAAGAAGCTGGCACAACATCGTGGACAAAAGGGCCTGTATTATGCTGTAGTGTTCTTGAAGACAGGCGAAACCTAATAGAGTGGGCAATGTGTCTATGTTCGATGTTTTGGGCCCGAGTATCTGATGGGTATTTCTTCTGGTCTGCATCTGCTCCACAGACGGGTGACAGCAGGCGTTAAGACGGTCTCAGCCTGTGCAGGATGGTGCCCTGGTTGCTGCTGCTGCTCACTGCTGGGCACCTCGCAGCGAGCGAGGTGGTGACGTACACCTACACCGGGGGCATCTGCACCTCCCGCTGCGACAAGCGGGGGCAACGGTTCTACTGGTGCTACAAGCTGGGAGGGGACCTGTCGCTCTGGGATTACTGCTCGCCCGCCTCGCGGGTGGACTACACCGGCAGCTACTGCTCCCATGACTGCGTCGAGGGCCTGCTCTACGGCCACTGGTGTAGCCTGGAGAAGGGAGGGTGGTCCCTCTGCAGCCTCGTCATCGGGTGCTGAGGAGCGTGGAAGCCCAGTCAGCCGTGGAGACGCCGTTTCGAGCAGACAGGTTTTTGTCTTGTTAAAGTCACAGAGCACTACAGCACAGAAACAGGCCCTCCAGTCTGTCTACTCCGTGCCAAACTGTTTTCCTGCCTATTTCCGTTGACTGGTATCTGGACCACGCCCCTCCAGATCCCTGCCATCCATGTACCCATCCAAATTTCTCTGAACCCGCACCCACCACTTCCACCGGCAGCTCATTCCACACTCTCACCACCCTGAGTGAAGAAGCTCCCCCTCATATTCAACCTTAAGCATTTCACCTTTCACCCTTAACCCATGACCTCGAGTTGTAGTCTCACCCAACCTCAGTGGAAGAAGCCTGCTTGCATTTACCCTCTCTATCCCCCTCGTGATTTTGCAATCCTCTATCAGATCTACCCTCAATCTTCTACGTTCTAGGGAAAAAAGTCCTAACCTTTTCAATCTTTCCCTATATTTCTGGTCCTCAAGTCCCAGCAACGTCCTCGTAAATTTCCTCTGAACCCTCTCAATCTTATTGACATAGTTTCTGCAGGTTGATGATGCTGGTACAAGTCACAGAAGGAGAGGCTGAGCCTTCGACCTGTGAACTAGCCTTGAATCTTTCACCGCGGCCCTTCTTCCTGTGGTCCTCTGAGCTGGCTGTGACGGTTCGACAGCTGCCTTCCCAGCACTCTACAGTGGTCCAGAGGCATCATTGCCTCAAAGTGACGGGGAGGGGGGTGGTGAGAGGCTTGCCCCACCTCCACAGGCTGACCTTCATCATCGGATGGAGACTAACTCATCGTGGGCAACTTCAAGCAAATTGACTCCTGCACCTCTCTCCAGATAAAAATGACCGCACTTCAAACTGTTTTCTTGTCCTAAAGTTGTTTGGAAAATTCTGACGCTGAGAAAAGCGCTATATAAATGTAGATGTTGCATTACACTTTCTGTGGCGTTTTTGGAAATGTGTGTTGAATAAACTGTTCGGTAGTTCGAATGTCATATTCAGTGTGCTCGTGTTAAAGGGGGAGATATCAGAGTGATAAACCGTAGATGTGATTACACAAATGACCATTCTTTCTGGTGCTCACTACATATCGACCGGGACTCCCTTACTGGATGGGAAAGAGTTTGTCAAGTGTGTTCAGGAAAATTTCCTTAATCAGTGCATAGAAGTCCCAACTGGAAGGTGTGCGAGACTATGAGGAGTGATTGATAAGTTTGTGGCCTGAGGTGGAAGGAGTCAGTTTTAGAAAACCTAGCACATTTGTTTTTCAACATAGTCCCCTCCTACAATTACACACTTAGTCCAGCTGTCGTGGAGCATATGGATCTTGGACCTCCAGAAGTGGTCCACAGCATCGGTGATTGATAAGTTCATGGTGTAAGGTAGAAGGAGATGAGTTATACAGCTCTCGTTACATGCACATGCAGTTCAACTCTTTGAGTGATTTTGCAGAAAGTTTGAAGTTAATAACTCATCTCCTTCTACCTTAGGTCACGAACTTATCAATCACCCCTCATAGATCTCCTATTAGGGAATGAGACAGGGCAAGTGACAGAATTTTGCGTATGAAAACACTTTGCATCTAGTGATCATAAAGCCATTCATTTCAAGGTAATTGGGGGTAAAGGATAGGTCTGGTCCTTGCGTAGAGCTTCTAAATTGGAGAAGGGTCAGCTTTGATGCTATCACAAAACATCATGCAAGTGTGGATTGGGAGAAGTTTTCTGACAAAAGTGTATTTGGTAAATGGGAGGCCTTCAAAAGTGACATTTTGACAGTACAGAGTTTGTATGTTTCTGTCAAAATAAAAGACAAGGATAACAGGTTTAGGGAACCTTGATTTTCAGGAGATATTGAGGCCCTGGTTAAGAAAAAGAAGGAAATGCCTAGCTGGTATGGGCAGGCAGGAACAAATGAGATACTTGAGGAGTGTAAGAAATGTAAGAGAAGGAAATCAGGAGGGCTAAAAGGATACATGAGGTTGCTCTGGCAGACAAGGTGAAGGAGAATCCTGAGGGCATCTACAGATATATTAAAAGGATAGCAGGGGACAAAATCAGTCTTCTGGAAGATCAGAATGGTCATCTTTACATGGATCTAAAAAAGATGGCGGAAATCTTAAATGGATTTATTGTATCTGTATCTACATGGACTGATCAGGGACAGTCAGCGTGGTTTTGTGCATGGTAGGTTGTGCCTAACCAAACTTATAGAGTTTTTCCAGGAAAGTTGATGAAGCAAGGCAGTGGTTGCTGTCTACGTGGACTTTAACAAGGCCTTTGACAAGATTCTGCATGGAAGGTTGGTCAAGAAGGTTCAGTTGCTTGGCATTCATGATGAGGTAGTAAAGTGGTAGTAGATGGTTGCTTCTCTGAATGGAGGCCTGTGACTGGTGGAGTGCCACAGGGATCGGTGCTGGATCCTTTGTTGTTTGTCACCTATATCAATGATCTAGATGATAATGTGGTAAACTGGATCAGCAAATTTGCAGATGACACAAGGATTCGTGTTATAGTGGACAGCAAGAAAGACTATCAAAGTTCAAAGTAAATTTATTATCAAAGTACATATATGTCACCGTGTACAACCCTGAGATTCATTTTCTTGTGGGCATACTCAATACATCTATAGAGTAATAACAGAATTAATGAAAAACCACAACAACTTGAGCATTCAACCAGAGTGCAGAAGACAACAACCTGTGCAAATACAAAACAACAAAATAATAAATAAATAAACAAACAAACAAATAAATAGATAAATAAATGAGCAAGCAAGCAAGCAATAAATATGAAGAACATGAGATGACATACATGGTAAATGGTAGGGCATTGAAAAATGCAGTAGAACAGAGTGATCTAGGAATAGTTCCCTGAAGGTGGAATCTCATGTGGATAGGGTGGTGAAGAAACCTTTTGGTATGCTGGCCTGTATAAATCAGAGCATTGAGTATAGGAGTTGGGATGTAATGTTAAAATTGTACAAGGCATTGGTAAGGCCGAATTTGGAGTATTGTGTACAGTTCTGGTCACCGAATTATAGGAAAGATGTCAACAAAATAGAGTACAGAGGAGATTTACTAGAACGTTACCTGGGTTTCAGCACCTAAGTTACAGAGAAAGATTGAACGAGTTAGGTCTTTATTCTTTGGAGTGTAGAAGGTTGAGGGGGGACTTGATAGAGGTATTTAAAATTATGAGGGGGATAGATAGTGTTGACGTTGATAGGCTTTTTCCATTGAGAGTAGGGGAGATTCAAACAAAAGGACATGAGTTGAGAGGGGGCAAAAGTTTAGGGGTAACACGAGGGGGAATTTCTTTACTCAGAGAGTGGTAGCTGTGTGGAACGACCTTCCAGTAGAAGTGGTAGAGGCAGGTTTGATATTGTCATTTAAAGTAAAATTGGATAGGTATATGGACAGGAAAGGAATGGAGGGTTATGGGCTGAGAGCAGGTTGGTGGGACTAGATGAGAGTAAGCGTTCGGCACATACTAGAAGGGCTGAGATGGCCTGTTTCTGTGCTGTAATTGTTATATGGTCATATGGAAGAGTCCTTGAAAGTGAGCCCATAGGTTGTAGGAACATTTCAGCGATGGGGCGCGTGAAGTTGAATGAAGTTCTCCCCTTTGGCTCAGGAGCCTGATGGTTGAGGGGTAACAACTGTTCCTGAACGTGATGGGGTGAGTCTTGAAGCTCCTGTACCACAATCCTGATGGCAGCAGCGAGAAGAGAGCATGACCTGGGTGGAGAGAGTTCCAGGAGATGGAGGCTGCTCTTCTGTGACAGTGTTTCATGAATATATACTCAGTGGTGGGGAGGGCTTTACCTGTGATGTACTGGGCCGTATCCACTGCATTTTGTAGGATTTTCTGTTCATGGCCATTGGTGTTTCCATACCAGGTTCTGATGCAGCCAGTACTCATCTATTGAAGTTGCTCAAAGTCATGCCAAATCTCCACAAACTCCTAAGGAAGTAAAGGCTTTTTTCATAATTGCACTCACGTGCTGAGACCACTGGGAAAATGGGCTGAAAAATGACAGGTGGAATTTAATGCAGACCAGTGAGAAGTATTGCACCTGGGCAGGGTTAGCCAGGGTAGGTTTAACACGGTCAATGGTAGGGTATTGAGGAGTGCTGTAGAACAAAGGGATCCGGGAATACAGGTCCATTATTCCTTGAAAGTGGGTCACAAGTAGGTAGGGTCATAAAGAAAGCTTTGTCACATTGGCTTTCATAAATCAGTGTATTGAGTACAGAAGACGGGATGTTATGTTGAAATTGTATAAGATGTAGGGACCTAATTTGGAGTATCATGTGCAGTTTTAGTCACGTACCTACAGGAAAGATAAGAAGACTGCAGATAAAATTTACAAGGATGTTGCTGGGACTTGAGGACCTGAATTACAGGAAAAGTTTGAACAGGTTAGGACTTTATTCCCTCAAACGTAGAAGGTTAAGGGGAGATATGATAGAGATTTACAAAATGATGAATGGTATAGATAGGGTAAATGCAAGCAGGCTTTTTTTCCATTGAGCTTGGGTGGAACTACAACCAGAGATCATGGGTTAAGAATGAAAGGTGAAATATTTAAGAAGAACGTGAGGGAGAACTTCTTCACTCAGAGGGTGGTGAGAGTGTGGAGCGAGCTGCCAGCGCAAGTGGTGGATGTGAGATTGATTTCAACATTTAAAAGAAATTTGGACAAGTACATGGATGGGGGGGGGGGGTATGGGTCAATCGGACTAGGCAGATTAATGGTCAGCACAGACTAGATGGGCTGAAGGGCCTGTTTCTGTGCTGTAGTGCTCTATGACTCTATGACCATTATCAGTGAAAACTATGTACAAAGACTGACAATTAACATGCAAAAGAAGACAAAAAAGCACATAATAAATATATGAGAATACTACATATAATAGTACAACAGAAAAATGATATAATATTAAAGTAATATAAATAATAATTACATCACAGAATGATGCAGGTTATCATGAGGTTCACCAGGATGCTGCCTGCATTAGAGAGCTTGTCTTATAGGGATAGGTTGAGTGAGCGAGGGCCTTTCTCTTTGGAGTGCAGGAGGATGAGAGGTGATATGATACACGTACAAACAAGCTGGATGAACTCAGCAGGTTGGGCAGCACCCATGGAAATGAGCAGTCAACGTTTCGGGCCGAGGCCCTTCGTCAGGACTGAAAAGGGAGGGGGCAGGGGCCCATAAAGAATGTGGGGGGAGAGTAGTAGGTGCCAGGTGAAAAACCAATCAGAGGAAAGATCAAGGGGTGGGGGAGGGGAAGCAGGGAGGGGATAGGCAGGAGAGGTGAAGAAGGAATGTAAGGGGAAAACACTATGGGTAGTAGAAGAAGGCAGAATCATGAGAGAGTGATAGGCAGCTGGAGGAGGAGACAGAGTGAATGTGGGATGGGGGAAGGGAGGGGGAGGGAATTACTGGAAGTTGGAGAATTCAATGTTCATACCAAGGGGCTGGAGACTCCCCAGACGGTTTTTGAGGTGTGGCTCCTCCAACCTGAGTTTGGCCTCATCATGGCAGTAGAGGATACGGACATATCCGAATGGGAATGTGAAGCAGAGTTGAAGTGAGTGGCAACCGGGAGATCCTGTCTGTTGTGGTGGACGGAGCGTAGGTGCTCGATGAAGCGGTCCCCCAATCTGCATCGGGTCTCGCCGATGTAGAGGAGGCCACACCGGGAGCACCGGATGTGATAGATTACCCCAACAGACTCACAAGTGAGGTGTTGCCTAACCTGGAAGGTCTGTTTGGGGCCCTGAATGGTGGTGAAAGATGAGGTGTAGGAACAGGTGTAGCACTTACGCTCACAGGGATAAGTGCCAGGTGGGGGATCTGTGGGGAGGGACGTGTGGACCAGGCAGTTCTGGAGGGAATGATCCCTGCGGAAAGCGGAGAGGGGTAGAGAGGGAAAGATGTCCTTAGTGGTGGGGTCCTGTTGAAAGTGGCGGAAGTTGCGGAGGATAATATGCTGGATCCTGAGGCTGATGGGGTGGTAGGTGAGGACAAGGGGAACACAGTCCCTGTTGTGGTGACGGGACGGTGGGGTGAGGGCTGAAGTGCGGGAAATGGAGGAGATGCGGGTGAGGGCATCATTGATGACGGCAGAAGGGAAACCATGATCCTTAAAGAAAGAGGACATTTGGGATGTCCTAGAATGGAAAGCTTCATCCTGGGAACAGATGCGGCGGAGACGGAGGAACTGGGAATAGGGAATAGCATTTTTACATTTGGCAGGGTGGGAAGAGGTATAATCAAGGTAGTTATGGGAGTCAGTGGGTTTATAGAAGATGTCAGAGGACAGTCTATCTCCAGAGGTGGAGACCGAGAGATCGAGAAAGGGGAGAGAAGTGTCCGAGATGGACCAAGTGAATTTGAGGGCTGGGTGAAAGTTAGAGGCAAAGTCGATGAAATTGACGAGCTCAGCATGGGTGCAGGAAGCAGCACCAATGTAGTTGTCAATGTATTGAAGGAAAAGTTGGGGAGCAGTACCAGTATAGGATTGGAGCATAGACTGTTCCACATAACCCACGAAGGGGCAGGCATAGCTAGGGCCCATGCGAGTGCCCATAGCTACACCCTTGATCTGGAGAAAGTGGGAAGAGCCGAAAGAGAAGTTATTAAGTGTGAGTACCAGTTCCGCCAAACTGAGGAGTGTGGTGGTGGTGGGGAACTGGTGAGGTCTATTGTCAAGAAAGTAGCGGAGGACTTTGAGGCCTTCTTGATGGGGAATGGAAGTGTATAAGGATTGGATATCCATCCTGAAAATTAAGCGGTCGGGACCGGGGAACTGGAAGTTATTGAAGAAGTGGAGGCCATGGGATGTATCCCAGATGTAGGTGGGGAGGGACTGAACTATGGGTGACAAAATGGAGTCGAGGTAGGCAGACACAAGTTCGGTGGGGCAGGGGCAGGCCGAAACTATGGGTCTACCAGGACAGTCAGGCTTGTGGATCTTAGGGAGGAGGTAAAAGCGAGCAGTGCGGGGTGTGGGAATTACGAGTTTTTTGGCTGAGGATGGAAGGTCTCTGGAGTTGATAAGGGCAGTGATGGTACGGGAGACAATGGTTTGATTATTTTTGGTTGGGTCCTGTTCCAGGGGTAAGTAAGAGGAGGTGTCAGAGAGCTGCCGTTTGGCCTCACTGAGGTAGAGGTCCGTCCGCCAGACCACTACGGCACCACCTTTGTCTGTGGGTTTGATGTTGAGGTTAGGATTAGTGCAGAGAGTGTGGAGGGCAGTGCGTTCAGAGGGAGTGAGGTTGGAACAGGAGAGAGGAGTGGTGAAGTTGAGACGGTTGATGTCTTGGCGACAGTTGGAGATGAAAAGATCGAGTGCAGGTAGGAGGCCCAGTGGGGGTGTCTAGGAGGAGGAGGAGGGTTGAAGACAGAAAAAGGGGTCATCAATAGGGGGAGGGGAATCCTTGTTAAAGTAGTAGGCTCGGAGACATAAGCGACAGAAGAAGAGTTCAGCGTCATGCCGGCCACGGAACTCACTGAGGTGTGGACGGAGGGGGACAAAAGTGAGTCTTTGCTAAGCACAGAACGCTCTGCCTCAGAGAGGGGAAGGTCAGAGGGGATGGTGAAGACATGGCAAGGGTTGGGGCTGGGGTCAGAGGAGGGTAAAGAGTGGGAGGTCTCAGGAGGGAGAGGGGGGTTGGGATGTTCAGGGAGAGCAGGCTGAGGGGAGGAATAGGGATCAGAAGAATGGAGGGGGATGAGGGGTGGAGGGAAGGTTGGGAGTCGTGGGGAGGATAAGGGGTAGTAGAGGAATAAGACGAGCTGTGATATGATAGATGTGTACAAGATGATAAGAGGCATTGATAGAGTGGACATCCAGAGTCTTTTTCCCAGGGCAGAAATGGCTAACACAAGAAGGCATAATTTTATAGGTGTTTGGAGGAAAGTATAGGGAGGATGTCAGAGGTAGGTGTTTTTTTTTTACAGAGAGTGATGGGCGTGTGGAATGCCAGGCCAGGGATGGTAGTAGAGACAGATACATTAGGGAGCCTCTATTCCAAGGCTGTGTCCTCTGGTCTTAGACTCTCCCACCAGAGGAAACATCCTCTCCACATCCATTCTACCAAGGCCTATCACCATTCAATAGGTTTCAATGAGGTCACCCCTCATTCTTCTGAATTCTAGTGAATACAGGCGCTGAGCCATCAAATGCTCTTCATATGACAAGCTGTTCAATCCTGAAATCATTTTTGTGAACCTTCTTTAAACCCTCTCCAGTTTTAGCACATCCTTTCTAAGATAAGGGGCCCAAAACTGCTCCCAGTTCTACAAGTGAGGCCTCACCAGGGGTTTATAAAGACTCAACATTACAACATTGCTTTTATGTTCAATATTTTATATTTTAGGTTCTCTTGAAATGAATGCTAACATTGCATTTACCTTCCTCACCACAGACTCAACCTGCAAATAATCCTGTACAAGGACTCTCAAGTCCCTTTGCACCTCCCATTTTTGTATTTTTCTCCGCTTAGAAAATAATCAGTCCTTTCATTTCCTCTACTGGAACAAAAATTCAGAGAATGAAAACCCTAAAGCACACTGCATGCTGCGTGTCCACAATCTTCCTGTTATAAACCTGAAACATTCAGGGAATTTACTTAAGTGTACAATCCCAATGGTCACTGCACATGAGGAATTTGTACCAAATAATCATTGTATGTCTGTGGGAATTGAGGACTTCATCCCAGTAGGGATTAAACACCCACAACTGCCATGCCAAAGGGTGACTGCAGGTCTACAAAGCCCAGACACAAATGGGGACACACGCACACACGCATACAGACACAGAGACATACAACCACACAGTCACACAGACAGGGCAGAAAATTGGCTAATACCAGGGGGCATAATTTCACGGTGACTGGAGGGAAGTATAGTTGGGGGGGGGGGTGGTGTCAGAGGTAGTTTTTTTTCACAGAGATAGGTGGATGCATGAACCTTGCTTCCAGGGACGGTGTTAGATACATTAAGGACATTTTTAAAAACCTTGAGCATTGCCCAATCGGAGAGAAGACGTAGTTCACTCAGAAAAGGCAGAGACTGTCAGCTGTTTGGAGCTTTGAGCAGTGGCCAATCAATGTTTGGGATTGATCGGCAAGAACTGTGTGTCGTAGAACAAAGGGATCTGAGAGCACAGATTCATAATCCATTGAAAGAGACGTCACATATAGATAGGGTCATAAAGAAAGCATTTGGAACAGTGGCCTTCATAAATGAAAGTATAGAGAGCAGGAGATGGGATGTTATGTTGAAGTTGTATAAGACATTGCTGAGACCTGATTTGGAGTACTGTCTGCAGTTCTGGTCACCTACCTACAGGAGAGATGTTAACAAGGTTGAAAGAATACAGAGAAAATTTACAAGGATGTTGCTGGGTCTGGATGCCCTGAGTTGAGACTGGAGGAATGAATAGGTTAGGACTGTATCCCATGGAACAAAAAATTGAGGGGAGATTTGATAGAGGTATTTAAAATTATGAGGGGTTTAGATGGGGCAAATGCAAGCAGGTTTTTCCACTAAGGTTGGATGGGACTATAACCAGAGATCATGGATTAAAGGTACAATGTTTAAGGGGAACATGAGGGGAAACTTCTTTACTCAGAGGGTCATGTGAGTGTGGAATGAGCTGCCAGCAAAAGTGGTGCTTGAAGCTTGATTTTAATGTTTAAGAGAAGTTTGGATAGGTACATGGATGGTAGGAGTATGGAGGACTATGGTCCCGGTGTAGGTGAATAGGAGTGGGCAGTTTAAGTAGTTCAACATGGACTAGATGGACTGAAGGGCCTGGTTCTGTGCTGTACTTTATGACTCTTCAAGAGGCACATAGATGATTGAAAAGTGGAAGGCCTTGTGGGAGGGAAGGTTAGATTGATCTTAGAGTAGGTTAAAAGGTCAGCACGACATCCTGGGCCGAAGGGCCTGTACTGTGCTGTATTGTCACTGTCCGTTTCCCTCCACAGATACTGCCCGATCCACTGACTGTCTCCAGTAGATCGTTTGTTACTCCGGACTGCAGGCTCTCTTGTATCTCCTCTAATCTCTGAGCCACTGTGCTGCTCCAGTACCAGGTGCTCTTGATCAGAATCAGAATCAGCTTCATTACCACGTCAAATTTGATGGTGGAGGGGAAGAATCTGCCCCTGAAACACTGAGTGTGTGTCTTCAGGCTCCTGTACCTCCTCTCTAAGGGTAGCAATGAGCAGAGGGAATGCCCTGGGTGATGGGGGGTCCTTACTGATGGATGATGCACACTAACACAGGGCAGAATACATAGTTCCCCACACTTACATGCAGGCAAGTGCAGGCACAGAGCCAGAGAGAGTACCTACAGTAACAGATTGCAAAAACAGAACTCATACAATGCACATATTCAGATACACGTATACTCACCCACCACACACTTTCACAATCAAAATTACTCATAAATATTGAGGCATGTACAGGTGTAAACAGCTCAGACAAACACAGCGATCGAGTGTACAGTACACAGCAGTGGTTGAAGCATTACCCTTCAGTCAGACAATCTGCCTGTTGAGAGGAAATGAGAAGAGTTCAGGGAACATGACACTTCATTTTAAGCATCGGGAAAGCACAGAATTCTTTTTCGGGACTTGCTGAGATTACAAATTTTTCAAAAATTCTGCTAGTGCTTCAGAGCAGTAAATGCTGGAATTTGACACACAAAGTAAATCTATTATCAAAGTACATATATCTCACCCTGAGATTCTGTTTCTGTTGGGCAGTTACAGTAAATACCAAAAAACACAATTAAAGACCAGACAAACAAACAATGTGCAGAACTAGGCTTGCTTGAAGAAATCCCTGGTCAATTCCCATCAGCATATAACCTGCAGCTTCAGGGCTCCCAACACACTCAGCCACTACTATACTACGATTAGGAATGCCGACCGCACTTCCATAAATCGGATCACTTGGCTGTCCATCTCCAACCTGCATTCAGGCAGAGGCTGAAGAGAAAAGCTCCAGAAAATAGGTCAACAAAAAGGTGGCGGGGAGCAGCTATGGGATTGCTTCGAGTCAGTGAACTTAACCCTGTTCAAGGACTCATTGGAGGATCTGAATGAATACGTCACGCTTGCCACAGACTTTATAAAAATGAGTGGACGAGTGTGTCCCCACAAAATCGTTCAGGCTCTTCCCCAGCCAGGAGCCCTGGACGGACCATGAGATCTGTAATCCGCTGAGATACAAGAGGTCTGAAAAGCCACCTCACGTGCAAAGTGGCAATCCCAGACCAAACGTGAATCGCTGACAGACGCTCAGCAGCTGCGGCCAGGTTTGATTGCTGTCACCTCCTACAAAGTGAAACCAAGCGACAAAGGTAACACGAGGAAATCTGCAGATGCTGGAAATTCAAGCAACACACACAAAATGAACGCAGCAGGCTAGGCAGCATCTATAAGGAGAAGCACTGTCGACATTTCGGGCCGAGACCTTTCATCAGGACTAACTGAAAGGGAAGATAGTAAGAGATTTGAAAGTAGGAGGGGGAGGGGAAAATGTGAAATGATAGGAGAAGACCGGAGGGAGTGGGGTGAAGCTAAGAGCCAGAAAGGTGATTGGCGAAAGGAATACAGAGCTGGAGAAGGAAAAAGATCATGGGACGGGAGGCCTCGGGAGAAAGAAAGGGGGAGGGGAGCACCAGAGGGAGATGGAGGTGGAGAACAGGCAGAGTGACGGGCAGAGAGAGAAAGAACAAAAAGGGAGGGGGGGATAAAAAACTAAATATGTCAGGGATGGGGTAAGAAGGGGAGGAGGGGCATTAACAGAAGTTAGAGAAGTCAATGTTCATGCCATCAGGTTGGAGGCTACCCAGCCGGTATATAAGGTGTTGTTCCTCCAACCTGAGTGTGGCTTCATCTTGACAGTAGAGGAGGCCATGGATATTCGCATTCTGATATGTTCACACATTTTAAATCCACATCCCATTCTCATTCTGATATGTCTATCCATGGCCTCCTCTACTGTCAAGTTGAAGCCACACTCAGGTTGGAGGAACAACACCTTATATACCGGCTGGGTAGCCTCCAACCTGATGGCATGAACATTGACTTCTCTAACTTCTGTCAATGCCCCTCCTCCCCTTCTTACCCCATCCCTGATTTACTTATTCCCCCCTTCCTTTTTTTTCCTCTCTCTGCCCATCACTCTTTGCCTGTTCTCCATCTCCCTCTGGTGCTCCCCTCCCTCTTTCTTTCTCCCTAGGCCTCCCGTCCCATGATCCTTTCCCTCCTCCAGCTCTGTATTCCTTTTGCCAATCACCTTTCCAGCTCTCAGCTTCACCCCACCCCCTCCTGTCTTCTCCTATCATTTCGCATTTCCCCCTCCCACTCCTACTTTCAAATCTCTTACTATCTTCCCTTTCAGTTAGTCCTGACGAAGGGTCTCGGCCCGAAACGTCGACAGTGCTTCTCCCTATAGATGCTGCCTGGCCTGTTGCGTTCCACCAGCATTTTGTGTGTGTTGCTTGACAAAGGTAACAATAAGGTTTCATTCCCAAATGAGCTCAACGCCTTTTACACTCGCTTCAACCATCGAAACATGGAGGAACCTTCAGAAACTCCCACAGCCCCTGATGGCCCTGTGACTGATATGAAATCATTTTCAGGAGGGTGAGCCCACAGTAGACATCGGGCCCAGACAGGGCTCCTGGCCAAGTACTAAAGACCTGTGCTGATCAGCTGGCAGGAGTATTCACCAATATCTTTAGCCTCTCACTTCAGTAGTTCAAGATACCCACTTTCAGTTATACTAGTGCCTAAGAAGAACGTGGCAGCCTGCCCCAATGACTATCATCCAGTAGCACCTACATCCACTGAAGTGAAGTGTTTTGAGAGGTTGGTGATGAAACACGTCAAATCCTGCCTGACAAGTGACTTGGATCTGTTTCAATTGGTGCACCAGAACAAAATATCCACAGCAAATGCCATTTCGTTGGCTCTTCTCTCAGCTCTGGAACATCTGGACAGCAAAGATGCATATGTCAGAATGCTCTTTAACAACTACAGTTTCACATTCAATACAATCATCCCCTCAAAACTAATCAATAGGCCTGAAGACTTTGACCTCAATACCTCCTTGTGCAATTGGAACCTCGATTTCCTCTCTTGCAGACCTCAGTCAGTTCGGATTGGCAACAACATCTCCACCACAATCTCCATCAGCGCAGGTGCACCACAAGGCCCTGCTCTACTCACTATACACTTTAGGCTGTGTGGTTAAGCGCAGGTCCAAAGCCATTTTCAAGTTTGCTGAGGACACCACTGTCAATGGCCAAATCAGAGGTGGTGACAAATCAGCATATTGGAGGGAGATTGAAAATCCGGCTGAGGGGTGTCACAACAACAACCTCTGTCAGTAAGAATGAGGAGCTGATTATTGAGTTCAGGAGGAGGAAACCAGAGGCCCACGAGCCCGTCCTCATTGGTAGGAATGGGTGGGGGGGTGGAGTCAGAGGTGGGGAGGGGAGAGGGTTAGCAACTTTAAGTTCCTTGGTGGTATAATTTCCGAGGATTTGTACTGGGGCCAGCACACAAGTGTCACTGTGAAGAAAGCAAGGCAGCACCTCTGAGATATTTGCCAACATTCGGCAGGCATCTAAAACTTCAAAAAACTTCTATAAATGTGGGGTGTTGACCTGAGGCATCACTGCTGGCTTGGAAAAGCAAATGCCCTTTAACAAAAATCCTACAAAAGTAGTGGTTACAGCCCAGTCCATCACAGTACAGTCTTCCCCACCACTGAGCACATCTACATGGAGCGCTGTCACAGGAAACCAGCATCCACCATCAAGGACCCCCACCACCCAGGTCATGCTCTCTTTTTGCTACTGCCATCAAGAAAAAGGTATGGGTGCCCCAGGACTCACACCACCAGGTTCAGGAGGAGTTATTACTCCTCAACCATCAAGCTCTTGAACCAGTGGGGATAACTTCACTCACCCCATCACTGAGCTGTTCCTACAACCTATGGATTCACTTTCAATGATTCTTCATCACGTGTTCTCAATATTTATTGTTTATTTATTTATTTATTACTTTTTTTGTATTTGCACAGTTTGATGTCTTTTGCACATTGGTTGTTTGTTCGTCCTGCTGCGTGTGATATTTCATTCATTCTATTGTGTTTCTTGTATTTACTGTGAATGCCCACAAGCAAATGAACAGCAGCAAATGTGTATGGTGACATATGTACTTCGTTAATAAATTTACTTTTTACTTTGATCTTTGAAAGATGATAAACTGTGTGTATAAAAATAAAAAGAAAAAATATAATAATAAATAAGCAATAAATATGGGGAACATGAGATTTAGAGTCTTTGAAAGTGAAACCATATGTTGTTGGGAACAGTTCAGTGATGGGGCGAGTGAAGCTGAGTGAAGTGCCCTCAGCAGATGTAGAGTGGTTACAAGGAAACAAAATGGGCCAAGGTGAAACAGGATCCAGTGAGATGGTTAAAATAGAAAAGAGAAGTTTGGACACCTTGCACAACTTTCACACATCTCCAGCAGGTGTCTGTACGGGGCCAAAGCAGTAAATGTTTCCATTAGGTTTGGTATCACTTGGACAAAACAAATATCTAACGAGGATGTCATGAACAGAGCAAGCACAAAAAGAGAAATAACGTATGAGATCATGAAAAGGCAACGTAACTTCATTGGACATGTGATTAGGAAAGAGGAGTTAGAATGCGTGGTAATTATGGGAAAGATTGAAGGGAAGAAAGCAAGAGGAAGGCAAAGACAAATGATGATGGAGACAGCAGCCAGAGAACTGGAAATGAATACCAATGAATTGATCCACTTGACCTGAAACAGGAGTGTGTGGGCCACGGCAGTCAAAGCTCAAACTGGGCATGGCACCTGATGATGATGATTTGCAGAAGAGTTAATAACATACAAACTATTTTGGGCATATGGGAAGCTGGTTTCGCACTTACAAAATATTACCAGAAACTTACTTCTTTATAGAAACGCCCAGCACAGAATGATTCTCAACTTCTACGCTTGTACAGACGGATATGTAGCTGGTCTCAAATGTCTCTCTGGCCTCTTACAACTTCTCCTCACTGGCCCATCACCTCCCTCTGTATCCTTCCTATTTTCCCATGGCCCACTCTCCTTTTCTATCAGATTCCTTCCTCTCCAGCCCTTTACCTTTCCCACCCACCTGGATTCACCTATCACCTTCTAGCTCTCCTCCTTCCCCTCCCCCCACCTTTTATTTTGGTGTCTGCCCCTTCCCTTTCAGTCCTGATGAAGGATCTCGGCCCAAACTGTTCATTAATTTCCATAGATGCTGCCTGAACTGCTGAGCTTTTTGTGTGTGTCGCTCTGAAATGTCTGATCTTTCTCCGTGTTCTGGCCAAATATATCTTTTCCAGTTATCAGTTTTGAGATGTCATTATGGTTTAGGATTATAGTAACTGTCTGTGTGTGAAGAAGTCTCCTTATCTCAGCTTTTCTGTTTCTGTCATATGAAACGGCCTGGTATGGAAACACCAATGCCCAGGAAGAGAAACTCTTACATAAAGTAGTGGTTACAGCCCAGTCCATCACAGTAAGGTCTTCCCCACCACAGTGCACATCTACACGGAGTGCTGTCGCAGGAAACCAGCATCCACCATCAAGGACCCCCTGCCATTCAGGTCATGCTCTCTTCTCGCTGTCGCCATCTTGAAGAGGAGCCACAGGACTCACACCAACAGGTTCAGGAACAGTTATTACTCCTCAATCATCAGGCTCTTGAACCAGTGAGGATAACTTCACTCACCCCATTACTGAAATGTTCCCACAACCTATGGATTCACTTTCAATGACTCTTCATCACGTGTTCTCAATATTTATTGTTTATTTATTTATTTATTTTAGTATTTGCACAGTTTGATGTCTTTTGCACATTGTTTGTTTGTCCGTCCTGCTGCGTGTGATATTTCATTCATTCTATTGTGTTTCTTGTATTTACTGTGAATGCCCACAAGCAAATGAACATCAGTGTTGTGTATGGTGACATATGTACTTCGTTAATAAATTTACTTTTTACTTTGATCTTTCAAAGACAATAAACTGTGCGTATAAAAATAAAAAGAAAAAAATATAATAATAAATAAGCAATAAATATGGGGAACATGAGATTCAGAGTCTTTGAAAGTGAAACCATATGTTGTGGGAACAGTTCAGTGATGGGGCGAGTGAAGCTGAGTGAAGTGCCCTCAGCAGATGTAGGGTGGTTACAAGGAAACAAAATGGGCCAAGGTGAAACAGAGCCAGTGAGATGGTTAAAATAGAAAAGAGAAGTTCAGTACAGTCCCCACCTTGCACAACTTTCACACATCTCCAGCAGGTGTCTGTACTGGACCAAAGCAGTAAATGTTTCCATTAGGTTTTGTATCATTTGCAGAAGAGTTATTAAGAGTTCTGTAGACACACAAACTATTTTGGGCATATGGGAAGCTGGTTTTCTTACTCACAAAATATTACCAGAAACTTACTCCTTTATAGAAACACCCAGCACAGAATTATTCTCAACTTCTACGCTTGTACAAGTAGGTACGTAGCTGGTCTCAAATGTCTCTCTGGTCTCCTATCTCTTCTCCTCACCAGCCCATCATCTCCCTCTGGTTTTCTTCCTCCTTCCTTTTCTCATAACATAAGAACATGAGAAATAGGTGCAGGAGTCGGCCATCCGGCCGTCGAGTCTGCTCTGCCATTTAATAAGATCATGGCTGATCTGGTCATGGACTCATCTCCAACTATCTGCCTTTTCCCCATAACTCTTAATTCTGCTACTATGTAAAAATCTATCCAGCCCTGTCTTAAACATATTTACTGAGGTAGCCTCCACTGCTTCATTGGGCTGAGAATTCCACAGATTCATCATTCTCTGGGAAAAGCAGTTCCTCCTCATCGCTTTCCTAAATCTGCTCCCCTGAATCTTGAGGCTATGTCCCCTAGTTCTAGTTTCACCTTCCAGTGGAAACAGTTTTTCTGCCTCAATCTTATCTATCCCTTTCATAATTGTATATGTTTCTATAAGATCTCCTCTCATTCTTCTGAATTCCAGAGAGTACAGTCCCAGGCGACTCAATCTCTCCTCACAGCCTAACCCCCCCATCTCTGGAATCAACCTGGTGAACCTCCTTCACACAGCTTCCAAAGCCAGTATATCCTTCCTCAAGTAAGGAGACCAGAACTGCACACAGTACTCCAGGTGTGGCCTCACCAGTACCCTGTATAGTTTCAGCATAACCTCCCTGCTCTTAAATTCAATCCCTCTAGCAACGAAGGCCAACCAATGAAGGCAATGGCAATACTGCAATTTTTTACCATTTAATTAGTAATCTACTCTTCCATTTTCCTACCAAAGTAGATGACCTTGCATTTACCAACATTGTACTCCATCTATCAGACCCTTGCCCACTCACTTAACCTATCTATATCTCTCTACAGGCTCTCCATATCTTCTGCACAAATTACTTTTCCAGTCAATTTAATATCATCAACAAACTTCGATACACTACACTCGGTCCCCTCTTCCAGATCATTAATGTATGTCATGAACAGTTGCAGGCCCAGCACCAACCCCTGTGGCACACCGCTCACCACTGATTGCCAACCAGAGTAACACCCATGTATCCCAACTCTCTGCTTTCTATTAGTTAACCAATCCTCTATGCATGCTAATACATCACCCCAACTCTAGGCATCCTTGTCTTACGGTTAAGCCTTTTGTGTGGCACTTTATTGAATGCCTTCTGGAAATCCAAGTAAATAATGTTCCTCTCTATCCACTGTGCTCGCTATATCCTCAAAGAACTCCAGTAAGTGTGTCAAACAAGCCCTGCCTTTGCTGAATCCATGCTGTGTCTGTCTGATGGGTCCTTTTATTTCCAGATGCCTCGCTATTTCTTCTTTAATGATAACTTCAAACATTTTCCCAACTACAGATGTTAAACTAACTGGCCTATAGTTAGCTGCCTTTTGCCTACAGTATATCCTTTTTTGAACAGTGGCAAGACATCTGCCGTCTTCCAATTGCCAGGAGCTGCCCAGTGTCCAGTGAATTTTGGTAAATCATCACCAAAGCCTCTACTATAACTTCTGCCATTTCTTTCAGTACCTGGGATGCATTCCATCAGGACCAGGGGACTTGTCTAACTTGGCCCACAAGTTTGCTCAGCACTACCTCTTTAGTGATAGCTATTGTATCGAGGTCCTCAACTCCCATCAATCCATATCATCTCTCTTTGGCATGTTAGGTGTGTCCTCCACTGTGAAGACTGACAAAGCTTTGGCCATTTCCTCATTATCCAATATCAATTCCCCCTTCTCATCCTCCAAGGGATCTACATTCACTTTAACCACCCGTTTCTGCTTTATATAATTATAAAAACTTGCACTATCTGTTCTTTTATTTGTTCTAGTTTATTTTCATAATCCAGCCTCCCTTTATGCTTGCTTAGTGGTGCTTTGTTGCTTTTTAAAATTTTCCCCCTCTTCCAGTTTCCCACTACTCTTTTCGACTTTGTATGCACAAGCTTTTAGTTTGATGTCTTCTTTTATTTCTTTAGTTATCCAAGGCTGGCTCTCCCCGCCCTCACTGTCCTTGCTTTTAACTGGAATACACTTTTGTTGAGCACTGTGAAAAATCTCTTTGAAATTCTTCTATTGTTCCTCAACCATCCCACCATATAGCCTGTGTTCCCTGTCTACCCTATCCAACTCCTCCCTCATCCACCTGGATTCACCTATCACCTGGTAGCTCTCCTCCCTCACCTTCCCCCCACCTTTTTATTCTGGTGTCTTCCCCCTTCCTTTCCAGTCCTGATGAAGGGTCTCAGCCCGAAATGTTCATTAATCTTCATAGATGCTGCCTGACCTGCTGAGTTCCTCCAGTATTTTGTATGCATTGCTCTCAAATGTCTGTTCTTTCCCCGTGTTCTGGCCAAATATATCTTTTCTAGTTATCAACTTTGAGATGTCATTATGGTTTTGGATTTTAGTTACTGACCACGTGTAAAGAAGTCTCCTTACCTCTGCTCTGCTGTTTCTGTCATACAGCACAGCCTGGTATGGAGACACCAATGCCCAGGAAGAGAATCTCCTACATAAGGTAGTGGTTACAGCCCAGTCCATCACAGTAAGGCCTTCCCCATCACAGAGCATATCTACACGGAGCACTGCTGCAGGAAAGCAGCATCCACCATCAAGGACCTCACCATCCAGGCCATGCTCTCTTCTTGTTGGTGACATCAGGAAGAAGGTACAGGAGCTTCAGGGCTCACACCACCAGGCTCAGGAACAGCTGTTACCCCTCAACCATCAGACCCTTGAACTAGAGAGGATAATGTCACTCACTTCAACTCTGAACTGATTCTACAACCTACAGAACCACTTTCAAGGACTCTACAACTAATATATTCTCAGTATTTGTAGGTTTATTGATGTACTTATCCATGTAGCTCTGTCACGGTGAGTGCTGGCAATGACTGATCCCATGTGTGGAAAATGGCAGACTCCCATGTAGAGACAGAACAAGAGGTTATACATAGGAATTCCACAGGACATTGATGGCACAACTGAGTGACTCTGCAAGACAAATCCATTCTCAACGTTAGGACCCTGCAAGGAGTGCTAATTCGGAGTCCACTTTAAATAATCACAGAATGCACAAAACCCATGCCAGCCACAATTAACTTGACCAGATTAAGCAGAAAGGCCCAGGGCTTAATGACTCTAATTAAGACAACAATTAGTAAATATAGGTGAAAGCAACACGTACAACAAGCTGGAAGAACTCAGCAGGTCGGGCAGCATCTATGGAAACGAGCAGCCAACGTTTCGAGCTGAGACCCTTGTTATACATGTTGCTTTAACCACAGCATTTGCAGTGTACTTTGTGTTAGTAAATATAGGTGCTCAGGAAACTTCAAAGCCCAGCACTCATGGCTCACCGCAGGGCCTCACAACAATCTATTTATTTATTTATTCATTATTAATTACGTATACTTGCACAATTTGTCCTTTGTACTTTGAACAAATATCATAAATCTGTGTCTACATACCCTGTCGCTGAGTGAACACATATTTGCTTTATTTACCAAAACCTTTCAAAAAGTTATGCGTTTTCTTTGGAAACTTCTGCTGGACTTCCCTGTTGTTACAACATACCACAGTTTCTCCATCCTCTGCACAGTGGCATGCCTCGTAGAGTGTTGGGTCACAGTGCTGGAGACCCGGGGTCAATCTTACCTTGGGCACAGCTGGCGTGGAGTTTGCACATTCCCCCTGAAATTAAGTGAGCTTCCCCTGACATCCTAAAGAGCTGGGAGCGTGGGGGTGTTAATTGGCCACTGTAACTGCACAGAGAGGATTCCAACTACATCAGAATCAGGTTTATTATCACAGACGCATGTCGTGAAATTTGTTGCTCGGTGGTGCGTTACTATGCAAGGCATAAATAATCCTATAAATTATAATAAGAACTATATTAAAAATAAATTAAATAAGTAGTGCAGAAAAGAGCAATAAAAAGTTTAAAAATAGTGAGATAATATACATGGGTTCAAGCTGAAGTTCAAGTTAATTGTCATTCACTGTACACATATATACCACCAAACGAGACAACATTCCGCCAGACCAAGGTGCACAGCACAGTATATATAACTCACTCACATAAAACATACAGTAATATTACCACAAATACATTAATAAGCTGCATAGACAGCATAAGTTAAAAAGTAAACAGTATAACGCTACTGGTGCTTCATACGTGATGAGACCTGGGTGGTGACAGGGAGTTCAGTTGTCCTACAGGCTGAGGAAGAAGCTGTCCATGTCCTAATGCTATGCTACCTCCTGCTTGATGGTATGGGGCCAAAGAGATTGTTGGACGGATGAGAGGGATCACTGACAATGCTAAGGGCTCTGCATTCGATAATTATCTCTAAAGGATGTAAGAGAGACCCAAGTGATCCTCTCGGCAGTCTGTTGCAGGTTCTTGCAATTCCCGTACCAGACAGCGATGCAGCTGGTCGAGATGGTAATCTATTCCGAAATCTGAGGGTGGAGGGGAAAACTCTGTTCCTAAGACATAGTGTGTGGGTCTTCAGGCTCCTGTACCTCCTCCCTGACGGTAGCAATAAGAAGAGGCAGGTCCTGGGTGACGGGGGTCCTTAATGATGAACGCTGTGTTTTCAATGCATCAACTATTGAAGGTGTCCATGACGGAGCTGGCTGAGTTTACAACTTTCTGCAGCTTTTTCCGATCCTGTGCAGCGGCCCTCCATACCAGATGGTGATGCAACCAGTTAGAATGCTCTCCGTGGTACATCTGTGAAAATTTGTGAGTGTCTTTGGTGACAAACCTATTCTTTTCAAACTCCTAATGGAATATACAGTACCTATAAAATATATTCACACCCCCCTGGAAGTTTTCATGTTTTGTTGTTTTACAACAGCGAATCACAGTAGATTTAATTTGGCTTTTCTGACACTGATCAATAGAGAAAGACTCCTCTGTGTCGAAGTGAAAACAGATCTCTACAAAGTGATTTAAATTAATTACAATTATAAAACACAAAATAGTTGATTTCACAAGTATTTGCCCACTTTAATGTGACACATCAGATCATCGCTGGTGCAGCTAATTGGTTTTAGAAGTCACATAATTAGTTAAATGGAGATCACCTGTGTGTAGTTGAGGTGTTTCAATTGATGGTAGTAAAAATACACCCATATGTGGAAGGTCTAACTGCTTGGCAGTAACACAACAGTGTAGATGCCAACTGCCGTAAAAACACGAGGACGAGGCAGTGGCAGTGGCAGTATCCTGGCAAAAACTACACCACAAAGACAGAAGAACACCCCAAGCAACTTTGTGAAAAGGTTACTGAAAAGCACAAGTCAGGAGATGGATACAAGAAAATTTCCAAGTCATTGAATATCCCTTGGAGTACAGTTAAGTCAATCATCAAGAAATGAGAAGAATATGGCACCGCTGTAAATCTGCCCAGAGCTGTCAAAAACTGAGTGACCGTGCAAGAAGGGAACTGATGAGGGAGGCCACCAAATGACCTATGACAACTCTAGAGGAGTTACAAGTTTCAGTGTCTGAGATGGGAGAGACTGTTGCCCGGGTGCTTCACCTGTCGCAGCTTTATGGGAGAGTGGCAAAGAGAAAGCCACTGTTGAAACAAATCTCGGCTAGAATTTGCCAGAAGGCATGTGGGAGACTCTGAAGACAGCTGGAATAAGGTTCTATGGTCTGATGAAACCAAAATTGAGTTTTTTAGCCATCAGACTAAACACTATGTTTGGTGTAAGCCAAACCCTGCACATCATCAAAAACACTGTCTCTGCTGTGAAGCATAGTGATGGCTGCATCAGGCTGTGGGGATGCTTCACTGCAGCAGCCCCTGGAAGGCTTGTGAAGGTAGAGGGTAAAATGAATGCAGCAAAATACAGGGAAATCCTGGAGGAAAACCTGATGCAGTCTGCAAGAGAACTGTGACTTAGAAGAAGATTGGTTTACTAACAAGAAAATGACCTGCAGTATAAATCTGAAGCCACACAGAATTGGCTAAAAAACGACAAAATTTATTGCCCTGGAGAGGCTAAGTCAGAGTCTAGACCTCAATCCAATTGAGGATACTTGAAAAGGGCCGTACACTCATGATCCCTATGCAATCTGACAGAGCTTGACAATTTTGTAAAGAAGAATGGGGGAAAAAGATTGCAGTGGCCTGATGTGCAAAGCAAATGGAGACCAATCCACACAGGCTCAAGGCTGTAATTGCTGACAAAGGGACATCTGCTAAATAAAGACTTGAAGAGGGTGAGTAATTATGCAATCAATTATTTTGTGTTTAGTAAATGTAGACCAATTTGTAGAAATTTGTGTTCACTTTGACATGAAAGAGTCCTTTTCTGTTGATCAGTATTAAAAGAATCACATTAAATCCATTGTGATTCAATGCTGTAAAACAATAAAACATGAAACCTTCTGGGGTGGGGGGTTGTCTATAGCACTATAGCTAATATTATGCCTCCGTTGTGATTGCATCAATATGCTGGGCCTGGGATAGGGAGCATTAATCTCGGGAATAATGTTGTATATATCTGCAAGCATGCACTTGATGGGCTAAAAGGCCTGCTTCCCTGATACGTGTCTCAATGGCTGAAAGATCATCTCTGGCATTGCAGGTAATCCTCTAAGAGTGAAGTGGACATATTATCCCACCAGGATTTAAAGACAAAGTTTGAAGCGGTCATAAGTAAGTTAGGTTTTTTTTGTTGAAACATTGGTATTAATTCACCAAAGTATTGAATCCAGGATTTGGGATGTTATGTTAAGGTTGCATAAGACTTTGGTAAGGCCTAATTTGGAGTATTGTGTGTAGTTCTGGTCAGCTACCCACAAAAATGATATTAATAAGATTGAAAGAGTGTGGAAAATAATTTACAAGGATGTTGCTGGGACTAGAGGACCTGAGTTACAGGGAAAGATTGAATAGGTTAGGACATTAGCCCCTGGAGCATAGAGAATGAGGTGAGATTGAGGGGTTTAGATCAAATGTTCAAAGGTTCAGTTTATTGTCAAAGTATGCACATAGAATACAACTCTGATATTCGTCTTCTCCAGATAGCCAGGGAATATAGACAGACCATGGGAACTGATAAAAAGCCACTAAATCCCACCCCTCCCATCCCCAGCATGAAAAAGAAAAGAAACAAAATTCACTGACTCCAAAAAAACACTAACCTCTTCCCCGCAGAAAAAACAGCAACAATAGCATTAAATCCTCTACCCCTCCCTGTAGAAGAAAGCAGCGACAATATCAATCCCCGACCCACATATTTTATTTCTTTGTGGATACACTGTGGAGCAGGCCCTTCTGGCCCTTCGAGCTGTGCTCTCAGCAACCCTCGGCCAATCGCGGGACAATTTACAGTGACCGATTAACCTACTGACCTGCACGTCTTTGGACTGTGGGAGCTAACTGGAGATCCCAGAGGAAACACACGCATCCCATGTACAGAGACTCCTTGGGGAATGGCACTGGAATTGAACTCCAGCCTCTGGAGTGCCCCAATCTGTAACAGTCGCAATGGATGTGGAGACATTGCACAGAACAGAGTAATGTGCTAGTGTCCCTGAATCGCACCACTACCAACCAACATGCAGCCATCTGTACTGGTCCCATCTTCTATACCTTGTCAACTCAGGAGTCGTCTAGACCAATGCCATTAGTAGTTCCGCTGCTCCCACTCTCTCCAGCAGTGGTTCGTTACTTGCCTCTCCCTAGGTGACAACATCCCTCTAAACCTCTTGCTATTTCCTCTACTTTGATCAGCCTTGGATAATGGAAATGGTTTCTGGAGTCTACATTCCCTTTCATTTCCCTGGAGGCAGCCCGGTTAGCGTTACACTATTACAGTACCAACTACTCTGGTTCAACTCCCGTCACTATCTGTAACAAGACTGCGCGTTCTCCCTGTGTCTGTGTGGGTTTCCTCTGGGTGCTCCAGTTTCCTCCCACAGTCCAAAGCCGTACCGGTTATTAGGTTAATTAGTCACATGGCTGTAATTGGGCAGTGGGGGCTCATTGTGCCTGTCACTGTGCTGAATCTCTAAATGAAATGATGAGCCATGATTAATATGCCTTCATACCCCTCTCAGCCAGTACCACCAGTATTTCTCCAACATTACCCTAGCATGATCAACTTTTATTTTAGATTTCTCACAGGGAGATGGGGGATCAATTCCTACTGCTGTCGGTAAGGAGTTTATTTACGTTCTCCCCACGACTGCGTGAAGTTCCTCCGGGTGCGCCGGGTCCTTCACTCAGTCTGAAGCTGTATGGATTGGTCACATGGGTAGGAACGAATGAGGTGCTTATGGAGTACAAGGAACGCAAGAAAACACATGAGAAAGAAATCAGGATGGCTAAAGGAAGGCATGAGGTTTCTCTAGCAGGCAAGGTGAAGGAGAATCCTAGGGGATTCCACAGATGGGTTAAGAGCAAATGGATAGAAGGGGCAGAATTGGTCCTCTGGAAGACCAGAATGGTAATCAGTCTGGATTACAGATGGAGGAGATCTTGGAATTTTTTTATTTTTTTTTTTTTGGCATCTGTGTTTAGACCATAAGTCAGAAGCAGAATTGGGCCATTCCATGTCTGATCTCAGAACCCACTCAACCCCATACACCTGCTATCTCACCATTACCTTTGATGCCCTGACCAATCAACTTTTGCTTTAAATATACCCACGGACTTGGCCTCCATCGCAATCTGTGGCAGAGCATTCCGCAGATTCACTACTCTCTGGCTAAAAGAAATTCCTCCTTAACTCTGATCTTAAAGGGTCGACCCTCAATTTTGAGGCTGTGCCCACTAGTTCCAGACACCCCCACCACTAGAAATATCCTCTCTGTATCCATCTTTTCCAGTCCTTTCAACACTGTAGTTTTTGCCATTTGGTAGGTTTCTGTAGGTATTCACTCACGAGACGGACACAGTCTATAGAAGTGAGGCAATGAACTTCATGGACCCTATACAGATTACAGAGGAGGTGGTGTTTGCTGTTTTGTGGAAAATTAGGGTGGGTAAATCCCCAGGGCCTGACGAGGTGTTCCTTCAGACCCTGTGGGAGGCAAGTGCAGAAATTGTTGGGGCCCTAGCAGAGTTATTTAAATCATCCTTTGTGATAGGTGAGGTGCTGGAGGATTGCAGGATAGCTAATGTTCTGCTCTAAAAATAAACCTTGAAACTATAGGCTGGTGAGCCTGACGTCAATGGTGGGAAATTTCTTGGAGATGCTCCAAGGGACCAGGTCTGAGTATCAGACAGGGACTGATGAGGGATGGTCAGTGTTGCTTTGCTACAGCGAGTTTAAAAAAAAATAAAAAAAAAATAAAAAATTTTTATAGTTTCAGCACATTTACATTTGACAAATGACTTTGGCCACCAGTCTTCAGGTCTGAGTGTAAATTGTGAGTGCCTGAGTGCAGGTCTGAACAATGGAGTCCTAGAAGCTGTGAATCCCAGTCCTGACAGTGCTGAGTAAAATTCATTTGGATGTCTGTGGTATGGGTGTGAATTGGGAGGCCAGAACTGTATGTGCAGTTTCAAAGAAAGCATTGTCCATACGTTGTAAATATGGAATGGTCCTTTGACGTTCGGCACATAAAATATCAAGCCCCACGTTGGGCCAGCAGACCTTTCCATCAAAAGTGTCTCCGTACCATGCCTGCTGTACCTTGTTTTATCAAGTAAAGAAGCTGCTTTGTATCTGCTAGTACTTTGCACCAGTGACTTCATTCACACAACGGCAGCTTTGTGTGTGGTGGGTCATGTCCAACCAATCTTAGAGTTTTTCAGGAAAGTTGATGAAGGCAAGGCAGTGGATGTTGCCTACATGGACTTCAGTAAGGTGTTTGACAAGGTCCTGTGTGGGAGGTTGAGTAAGTAGATTCAGTTCCTCAGCATTCAGGATGAGGTAGTAAATTGGATTAGATGTTAGATTTGTGGGTTGCCTCTCTGACTGGTGGCTGCAGGGATTACTGTTGGGAGTGTAGTGGTTAGTGAGGAAGCCCATCAGTGCTTGCAGCGAGATCTGGACCAGCCAGAAAAAGGGCTGAAAAATGACATGGAATTTAATGCAGCCAAGTGTGAGGTTTTGCACTTTGGTAGGACCACACAGGGTACATCTTGCACAATAAGTGGTTGGCACCGAACAGTGCTGTAGAACAAAGGGATCTGGGAATACAGGTCCATAATTCATTAGAAGCAGTGTCATAGGAAGATTGGGGCATAAAGAAAGCTTTTGGCACATTGGCCTTCTTAAATCAAAGTATTGAGTACAGGAGATGGGATGTTATGTTGAATTTGTAAAAGAGACTGTGAGGCCTAATTTGGAGTATTGTGTGCCGTTTTGGTCCCCTACCTACAGGAAAATTGTAAATAAGATTGAAAGAGTGCAGAGAAAATTAACAAGGACTTTGCCAGGTCTGGAGGACCTGAGTCATAAGGGAAGATTGAATAGGTTAGGGCTTCATTCCCTTGGAACATAGATTAGACTGAGAGGAGATTTAATGTAGGTGTGCAGAATTATGAGGGGCATAGAAAGGGTAAATGCAAACAGGCTTTTTCCACTGAGCTTGGGTAGGACTACAACTAAAAGTCATTGTTTAAGGGTTAAAGGTTAAAAGTTTTTAAGGGGAATATGGGGGGAAATTTCTTCGCTCAGAGTGTGGAATGAGCTGCCAGTGCCAACTGGTTTATGTGAGCTCTATTTCAACATCTAGGACAAGTTTTGGTAGGTACACGGATGGTAGGCATATGGAGGGCGAGGGTCTGGGCACAGGTCAATGGGAGAGGCCAGTTGAAATGGCTCGACACAGCCTAAAGACCTGTTTCTGTGCTGTACTTTCCTATGACTCTAAAAGGGCAATGTGAGCTGATTGGGCCGGATGGCTCTCTTACTGTGCTGTATCTCTAAATCTTTAAATTTAAAAAAACAGCACATCTATTCATAGAACTTTATGTGACAAATTAAAATAACAAGAAAGGAACTCAGCAGTTTCTGTGATGCGTATGTCACCTCTAACACTGGCTCTTCACATTTGTCTGTAAGTAACATTGTTAATAATAGTTGCACTCTCCACAGCCCTGAAAACCAAGAACGTACTGCCCGAGCTTCCTCATTTGGCTCAATTCACTTCTCGTTGAAGTTCCTCTCTTCAAAGCTGCTGGCATGTACTCTTCATCTCTTCAACCAACTCCCAAATGGCGACAATCATGGTCGTGGTTTTTGAAGAGGAATCATAAAATAGTTGTTGGTATGGACACACTGGCTCAAAAAATGAGCAAAATGTACAAACCCGTCATCAATGGACACCTGGTGAATCGGAATGTCCACCGTTATCGCCCATGGAGACCTGGGGAATCGGAACGTCCACCATTATTGTCCATGGGCACCTGGGGAATCAGAACATCCACTGTTATCGTCCATGGAGACCTGGGGAATCGGAACGTCCACCATTATTGTCCATGGGCACCTGGGAATTCAGGATGAGGGTTACTGCCATTGACAGATGTCATGAAAATTGTTGTTCTGTTGAAGCAGTACAGCACATGGAAATATACAAACAGAGGACACACCCACGCACATGCTGGAGGAACTCAGCAGGTCAGGAAGCAACTCTGAAAAGGTACAAACAGCCAATGTTTCTGTCTGAGTCTCTTCATCAGCATTGGAAAGGGATGGAGGTGGTGCCAGAGAAAAGGGTCAGGGAAGGGGGAAGGAGTACAAGCTGGCAGCTGATAGTTGAGCAGTCAGGTGAGTGGGTGGGAGAGGGGAGTGAAGTGAGAAGCTGGGCGGTGATATGTGGAAGAAGTAAAGGGCTGAGGAAGAAGGAATCCAATAGGAGAAGAGAGTGGACCCTGGGAGAAAAGGAAGAAGTAGGAGGACTGGAGGAATGTGATGGTTGGTGAAAAGAGAAGGGGTAAAAGGAGAGAAACACTTCAGCAACATGGAATTAACTAGGGCCTACCTCCAGATGGAGATGGAAGAAGAGTCAGAAGTGGTTTTTCACCGTAAACACTCTCAAAGGGCTTTATCATTATAATTGGCTTATTTTTGGAGTAGCATCTACGGAACAGGTTCTGCAAGGCTGCCCAGGCATCCGGTGTTACCTGTTACCAAGTAACATGGATCATCTCTAAAATCTCTAGGCAGTGGTAAAAAGATTAGAAGATTATGGGCTCAGAGCAGAATGCAACAAGTGTAAATTCTTTAAACCAAGCATCACGGCAGTGATGGCTCTGGGCCTGTACTCGGAGGTTAGAAAAATGATGGGCTTTCTCACTGGAATGTGTCAAATACTGAAAGGCCTAAATAGAAGGAATGTGGAGAGGATGTTTCTGAGAGTGAGGGTGTCTAGGACCAGAGGACACAGCCTCAGAATAGAGAGATCTCCCTTTAGAAGAGAGATGAGGAGGAATCTCTTTAGCCAGAGGGTGGTGAAGCTGTGGAATCCATTGTCAGAGACGGCTGTGGAGGCCGAGTCATTGTGGATTTTTAAAGAGGAGATAGATAGGTTCTTGATTGATCAGGCTATCAAAGATTGAGAAAGCAGGAGAATGGACTTGAGAGGGATAATAAATCAGCCATGATGGAATGGTGGAGCAGACTTGATGGGCTGAATGGCCTAATGCTACTCCCACATCTTGTGGTCTATTGTACAGCGGTGCTAAAAAAAGTTTGTGGGCCCTGTAGAATTTTCTCTATTTCTGCATAAATATGATCTAAAATGTGATCAGATCTTCACATAAGTCCTAAAACTAGGTAAAGAGAGCCCAATTACATATACAGCAAAAAAATTATACTTGCTCAAGGGGCCAGATCTCATGCCATGTATCTCTGCAAACTTCAAGCTCAGCGAGGAGTACA
The DNA here is from genome assembly GCF_048418815.1 of Hemitrygon akajei. NCBI lineage: Eukaryota > Metazoa > Chordata > Chondrichthyes > Myliobatiformes > Dasyatidae > Hemitrygon > Hemitrygon akajei. Next base: position 71,875,413 of record NC_133131.1, read on the forward strand.
CAGAGCCATCAGCTGTGCTGCTGTGTCACTGCAGCGACTGAAATGGACCACCCCCTGTAACTTCCCCTTGCTGCTTGGCTACCAGGAAAGGAAACTGAGTGAAACTAAAAACAAGAGGATGTTGTAATGAGACTTCACTCCTCACTCCCCCACGCATCACCCCAGCAGCAGAACCGCCAGCACAGCCAGGCTCCGAGTCACTCCATCGAGTTTGGTGGGACAGCGGTCACGGGCAAGGTACGGATTGGATAGCGGGAGTCTAGAGCGCTCTTCACCAAAGGCTGGGAGAGGAGATTCTCTTGGGCAGAGTCTGTTCAACTGGCTTTTTGACGTGGTCTCGAACAATCGGCTTTGTGATTAAGGTACAACGGTGTCGCACCTCAATTGGATGCAAGCGGACTCTTTCCACTGAGGTTGGGTGAGACGAGATCATGGGTTAAGGGTGAAAAGTGAAATATTTAAGGTGAACATAAGGGGAGAGTTTCTTCACTCGGAGCTGGTCTGAGTGTGAACTGAACTGCCGACAGAAGTGGGATGCGGCTGTGATTTCAATATTTAAGAAAAATTTGGATAGGTCCATGGGTGGGAGGGGTATGCAGGGTTGTGGTCTGGGTGCAGACAGGGTGGAATAATCATTCGGCATGTATCTGATGGACTGAAAGGCCTTTTCTGTACTGCAGCTTCTGTGACTGTCTCTCTTGTTGAGTTTGAAGAGTTGTGTTTTCCCCATTCCTGATCTAACAGCCTGTTACCCACACTCCCTCCGTCTCATTCCGGTACTCAGGAGTGTTGCTCTCCTGTCCCCGGATGACTCTCTGTACCAAAGCTCCAACGTGCGCCCTTGCAGAAAGACGTCATGCTGGTTTTCCTCCTAAGAGAAGCTGGGAAATTATCGTTGACGCAGTGGAATCTTTTTCTCCTGCAAAGATTACCTGGCAATTTTCACACTGATATGTACGGAGCATTGCCCCACATTCCAGCTTATTTGTTTTATTTAGAGATACTGTGCGAAACACACCCTTCTGCCCTTTGAGTAGCACCACCCACCAACCACTTACTGATCCCAGTCTGATCACCGAACAACCACCCACCAACTACTTACTGATCCCAGTCTGATCACCGAACAACCACCCACCAACTACTTACTGATCCCAGTCTGATCACCGAACAACCACCCACCAACCACTTACTGATCCCAGTCTGATCACCGAACAACCACCCACCAACCACTTACTGACACCAGTCTGATCCCAGAACCACCACCCACCAACCACTTACTGATCCCAGTCTGATCACCGAACAACCACCCACCAACCACTTACTGACACCAGTCTGATCCCAGAACCACCACCCACCAACCACTTACTGACACCAGTCTGATCCCAGAACCACCACCCACCAACCACTTACTGATCCCAGTCTGATCACCGAACAACCACCCACCAACCACTTACTGACACCAGTCTGATCCCAGAACCACCACCCACCAACCACTTACTGATCCCAGTCTGATCACCGAACAACCACCCACCAACCACTTACTGACACCAGTCTGATCCCAGAACAACCACCCACCAACCACTTACTGATCCCAGTCTGATCACCGAACAACCACCCACCAACCACTTACTGATCCCAGTCTGATCACCGAACAACCACCCACCAACTACTTACTGATCCCAGTCTGATCACCGAACAACCACCCACCAACCACTTACTGACACCAGTCTGATCCCAGAACCACCACCCACCAACCACTTACTGATCCCAGTCTGATCACCGAACAACCACCCACCAACCACTTACTGACACCAGTCTGATCCCAGAACCACCACCCACCAACCACTTACTGACACCAGTCTGATCCCAGAACAACCACCCACCAACCACTTACTGATCCCAGTCTGATCACCGAACAACCACCCACCAACCACTTACTGATCCCAGTCTGATCACCGAACAACCACCCACCAACTACTTACTGACACCAGTCTGATCACCGAACAACCACCCACCAACCACTTACTGATCCCAGTCTGATCCCAGTCTGATCCCAGAACCACCACCCACCAACCACTTACTGACACCAGTCTGATCACCGAACAACCACCCACCAACTACTTACTGATCCCCAGTCTGATCACCGAACAACCACCCACCAACCACTTACTGATCCCAGTCTGATCACCGAACAACCACCCACCAACCACTTACTGATCCCCAGTCTGATCACCGAACAACCACCCACCAACCACTTACTGATCCCCAGTCTGATCCCAGAACAACCACCCACCAACCACTTACTGATCCCCAGTCTGATCCCAGAACAACCACCCACCAACCACTTACTGATCCCCAGTCTGATCCCAGAACCACCACCCACCAACCACTTACTGATCCCAGAACAACCACCCACCAACCACTTACTGATCCCCAGTCTGATCCCAGAACCACCACCCACCAACCACTTACTGATCCCAGTCTGATCCCAGAACAACCACCCACCAACCACTTACTGATCCCCAGTCTGATCCCAGAACCACCACCCACCAACCACTTACTGACACCAGTCTGATCCCAGAACAACCACCCACCAACCACTTACTGATCCCAGTCTGATCACCGAACAACCACCCACCAACCACTTACTGATCCCAGTCTGATCACCGAACAACGACCCACCAACCACTTACTGATCCCCAGTCTGATCACCGAACAACCAACCACCAACCACTTACTGATCCCCAGTCTGATCACCGAACAACCACCCACCAACTACTTACTGATCCCAGTCTGATCACCGAACAACCAACCACCAACCACTTACTGATCCCAGTCTGATCACCGAACAACCAACTACTTACTGATCCCCAGTCTGATCACCGGACAACCACCCACCAACCACTTACTGATCCCAGTCTGATCACCGAACAGCTTACAATGACCAATTAACCTACCAAACAGTACACCTTTGGTCTGTGGGAGGAAACTGGAGCACCCGGAGTAAACGCACACATCGCACAGGGAGGCTGTACAAATGCTCCTTACAGAAGACACTGGAGTTGAACTCTGAACTCTCACACTAACTGCTACACCACCTTTTTTTTTTCCATCCAAACTAGGCACCTGCCATATCAACCCTACAGTCCCAAAGAACCTGACAAATTAATCGTCTACATCCTTGTGGCTTATTGTATCTTAATTTTATTTGAGACACAGCACAGAACAGGCCCGCTTGGCGCCTCGGATGTTCAAAAATAACAGTTGCTTTTTGAACATCAAAGGTTCATTTTATTGTCAAGGTATGTGTGTCCAATACAACTGATATTCATCTTCTCCAGATAACCGTGAAATACAGGAAGAATGGGAGTGAAGCCACTTGCTCTGTCTCGCTGGGTGAGACATGCAGTGGAAATGCAAATCCTTCCATTCATCAGAAGTAGATGTGTGAAATCAATGGGATGAGAGGTGGAGGCCAATCCTGAAATAAACCACTGGTGAATTAGGAGCTGGGCTAAAGAGGCGGGCACTCGGTGGCGTTGGGCTAAAGAGGCGGGGCAAGGTGTAGAAGCAGCCATTACATCCATTGTGTGCTAGCCTTCAGTAGTCCATTCCTTATCCCGCTCCACACACAGTCTCCTTTACTCGCTTGCCAAATTTTCTCCTAAATCTGTTTCAAGATAAAGTCTAAATACCAGGGGTGCTGGAAATCCTGAGCAACACAGACAGCATTTATGGACAGGGGGGGGGGGGGGTAAACTATCACCACTTTAGGCCAAAACACTTGATCAGGATTCCACTTTCCTTCCATCAATTCCCCTCCATAGGTGCTTGGTCCACCAATCACCCACTCCCCACCACACCTGGCAGTTTTCCATGGTTCATAGCTTTAAGGAGACTGGAGGAAGGTATAGTGGGGGTCTCAGAGATAAGCTTTTTTTACACAGAGTGGTGGGTGCATGGACCACCCTGTCAGGTATGGTGGTAAAGGCAGATACGTTAGGGGCAGTTAAGGAACTCCTGGACAGGCACATGAATGATAGACAAATGGAGGGTTATGTGGGAGAGAAGGGTTGGATTGATCCTTGAGTAGGTCAAAAGGTTAGCACAACATTGTGGACTGAAGGGCCTGTACAGCACAGTGTTCTACATTTGTAAGATTATGAGAGACATATCTAGAGCAGGGATCTGCTATCTTTTACCCATGGGTTAAAATATCTCTTGCTGGAGGGCATGTGTTGCAGTTGAGGGAGGTAAGCTCACAGACTGAGGGGCAAGTGGGTGCATGGAATGTCCTGCCTGGGGTGGCAGTGGAGATAAATACATCAGCGCTCTTAGATAGTTACATCAATATGCAGAGAATGGAGCAATGTGGACATTGTGTAGGCAGAAGAGATTAGTTAATTACTAGTTTAATTAGTTTGGCAGAAGCAAACCGATATGCCTGCAAGGAAATGAATCTCGAGGTAGTGTACGGCGACATACGTACTGTGATCATAGATTTACTTCGAGCCTTGAACAGCGTTGTGGGCCCAAAGGGGGCTGCTCCTGCATCATGCTGCTCTGTGTTCTGTGTTGTCCCCCCTCAGTTCTGATGCAAGGCTTTGACATGAAGTGTCAACAATTCCTTTCCCCCTACAGATGCTGCGACAGTGTTGTTCCAGATTCCAGGAACTGCAGATTTCCGTCTCTCCTCCCAACAGCTTCACCACCAGAACCCTTCGGAGCTCGGCATGCTGCCGTAAAATTTCCCCTTAGCCTTAGAATCTCTCAGGGAAACAGCGTTAGCTTCTCCATATGCTCCCAACCACTGAAACCTTACTCACCAACTTAACTCTTTCAGCCCAGCAGAAGCCTCTCCCATGTTCTCTCCATGCTTGGGTTACTCCCAGATTCAGAATATTTGTATGAATTTGTTGAACCGGAGGTGAGTGGACTCTTGGCAATCAATAATGTTAAAGGCATCTGGGGGTGTAACTTCCAGGTGATTCGAGGAAAGTATAAGGGGGGGGTGTGACAGAGGTAAGTTTTTTTTTAGAGAGTGGTGGGTGCATGGAACACTACTGGGGTGATGATGGAGGCAGATACATTAGGGGCATTTATATAGGAGGGAAGAATTATGTGGTTAATGGCAGGATTCTTAGCAGCGTGGAGGAACTCTGGGACCTTGACATCCACATCCACAGATCCCTCAAAGTTGCCACACAGCTTGATAGGCTTGTTGAGAAGGTGTAATGGTGTGTTGGCCTTCATTAGGCGGGGGAATAGAGTTCAGGAGCTCAGAGGTAATGCTGCAGCTCTATAAGACTTTGGTTAGATCACACTCAAGAGTATTGCATTCAGTTCTGGTCGCCTCATTATAGGAATGAGGTGGTAGCATTAGAGAGGGTGAAGAGGAGATTTATACCATGATGCGCCTGGATTAGAGAGCTTGTCATAGAAAAGTACATGGAAACTGGCCCTTCAGCCCATCTAGTCTGTGCTAAATGATTTAAACTGCCTAGTTAGACCTGCACCCAGACCAGTGCCCTCCATTCCCTTGCCGCCCATATACTTCTCTTAAACATTGTAATCGAGCTCGCATGCAACAGTTACCGGCAGCTCGTTGCACACTCCCACAGCTCTCTCCTGAAGTTTGTCCTCAAGTTCCTCTCAAACTCTTCACCTCTCACCCTTAACATTCCAAAGAACAAGAAGCATTCTAAAGGCAGGATGACACAACCGTTGCTGACTGAAGAAGTCAAAGCCAACATGAAAACCAAAGACGGCATTTAATAGAGCAAAAATTAGTGGGACGTTAGAGGATTGGAAGCTTTTTAAAAACCAGTAGAAGGCATCTAAATAAGTCATAAGGAAGGTAAAGATGGAATATGAAAGGAAGGTAGCCATTGATATTAAAAAGAATATCAGATCCATAAAGTATAAAAGAGAGGTGAGAGTGGATTTCAGACCATCGAAAATTATGCTGGAGAGGTAGTAATGGGGGACAAGAAAATGGCAGAAAAACTGAATAAGTATTTTGACTTGGTCTTCACTATGGAAGACACCAGCAGTATGCCAGAATTTCAAAAGGTTCGTGGTGGTGGGGGCGGGGGGGGGGGGGGGTGAGAGAAGTGAGTGAAGTTCTGGCCAACTGTGAAGATCCCAGGCAGAAGGTGCTTAGGAATCTGAAAGGTGTGAGCATAGATAAGTCGCCTGGACTGGATGGTGAACCACAGGGTTCTGAACGAGGTGTCTCAAGAGATCATAGAACACTACAGCACAGTACAGACCCTTCAGCCCTCCATGTTGTGCTGACCCATATAATCCTTAATTTAAAAAAACTAAACCAACACTAACCCATAACCCTACATTTTTCTTTCATCCATGTGCCTGTCCAAGAGGCTCTTAAATACCCCTAATGTTTTAGCCTCCACCACCATCCCTGGCAAGTCATTCCAGGCACCCACAACCGTCTGTGTTTTATTTTAAAAAAAAACTTGCCCTGATGTCTCCCCTAAACTTCCCTCCCTTAATTTTGTACATATGCCCTCTTGTGTTTACTATTGATGTCCTGGGAAGCAGGTCCTGACTATCCACCCTATCTATGCCTCTCATAATCTTGTAGACATCTATCAAATCCCCTCTCATTCTTCTACGCTCCAAAGAGAAAAGTCCCAGCTCTGTTAACCTTGCTTCATACGACTTGTTCTCCAAACCAGGCAACATTCTGGTAAATCTCCTCTGCACCCTCTCCATAGCTTCCACATCCTTCCTATAATGAGGTGACCAGAATTGAACACAATACTCTAAGTGCAGTCTCACCAGAGATTTGTAGAGTTGCAACATGACCTCTCTACCCTTGAACTTAATCCCCCTGTTCATGAAGCCTAGCATCCCATAGGCCTTCTTAACTACCCTATCAACCTGTGCAGCGACCTTGAGGGATGTATGGATTTGAACCCAAGGTCCTTTTGTTTATCCACACTTTTAAGTAATTGACCATTAATCCTGTACTCAGTCTTCTGGCTTGTCCTTCCAAAATGCATCACCTCACACTTGTCTGGATTGAAATCCATCTGCCATTTTTCTGCCCAACTCTGCAGCCTGTCTATATCCTCTTGTAACCTTCGACAACCTACAGCTCCACCCACAAGTCCTCCAATCTTCGTGTCATCCGCAAACTTACTCGCCCATCATTCCACCTCTACATCCAGGTCATTTATAAAAATCACAAATAGCAGGGGTCCCAGGACAGATCCCTGTGGCATTCCACTAGTCACTGACCTCCAGGCAGAATACTTTCCTTCCACAACTACCCTCTGCTTTCTTCCTTTAAGCCAATTTTTTTATCCAAACAGGCAAGGTTCCACTTATCCCATGCCTCATGACTTTCTGGTTGAGTCTCTCGTGAGGGACCTTGTCAAATGCTTTGCTAAAGTCCATGTAGACCACATCCACTGCCCTACCCTCATCAATTTCTTTTGTTACCTCTTCAAAAAACTCAATCAGGCTCGTGAGGCACGATCTTCCCTTCACAAAGCCATGTTGACTATCCATGAGTAGACTGTACTTCTCTTCAGAAGTACAGTAATGATCTTTTAAGGATCAATAGATTCTGGCATAGTTCTGGAGGAATGGTGGTGGCATCCATCGGTCTCGAGAGACCATGGATCTGCGCCTGGAGTTTCCAGGGCGCAGGCCTGGACAGGGTTGTATGGGAGACTGGCAGTTGCCCAAGCTGCAGGCCTTCCCCTCTCCACGCCACCGATGTTGTCCAAGGGAAGGGCACTAGGACCCATGCAGCTTGGCACCGGTGATGTCGCAGAGCAATGTGTTGTTAAGTGCCTTGCTCAAGGACACAAACATGCTGCCTCAGCTGAGGCTCGAACCAGTGACCTTCAGGTTACTAGTCTGATGCCTTACCCACTAGGCCACACGCCAACACAAGGAATGGAGGAATGGAAACTTGCAAATGTCACTCCGCTATTCAAGAAGGTAGAGGGGTAGATTAAAGGAAATTTTAGTCCAGCTAGTCTGACCCCATTACCTCAATGAAGGGAAGATGATGAAGTTGATTGTTCTAGAGGAGGTTTTGGGGTATTAGGAGGCACATGATAAAACAGCCCAAAGTCAGCATGGAAAAGTCCTGCCTGAGAAATCTGTTAGACTTTTGAAGAAATATCAAGCAGGATGGACAAAAGAGAGTCGGTGGATTTAGTGTACTTGGATTTTCAGAAGCCCCTTGACAAGGTGCCACACATCAGGTTGTTTAACGAGATAAGAGCCCATGGTATTACAGAAAAGACACTAGCACTGATAGAGCATTGGCTGATCGGCAGGAGGCAAGGGTGGGAATAAAGGGAGCATTTTCTGGTTGTCTGCCAGTGTCTAGTGGTGTTCCATTGGGGTCTATGTTGGGACTGCTTCTTCTTGCGTTATAAGTCAACGATTCAAACAACAGAAGTGATGGCTTAGTGGCCAAAGTTCTGGATGATACAAAGATAGGTGGATAGGTAGTGCTGAGGGAGCAGGAAGGCTGTAGAAGATTAGGAGAATACAGTACCAGGAAGTGTATGGTCATGTATTTTGGTAAAAGAAATTAAAGTGTAGTCTATTTTCTAATTGGAGAGAAAATTCAAAGATCTTAGGTGCAAAGGTACATGGGTGTTCTCGTGCAGGCTTCTTTGAGGTTAATTTGCCGGTTGAGTCGCTGGTGAGGAAAGCAAATGCGATGTTTGAGTTCACTTCGAGAGGCCCTAAATATAAATGCATAGCTGTAATGTTGAGGCTTTAAAATGCAGTGGTGAGGCCTCTCGGAGTTTTGTGAGCGGTGTTGGGCCTCTCATCTTAGAAGGGATGTGCTGACGTCAGGGGGAATTCAAAGGAAGTTCACAAAAATAATTAATGAACTGAAAGGCTGTTATATGAAGTCTCTGGGTCTGTACTCGCTGGAGATTAGAATGATGGGGTCTAGAAAAAGTGGATATGGAGAAGGTATTTCCTATAGTGCGGGACTCTAACACTAGATGATGCAGCCTCAGAACAGAGGGGCGTCAATTTAGAATAGAGATGAGAAGGAATTTCTTCAGCTGGATGATAGTGTATTTATAGAATTCATCGTTATCGAGGGCTTTGGAAGCCAACTCATTGGGCATACTTAAAGCTGAGGCTAATAGGTTATTGATGAGTCATGGCATCAGAGGTTACAGGGAGAAGGAAGGAGAATGGGGTTGAGAGGGATGATAAATCAGCCACGATGGAATGGGGGAGCAGACTCGATGGGTCGAGTGGCCTAATTCTGCTCCTATGTCTTGTGGTCTAATTCAGAGAACAATGCTCTAAGGTGGGATGTGGTGTGACAATAGCATAAGGCAAGACCTTGTTGAGATTGTGCTCAGAGTACTGTGTGCGGTCCTGGTCGCCTAGCTCTAGGAAGGATGGCATTAAGCTAGGAATACAGGCATGGAAGATCCACACGGATGTTGTCAGGAATGGAGGGCTTGAGATATAAGGAGTGACTGGACTGGTTTCACAGGAGCAAAGAAGGCTGAGGGCTGACCTTACGGAAGTATATGGAATCGTGAGAAGCAAAGATTAGGTGGAAGGTCACAGGCCAGTCCCCCCAGCATAAGGTATTCCAAAGCTGGCAGGCATGGGTTTAAACAGAGAGGAGGGGTGATTTTAAGGGGATCTGAGCAGCAACATTGCCACACAGAGGGTTCAAAGTTGAAAGAATTTATTATAAAAGTACGTACTGTATGTCTCCATACGCAAGCCTGATTCGTTTTCTTGCAGGCATTCATAGTAAATACAAAGAAACACAACAAAACCAATCAAAAACTGTGCACAAAGACTGGCAAACAATCAATGTGCAAATACAAAATAATAAGAAGTAAATAATGTAAGTGAATCCCTAGGTTGTGGGATCAGTTCAGTGTTGAGGTGAGTGAAGTGGAGCCAGATGGTTGAGGGGTGATAACTGTTCCTGAACCTGGTGGTGTGGACCCTAAGGCTCCTGAACCTCCTCCTTGATGACAGCAGTGAGAAGAGAGCATGTCCTGGGTGTCCTTGATGATGGACGCTACTTTCCTGCAACAATGCTTCATGTAGATGTGCTCAGTGGCGGGGAGAGCTTTACCCATGATGGCCTGGGCTGTATCCACTACTTTTTTGTAGGCTTTTCTGTGCCAGGGTGTTAGTGATGGGTGTAAAGAAGGACGACAGACACTTACAAAATTTACAAGTTAAAGGTCAGCGAGGCATAGGCCAGCACAGGTGAATAGGGCTAGCCCAGGAGGGCACTATCATTGGGCTGAAGGCCTGATTCCCACTGCATAACTTTGACTCTATTGCTGACTTTATCTGCGATACCAGGGCTGATTTCGGATTCCGGCATTTTTCCTGGTGGTTTGGTTGATGCCACATCTCCCACTTGCCACACTGTTACTGGGGGGGGGGGGGGGGTGGGGGGGGAAGGAGGGGCCTGTGAGCAGATTTATGGAGCTTGTTTCCACAGGCTTTGCAAAACTGTGCCTGGCTTTTCCGGAGCAGAACAGCACAGGAGGGATTCTGGGGGATTTCCACGTGTTTTGTCATAGGCTGTCAAGGCAGGGGCATTTGATTTTCAGCATCGGTTTAGACAAGGGGTTTAACCTGATATAGCACGGTACAGGACATTCAGCCTACAATGTTGTGGGGACCTTTTTGAACTATTTCAACCCTTCCCTCCTATACCACTCTCCATTTTTCTATCATCCATGTGTCTTTCTAAGAGTTTCTCAAACCCCACCGCTCAATGTATCTGCCTCCAGCACTACCCCAGGCAGTATGTTCAACACACCCACCACTCTGTTTTTTTAAAAAAAACAAGTTGACTGACATCCCCCTCTCCAATCACCTGAATATTATGTCCCCTGGTATTAGCCATTTCCAGCCTGGGGAAAGACACTGGCTTTTCACTTGATCCATGTCTCATAGCATCTCATTCACCTCTATCAAGTCACCTCTCATCCTCTTTCACCCCAAAGTCTCATCCTGTGCTATCTGTTCGAAAGCATAGGATGTGCTCTCCAATCCAGGCAGCATCCTGATAAATCTCTGTACCCTCTCTAAAGTTTCCATATCCTTCCTATAATGAGGCAACCAGAACTGAACGCAGTACTCCAAGTGTGGTCTGACAAACTTTGCCACAGCTAAACATTTTTGGTTTTGAGTGTTGGGTGTTGGGGCCGCTTCTTTTTAGGTTGTCCGTGATCTGGACAACAGAATTGATGGCTTTGTGGCCAAGTTTGCAGACGATACCAAGTTAGGTGGAGGGGCAGGTAGCGTTAAGGAATACAGTGTCAGGTAATGTATGGTCAAGCACTTTGCCTTTATTCCATCTAACGTAGTCTATTTTCTAAATGGGGAGAGAAGTTTAAAAATCTGAACTGCAAAGGGACTGGGAATCCTTGTGAAGAATTTCCTGATGGTTAGCTTGCAGTTTGAGTCAGTGGTAAGTACGGCAAATACAATGTTAGTCTTCATTTCACGAGGACCAGAATAAAAATGCAAGGATGTAATGCTGAGGCTTTATCAGGCATTTGTCAGCCGGCACTTGGAGTAGTGTGAGCAGCTTTGTGGTCTTTATCTAAGAGAAGACGTGCTGGGATTGGAGAGGGTGCAGAGGAGGCTGTCAAGAATGGTAGGATTAACATTTGCGGAGCGTTTGATGGCTCTGGGCCTGTACTTGTGGTCTTCTGAAAACATGGCAGCACAGTGACCATGTCAGTATAGGCTTGGTGCAAAGTGTAACGTGTAACGTGATCGTGCGTGAGGGCTATGAAGGGTGCTGCTTGTTCCGGTGATGACTGATTTTCGTCATACGTGAGTCATAACAATTTAGTGAAATAAGTAAGATAATAATAGTGAAAAAAAGATGTGGCAAATTTCACAGGAAATGAGAAGTTTCTTGTGACTTATAGAATAACTAATAGGAAAGAGGCAGGGACTGTCACCCAGGGGACATAAGGAGGGCTTGCCTAATAATGTCATTTATTGTAATGTAATGTATCGTTAGCTAGAGTCTGCCCTATAATGTGTCATTCAGAAAGGGCAATAGGAAAGAGGTAGATGGTCTCCCAGGGGTCATTTAGAGTTTCAGATGTGTGCACTCAGCATAGCCCTTTGTAAATGACTCATTAGTGGCTCACAGTTTCCAAGTTTGTTCTTTCTAGATCCTGACGCTGGAACTTCCCCTAGCATTTGACTTGCAAGTATAAATACAGTGGATTCTGGTTCATTGGAACCAGTACATTGTGACCCGATTAAGCAGCAGCTCCAATTCGTCAAAGTTTCATGGAAATAGTTAAAAAGGTTTTTTAAAAAAACAACAAACAAGAGTAATAAATTATGTATTTAAATGAAATACAGAACAAATTAGAACACTAATAATACTACTACAATGCTATAAACTGTGTGCATTTGTTCCTCATAGTTATCAACAGAGGAATTTATCCAGAGTACTCTGCTGTCTTCTCTGTTAATGAACAAAATCAGCGCGGTTACCAAGTGTAGATGATGTAGCCTTCTTACAATGCTATCAATAACTACATCCTACAAATATTCATTTTCATTGTAACATTCAACGTGACTGTCAATCCCTTCAAATTCTTCATAGTTCCCAACTTGTTGAAGTAGTGAAATCATTTCATTTTCACTCCCGGCCATTTTCGGCATTTCTGAGCCTGAATGCTTGAAACGGTGGTGAGTAAACCAGTTCTGAGTTGTCTTACTGCTTATCTGTCATCTACTGTTGGCAACACAAATCACTGCTTTTGAACATTAGCACACATAAGTGACACTATTTTAAAAGCTGTTCACCCTAAGCGGATTGTAGTATCCAACGGTCACGCAAGTGCATACAACTGACGCCTGTTCGGTAACAGTCTCCTGCCCCAGTTAAGTGGCATAGTGTCCCAAATAAATGAAGGGAATCCCGGCTATTTTCCTGATTTGTTTCCATTCTTTAAGCAGCTCACCAATTAACTGAGAGGTTCTGAATGCCATTAGCTGAGGGATTAATTCTTGCATTCCATTTCTATAACGAGAATCAAGGACTGCCCCATTGCTCCATTCTCTCCCTAAGGTTGGTAGTGTCGTGGCTAGTGTAAAACTTTGTCATAGGTTACAAAGCGATTAGAGGCACTGCCACAAAACAGCAGCATCCAGTCCATGCTCTCCTCTCACTTTTATCACTGGAAAGGAGGTACGGGAGCCTCAGGACTCTCACCACCAGGTTCAGGAACAGTTATAACCATTCTACCATCAGGCTCTTGAACTGGGGGGGGGGGGGGGGAACGATAATTTCACCCACCTAACTAATTCCACAGCCTACACACTCCCTTTCAGGGGCTCTACAATTCATGTTCTCAGTATTACTTATCTATTATTATTTGTTTTTCTTTGTACTTGCACATTGCTTATTTGTCAAGTCTTTGTTTATCTGTACTTTCTCATTGGTTCTATTGTGTTTCTTTGTTCTACTGTGAACACCCACAAGAAAATTAATCTGAGGTATATAATGGCATACACACTCTCTGGTAATAAAATTACTTAGAACATTGCCAGGATGCAGAGCTGGGCTGAGAAGAGGCAGAGGGACTTCAATCTGGAGAAGTGTGAAGTGGTTCACTTTGTAAGGTAGAACTTGAAGAAAGAGCACAGGGTTAATGCAGGATTAGCTAGGGCCTTTTCTCTTTGGAGCAAAGCAGAATGATAGGCTGAAGATGAGAAAATCTTCAGATGCTGGAAATCCAAGCAACACACGTAAAATGCTAGAGAAATCCAGCAGGTCAGGCAGCATCTATGGAAAAGGCTAAACAGTCGATGTTTCATCAGGACTGCATGAAGGGTCTGAAGCCAAAACATCGACTGTTTACTCTTTTCTATAGATGCTGCCTGGTCTGCAGCTAGGCCTGAAGGCCTGTTTCCAAATGGAACGGGCACCAAGGTGCCAGTTTGGAATGGACACATTGGTCAAGAGATAAGAGTGAGATTACTGTGAATTAATGCCGAATTGTGGAGACTTCTTTGGAATAGACACAGGACAGTAGAGAGAGCAGTGGGCCAGTTAGCTTTGATACACAGTTTGGGATTTGGACGAATCCGGAACTGTTCGGGGTCTTTAGAACATAGAACAGTACCGACCTTTCGACCCACTATATTGTGCTGACCTTTTAACTAAGATCAATCCAGCCCTTTTCACACACCCACAACCCTGTGTTTATATTTTAAGAAAACCTCCTCTGACCTATACTTTCCTTCCTACACCTCTGGTATTAGTCAGTTTCACCCTATGAAAAAGTCTTTGATGGTCAGACAGCAGGGTGTGGCCTTGCTCTTCCTTCAGATGAGAAGCTGAGTCATCACTGGTCCAAATGTTCATTATATGGTCAAAGTATGAATACAACTCTGATATTTGTCTTCTCCAGATAACCAGGGAATATAGAAAGACCATGGCCATGGATGAAAGGAAAGACATCAACTTCCCACCCCCAGCACAAAACAGAAACTGAACAAATTTTGCAGACCCCAAAATCCCCCCACCCTCACAGAAAAAAAGTGTGACAATAACAATCCCACCCCTTAACTATCTCTGACCCTCTCATTTGCAGGAAAAAAGACAGCGACAATAACAATCCCCGACCCCCTCACTTGCAGAAAAGAACAATGACAGTAGCACCAAAGCTCCCAGCCCCTTCTCCTACTCACAATAGATTAACAGATCACCACCCACCTACCACTCGTCCACGAGAAAGAAAACAATGCAAATCTGAAAGAAGCCAATATGAAGTACAGTTCAATAATCACACAAATCTCACAATATTGGACAACATCTTTTCATCTGCATACGAGGAGAACACTGCACAAGCTACAAACTCGGTCCTTCCGTAAAGAGTGACCGCCGACCCAGGGGCAGAGCACACTGACCCCCTCTGCATTCACCTCGATGTTTCAGTCTTCCTCGCCACTTCAAGATGGAGTCATTCATGACCGCCACAGCTTGTCTCTGGACTTTTCCACAAATCAGCTTGTGTTCTCGGACCTTTTCAGCAACCCCCCCACGCCCCCATCTCTGATCTCCACAAGGCAGCTCTCCAGACACGGTATAGAATGGAATCAGTTAACAGCTGCAGTTCCTGAAGCAGGGTGGGGACTTCATTGTTAGCAGCTAATAATGTGAGCGTGTCTCTTCAGTAATGCCTATTCCTCTTCAGCTGAGAAATACAACTAGCAATACATTGTGGTTTGCAATGTCTTGTTACATAGCACAGCTTCCTGAGGATTTCTTAGAGAGAGAGAGAGAGAGAGAGAGAGAGTGTCTGAGAGAGAAACAGAAAGAGAGGCAGTGAGAGAGAGACAGATACAGAGCGGGAGATCTATTTCATTCAGATACAATGGAGAAACAGCTTCTAAATCACCTGACAAATGTGTCTTAGACATAGATTAACAATCCCAGAATGAGTGTTCAAATCCCACCATTGCATCTGGGAAAGGTAAACACTGTTAGACATTTAGAGTTAATACATTTCCTTGATATAGTCAACAACAGCTAGCTTGCTGTAAAAACCCTCTTGTGCCCTTCAGGGAGGAGATCTAGCATCCTAACGCAGATTGGCCAAAGATTTAGTACTGCGGTTAGTTCTTAAAGGGTCTAGCAACCAGTGATAATGCCACCCAGATTCCCCACAAGAAAAAAATTAAAAACAACATTTCACCAGGATGTTGCATGAATTATGGAGTATTATCTTTAAGGAGATGTTGAACAAACATGGGCTGTTTTCTCTTGAGCATCAAAGGCTGAGGTGTGATCTGTAGAATATTTAAAATTAAGAGAGACATAGATGGTCAGCCTGGTGGAGATGTCAAATATTAACAGTCATGGGTTTAAGGTGAGTGGGGAAAGTTTATATCAGAGAACGCAGAGGTTTAACCAAGAAGCAGAACAGCGGAGACGTTTCAGCAGTAAACTATATTTTACTAAAAAAAACCTGCAAAATAACAAGCCACAACACAAGAGAGGACAGATGTTAAACATGACAAGGTAGCTGGAGGTTCGGAATAACTGGCTGAGGCTGGCTGGTTTGATGTTTGTACAAATAGGCTGTAGATGATGAGTTGGAAACGAGTGGCAAATGATTTCTTTTAGCTGGGCACAGACCGGGAGGTGCCTGCCTGTGCAGGCTGAACAGTTTAAAAGGGATTTACAAAGTAGGCTTTAACACAGACAATGGTAGGTGCCTGCAATGAGCTGCCCGAGGAAGGTGGTGGGTTCTGAACTGGAATCAGGGTTATTGTCACGGACGTATGTTGTGAAATTTGTTGTTCTGCAGCAATAATACAATGTAATATACAAAAAAATGTCTACTAATTGCAATAAGAAGTGGGACAAAAAGAGAGCAAAATAGTGAGGTAACACACACAAAATACTGGAGGAACTCAGCAGGTCAGGCAGCATCTACAGAAATGAATAAACAGTCAGTGTTTGGGCTGAGACCCTTCTTCAAAACCAGATAAAATAGTAAGCTGGTGTTCACGGGTTTATTGTCCATTCAGAAATCTAATGGTGAAGGGGAAGAAGCAATCCCTGAAAAGTTGAGTGTGTGTCTTTAGGTTCCTGTCCCTCCTCCTTGATGGTAGCCATGAGAAGTGGGCATGTCCTGGGTGATGGGGTCCTTACCAAAGGATGCCGCCATTCTGAGACATCATGTTTTGAAAATGTCCTCACTGCTGGGAGGCTGGTGCCTGTGACGGAGCTGGCTGAGTTTACAACAGTGTGCAGCTTTTTCCAATCATGGGCAATGTTCTCTCCATATCAGATGGTAATGCAGCCAGTTAGAGTGGTTTCCACAGAACATCTGTAGAAACTTGTGAGTGTGTTTGGTGACATACCTATTCTCTTCAAACTCTTAATGAAATGTAGCCACTGTTGTGACTTCTTTGTATTACTTTAATACGTTGGGCTCAGAGATGTTAATACCTGAAAATCTGAAGTCATTTACAGGCATCCATCAATCATGGCAGCAATATAGAATTCTACACTCAATGGCCACATTATTAGGTACCCCTGTACACCTGCTCATTAATGCAAATATCTGATCAGCCAATCATGTGGCAGAAACTCAATGCATAAAAGTATGCAGACATGGTCAAGAGGTTCAGTTGTTCAGACCAAACATCAGAATGGGGAAGAAATGTGATCTATTGACTTTGTTGGTGCCAGATGGGGTGGTTTGAGTATCTCAGAAAGTGATGATCTCCTGGGATTTCAAACACAACAGTCCTAGAATATACAAAGAATGGTGCAAAAAAAAACAAAAAGTGAGTGGCAATTCTGTGAGTGAAAGCACCTTGTTAATGAGAGAGAGGTCAGAGGAGAATGGCCAGACTGGTTCAAGCTGACAGGAAGGTGACAGCAACTCAATGCATTACAACAGTGGTGTGCAGAAGAGCATCTATGAATGCACAACACATCAAACCTTGAAATGGACAGGCTACAGCAACAGAAAACCAAGATCACAGTATCTTTTAGGGTACTTCCTAAACTTGATAAAGTGGCCACTGAGTGTTGAGTCAACTAGCAAGTACACACAGGCCATTCAACCCATCATGTCCATGCTGACCATCAATGCCATTCAGCAGTGCTTGATCTGCAGCCTACTAGTCTTGACAATTCAAGTGCTCTTTCAGATACTTGTTAAATGTTGTGTGAGTCTCTGCCTCCACCACCCCCTCAGCAGTGCGTTCCAGATTCCCTCTAACCTTCCCTTACCTAAGTCGCTAGCAGGCACTGCTTATTCCATCACAGGAAAAGCCTTCCCCACCATTGAGCATGTCTACAAAGGCCACTGCCACAAGAAAGCAGCATCCAGCATCAAGGACCTCCACATTCCAGGCCATGCTCTCTTCCTGCTGCCACCATTGGACAAGAGGTACAGGAGCCTCAGGTCCCACACCACCAGGTTCAGGAACAGTTATTAACCTACAACCATCAGGCTCCTGAACTAGTGTGGATAACTTCACTCACCTCAACTCTGACCAGATTCCACAGCCTACAGGCTCACTTTCAAGGCCTCTACAACTCGTGTCCTCAGTGTTATATTTATTTTAACTGTTTGACTTCCTTTGCACATTATCCGTATGTGTAATTTCCCATAAAACTCTATTCTGTTTCTTTTATCCCTGTAATCTCCTGCAGCAAGACAAATCTCAGGGTAATATATGGCAACATTTACATATCTTGCTCATAAATTTACTTCGAACTTTGAACTATGCCCTCTTATGGTTGTGGCACTTCTATGCCAGGGTAATGCTTCCAAGTTTTAACTCTAAGCCCCTCCTAATTTTGTATGTGTCTGTCAGTTTGTCCCTCAACCTTCCCCACTGCAAACAAAACAAGGCGAGCTCTCTCCAGACTCCTCTCATAACTGGCAAGAGGCTCATATGCATACACGTTTTTCTTAGTGGAAGCCATAACTCTGCATCTAATAAATAATGGCTGAAATAAGAGCTTGCCTCTGAAGTAAAACACACAGACTGGTGCAGGTCAGTGCAGCATCTGTGGAAATGAATAAACAGTCAGCGTTTCAGGCCAAGACCCTTCATCAAGACTGGCTGCAACTGGCCTCTTTGAATGAGACTGGGCTAGATTAGTTTTATTTGTCACGTGTACATTGATACATGCAGTGAAATGCATCGCCAGCGTCAAATCAAATCAGCGAGGATTGTAGTAGGGGCAGCCCACAAGTGATGCTATGCTTCCAGCACTAACGGAGCACTGCCACAACTCACTAACCCTAACCCGTACATCATTGGAGTGTGGGAGGAATCCAGAGGAAACCCATGGGGTCAGGGGCAATGCACAAACTCCTTCCAGGCAGTGCGGGGTGCAATAAATAGTATAGCCAGGCACCCTCCCTCCATTGAACTCCGGGCCCCTCGTAAATCAATTGGCCAGAACAGTCCTCTCTAGAATCTGACCGCCCCATAACTACTCAGCCACATATTACATTGCACTATGTCAGTGTTCCCATCCAAGGCGACAGCCCCAGAACTGAGGCTGTAATTGAAAACCTTCGACAGACAGCCCGCACCATATTCCCAAAGCACACACTCCACTCAGTTCAGACAGACAAAGGGGGATGACTGCTGGTGAGGCTGCACTGGATTCTAGCCTCCTTACTTGAGGAATGATATACTGGCTTTGGAGGTAGTACACAGGAGGTTCATCAGGTCCATTCCTGGGATGAGAGGGTTGGCCTTTGAGGGGAGATTGAGTCACCTTGGACTGTACTTGCTGGAATTGAGTTGAATTGACTTTATTACTTGAATCCTACACGTAGATGAGGAGTAAAATCTTTACATTACGTCTCCGTCTAAATGTGGAGTAATTTGTAATTAATAGTATGTACAACAGGACAGTCAATATAACATAGAAATACAATTGTGTCAGTGTGAATTAATCAGTCTGATGGCCTGTTGGAAGAAGCTGTCCTGCAGCCTGTTGGTCCTGGCTTTTATGCTGTGGTACCATTTCCCAGATGGTAGCAGCTGGAATGTAGTTGGGATGACTCTGATCCCCAATGATCCTTCAGGCCCTTTTTTACACACCTGTCTCTGTAAATGTCCTGAATAGTGGGAAGTTCACATCTACAGATACGCTGGGCTGTCCGCACCACTCTCTGCAGAGTCCTGCAATTGAGGGAAGTACAGTTCCCATACCAGGCAGTGATGCAGCCAGTCAGGATGCTCTCAATTGTGCCCCAGACCAAAATTCTTCACCCATCTTAGGTGAAAGAGGCACTGTTGTGTTTTTGTTGAGTAGCTTAAAGCTGTTCACTCTCTCAACCTCAGATCCATTGATGTCAATAGGGGTTAGCCTGTCTCCATTCCTCCTGCTCCTTTGCTTTTGGGACATTGAGGGAGAGGTTGTTTTCTTGACACCACTGTGTCAGGGTGATGACTTCTTCTCTGTAGGCTGTCTCGTTATTATTTGAGATTAGGCCAACCAATGTAGTATCGTCATCAAATTTAATTAGCAGATTGGAGCGTGGGTGGCAACACAGTCATGGGTATAGAGAGAGTAAAGGAGGGGGCTTAGGACACAGACCTGAGGGGCTCCTGTGTTGAGGGTCAGAGGGGCAGAGGTGAAGGAATCCACTCTTACCACCCGCCAGCAGTCTGACAGGAAGCCCAGGATCCAGCTGCACAAGGCAGGGAGAAGGCCGAGGTCTCTGAGCTTCTTGTCGAGCCTGGAGGGAATTATGGTGTTGAATGCTGAACTGTAGTCCAAGAACAGCATTCTCACATAATTCGAAAGGATGAGAGGAACTCTTACAGACAGATATAAAACAATCTTTTATTTTATTTTGAGATATAGTGTGGAACAGGCCATGCCACCCAGCAACCCACCTATTTAACCCTAGCCTAGTCACAGGACAATTTACAATGAGCAATTAACCTGCTGACCAGTATATTTTTGGATTGTGGGAGGAAACCAAAGCACCTGGAGGAAACCCACACAGTTAATGGGGAGAATGTACAGACTGCAATGGAATTGAACTCCAAACTTCATTCCACTCCGAGCTGTAATGACATTGTGCCAACTGCTATGCTACGGTGGTGACCATGGTATTTTGCTATTCTTATGTAGTGATACAGCCTGGCAACTTATGAAAGGAATGGATGGTGAGACAAGAACTAGGGGACATGGTCTCAAGATTCAGGGAAATAGATTTAGGATGGATATGAGCAGGAACTGCTTTTCCCAGAGAGTAGTGAATCTGTGGAGTTCTCTGCCCAGGAAAGCTGTAGATTCTGTGGCCCTCCGTTGGTCAAAGTTGACCATGTTACCTACACTGTTGGTTCAGTGCTGTCTGTGGCTGACGAGACCAATGTGAGAGTGGCAATCTCTGTTGCAAAAGTTGCGTCCGTAAGTGGTCCCATCTGTGCAGGAGATCCAGCGTTCCTTTCTGTGGGCCCATTTGTCTTCAGCCACTTTCAGGAATTTTTCCTTGCCCGACTAGAGGATGTCTTTGGGAACACGGACATCCTGCATGCAGCAGACGTGACCAAACCAGCACAGCCTACGCTGCCAGGGGGCCGGCGCGAGAGACAACCTCAGTATTCGGTACTCTGCCTCTCCAGGAGATGCCCAAACTGTGACAAAGACACCTTAAATAGAAGGTGTTGAGCCTCCTCTCCTGCTGAGCATGTGTTGTCCAGGTCTCACTGCCCTACAGCAGTGTGCTGGTGAAACAAGCACCGTACACTGCCATCCTCGTTTTGACTGAGGGTTTGGAATTCTCCCAGACTCGTGTGGTGAGGCAGCAAGAGTTGGTGCAGCCTTCCCAATCTGCTAGCCGATTTCTGTGCCCAAGGAGAGGTTGCCGCTGATGATGGACCCCAGGTATGTGAACTGATGGACAACATCCAGTTTGTAGTTATCAATGGTAATGACTGGTGGTGGCTCCATGTCTTGCCCCATGTCTTTTTCAGGCTGATAGCCAGACCAAATTCCTTGCAGACTGGGAGAAGTGATCCATCAAACTCTGGAGGTTTTTGTGGAGTGTGGGTTGTGACTGCTGCATCATCAGCAAACGGCATGTCTCCGATTGTGGGAAAGCAGAAACTCCTCATTAAATATATTGAAGACACAGTTAGATTGACTGTTACGTAGCAGGGGGATTAAGGGCAATGGGGAAAAAGGCAGGTAGGTGGAGTTGAGTTCATGGTCAGATCAGCCACGACCTTATTGATTGGTGGAGTAGGTTTGGTGGCCAATGGCCTACTCCTGCTCCTATTTCTTGTGTTCTAACGTTCAAGGATATTCTTAAGGCTTCCTTGTGAATGTGGATATTCCAGTGTGTCATGGGCAGTGTGTGTGTCTTTGTATGCGTGAATGAGTGTGCATATGGGGGGGGGGGGGGGTAGGTGTACATGTGTGTGTATCTGTGTGTTAGTGCATATATAGGTTTACATCTGTGTGTGTGTGTGTGTGTGTGTGTGTGTGTGTGTGTGTGTGTGTGTGTGTGTGTGTGTGTGTAGTCAATTGAAACTGAGAGAGTAAATAACTTGTCAACTCTTTTGAAGGTGTTTCAGGTTTGTGTTTGTGCGCGTCTGTTGAAGTGTACAATGTCCTGTATCAGGAAGTGAACAACAGGATGTGGGCACATTCTGACAACAGTTTGCAACACAGCCAGAGTCTGCTAATGCACGAGATTATATCACCACTTGCTTGTTCAATCATTCCATTTCTTTATGTCATTTCTGAGTAATTTGTTTCTCATACTACTGTCTTTCTAGATCAATCCTTGCCATTCTAAGGTGGGTCGATGTACTTCACAGCAAATGAGTTTCCTTTTCTGATTTGCTGTTGTCTTTGGAAATGCAGTGGCAAATGAACGCACAGCCCACACAAGCAGCAATGATGTTTGTGATTGGATGATTTCACTTGGGGACTGGGTGGGGGGGGGGAGGGATGAATATCAGCTTAGAGACCTGGTGGTTTCCTGGTCTTGCAACAGTTGTCTCATTTTTAACATCAATGTCCCCTTTGGTCGTGCACCCGGCCTTCAGCACGGTTTTCCTCCAGATCATTATGAAAGCGAGGCAGGCAATGGAAACTATACAGTTAACATACAAAACTATTGCATGCACTCAAACCTGTACTCAGTGGCCATGTTATTGGGTACATCTGCTTGTTAATGCAGACTTCTAATCAACCAATCATGTGTCAGCAACTCAATGCATAAAAGAATGCAGATGTGGTCAAGAGGTTCAGTTATTCAGACCAAACCTCAGAACGGGGAAGAAATTTGATCTAAATGACTTAAACCGTGCAAAGTTTTTTGCTGCCAGACAGAGTGGTTTGTGTATCTCAGAAACTGCTGATTTCCTGGGATTTTCACACACAACAGTCTCTAGAATTTACAGAGAATGGTGTGAAAAACAAAAACCATCCAGTGAGTGGTAGTTCTGTGAGTGAAAATGCCTTGTTGATGAGAGAGGTCAGAGGAGAATGGCCAGACTGGTTCAAGCTGACAGGAAGGAGACAGTAACTCCAATAACCAGGCGCTACAACAGCGGTGTGCAGAAGAGCACCTCTGATTGCACATGTTGAACCTTGAAGTGGATGGGCTACAGCAGCAGAAGACCATGAACATACACTCAGTGAACACTTTACATGAAGTACCAAATAAAGTGGCCACTGAGTGTAAATAGATTAAGTTTTGGTTGTTATGGCGATGGGGAAGGTGGACTGGTGGCCAGTGAAAGGGTCACCCATATTCTGGCCAAATGATATAGGTCAGCAGGGTCAAGTGGGCCAGTTTCTGTGCTGTAGTGATCTATGAATCTGTAACTGTGCAATGTTGCTGGGACTGGGTCTTATTTACAAAGATGAAGTGTGTCCTGAAGAACCGGCGTTAAGCTTTGATCGGATGTGGAATAACGTTGGACTTTTCTGTCGCAGGTGAGAAGCTTTCAGGATGGCTTTCGGATGTTTAAAGACACTGAAGTATATGCTGTTTGCATTCAACCTGCTATTTTGGGTGAGTACTGGAACGACCTTCACAGGAAAAACAAACTCTGCAGTTGAAAGTAATAATTCATCCCGTGCAATGAGGGGTTGTTACCCTACATTGTGTCGTGTCACAGGAGAGCCCCAGACGCCATTACTGCCGATCCCTCTTTGACGATTGTCACCTTGCCATGGTGGAGGGGCTGGTGAGTTCCCGAGATCCCGAGAGCGATGGTTCCTGGAGCTTAGCTCCTGGTAGGGTCACCCATGGTGGAGAGGTGAAGGGGGAGTTTCCAGCAATCCAACGAAGGCCTCAGTGGTGGAGCTGGCAGAAGGTGATGCCACATCACAACGCCAGTGAAGGCGGGTGAAGAACCCTCAGTTGTCTTGCACTCCATGCCACTGGACCCTGACCCCGATCTATCAAGGGCCGTGTGGTAGCAGCCCGTGCTTCACCTTCCCCACGTTAAGCAAGATCACACACACAGGCGTTCTCCTTTAAGGAAACCTATCAGAATATGCGGATCCTGGATTGGCCTGAATAGAATTCTGAGGGCCTACCAATAGACAACCCCACACTCGACTCGAGTAGATGCTGTGTGCATCTACAATAGTGTAACTATTGTCCCACAGGCACAGTCAGCCAGCATTCCACCCCTCCTGCTGACCCAGAGTTGTGCCACCCTCCCTTCACTCTGTATCCCGTGTTCTGGCCCAGCAACCCACAAGTTAACCCCGGCCTAATCACAGGACAATTTACAATGACCAATTAACCTACCAGCCGGTACCTCTCTGGAATGTGGGAGGAAACCAGAGCACCAGGACAAAACACAAGCATTCTACGGTGAGGACGTACAGTCTCCATCTAGAGGACACTGGGATTGAACTCAGAATTCCAACGCCTCGAGCTGTAATAGTGTCACACTAACTGCTATGCTACAATAGCATCCCTAATTTGCATCCTTAATCTGGAGCCATATGACACAGGAGTAGAATTAGGCCATTCAGCCCATCAAGTTTGCTCTGCCATTCCATCATAGATGACTCATTATCCTTCTCAACCCCATTCTCCTGCCTTCTCCCAGTAACATTTGTCCTTCTATAAACTTGTAATATCTCAGAAATGACAGCCCGATTGCTCCGAGAACATAGAATTTTGGTCACACATGAACCAACAGTAACATTGAGGAGAATGCACTACAGACCTATAGAACATGACAAGTACAATACAATATCCAATGTGTGGACTGGAGCAAGTATGATGTCAGCCAAACTGGAAGGAAACTATCCACGGGCTGCAAAGCAGCAGGAACCAACTCTCCCTGGTCTCCACCCATGAAGATCGAGAGGGGCACAAATTTGACTGGGCAGCAGTGAAAGTCACGGCACAAGCAAACACATGGCACACAAGAGAATTCCAAGAAGCCCGGCTTTCCATGAACAAATCTGTAAACATGCATCGATATCTCAATCCCATTTAGAAGCCAATGCAGGCAAAAATTCCAGACCATGACACTCCAGTGTTTGCCACGCAGCCAATCAGCAACAAGAGCCCCTCCCTACGTCACAATTGAGTTTCTGTAATCGACCAATCAGCTGATTGATACGTAAATAAAGGCCAAGCATCGGGAGGACACACCACAAATTAACAACACACTGATGACGTCTCCTTGTAGGGCAATGAAACGCTTGCCAATGGATTGCCAAAATTGGAGAACAACTCAACCCAAACATTAGTGGTTGTCTATCTCACCACAGGGAAAAAAAGGCCAAGTTCACTCAACCTATTCCCATAAGGCATGCTCCCCAATCCAGGCAACATCTGTGTAAATCTCCTCTACACCCTTTCTATGGCTTCCACATCCTTCCTATAGTGAGGTGACTAGAACTAAGCACAGTACTCCAAGTGGGGTCTGACCAGGGTCCTATATGGCTGCAACATTACGTCTCTGCTCCTAAACTCAATCCCATGATTGATGAAGGCCCATGCTTTCTTAACCACAGATTCAACCTGCACAGCAGCTTTGAGTGTTCTATGGACTCGGACCCCAACATCCCTCTGATCCCCCACACTGCCAAGTGTCTTACCATTAATACTACATTCTGTCATCATATTTGACCTACCAAAATGAACCACCTCACACTTACCTGGGTTGAACTCCATCTGCCACTTATCAGCCCAGTTTTGCATCCTATCAATGTCCCACTGTAACTTCTGACAGCCCTCCACACTACCCACAATACCCCCAACCTTTGTGTCTTCAGCAAATTTACTAACCCATCCATCCACTTCCTCATCCAGGTCATTTATAAAAATCACAAAGAGTAGGGGGTCCCAGAACAGATCCCAGAGGCACACCACTGATCATTGACCTCCATACAGAATATGATCTGTCTACATCCATTCTTTGCCTTCAGTGGGCAAGTCAATTCTGGATCCAAAGAGCAAGGTCCCCTTGGATCAATCTAACCTTTCCTTCCTGCAGAACCCTCCATTTTTCTATCATCCATCTGCCTACTGCGTGTAAGAGTCTCTTAATTGTCCCTAAAATATCTGCCTCTACCCTAGCAGTGCGTTCCATACACGCACCGCTCTCTGACATCTCCCCTATACGTTCCTCCAATCACTTTAAAATTATGCCCCATCGTATTAGCCATTTCCACCCCGGAGAGAGGTCTCTGGTTGTCCACTCGATCTATGCCACTTATACATCTCTGTCAAGTTGCCTCTTATCCTCCTTCACTCCAAAAGAACAAAGCTTCGATTGAATTTTAATTAAAATACCTTTGGCTCCTCTGCTGAATCTCAGGATTCATTTTCTCCCTCATTCCACACATTCCCATTGCCTCAAGCCTGGCCAATGAACAGTGAAGCGGAGCCATCCTTTTACAGTCAGTCCTGCTGCCGGAGGAGCAGGGGGTGGGTTTAGAGAAAGGGGAGGGATCGGAGGGAAGGGGCAGGGGGAGGAGAAGGTGGGTGAGGTGCCCCACTGAGAGAAGGACGACCCCTGTGTGGAGGCTGAAGGGTAATTTTGATGTCATTTTGTGCAGAGCTGTACCTGGTAAGATGCCTGTATTTTGTTGGTCTTCATTAGTTGTGGGATTGAGTTTAAGAGCCGTGAGGTAATGTTGCATCTCTATAAAACTCTGGTTAGACCACATTTGGAGTATTGCGTTCGGTTCCGGTCACCTCATTATAGGAAGGATGTCGAAGCTTTAGAGAGGGTGCAGTAGAGATTTACCAGGGTGCTGCCTGGGTTAGAGAGCATGTCTTATGAGGATAGGTTTTGTGAGCTAGGGCTTTTCTCTTTGGAGTGAGGGAGGACAAGAGGTGACCTGATATAGGTGTACAAGATGATAAGAGGCATAGATCAAGTGGACAGCCAGATACATTTTCCCCAGGGAACAAATGGCTAATACCAGAGGGCATCATTTTAAGGTGATTGGAAGAAAATATAGAGGTGGGTGGGGGATGTCAGAGGTAGGTCTTTTACAGAGACTGCATTGAACGCTCTGTTAGGGTGGTGGTAGAGGCAAATGCATTACTGACGTTTAAGAAACTCTTAGATAGGTACATGGGTGATAGAGAAATGGATGGCTGTGTGTGAGGGAAGGGTTAGAATGAAAGGTTAAAAGGTTGACACAGCATTGTGGGCCAAAGGTGCTATACTGTGCTGTAATGTCCGTGTTCTATGTTGTGTTCAGTATTCATGTTCTTAGTGTCACAATGACCCATCAGGTAGAGTCATTGCCTCAACTCCAGAGACACCAGCTCGATCCTCACCTCAGCGGCTGTCCGTGTGGAGTTTGCACGCTCTCCCTGTGACTGTGTGGGCTTCCCCAGGTGCTCCGGTGCTCTCCCACAATCCAAAGGCGTGCTGGTCAGTAGGTTAATCGGCCTAGGAGTGAATGGTGGGGCCTGGAGGGAATGGATGAGGAAGAAATGATGGGATCAGTGGGGGATTACTCTACAGGGGTGACTGATGGTCACCACAGACTCTGTGGGCTGAATGGCCACCTTCTGTGCTGTGATGTGATTTTCTGCTATGCAACGGAGAAACAGTCTTCTCTCTCTGTTCCAGATCTGCGGATGTGTCATCATGGGATTGGGAATCTACATGCTGAACATGCGGATGGTCAGTTTGCTATTCTCCAGTGTGCCGTCCCTCTCCGTGGCAAACATTCTCATCATCGTGGGCTGTATCACAATGGTGGTGGCATTCCTGGGCTGCACGGGCTCCATCAAGGAAAACAAATGCCTCCTCCTGTCGGTAAGCGCTGTTCGATGCCCTTCGCGCAGGAATAGAGTGGGAAGTGAGGACACCGTGTTTCAGTGATCGTGGCAACTTAGCCTCAGCTTTGAGAAACAGAATACTAGAGTCAGAGGGACGGGGAGATAAAACTGCCCTATGCACTCGAGGTACCAGTCTACCTGCCATCAAATCCAAAGTTTAAATTAGTTATCAACATGTGTGTATGGTCTACAGCCTTGAGATTCCTCTTCTTGCAGGCACTCATAAAACAAAGAAACACAATTGAATTCACTGAAAAAACACACAGCACTGCTACACATCGTTTTTTCTGCAAAAGAAGACAACTTGTGCAAATAGTAAATAAAAAGTAAACAAAAACATTGGAACATGAACTGCAGAGCCCCTGAAAGTGAGCCCACGCCTGCAGAGACCCCCCACCCCCCGGAGGTGAACCTGCGGCTGGAGATACCCCCTGCCCCCCGGAGGTGCCCGCGGCTGCAGATACCCCCGCCCCCCGGAGGTGAGCCCGCGGCTGCAGATACCCCCGCCCCAGCCCCCGGAGGTGAGCCCGGTCAGTGTTGTGGCGAGGGAAGTGATGGCGGCAGGGAGAGAACTGCGCTCGAACCTGGCGGTGTGGAATCCGGCACTCCCGCACCCACCACCTAACCGGAGAGAGGGAGAGCACTCAGACGCAGGCAGATAGATGTCTGCTTTCCCCTCTCGGCCCTCGGAGTAATGGAGCTGACCACGGGTTCGCCTCCCGCCATCGGGCCTTGACCGCGCTCCTACCTGCGTTGTCGTCTAGTTCGCCCGGTCCCCCAGGAGATCACAACCGCACCGGTTCATTCAGATTACATCCGCAAAAAGGGAAAGTAGAGGCAGCGGACTGCATCGATCACAGTTCAGAAGATCTACTGGAAACAGGATTTAGTGTATTCCCAGCGAATATGAGGAATTAACTCTTCTCGTGCTTCCAGCCGGGTACGGGTCTCGGTTTTAACCGCCGTTTGGTAGATCAGTGGTTGACCCTCATCCCTGACCCACGCAGGGCCCCTGCATTCCTTGATGTTCCACAGCTCAGTCATTTGTAGGTGACTGGTGCTTGCCACACTTACAGCCACAGAAAAGCCTCAGCTCAGAAACAGGCCCCTCCGCACGTTTAACCCAGGCTGAACTTTTATTCTGCCAAGTCCCATCAACCCACACCTGGACCATAGACCTCCGTACTCACCCCACATCCAAATTTCTCTTCAGTGTTGAAATTGAACCTGCATCCACCATTTGTGAAGGCAGCTTCTTCCGCTCTCTCGCTACTCTCTGAGTAATGAAGTTTCCCCATAAACATTTGACCTTTCGCCCTTCCCCTATGTCCTCTAGTATCACCTAGCCTCAGTGGAAAAAGCCTGCTTGAATTTACCCTATCTACACCCCTCATAATTTTGTATACCTCTATCAAATCTCCCCTCATTCTCTATGCTCCAGGGAATGAAGTCTTAACCTATTCACCCTGTAACTCAGATCCTCAAGTCCCAGCAAAATCCTTGTAAATGTTCTCTGTATCTTTCAATCTTATTGATTCTTTCCTGTAGGTAAATAGTCAGAACTGCACACAATATTCCAAATTAGGCCTCAGTAATGTCTTATACAACTCCAACATAACATCCCAACTCCTGGACTCAATACTCTGATTTATGAAGCGCATATGACAAAAGATTTCTTCACAACCCAGTCTACCCGTGACCCCACTTTCAAGGAGTAATGGATCTGTGTTCAGAGATCCCTCTGTTCTGCTGCATTGCTCAGGGCCCAACTGCTCACCGTGACCCCGCTCTGCAACGCCTCACACTTGTCTGTACTCAATCCCATCCACTGTCTTTAAGCTAATTTTTTCAGCTGGTCCAGATCCCTTGGCAAGTGTTGGTAGTCTTACACACACACACACACATTTCTTTCTTTCTTTCCTGGGTATGCATGTGCACACTACAGAGGTGTAAAAGTTTGCATGCACACGTGTGCCATCTGCACATGAGTGCATATGTGTGTGTTTGCACACATGTGGCAAGGGCATGCATGTGAAGCAGGCTGGAAACGGGATGCATGTGGGCAAAGGAGGTCATAAACACGAGAGATTCTGCAGCTTCTGGAAGTCCAGGGCAACGCACATAAAACGCAGGAGGGACTCAGCAGGTCAGGCAGCATCCATGGAGAGGAATAAACTGCTGATGTCTCAGGCTGAGGCCCCTCTTCCAGACTGGAAAGAAGCCGGAATAAGGAGGTGGGTGGAGGGGAGGAGTACAAGCTGACAGGTGATAGGTGAGACCAGGGGAGGGGGATGGAGGGTGGGTGTAGGGAAGGGGGAACGAAGTGAGAAGCTGGAAGATGATAGGTGGAAAAGGTAAAGGGAGGAGGAAGAGGAAACTTGATGGGAGAGTGGACCGTGGCAGAAGGGGAAGGAGGAGAGGCATCAGCGGGAGGTGATGGGCAGGTGAGGAGAAGAGACCGTGCCAGGGGTGTGTGTGGTCTCACAGTGTGTCAGGCCCCTGTCTGAGATGTGTTGGGTCTCACAGTTTGACAGGACCCTGTCAGGCGTGACTGGGATCTCACAGTATGTCACCGGGAGATCCTGGCTGTTGCAATGAAAGTGTCGCCACGTTCAGAGAGGGTGAAATTGACACTAACGGTCCTGCCTGTCTCTCTTGTCTCTCTAGTTCTTCATCATACTGCTCCTGATCCTTCTGATTGAAGTCATGGCTGCCATCATCCTCTTTGTCTATGAGAGACAGGTACGTCTGAGGGGTGGAGGCATGCCAAGTAATTGAGGTACAGCACAGTGGCCATGTTCTCCCATGTGGCCAAACAATCACAAGTAATCGATGGTGGAAATCCACTGGCACCAAAAGCAACTGCAGCTGGATTTTAGGCATGTGTTCATGCGTTAACACAGCAGATCACGATGGACTACTCCTTCAGTGTCATTTCAGTCATGGCTGTGTTTTAGCTTAATTTATTGCCCTCCTCTGAGACTCTGGATCAGACCTATCCACTTCTAGGACTGTCCAGTGGGCCAGATATCCTCCTCATTCCCTCGACACCACTCTCTGTCCCAGTCTATCACTGTCCATAGACACACCTCATTACTTGTGAAACCCCATCATTCTCCACCTCATCATTCCAACCTCATCCTATCACTCTCTGTCCCGTCGCTCTCTGACAATTCACTCTGTGACCCAACTCTGCCTGACCAGCGGCCTTTGTGTCCATGTGGTGCATAGGAACTGCCCACTCACTTCACTGTTGAACTCCCTGCAGCAGTGTGGACTGTATGGTTGATGATGGTTTCACACATACGTAATGAAAGTGCCAGTCACCCCATGACCATCTTGTCTCTGTCCTGCAGATAGACAGACACATCGAAGAAGACATGAAGAGGGCACTGGATGAACTTCAAACAAATAACAACACAGAACTGTGGGATAACATCCAAGGAAATGTAAGCTAAAGTTGCCACGAGTGGCCAACTTCGGGGGGGGGGGGGGTGGGGGGGGGAAATGCAATTGTAATCCATCACTAAGCTGTGTCCTGCCCTAAAAAGATGTGTAAGCAGGAACCCTAACTTACACTGGTTGGACAGTGCAGGACCTAGGGACTGGAATTCGAATTGGTTCATTATTAAAACATGGTCAAATCATAGCATTCTGGTCAATCAGAGGATCTATTGGTGTGCTTACTCCTAGGCCTGGGAGACAGTGTGTGGACAAGTGAGAAATTGCAGAGTCCGTGGAGAAGTGAGAAGTATAGACAGGGTCCGTGGAGAAGGGGGATGTGTAGACAGGGTCCGTGGAGAAGGGAGATGTGTAGACAGGGTCCGTGGAGAAGGGGGATGTGTAGACAGGGTTCGTGGAGAAGGGGGATGTGTAGACAGGGTCAGTGGAGATGGGAGATTTGTAGACAATGTCCGTGGAGAAGGGAGATGTGTAGTCTGTGTCCATGGAGATGGGAGATGTGTAGACAGGGTCCGTGGAGATGGGAGATGTGTAGACAGGGTCCGTGGAGAAGGGAGATGTGTAGACATGGTCCGTGGTGATGGGAGATGTGTAGACAGGGTCCGTGGAGATGGGAGATATGTAGACAGGGTCCGTGGAGAAGGGGGATGTGTAGTCAGGGTCCGTGGAGAAGCGGGATGTGTAGACAAGATCCATGGAGATGGGAGATGTGTAGACAGTGTCAGTGGAGGAGCGGGATGTCTAGTCAGGGTCCGTGGAGAAGGGAGGTGTGTAGACAGTGTCAGTGGAGGAGCGGGATGTGTAGACAGGGTCCGTGGAGATGGGAGATGTCTAGACAGTGTCCGTGGAGGAGTGGGATGTGTAGACAAGATCCGTGGAGATGGGAGATGTGCAGACAGGGTCCGTGGAGATGGGGGATGTGTAGTCAGGGTCCGTGGAGATGGGAGATGTGTAGACAGCGTCCATGGAGAAGGGAGGTGTGTAGACATGGTCCGTGGAGAAAGGAGGTGTGTAGACAGGGTCCATGGAGAAGGGGGATGTGTAGACAATGTCCATGGAGATGGGAGATGTGTAGACAATGTCCGTGGAGAAGGGAGATGTGTAGACAATGTCCCTGAAGAAGGGAGATGTGTAGACAGTGTCCATGGAGATGGGAAATGTGTAGACAGGGTCCATGGAGAGTGGAGATGGGTAGACAGGGTCCGTGGAGAAGGGAGATGTGAAGGCAGGGTCCGTTGAGAAGGGGGATGTGTAGACAGGGTCCGTGGAGAAGGGAGATGTGTAGACAGTGTCCATGGAGATGGGAAATGTGTAGACAGGGTCCATGGAGAGTGGAGATGGGTAGACAGGGTCCGTGGAGAAGGGAGATGTGAAGGCAGGGTCCGTTGAGAAGGGGGATGTGTAGACAGGATCCGTGGAGATGGGAAGATGTGTAGACAGGGTCAGTGGAGATGGGAGATGTGTAGACAATGTCCGTGGAGAAGGGAGATGTGTAGACAATGTCCCTGGAGAAGGGAGATGTGTAGTCTGTGTCAATGGAGATGGGAGATGTGTAGACAGGGTCTACAAGCTGTTTAGTATGGGTGCTGAGGGTTAATGGGGTGTTGTTTAGGGTATGGGTATACCTTTAGGGGATGTTAAGGGCTATGTGTGTTTAGGGTCTCAGGTGTTGCTTTGGTTAGGGAATGCATTAGATTCCGGTCTTCAGCATTCCAAAGATGTTTAGTGAGTATTAGGTTTAATGAGTTGTGGGCACATTATGTTGGCACCGGTAACACGGGAGTACCTCAGCACAATCCCTGCTGATTTCATTTGACACAAATGACACCCTTCACTGTATGTTTTGATGGTGCACATGACAAATAAAGAGCTTTACCTTTAATAAGTGTAGTCAATTTCAACATTTGTACAGTCCGCTTACAATTGGATTATCTATCGTTAACCTGCAAATTCCCCAGGGATTTTCCTCAAAACTTAGAGTGAATGTGGGTGCAACAGGAAAACTCCCTCCAATATCTAACTGGCAAGTCAGTGACAATGCAAGAAAATTATCAACGTCGTTTTAATTCCTATTCCCATCCCCACTCCAACACGTCAGTCCTTTGCTTACTTTACTGCCATGATGAGGCCACTCTCAGGCTGTAGGAGCAACACCTCATATTCTGTCTAGATAGCCTCCAACATGATGGCATAAGCATCCATGTGCCAATCTACGAATCTCTTAAAATGTTTCTAATGTATCTGTCCCTACCACCAAAGTTCAAAGTCAATTCATTATCAAAGTACTTATGTCAGCACATACAACCCTGAGATTAATTTCTTCACACTGCATACCAAGACACGCAATAGGATTAATGAAAAAATGCACACAGCAAGATGCAAAAGACAACAACCTATGCAAACACAAACAGAAAAAAACAACAGTAAATAAATAAACAACAAACATCAAGAACATGGGATGAAGAATCCTTGAAAGTGAGTCCATAGGTTGTGGGAACAGTTTAGTGTTGGGGTGAGTGAAGTTATCCCCTCTGGTTCGAGAGCCTGATGGTTGAGGGGTGATAACTGTTCCTAAATCCAATATAGTGTGAGCCCTGAGGCTCCTGTACTTTCTTCGTGGTGGCAACGGCAAGAAGAGAGAATCTCTGACAGTGGCAATTGTGGGCATAAATACTGAACTAGGTTGAAAGCTAGAATAAATACAGGAATGAACTTAAGTTAGTCAAGAGCACACATCGGAGGAAGTTGTGAAGTGTACAGCTCTTTGTGTGAGGGTAACTTTAGAGTCATAGAACACTACAGCACAGGCCCTTTGGTCCATCTAGTCCATGCTGAACTATTAATTTCCCTATTCCCATTGACACACCTTAGCCCTCCATATCCCTCCCATCCTTGTACCTATCCAAAATTCTCTTGATTACAGAAATCAACCTCGCATTCACCATTTGTGCTGGCAGCTGATTCCTCACTTGGACCGCCCTCTGTGTGAAGTTTCCCATCATGTTCCCCTTAAATATTTCACCTTTCACCCTTAACCCATGACCTGTGGTTGTAGTCCCACCTAAATCAGTGGAAAAAGCTTGCTTGCATTTACCCTATCTATACCCCTCACAATTTTGTATGCCTCTGTCAAATCTCTCCTCAATCTTCCACATTCCAAGAAATAACACTCTAAATTATTCAACTTTTCCCTATAATTCAGCTCCTCAAGTCCCAGAAACATCTTTGTAAATTTTCTCTGTATTCTTTCAACCTTATTTATATCTTTTCTGTAGGTAGGTGACCAAAACTGGACACACTTAGGCCTTACCAATGTCTTATACAACTTCAACAGAACATCCCATTTCCTGTACTCAGTGCATTGATTTATGTAGGCAAAGGTGCCAAAAGCTTTCTTTATAAACCTTTCTACTTCTGTTGCCACTTTTAATGAATTATCGATCTGTATTCCTGGAACCCTCTGTTCTACCACACTCCTCGGTGCCCTGCCGTTCACTGTGTGAGACCTACGCTGGTTGGTCCTACCGGACTGCAGTACCTCACACTGGTCTGCATTAAGTTCCATCTGCAATTTTTCAGCCCATTTTTCCAGCTGGTCCAGCTCCTGCTGCAAGCTCTGGTCGTCTTCCTCGCTGTCCACTACACCCCAACTTTGCAAATTTGCTAATCCAGTTAACCACATACTATTGTCATCCTGATTTTGTTGTATCCTGTCTCCTCTTAGTTGAAGTGCTGTGGCGTTGTGAACTCTTCAGACTGGGGCAATAACATCCCCAAATCCTGTTGTCCAAACAGATCCTGCATCTCCGAGAACTATTTTTCCAAGGTGAGAAGAACGAATTATCTCTTCTGGGTTTGGACCAGCTTTATGCCTCTGTGACAAGCCACTGAGTATCAGATGAGTGGTGCTTTCAAACTATTGTCTGATCTTTCAAAACTTAAGGAAGAGTTAAGGCATTTAATTACTAGGCTGGGAGAGTAAAGAGCTAAATCAGTTTATTGTCACATTGCAGTACATAAAAATTGCTATAAGTTACAATAAATTGAGCTAAAGAGGAGTAAGGATGTAGTGTGCGTGGGTTCATTGACTGTTCAGAAGACTGATGGTGAAGGGGAAGAAGCTGTTCCTAACACATTGAGTGTGTATGTTTAGTGTGTACCTCATCCCTGTTGGTATTAATGAGAAGATGGCATGTGCACCAGACTCGTTGGTCTGAATGGCCTAATTAATAGTTTTCAATAGGTCCATTTCATTTCAGAGAATGCATCCAATATACAACCTGAAATCCTTACTCTCCGCAGACATCCTCGAAACAGAAGAAAACCCCCCCAAAGAGTAACTGACAGAAAAAGAGATGTAAGAACCCTGAAGCTTCCTCCCCCAAATTATTCTTGCATAAAGCATAATCATTCCCACCTCCCACAGCAAAGCCCCCAAAGAGAGACCACAGTCTACACAGGCTCTCTCTCTCTCTCTCTTGCTCTCTCTCTCTCTCTCACTAACAAAGGAGAGACAGATAGCACTCTTTCAAAAAGTGATGTCTTGGGTGGTGACACTTCTTCATGATAGAAGCCATCTTCTTCAGGCACTGCCATTTGGAGATGTCCATGATGGTGGGTAGAATTGTGCCCGTGATGGGGCTGGCTGAGTCTATGGCCTCTTGTGCTCTTGTGCATTGCAGCTTCCATACCAGATGGTGGATACAATCAATTAGAATGCTTTCCATGACACATCTGTAGAAATTTGCTGTCACCTTTGGGGACATACCAATTGCCTTCACACTACGAATGAAATATAGGTACTTCTGTGCCTTCTTTGGTGTTGCTTCAATGTGTAGAGCTCAGGATATTGACACTCAGGAAACCGCTCATCCGCTCCACTGCGAGTCCCTCGATAAGGACTCTAACATGCATGTTTATAGGAGGATCTTCCCCTCCACCAGTGCTCTGTTTTGCACTACTTATTATATGCATATATTTATCATAATTTACAGTTTTTATTATTATGTTTTGCAATGTACTGCTGCCACGAAACAACAAATTTCATGACATATGCCAGTGATATTAAACCTGATTCTGAGTTCTTATACCTGCAAAAAAACTGCACAGTTTGACTTTCCTGTCAGGTTGTTTGCTCTCTCTAGATGATCTCAGGGGTTTTGCAGACGCTGTTGGCTGAGGAAAGGCAACTTCTGAAATCTTTGTGCTTCTGATTCACAGGGTTGTTACGACCTGGTCCGGGAATGGTTTGAGTCAAACTTCCTAGTTGTTGGAATTGCTGTCATCTGTGCGTCAATAATCCAGGTAAAGCTGTCACAGCTTGCAGGAATGAAGGGTTAAATTCAAGATTGAAGATTGTTTAATGCCATTTCCAGTACACAAATGTAAAGAACAAAATAATAGTTACTCCAGATCCCATGCAACACAAAAAAACACAATAAGATAAAAAACACAATAATAAACAAACGATAAATAGAAATACATAAGATAGCTTATATACATAGATTGATTGTGCATAAAGTAACACTAGGCGCAGGAGTGTCTGTACATCGGTTGACTGACAGGAAATGATAAAGTCATGGTGGTTGGGGGTGTAAACGGCTGTGTTAGTGGGTGGAGGTGTTGATAAGCCTTACCGTTTGGGGTAAGTAACTGCTGTTTTTAGACAATAGACAATAGGTGCAAGAGTAGGCCATTTGGCCCTTCAAGCCAGCACCGCCATTCACTGTGATCATGGTTGATCATCCACAATCAGTACCCTCTTCCTGCCTTCTCCCCATATCCCCTGACTCCACTATCTTTAAGAGCTCTATCTAACTCTTTCTTGAAAGCATACAGAGAATTGGCCTCCACTGTCTTCTGAGGCAGAGCATTCCATAGATCCACAACTCTCTGGGTGAAAAAGTTTTTCCTCAACTCGAACTCCGTTCTAAATGGCCTACCCCTTATTCTTAAACTGTGGCCTCTGGTTCTGGACTCCCCCAACATCGGGAACATGTTTTCTGTGTCTAGCGTGGCCAATCCCTTAATAATCTTATATGTTTCAATCAGATCCCCTCTCATCCTTCTAAATTCCAGTGTATACAAGCCCAGTCACTCCAATCTTTCAACATATGACAGTCCCGCCATTCCGGGAATTAACCTTGTGAACCTACGGTGCACTCCCTCAATAGCAAGAATGTCCTTCCTCAAATTTGGAGACCAAAGCTACACACAATACTCCAGGTGTGGTCTCACCAGGGCCCTGTACAACTGCAGAAGGACCTCTTTGCTCCTATACTCAACTCCCCTTGTTATGAAGGCCAACATGCCATTAACTTTCTTCACTGCCTGCTGTACCTGCATGCTTACTTTCAGTGACTGATGTACAAGAACACCTAGATCTCGTTGTACTTTCCCTTTTTCTAATTTGACACCATTTAGATAGTAATCTGCCTTCCTGTTCTAGCCACCAAAGTGGATAACCTCACATTTATCCACATTAAACTGCATCTGCCATGCATCTGCCCACTCACCCAACCTGTCCAAGTCACCTTGCATTCTCCTAACATCCTCCTCATATTTCACACTGCCACCCAGCTTTGTGTCATCTGCAAATTTGCTAATGTTACTTTTAATCCCTTCATCTAAATCATTAATGTATATTGTAAACAGCTGCGGTCCCAGCACTGAGCCTTACGGTACCCCACTACTCACTGCCTGCCATTCCGAAAAGGACCCGTTAATCCTTACTCTTTGTTTCCTGTCTGCCAACCAATTTTCTATCCATGTCAGTACCCTACCGCCAATAACATGTGCTCTAATTTTGCCCACTAATCTCCTATGTGGGACTTTATCAAAGGCTTTCTGAAAGTCCAGGCACACTACATCCAGTGGCTCTCCCTTGTCCATTTTCATAGTTACATCATCAAAAAATTCCAGAAGATTAGTCAAGAATGATTTCCCCTTCGTAAGTCCATGCTGACTCGGACCGATCCTGTTACTGCTATCCAAATGTGCCGCTATTTCATCTTTTATAATTGACTCCAGCATCTTCCCCACCACTGATGTCAGGCTAACCAGTCTATAATTCCCTGTTTTCTCTCTCCCTCCTTTCGTAAGGCCAGTGATTTTGTGGGGGTGGAACTGGACTCTGTGACGGTGGTGTCTGAAAAGAGGATGCTGTCCAAGATGCATGCCATCTTGGACAATGACTCCCATCCACTCCATATTGTACTGGTTAGGCACAAGAGTACATTCAGCCAGAGACTCATTCCACCGATATGTAACACTGAGCGTCATAGGAAGTCATTCCTGCCTGTGGCCATCAAACTTTACAACTCCTCCCTCAGAGTGTCAGACACCCTGAGCCAATAGGCTGGTCCTGGACTTATTTCCACTTGGCATGATTAACTTATTATTATTTAATTATTTATGGTTTTATATTGCTATATTTCTTCACTATTCTTGGTTGGTGCGGCTGTAACGAAACCCAATTTCCCCAGGATCAATAAAGTATGTCTGTCTGTCTGTCTGTTAAAAAGTGGGATAACATTAGCTACCCTCCAATCTTTAGGAACTGATCCTGAATCTATAGAACATTGGAAAATAATTACCAATGCGTCCACGATTTCTCGAGCCACCTCTTTAAGTACCCTGGGATGCAGACCATCAGGCCCTGGGGATTTATCAGCCTTCAGTCCCAACACCATTTTCTGCCTAATGTGAATTTCCTTCAGTTCCTCTGTTACCCTAGTTCCTTACAGATGAACTATTACATCTGGGAGATTGTCTGTGTCCTCCCTAGTGAAGACAGATCCAAAGTACCTGTTCAACTCATCTGCCATTTCCTTGTTTCCCATAATAAATTCACCCGTTTCTGTCTTCAAGGGCCCAACTTTGGTCTTAACAAATTTTTTCCTCTTCACATACCTAAAGAAGCTTTTACTATCCTCCTTTATATTCTTGGCCAGCTTACCTTCATACTTCATCTTTTCTACCCGTATTGCCTTTTTCGTTATCTTCTGTTGCTCTTTAAAAGTTTCCCAATCCTCTGGCTTCCTGCTCATCTTTGCTATGTTATACCTCTTCTCTTTTATTTTCATACTGTCCTTGACTTCCCTTGTCAGCCACGGCCGCCCCTTACTCCCCTTAGGATCTTTCCCCCTCTTTGGAATGAACTGATCCTGCACCTTCTGTATTATTCCCAGAAATATCTGCCATTATTGTTCCACTATCATCCCTGCTAGGATACCTTTCCAGTCAACTTTGGCCAGTTCCTCCCTCATGGCTCCATAGTCCCCTTTGTTCAACTGTAATATTGACCCTTCCGATTTTCCCTTCTCACTCTCAAATTGTAGATTAAAACTTATCATATTATGGTCACTACCTCCTAATGGCTCCTTTACCTCGAGTTCCCTTATCAAATCTGGTTCATTACACAACACTAGATCCAGAATTGCCTTCTCCCTGGTAGGCTTCAGTACAAGCTGCTCTAAGGAACCATCTCGGAGGCACTCCACAAACTCCCTTTCTTGGGATCCAGTACCAACCTGATTTTCCCAGTCTACCTGCATGTTGAAATCCCCCATTACAACCGTAGCATTACCTTTGCGACATGCTAATTTTAGCTCTTGATTCAACTTGCACCCTATGTCCAGGCTATCTGGGACTCTGTAGATAACTCCCATTAGGGTCTTTTTGCCCTTACGATTTTTCAGTTCTATCCATTCTGACTCTACATCTCCTGATTTTATGTCACCCCTCGTAAGGGACTGAATTTCATTCCTCACCAACAGAGCCACCTCACCCCCTCTGCCCACCTGTCTGTCCTTTCGATAGGTCATATACCCTTGAATATTCATTTCCCAGCCCTGCTCCTCTTGCAGCCATGTCTCTGTTATTCCTACAACATCACACTTGCCAATTTCCAACTGAGCCTCAAGCTCATCCACTTTATTCCTTATACTTCGTGCATTCATACATAATACTTTTAATCCATTACTTCCCTCACCTCTCTCACCGATCCCTACTGCACTTGGCCATACTCTCCAATCCCTTCCTGAGCTTTCTGCCCCGTTAATTCTGTTGTCTTTCTTAACTTTTCTTATTCTCTATTTCCCTTTAACTCCATCCTTATATTTCCAGTTCATCCCCTCCCCCCCCCCCACTACTTAGTTTAAACACACCCGTGTAGCAGTGGCAAACCTGCCTGCCAGAATGCTGATTCCCCCGCCTGTTAAGGTACAACCTGTCTCCTTTGTAAATTGACACATGTTCCTTCAGTAAGCAATATTAAATGCCTTTGATGAATCTCACTGAAATGTGGATTTTCACTGGTATTGTACAATTCATCCTTACCCCAAAACAGATCCCAGTGGTCTAAGAATCTAAAACCCTGTTTGTCACATATGTCCTGTCATGTTTGCTGGGTGGAACATGTCCTTACCTTAGAAATTAC
This sequence comes from Hemitrygon akajei, assembly GCF_048418815.1. Lineage (NCBI taxonomy): Eukaryota > Metazoa > Chordata > Chondrichthyes > Myliobatiformes > Dasyatidae > Hemitrygon > Hemitrygon akajei. Next base: position 71,916,150 of record NC_133131.1, read on the forward strand.
CTAGGTTACCCATGGCCCTCTATTTTTCTAAGCTCCTTGTAGCTATCCAGGAGTCTTAAAAGACCCTATTGCATTCGCCTTCACTACCGTCACCCGCAGCCCATTCCACACACTCACCACTCTGCATAAAAAAACTTACCCCTAACGTCTCCTCTGTACTGACTTCCAAGCACCTTAAAACTCTGCCCTCACGTGCTAGCCATTCCAGCCCTGGAAAAAAGCCTCTGACTATCCACATGATCAATGCCTCTCATCATCTTATACACCTCTATCAGGTCACCTCTCATCCTCCTTTGCTGCAAGGAGAAAAGGCTGAGTTCACATTCAATAGGTTTCAGTGAGATTCCCTCTCATTCCTCTCAGTTCCAGCAAATGCTGTCAACCTCTCCTCGTATGTTAACCCTTTCATTTCCAAAATTATTCTTATGAACTTCTTCTGGACACTTTCCAATGTCAGCACACCTTTTCTTAGATAAGGGCCTCAAGCTACTCTCGATACTCCAAGTGCGATCTGACTAATGCCTTATATAGCATCAGCGTTACACTCTCGTGTTTATATTCCAGTCCTCTTGAAATGAATACTGACGTTGCATTTGCCTTCCTTACCACCAACTCAATCTGCAGATTAACCTTTAAGGAATCCTTACATTTAGTGAATTATGAGGCCAAATATGAGGTTATGAGTAACGTTAGGCCAAATGCAAGCATGCTTTTTCCCCTGAGACTAGGTGAGACTACAACTAGAACTTTAAAGAGTTCTGCACATACTCCTAAGTCCCTTTGCAGCTCCGATTTCTGATCTCCTCATTTAGAAAATAGTCTGTGTCTTTAGTCCTTCTATCAAAGTTAGAGAGAAGCTGTTTAGAAAGGAGAGCAAAAGACTTAGTTTCCACAAAATAAAAAGGTGTTGATCATCTAATCTCCCTCGATACTGTTGCCGCCACTAGTCCTGATCGGCCTCTCACCATCCCTCCAAAGTGGAGGACAGATATCTGAACAGGGACCCGCATTCCCCAGCCTGAGTGATGGATCATGCTGGGGAGCTGGGATCAAATGCAATTAAATACACCAGAGGTGCAGGTCAGTGGGCAGCAAACTAAAGACCGATCGGGTAAAAGGTTGGTATCGACAGGCAAAAGTCATGCAGTTGTATACGTACTTACACCTGGAATGCGCTGCCAGGGGTGGTGGTAGAGACAGAAACATTAGGTAATTTTAAGAGACATTTAGATAGGCAAAGAGGGAAATGGAAGAACAGGGATATGGTGTAGACAAAAAGGATGAGTTTAATTGGTTTGGCACAACGCGGTGGGCTGTTCACCGGCTATGTTCTGTGTTCCAGGTGCTTGGCATGTCCTTTGCCATGACGCTCTACTGCCACATCTGCAACAACTACAAGTCATACGGCGATTGAGCCTGATGCCCGCCAGCGCCCCCCACCCCACTGCGAGGAAGCCCCCACCCTCACCCTCTGCGGGCTTGTAAATATATCTACGATTGTGGGTTCTGCTCTTCTGACGATTTGGACTTTGTCTGTTTACTGTGCTCGCACTGACGGGATGGTTCATGCGGTCCACCCACACAAGGCATGCAATGGTCCCACCAGTCTGGTGCATCTCCAACATCTCACACTCTCTCGCAGCACCTCCTCATGGATCCATTCTCTGGTCAAACAGACTGCCTTGCCACGTCATTTTTTTTAAAAATCTGAGATGCTTCCAGAAGCTTTGCAGTTCTACAGCACAACTTGGATAAGCAATGGGCAGCCCCCTCTGAACTTCTCACAGAAGAGCTAATGCTGCATGGAGTGACAGCCACAAAACACTAGGGGAAGTTGGAAGTTGGGAGAGGAATAAACAGTTGAAGTTTCAGGCAGAGAGCTTTCATCAGGACCTACGGACTTCCTCCAGCATTCTGTGTGTGTTGCTCTGGATTTCCAACATCTGCGGAATCTAATGTGTTTATGATTATGTGGAATGCACGGCACAGGAAAAGGACCTACTAGAATGTTCCATCCACAATTGTCCTTATTTCCTTTGTCTCCCTAAAATGTCCTCCTATTCCTCTCCCCCTTCTATTTCTCAAACATCCTCTTAAACCCATCTGTTCACCACAGCTGACAAGTTCCACATTCTGCGTGGTCTGCTCCCTACTAATGGTCCTTGAATCAGAATCAGGCTTTGCATCACTGGCATATGTTGTGAAATTTGTTGTTATGTGGCAGCAGTGCATTGCAATGCATAATAATAAAGACTAGAAATTACAATAAGTACATATTTTTAAAAGTTACATTACGTTAAATAAGTAGTGCAAAAAGAGAGGGAAGAATTACTGAGGTAGTGTTCATGGGTCCATTGTCCACTCAGAAATCTGATGGCGGAGGTGAAGTAGCTGTTCCTGAATCTTTGGGTGTGTGTCCTCAGGTCTCCTTGATGGTAGCCATGAGAAGTGGGTATGTCCTGGGTGATAGGAGTCCTTAATAATGGATGCCGCCTTTTTGAAGCATCACCTTTTGAAGATGTTCTTGATGCTGGGGAGGGTGGTGCCCATGATAGAACTGGCTGAGTTTACAACTTTCTGCAGCTTTTCCCTCGATCCTGTGCAGTGGCCCCTCCAAACCAGACAGGGATGCAACCAGTTAAACTGCTCTCCGTGGTACCTCTGTGTAAATTTGTGAGTGTCTTTGGTAACAAACCAAATCTCCTAGTGAAATATAGCTCCTTTTTTGTAATTGAGGACAGATCCTCAGAGATGTTGACACCCAGGAATTGAACCTGCTCACTATTTCTACTTCTGATAATAAGCACATAATCCAGTTCCTCTCTCCTTTATGTTTCTCAACTTCCCCTTAAACCCACCTCTTCGCCGCTGCTGGTAAGTTCCATGTTCTTCATTGTGTGTTCCCTTTTAATGTTCCCTGAAACTAAATCGCCTCACATTTGGAATCTTCTTCCCTAAGCCTACTTGATTAAATCTTTCCACAAACTCAAAGCCCTCCTTTAGTTCAGATCCCAGACTTCCATTTATGAGACAAAATCAGCCTTTAATCAGTCTCTCAGGAAGGTTATAACCAATCATTCATCCTCATTAGGGGCAGCATGATAGGTAGAGTAGCGCTATTACAGGGCCAGTGACCCGGGTTCAATTCCTGCCTCTGTCTTTACTGTCTGTAAAGAGTTTGTATGTTCTCCCTGTGACCATGTGGGTTTCCTCCCCATTCCAAAGATGTGCAGGTTAGTGGGTTAGTTGGTCACATGGCAGTGGGGGCTCGTTGGGCCAGGAAGGACCTGTTACTGTGCTGTATCTCTAAATTAAATCTATAAACTTAAATTGAAGTCCACTTCTCACCCTCTCTGGGACATTTCTTATTTATAAAATGGAGTCCAGAACTGTTCCCAAAGTTCCAAGTGTGGTCTATTTGAAAATTTGTAACTTGTAATATATTATTTCTGCTCTTCATGTGGATCAGTCTAGAAATAAACTTTATTAACTTGCTTCATTTAATAACTTGTAGATTTGTGTCCCAGATTATTTTTCTTCAATTCACCATTTCCAAACTATATTTTCCAAAAAAATCTTTCATATTTTAGTCCTGCCAATGATTGCCTCATGCAGTCGACACTAGAGTTTAAGGCCGAGTGTTCGGGGTCCTGTCATTGGCGAGTCTGGACTCTGAGGTCTGGTGTTCGGGGTCCTGTCATTGGACAGTTTGGTGTTTGAGGCCTGATGTTCGGGGTCCTGTCATCGGTAGGTCTGGAGTTAGAGCCCTGGAGTTCAGGTCCTGTCATCAGCAAGTCTGGAGTCTAAGGCCTGGAGTTCAGGTTCCTGTCATTGGTGAGTCTGGAGTTTGAGGCCTGGAATTCAGGTCCTGACATTGGTGACTTTGGAGTTAGAGATTTTGGGATTTCATCATCGTTAGGTCTGGAGTTCTGGGTCCCATCATCGGCAAGTCTGAAGTTTGAGGCCATGTGTTCAGGATCCCATCATCAGTAATTCTGGAGTTTGAGAGCTGGTGTTCAGGCCATCATCGGCGAGTCTGGAGTTTGCGGCAGCTGCTGTGGTTATTGCCAGGTATTGAGGCCCAAGGATCGATAGGAAGTCGAGGCCTGTTGGCCAGCACCACGGGTCTGTGAATCTCTGCAAGTCCACTGGGGTCCAAAGGAGTATGTGGGTGAGCGTGCAGGAGAAAAGGGGCTAGTCTTGCGGTTGCTGTTCTGTTGCTTGCTGTGTTCTGCGTTGTTCTGCCGAGCACGGTGAGCATGCTATGTTGGAGCTGGAATGTGTGGTGACACTTTGTTAATGCAAATGATGAATTTCACCAGCATGCTTTCATGTACACGTGATAAATTATCTTGAATCTTACTGGAGTGAATTCTTACTTAGACAGTCACTCTATCTTTTGTGTTTATAAAGCAAAAATTATGCCAGGCCCAGACATCCAGGTGTGAATCTCACTGGCTGATTATAAGGAGGAAAAGCCTCACATATTCACAAAGGAAACATCCTGGTAAATCTCCTCTGCACCCCCTCTAAATCTTCCACATTATTTCCTACAACGAGGCAAACAGAACTGAGCACAATATTCCAAATGTGGTCTAACTGGAACTTCATAGAGCACGATATGGATGCTGGTTCAACCCACCATTTCAACAGGACCAAAAGGGCCTCATTCGGTGTGGGGTGCATCGATCCCCCTTTCCACACTGGGGGAAGTCGATGCCATCCTGCAAACTGCAGATCAGCCTGGATTGGTAAGGGAGAGGCTCCACACAGATTGGGATGGCATGCAGAAAGTTCCACGTAGGTGGCCAATCCTGAAGGACTGCCCTGTGGTTTCCGGAAACTAAAGATTAAACTCATAGTGAGGGTGATCTGCAGCCTATCAAAACAACGGAAGGAAGGTCGAAAAAGTACACTCTGCAGCCACTTTATTCAGTCCCTCCTGTATCTAATAAAGTGACCATTGATTGTACGGTCACGGCCTTCTGCTGCTGTTGTGCACGCCACTGTTTTGTAATACGTGGTTATTTGAGTTACTGTCACCTTCCTATCAGCTGGAACCAATCTGGCCATTCTCCTCTGACCTCTCTCATAAACAAGGCATTTTTGCCCATAGAATTGCGAATCACTGAATTTTATTTTTTTCCCCCACACCATTCTCTGTAAACTCTAGGGACTGTTGTGTGTGGAAATCCCAGGAGATCAGTAGTTTCTGAGATACTCAAACCACCCTGTCTAGCACCAACAATCATTCTCCAGTTTCTTCCCCATTCTGATGTTTGGTCTGAACAACAACTGAACCTCCTGACCATGTCTGCATGCTTTTCGGCATTGAGTTGTTGCCACGTGATTGGCTGATTAGATACTTGCATTAATGAGCAGGTGTACCTGCTAAAGTGGCCACCGAGACTATATTTTCGTTTACTTGACTATTTATGACCACCTGAGGTCATTGGCAACAGGAGGTCATACAATGAAAACATCAAAGCAGAGTCTTACAACCCGAGAATATTCCTGTCCAGTTGAATTTATCACAATGTGCTAGAAATCAGAAAAAAACCACAAAGTCGGAAACACTCAGTTGTTCCTGCAGCATCTGTGGACACATACTCCGATACTCCCTCCACAGATACCGCCCAACCGTCCCTGTATTTTGTTTTCCTCAAGGGAAAATCGCGGTTGCTGGGTAGTGCTGTAAATAAATAAAACAATTCAAAAACTCCCGTGTGAACACATCCCGAACCTCGAGGCTTCCTCATTACTGCTGAGTCATGAAAAAGCACATAAAACTTAAAATAGAAAATAAAACTACTATTGCATAGGGAAATAGCTTTATGATTCCAGGAAATATCTTATGAGGCTTATAGCTGAACATCTATACGCTCATTGTTGTCGAAATAAAGTGGATTCCAGTTAATTGGGACACATCAGGACTAGTACATTATGGCCCAATTAAATAGGTGCCCCAATTAGCTGAAGTTTCATGGAAATAGTTAAAAAGGTAACAAAAAGACAAACTGAATAACAAATTATGTATTTAAATGAAATACAGAACAAATTAGAACACTACCAATTGTACTGTTGTACTATAAAAATACTGTACATATTAGTTCCTAATACTTACTGATGGAAGAATTTATCCAGAGTTCACTGTCATATTCTTTTGATTGACCGTAAGTGAATAAAACCTAGTTAGATAATGGACTGCCTTCATACAATGCTTTTGATAATTGCATCTTCCAAATCTTCATTTTCTTTGTAACGTTTAAGATGATTGCCAATACCTTCAATTTCTTCATACTTTCTAACTTGTTGAAGTAGTGAAATCATTTTGCTGTTTCTGGCATCTCCAAGCCTGAATGCGTGAAAGCGCAGTGAGCAGAACCGTTTTGAATTGCCTTTCTGATTATTTCTCACCTACTGTCAGTGACAAAAACCATTGCTGTTTGAACACAAGCACACTCAATTGATGCTATTTGGAAACTGTTATCTCTAAACACAGTGTTCTGTTTAACAGCCACACAGGTGCACACGTCTGACGCCAGTTAGAAACAGTTTGGCAGCAGTCTCCTGCTCTGATTATGTGCGAAGTGCTCAAATAAATGAAGGGCATCTGGGCATCTGGAGGGTTAACACCTCCGGTCAAGACCCAGCTGTATATCAACACCTAAAGGACAAGGGACCTCTTTTGGTGATAACAATGTTCACATTTTGGACAGGGAGGGCAGGTGGTTTAAAAGAGGGGTTAAAGAAGCCATCTTTGTCAAACTGGAAAACCCAGGGGTGGGGCCCAACACCACCAATCAGCTACATGCAAGACAGTCCTAACATCTCTACTCCAGTATCTCCACAACAGTTCACACCTATATTCGTATAAAGATAAGACTAATGACTCTCATTACCTCTACGACTCTTAATGAACCTCATGTGGTTGCTATACCTTTAAACAACTCAGAGTTTATAAACCAGAAAACTACCTACCATAGATCAAACTGAAGAAGCCTCTTGGATGAGTGGAGAAACATCTTCCAGACAACACAATGAGTCCAGTTGCCTTGATTTGCTGCTGCTTGATATATAATAACCTGGATGACTGAGAACCTACGTAGACAAATTGGAGAGAAGGTTAAGGAGTTCAGGAACAGTATTGCCGCAAAGGTTAGGGAGTCCGGGAACAGAGTTGCCGGGAAGCTTAGGGAGCCCGGGAACAGCGTTGCCGGGAAGGTTAGGGAGTCCGGGAACAGCGTTGCCGGGAAGGTTAGGGAGTCCAGGAACAGCGTTGCTGGGAAGGTTAGGGAGTCCGGGAACAGCATTGCCGGGAAGGTTGGGAATCTGGGAACAGCATTGCCGGGAAGGTTAGGGAGCCTGGGAACAGCATTGCCAGGAAGGTTAGGGAGCCTGGGAACAGAGTTGCCAGGAAGGTTAGGGAGTCTGGGAACAGCGTTACCGGGAAGGTTGGGAATCTGGGAACTGCATTGCCGGGAAGGTTAGGGAGCCTGGGAACAGCGTTGCCGGGAAGATTAGGGAGCCTGGGAACAGCGTTGCCGGGAAGATTAGGGAGTCCGGGAACAGCATTGCCAGGAAGGTTAGGGAGCCTGGGAACAGCGTTGCCGGGAAGGTTAGGGAGTCTGGGAACAGCGTTGCCGGGAAGGTTAGGGAGTCTGGGAACAGAGTTGCCGGGAAGGTTAGGGAGTCTGGGAACAGCGTTGCTGGGAAGGTTAGGGAGTCTGGGAACAGTGTTGCCAGGAAGGTTAGGGAGTCTGGGAACAGCGTTGCCGGGAAGGTTAGGGAGTCTGGGAACAGAGTTGCCAGGAAGGTTAGGGAGTCCGGGAACAGCATTGCCGGGAAGGTTAGGGAGTCTGGGAACAGAGTTGCCAGGAAGGTTAGGGAGTCCGGGAACAGCGTTACCGGGAAGGTTGGGAATCTGGGAACAGCATTGCCGGGAAGGTGAGGGAGCCTGGGAACAGCGTTGCTGGGAAGGTTAGGGAGTCTGGGAACAGAGTTGCCGGGAAGGTTAGGGAGTCTGGGAACAGCGTTGCCAGGAAGGTTGGGAATCTGGGAACAGCATTGCCGGGAAGGTTAGGGAGTCTGGGAACAGAGTTGCCGGGAAGGTTAGGGAGTCTGGGAACAGCGTTGCCAGGAAGGTTAGGGAGCCTGGAAACAGCGTTGCCGGGAAGGTTAGGGAGTCCAGGAACAGCGTTGCCGGGAAGGTTAGGGAGTCCGGGAACAGAGTTGCCGGGAAGGTTAGGGAGTCTGGGAACAGCGTTGCCGGGAAGGTTAGGGAGTCTGGGAACAGCGTTGCCGGGAAGGTTAGGGAGTCCGGGAAAAGTGTGGCCGGGAAGGTTAGGGAGTCTGGGAACAGAGTTGCTGCGAAGGTTAGGGAGCCTGGGAAGATGTCCAGTGAATGGGAGGTCATAGTGAAAGCAAATAATGGTCATGCAGCTGGAGGAGGATGGTGAAGTACTTCAGGGAAAGAGGATGTTGGTGACAGTTGTCAGAGTTTCTAGGGGAAGTGAGGTCATAAGGAGGTTACCAACAGACATTAGTAATATAGAATACTGCAAGTTCATTCATTGGTCTGACTGATGGCAGGGGAGCTGCATTGCCTCTGTTGTGGCAAGGACTGGGCCTTGGCCATGGGGTCACCTTGGACACAGTAGCCTGTTGGCCGAGAGAGTGAGTAGGGGCCTTTGCTGGGCACTGTGGAATCGTGCTGGGTAGGGTCAGTCCCTCGTTTCGGTGCTGCTCTCCAGTGTTTGCTCAGTGGAAGAATAAGCTGGACTGGCAAAATCCACAGTTATGCAGGAACTGTAGATCAGACGCTCAGGGGTCTGGGCTAAATTATTTTTTGTGACTGTCTGTTTTCTGAAATCATAACCAGATGTGCAATGTGCTGTTCGCTGTTGCTAATGTGTTTGCACCTTGGCCCCAGAGGAATACTATTTCACTTTGCTGTTCATGTAGGGTTGAATGAGAATTGAACTTGAAGTGGTTGTGGAGATTGCAAGGGCATTTTTAGAGAGGTAACAAAGAAATTAACTGCAAAGGGCAGGGAAACCGCACAACTCAGATTAGAATATAATTGAATGAGAGGGAGAATGTATTATATTTAGGATTAATATATGCAAAATGGTGGAGGAACTCAGCAGGTCAGGCAGCATCTATGAAGAAGAATAAACAACCGAAGTTCACTTTAAAGTTTAAAGTAAATTTTAAATCAAAGTACAAATCTGTCACCATATAGAACCCTGAGATTCATTTCCTTACGAGCACTCACAGTAACACAACAGAATCAGAGGAAGACCAAACCCACCAGTCTTTCCTTGATTCTGTTGTGCTTCTAGTTTCAGACTGAAACCCTTCATCAGGACCGGAAAGGAAGGGAGAAGAAGCACGAATAAGAAGGTGGGTGAGGGGATGGAGGTCAAGCTAGCAGATGATAGGTGAGACCAGGTGAGAGGACAGGTGGGTGGGTGGGTGGGGGAGGGAGATGAAGTAAGAAGCTGGGAGGTGATAGGTGGAGAAGTTAAAGGACTGAAGAAAAAGGAATCTGATAGGAGAGGATTGTGAGGGAGGTGATGTTCAGGTGAGGAGAAGATAGGGGAACCAGAATGGGGAGTGCAGGGGAGAGGAGTCACCAGATAAAGGCAGTGAGTCAGTCAGTTGGGGAGGGGTAATCATTGATCCCATGGAACGTGTATCAGAAATGCTGGATACAGAATGTCTCCAGTATTGTCAAATAGCCCCATCCCCCCCGCCATCCTTCCAACAAACTCTTTAATCCCCTGCCATCAGGCAGCACATGCATGGCGTAAGAACCAGAACTGTCAGGCTGGGTAACAGCTTCTTCCCCCAGGCTGTTAGGCTTCTATCACCCTGCCGCTGTAGGATTTGGCAAATAAAACAACGTGAGGCATCTTAGAAAACAAACTGTAACAACTCATTTAATGAACTCCAATAAACTGAACACAAAGCGCGGTCAATATGAGTGAATCTGCAGATGCTGGAAATAAATAAAAACACAAAGCGCGGTCAATATGAGTGAATCTGCAGATGCTGGAAATAAATAAAAACACAAAGCGCGGTCAAAGTTGTTTACATAATTACAGCATCATGTCAGACCAGCCTCCTAAAGTGAAACTCCAACTCCATGTCAGTGCTTGTGAATTATGCACATTTCCACTAATTATGTTACCCTTAGCTCCCCCAGCACTGTGAGCCTGTCTGGAGCTCGGGCGAGCCACCTGGCCCAGGTCCCATGTTCCGTGGGTGGAGTAACAGAAGGTGCCCCCGGCTCGTCCTGAGGTGTGTTGACAGGCGCAGGGGCGTGGTAATGGAATCCTCCAAAACTTGTTCAACGCGATCTACTGAAACCTATTCAGGCTTGTCCTCCTTCTCTACGATAGAAGTCTTTTCTCTCCATTCCAAGACGCAGAACGGGCCATCGTAAGGGGGCATAAGCTGTGCATCATGGCGGATGGAAACGTAGGTCAACAGGAACCCAAGGTGGGAGGTAGGAACCGGTGCAGAGGAACTGAATTTAACACTGAGAGGCTGACCAGGCAATCGGGGAGTCAGGAATAAAATCACTCAGCACTCGTAACGGCTGCCCGTATACCAACACAGCCGCCGATGACAGCAGGTTCTCTTTTGGAGCTGTTCTCAGCCCCAACAGGACCCACGGGACAGCAGCCTTTAAGGGGGAGGTGAACTGCTCGCGTTGGCCATTGGACTCTGGGTGATACACTGTGGTGTGATGTGGCCTAACACCATCATAGCCCAGAGGCCTGATACGATTGGGGACTGCGATCAGAGGATGCCTCGTTAAGGCATCAGTAATTGCCACATGGGTGACAACCACCATTATACTTAGGGACCATATGGAGGGGTGAAACCCAGGGGCTATTTGACTGACGTACAATGCCAAGTCTTTCCATGTTGGTAAACTCAGTCTTCACGGTCACCAGCTCATCTGGTCCTGTCTACACATGCGGGTATGGACTGGTGGGCCAGTTGTGGGAATGTGGTGTTCAACCCTGTGTTTTGGGACTGTAGTGGAGAGTGTGGGCTTGGTGAGGTCTGGGAATTCACCCAGCAGTCGAGTAAACTCACGTGCAGCGGTGCACATCAGGGCTTGACAGTCATTGTGGGGAACTTACTGGGGGATCAGGGTGACCACCCAAAGTCCTTGACATCCACAAGCCGGCAGCTTTTAACATCGACCAACAGTCCTTGGGCAGACAGGAAATCTGTACCGAGCAGAGGTCCAGCCACTTTAGCCGAGATGGTCCCACGTATAACATCTCTCTCTGAAGCAGAGAGTCACCTGTCATGCCTCGTAAGTCCGGATCGTGCTGCCTTTGGCGGCCTCCAGTGAGGTTTTGTTGCTTCTTGCCCTCTCATCATTAGGCGATGCTGGCAGCACACTCACTCGAGCAGCCTCGTCACACAGGAAATGTTGTCCTGAAGGGGTGTCCGTAATGAAAAGAGTCGACCCTGGCAGCTGTAACCCAGGGTGCTCACTGACCTCTGACGTGCCGGCGTGCTGGCACCATCAAAGCAAGCGTGGTGAAGCACGGAGCCAGTGATGTCGCTTTCTCAGCGTGGGTTAGTCGTCTGTTGAGGGCCTTGCTTATTGAGGAAGAGAAAAGAGGAGGAATGATGCGCCGCTGCCTGGCTGAGTGTAGACCGTCAGCCAGTTTAGCAAAAGCTCCTTATAGTCCTTCGCAGATACATTAGCGAGGGCTTTGCAAACTGGATCAGGCATTTGCTGCATGAAGAGTTCTTTAAAACGAAAACAAGGATGGTGATTTCCCAGGAGAGTCAGCACGTGCTACGTTAACTCCGACAGCTTAGACTGGGTAGGGACAGCAACTGTTTGGCGCGCTCAGACTCTGACAGTCCAGAAGTCTGTAAAAGGTGAGTTTTCAGCAATTGGTATTTGTCGAGTTCAGGCGGGTGTTCTAACAGACTCGCCACTCTCGCAGCCATGGAGTTTCTGAGCAACGCTACCACGTAGTAGAACTTGGTGTCATCCGTAGTGATTTCTCACAGCGCAGATTGGGCCTCGGCTGGTATAAACCAAGGGACAGCATTTTGTTCCCAAAACTCCGGCAGTTTCAAGGCGACCATGTTGGCTGACACGTTGAATAACTCTGGAATCATCCTGGAGCATCAGGGTCACCAGTGTAGGCTTTTGCAAATGAAATGATGTGAGGCATTTGAAGCTTAAGGAAAACCATAACAGCTCATTTATTATACTCCAAAAACAGTGAGATAAAAGTACTTTACATAATTATGTCATCACGTCCATCACCCTCTTACAGTGAAGCCCAACTCAATGTCAGTAGCTGTGAATTCTGTACATTTCCACCAATTACGGTACATTACCCTACACTGCCACTCAGCACACGTACACTCTGTCTGAATGCCCTGTGCCCCTTGCCCCCTGCCCCCCTCCCCACTCCCCAGCTCACAAACACACTCTCATCCCGCACTTGTCACTTTGCATCTTTCATTTCTGCTGTTCCACATATTTATACAGCTGTTTGTTTTATTATAACAGTGCCAAAAACATCACACTGTCAGTCTTCAGGCCATGCCACAGAGGGCGCAGACTCAGAATAGAGCGATGTCCATTTAGAACGGAGATGAGGAGGAATTTCGTTAGCCAGAGGGTGGTGAATCTGTGGAATTCATTGTCACAGACGGCTGTGGAGGCCGAGTCATTGGGTATTTTTAAAGTGATGGTTGATAGCCTCTTGATTAGTCAGGGCTTCAAAGGTTACGGGGAGAAGGCAGGAGGATGGGTTTGAGAGGGATAGTTAATCAGCCATGATGGAATGGCAGAGCAGGCTCGATGGGCTGAATGGCATAACTCTACTACCATGCCTTATGGTTTTATGGTCTTATCTCAGGTCTGAGCTCTGATCAGTGCCAAGCCCCTACACACAGCCTCCTCACCGACAAAGCACACGGCTGTACCTAATAAGGTGGCCATTGAGTGTACGTTCGTGGTCTTCTGCAACTGCTGCTCGTCCACTTCAACGTTCGACATGCATTCAGAGATGCTGTTCTGCACACCACTGTTGTAACACGGGGTTATTTGAGTTACTGTCACCTTCCTGTCAGCTTGAAACAGTCTGGCCATTCTCCTCTGACCTCCCTCATTAATAGAGCATTTCTCCCCACAGAACTGACGCTCTCTGGGTGTTTTATCGTTGCTCGCATCATTTTCTATTAGCTCAAGAGACTGTTGTGCATGAAAATATTAGGATATCAGTAGTTTCTGAGATACTCAACCCATTCTGTCTGGTACCAACAATCATTCCACAGTCAAAGTCACTTAAATCACATTTCTTCCCCATTCTGATGTTCGGTCTGAACAATAACTGAACCTCCTGACCATGTCTGCATGCTTTTATGCATTGAGCTGCTGCCACGTGATTGGCTGATTAGGTATTTGCATTAATGGGCAGGTGTACAGGGGTACCTAATAAAGTGGCCTTGACACTGCATCCTTTGTTACAGATTTCAGCATTTTTCCCGCTATTGGTGTTGGGTTAAGGAGCTTAATTTCCCTCTCTTTTTCTTTCTTCCTTGTTTCATCTCCCCATCTAGAGAGACTAGAATAAGTTCCCTAAGGGGAAGGTGTAGACTGACAAAGGAAAGGTGTACTGCCTAATGTTCCCACTACACCGATGAGAGGGCCTGTCCTACCAAGAGGACCTGGACAGCTTTGCTCTGTATTCCTTCATGAGGGGTGACCTCCTTGAAACAAAATATAAAGATGATTGCTCCCACATCCTACTAACTGCTCCCAATGGCATGCGCCTCAAATAGCCTCTGACAACCAAGTCCAGCTCCTGGCCTTCACGTGTGGCTTAGCTACCAAGACTGGCAGGAGCCATTTCCACTGACGGGAGAAGGGGCAAAGCCGGGTTACTGGTGCCTTAAAGCCAGTCGCTTCGGGCAGATGGGGCTCGCCAGCCAAGGCTGGCAGCTCGTCCAGGAGAAGAGAAATTCAGATCTTAAACCTCCGCTGCCTTGTGGCTAAACCCACTCGTGGGAGGGCTTTGGAAGTAAAACCTGAGGGGGGGGAAATCTGGAGCTGAAGTCCCTAAGGCAATCCTGCAACACCGCTGGTGCCGAACTGCGTCAGTCTCTGCCATTGCTTTTGGTTCATCAGTTGCAAGAAGAGGGGGAGCCTGTCAGCTTGCTCTCCATCTCATACTGTCCTGTCACATAGAGAGCTAGGACACAGCATTCCCGGGCAACCCTGACCAACAGAGGGCCTCAAAAGTGTTTGGAGTCAGTATCAGGGGTAATATCACTGGCATACAGTTAAGTTAAATATCTAGTGCAAAAATAGAAGTGAGGAAGTAGTGAGGTAGTGTTCATGGTTCATTGTCCATTCAGAAATCTGATGGCAGAGGGGGAGAATCTGCCCCTGAATCATTGAGTGTGTGTCTTCAGGCTTCTGTACCTCCTCCCTGATGGTATCATTGAGAAGAAGGCATGACCTGGATGTTGGGGGTCCTTAATGATGGCCTTTCTGAGGCATCACTCCTTGAAGATGTCCTGGACACTACGGAGGCTAGAGCCCATGATGGAGCTGACTGAGTTCACACACTCTCTGCAGCTTATCTCGTGCAGTAGCCCACTCCCCCCATACCAGACAGTGATGCAGCCAGTTGGAAAGCTCTCCATAGGTAGAAATTTGTGTGTCTTTAGTGACATATCAAATCTCCTCGAACTCCTGATGAAATGTAGCCGCCTTTGCAGCTGTATCAATACGTTGGACCCAGGATAGATCCTCAGAGATGTTAGCACCCAGGAACTTGAAACTGCTCACTCTTTCCACTTCTGTTCCCTCTATGAAGACCGGTGTGTGTTCCCTCATCTTACCCTTCCTGAAGTCCGCCGTCAGCTCCTTGGTCTTGCTGATGTTGCTGTGGCACCACTCGACCAGCTGGTGTATCTCGCTCCCGGACACCCTCTCGTCACCACCTGAAATTTCTCCAATAGCAGTTGTATCATCAGAACATTCATCGATGGCACTTGAGCTGTGCCTAGCCACACAGTCATGGGTTAAGGAGAGTAGAGCGTCGTTGAGGTGCGTCAGTGAGATCAATATGCTGTTTCTGATTCGCACAGACCGCAGTCTTCTGGTGAGGACATCAAGGCCCAGGCAATGGAGCGCTTTGATCAGATCTGTAGGAATGATTATAGATGTTGAGCTATTGCTTTTTATAAATCTTTTTGCAGTTCTTTGTTTCATAAATACATGTATTTATTTTATAAATAACTATATTTATTTTCATAAATGCTATTTTTTTTATTTACTTCCCTGTAAATGCCAGCAAGAAAATAAATCTCAGGGTAGCACAGGGTATACTTTGATATAAAAAAATTACTTTAAACTTGACGAAGGGTCTCGGCCCAAAACGTCGACAGTGCTTCTCCTTATAGGTGCTGCCTGGCCTGCTGTGTTCCACTAGCATTTTGTATGTGTTGCTTTAAACTTTGAGATATTTTCACGAAGTGTTAGAACCACAAACACATGAGATTCAGCAGATGCTGGAAATGCAGAGTAACACACACAAAATGCTGCAGGAACTCAGCGGGCCAGGCAGCTTCTATGGAGAGGAATCAACTGTTGATGTTTCAGGCCAAGGCCTTCATTATTTCTCTCTGTAGATGCTGCCTGACCTGTTGAGTTCCTCCTGCATTTTGTGCTCATGTGGCAGAATCACAGATGAGGAAGTATAATTATAAAACAAAGAAACAAAAGTGCCGAAAAGTTTCTTCTTTGAGTGCACTGAAGCTCTGGAAGGCTTCTGACAGTGATGCTTGATTTAATTTGGTTTGTTTAGTATTTGCGGTGTTTGTCTTCTTTTGCACATTGGTTGTTTGTCCGCAGTTATTGATTGATTGATTCTGTTGCAGTTCTTTGTTCTGCTGGGAATGCCTGCGAGAAAGTGAATTTCAGAGTAGTGTATGGTAGTGGATAGCACATACTTTGATAATATATTTCAAATTTGAACTTTGGCTGATGGGGCGACTCAGGGTTCAGAGTGTGAGGCAGAGAGTTAGCGGGTGTCAGGGGAGTGAGGATGTAAAGATCATAAAACACAGGAGCAGAATTAGGCCATTCAGCCCATCAAGTCTGCCCTGCCATTCCATCGTGGCTGACTTATTATGCCTCTCAACCCCATTCTCCTGCCTTCTCTTTGTAACCTTTTGACACCCTGACTCATCAAGAACCTGCCAGCCTCCAGTGTAAATATACTCTGTGACTTGGCCTCCATAACCACCTGTGGCAATGAATTCCACAGATTCAGACACCACCTGGCTAAAGAAATTCCTCCTCATCTCGGTTCTAAATGGACATCCCTCCATTCTGAAGCTGTGCCCTTTGGTCCTAGACTCCCCCACTCCTCCGCGTCCACTCTGTCGAGGCCTTTCAATACTTGGTAGGCTTCTCCCTGTAAAGATGGGCTCTGCAGTGTGTTCCTTGAGTCGCAGATATGCTGAGCCAGGCTGAGGCTATGTCCACTGGATAATTTTGAAAACGCCGGTTTCGCGTAAAAACGATAGGCGTCTACACCAAGCGTTTTTGAAAATACCTCCGTCCACATTAAAACGGGTACTTGGGCGAATCTCGTCCTACTGGGCATGCGCAGGACACATCTACAGAAAACAGCGACACGTTTGGTGTTGAATCTCGCTGTGAAAGTCCACGTTCGTCCAGTTACAGACTAGAAAAACTTAAAAGGAAATTGCCAAACGCCGGACAGCTGTTGGCTCTCGCGCAGGAGGACTTAAAACTAAAAAAAAACAAATACTGGAGTGTACGGAGGCAACCGACAGGGAGTTCACGGACAGATTGACCCGGCCAGTGACGAACATTGAAAAACTGACTAACTCTGTTGCATTAATAAAGCACCTTGTTAAATGTATAAAACATGTCTGCATCAGTGTTATCTTGTATTTCCATACAATGTTACAGTAGGCTGTAACACATCTATCATCAGAGAAGTACCTACATAAATAGCACCTTCATACGAACAAGGACAGAAAACAGGGCAAAGTAAGTATACTTATTTATTCAGTAAGTTATGGGTCAAAGTATTTGGTGAGAACATTTCTAACTCTTCTGGCTTCAGTCTCGTTGCCGTCTGTTCTGAAATTGTTAGGTTGTGTGGGGGTTGCGTTCAGGAAAACAATGAAATGCCACCATCTGTTCCAGTGTGTCATGACGTTTCTAGAAATCTCCGGTTACCCCGTCCACATTACTCCTGCCCAAGTGGCATTTTCAAATGTACACACTCTAGAGGGTGTTTTAGAAAAGCTCCATTCTCAGGGGAGGAAAACGCCGTTTTAGTGTGGACGGAGGGTCAAAACGAAGAGAAAAAGCTTTGGTTATGGATTTATCTGGTCCAGTGAGGACGTGACCTCAGGCTGCCAGCCAGCACTGTAAGGCACTCACAGTAACCGCTGACTTCACAATGCCACCCGTGTGTACCGCGAATCACAATGGGGCCTCAGCAAAGTCTCACAGATCACTGTCCCAGCTCCTTAACTGCCACTCTTTGACGGTCTTTGAGCAATTTTTCCCCTTTAGCTCTGGTGCAGCTCCTCATTCAGGCAAGAACTCTTTATTAACTGTGTTCCTCTTTACGTGGTGGGGTTGAGCGCGGGGCTGTTCTCTTCCTCAAACAGATGGGCATTCAGGTGAAAGTTTCAGTGGCAGGGAAGCCATAGCACAGTGAGACATAGGAGCAGATTTGGGCCAATCGGCCCATCGAGTCTCTTCTTTCCCAACATAGCTGATTTATTATCCCTCTGTCTCAACACCATTCTCCTCAGGAGGGGAGTTTTGAGGTGTCAGAAAGAGCCAAGGTGGAGTGGTGGGGAGGGGGGATTGGGTGTGGGGGCGGAGTTGAGTGGGTGAAGAAGGGCAAGTGCCCAGGTTTGAACATCGCCAGGGTGTGTTTGAACAATCACCACTTCTGCTGGTTCTCGTTCAACAATTTCACCACCCTCTGAGTGAAGATCCTCCTCCTCAGGTTCACCCTAAACATTTCACCTTTCACCCTTAACCCACGGCCTCTAGTTCTCGTCTGACCCAACCTCAGTGGAAAAAATGTCTGCTTGCATTTACCCTATCAATAACCCCCATGATTTTGTACACCTCTATCAGATCTCCCCTCATTCTCCTACGCTCCAGGGAATAAAGGCCTAGAGTAGGACTCAGTCACCAACTTCAGTCTCTGTCCTCTCCCCCTACCGACCCCAAGGCAAGTTCAGAGATGGGAATCGCGCGCAGAACAGAATCAGAATGAGGTTTAATCTCTCCCGCAGGTGTTGCCAAATTCCTTTTTGCAGCAGCAGTACATTGTAATATATAACAATAAAAATGAGTATTACAGTAAGTATATTTATATATAAAGTAGTTACATGAAATAAGTAGTGTTCATGAGTTCAATGTCTATTCAGAAATCGGTTGACAGAGGGGAAGAAGCAGTTCCTGAATCGTTGCTTCTCAAAGCCCAACGTCAGCACCCTCTCCTAACTTCCATGCCCCAGTGCCCTGCAAAGGAGACCAGTCTAATATTGCTGTCTGTGTTTTGTGATCCAGCTCTCTGAGATCCTTCTGTACGTTTATCGCCAATCAGAATATTTTCCCTTTCTATTCTTCCTCCCAAGTTCAAGTTCAACTATCAGCCAAACAACACAGTGTTTCTCCATGGCCAAGGTGCAAACCACAGTACTGACAGTCACACAAGGCACATTAGCACGTATAAGACAGCAGTAAGCTAATGTCACACAAGAAGATATATAGCCCACATCTCTGTCCTGTAAACTGATGGTATCAGCAAGAGCAAGCAGACCGCAGCAGTCCACAGACAAACATACAGACGCAGTCCAGCTTGTCTTCCATTGAGTGAACACCAACGGGAGGGGCTAGCCTCATGTTTTCCCACAGTATCTTCTCTCTGCCACCTTCTTCGTCACCCTGCCCATGTTTCCACAGACTCTGTGCACTTCCAACAGGTAACGTTTCCACCAGCCGGCTTTGACATGGAGGGTTTACCAGGATGCTGCCTGGATGAGCGAGTAGGTTTATGAGAACTGACTGAACAAGCTAAGGATTTTTCTCTTAGAAGAGAAGGGAGATGAGAGGTGACTTGATAAGAGGTGCACAAGGTGATAAGAGGCATACACAGTGGTCAGCCAGGATGCTTTTCCAGGGTTGCAGAGGTTAATATGAAATGGCATAACTTTCAGGCGACTGGAAGACAGAATAGAGGAGGTGTCAGAGGTGGTGAGTGTGTGAAATGCCCTGCCAGGGGCAGTGGTCGAGGCAGATCCATTGGGGACATTTAAGAGACTCTTAGATGGGCACATGGGCGATAGGAAAATGGAGGGTTATGTGGAAGGGAAGGGTTAGGTTGATCTTAGAGTAGGTTAAAAGGTCAGAGCATTGTGGGCTGAAGGGCTTGTGCTGTTCTGTGTTCCGTGTTCTATACTGTGTCACACTTTGTCTCTCCGTCCAATTCTTATCAGCAATTGGCATTTTTGATGTCCTTTGCTGCAAAGTTCGCACGACTCCACATCGACACACCACACTAGGAGTATTGTGTTCAGTTCTGATTGCCTCATTATAGGAAGGGAGTGGAAGCTTTAGAGGGGGTGTAGGGGAGATTCACCAGGATGATGCCTGGATTAGAGCGCATGTTTATGAGGAAAGGTTGAGTGAGACAGGGTTTTCTCATGTACCTCTCTGTGTAAAAACAACTACCTCTGACATCCCCCATATGCTTCCTTCCCAAATCAACTGAAAATCATGCCCCCTTGTATTAGCTATTTCCGCCATGGGGAACTGTTTCTGGCTGTCCACTCTGTCTGTGCCTCTTGTCATCTTGTACATGTCTATCAATACACTTCTTATCTTCCTTCACTCATATGTTTCCCATCCTTCGGTGTGCAGGCTGTTTTGTGTCTAACCACCATGTTATAGCCGGGCTGTGATAACAGTTTCCGCTTTGCCTGCTAGAATCTTATCTCTTGGTATGATGCCAGGCAGAATGCTCCTTGTGAGAGTTAAAAACTGCTAACTGGGGATGTGAGTTGTGCTGATGCAGTAACGGGGAACCGCAGACAAAGGCTGGAAGTAGAGACAAGGAATGGTGCGGCGATGATGGCCAGCGCTCAGGAACTTCACTGGAACCCGTTGTAGTACAGAAAACTGTTAGAAACATCCAACTGTTTACTCTGTTTGACTTGCGAATAAAGTAGATAGTTCCGAAGAAGGGCCTTAGCCCGAAACATTGACTGTTTATTCCCCTCCGTAGATGCTGCCTGGCCTGCTGGGTTCTTCCAGCACTTTGTGTGTTAATCTGGATTTCCACCATCTGCAGAATCGTGTGTGTTATTCTGTAATTGAGACCTGGAATGTTATTTAATTCAGTCTTTCTGTAATCACCATTCTGCTATCACGGCCTATCTTTGCTATTAATCCTGTTTCTGTGTAATCTTGTCAGTTGACAGTGTGAAGTCTACACTAAATTCACACTCAGAATTAGTCTCTGATAAGAGAGTGGTCCCCTGGTGCACACCTGTTCTAATAATGACCCGAAATGACATGAAATGCTGACACAGGAAAGCAGCATCCATCATCAGAGATGCTCACCACCCCGGCCATGCTCTTTGCTTGCTGCTGTCATCAGGTAGAAG
Organism: Hemitrygon akajei; assembly: GCF_048418815.1. Lineage (NCBI taxonomy): Eukaryota > Metazoa > Chordata > Chondrichthyes > Myliobatiformes > Dasyatidae > Hemitrygon > Hemitrygon akajei. The sequence goes on from NC_133131.1 coordinate 71,936,892, forward strand.
GTACAAGAGCTTCAGGACTCTTTATGACCGCCTGGTTCAAGGACTGTTACCACCTCTCAACCATCAGGCTCTTAAACAAAAGGGGGTAACCACACTCACTTTACCCATCCATTGAGATATTCCCACAACCACTGATCTCACTTTAAGGACTCCTGTTCTTGTTATTTATTGCCACTTATTTGTATTTGTATTGTTTGGTTGCCTTCCACACTCTGGTTGATTTTTCATTCATTCATCTTGTCATAATTGCTGCTCTATCGATTTGCTGAGTATGCCCACAGGAAAATGAATCTCAGGGCTGTATATGGTGCCATACCGTATACGTACTTTGATAATAAGTTTACTTTGAGCTTTGAACAGTTTTGTATACCTGTATCTAATCTTTCTTCGCTCTCCTACGCTCCAGGGAATTAAGTCCTAAACTATCCAACCTTTCTCTGTAACTCAAAGATAGATAATGTGAAAGTAATTACTTACCACCTTCTTTTAATTATCTGAATTAAGATGTATTTGCAGTCATGATTAGGGTCATAGAGTGATAGAGCAGGGAGGTCATCCGTGCTGGAAAAGATGCCCGTCTAAGCATTTACCCAGTTTCAAAATCAGAATCAGAATCAGTTTCATTATCACTGGACACAGTTTCAAAGGTTTCAAAGGTCAGAGAAATGTATACAATATACATCCTGAAATGCTTTTTCTTCACAACCATCCACGAAAACAGAGGAGCGCCCCAAAGAATGAACAACAATTAAATGTTAGAACCCCAAAGTCCCCCCCAGTTCCCCTCCCTCCCGCGTGTAACCAGCAGCAAGTAACAATCCCCCCCCCACCAGCAAAAAGAAGCATCAGCACCCGCCACCGAGCCCTCAAACGTGAGCAAAGCAACAGCAAAGACACAGACTTGCAGTTACCCCAAAGACGACTTGTTCACCTAGTATTCGACATACCGCAGACTCTCTCTCTCGTTCTAATGAGGGGAAAAGAGATGTCTCTGTTTCACAGCGAGAGGGGAGACATAATAAACAACTCGCTGGTTTATGATGTTAAAAGTCTGCCACGTCACTTTTTCCGAGCTCTGTGCCCAAAGGTCTTGGGTCCCTGGGCACACAGCCTTAGCTCTTCCATCTTCCACAACGCACTGGTCTCCTGCTCGGACACAGACTTCCAATCCCCCCCATCTCCAGAGCCACAAAAACTCGGTGCTCTGAGGGTGAGGGAAGCTCTTACACCGAGCCCTTGGCGTGCCGAACAACGGCTAGTTGTGAAACCCTGAGAGCGGGTCCCATTCCCGCAAAGAACCGTAGTCAGCGTGTAACTCCAGGTCAGGGTCTTCAAAAGAACCTTGAAAGAGAAAAGGTAGAGATAGTAAAGATGGAAATAGAGCTGTTTCTGAAGATGTAAGCAAAGGAGTCATTGTTAGGCGCCATTAACCCTCCTCGGCTCCGACTTTGTTACCACCCCAACCTGCCCATGGCAACAGTTTGCCTGTGTCTCGGTCTTGGCTCCCCAGCTTCTGAGAGATTTCTTTCAGGACAAAGGATGTAAGCTAGCCCAGCAAGACCCTAACTCTTATTTAATTACTGCCCGTTATGCTCCTGACATTTCGGGCATTTCTGACCACGGAAAGAGAAAGATTCTTCATCGCTGTTCCCAAAACAGTTTTATTTGACCTGTCAGGGTTGTTAGCCCTGAGCTGAAGCCCCCCGAAACTGGAGGGCCGGTGGACCACTCTTAGTGTGGCCTCTACCCTTTGACCTGTTTGGCATGGGTGACCCTACCAAGAGTCAAAGCTCAAGGCCTGACTCTAGCCAGCAGAGCTCTCCAGGTCATCGAGGCACGCGAGCCTCCAAACCACGGCAAGGTTGTGGTCCGCTTGGAGGAGCCAGTTAAGTGAAGTAAAACTGTAGTAATCCGGCATATGGAATTCAGAAATCCTGTTAATCTGGCCTCTACCTCACTCATCAATTCAGAATGTGAGTTGGAGGTCCAGAATACACGCTTTGAGCTAGGGTATGGCTGGAGTCGGGTCTCGGGTCTGGTCCCAGAGACCAGAAACATAGGGGGGATTTGAAGTAGGGATCAGAATCAGGTTTATTATCACTGGCACCTTGTGAAATATTTTGTTTAGTGGCAGCAGTACAGTGCTAGATGTAAAAAAATTACTGTTAGGCTCAGGTAACAAATAAATAAATAGATATATAAACAAATAATGGACAAATAAATAAATACTGTAAAAGAGAATTAGTGATATAGTGTAAAAACACAAAATGCTGGCAGAACTCAGCAGGCCAGACAACATCTATGGGAGGAGGTAGTGATGACGTTTCGGGCCAAAACCCTTCATCAGGAGGGTGAAGAAACCCTCTCCTGATGAAGTGTTTCGGCCTGAAACGTCGTCACTACCTCCTCCCATAGATGCTGTCTGGCCTGCTGAGTTCTGCCAGCATTTTGTGTTTTTATTTATTTCTAGCATCTGCAGATTCACTCGTGTGCCTTAGTGATATAGTGTACATGGGTTCATGTCCATTCAGAAATCGGATGGTAGAGGGGAAGAAGCTGTACCTGAATCGTTGAGTGTGTGTCCTCAGGCCCCTGTACCTCACCCTTGATAGTAGTGGTGAGAAGAGGGCCTGTCCTGGGTGATGGACGCTGCCTTTTTGAGGTATCGCCTTGTGAAGGTGCCCTCGATGGCTGCGGAGACTAGTGCCCGTGCTGAAGCTGGCTGAGTTTACAACTTCCTGCAGCTTTTTCCGATCCTGTGCAGTAGCCCCTCCACACCAGACAGTGATGCAGCCAGTTAGAATGCTGTCCACAGTACACCAGTAGAAATTTGAGAGGGTCTTTGGTGACATACCAATTCTCCTGAAACTCCTGAGCATCCCTGTGGAACATCCCCCTCAATTGGAGAGGTACCACTTTGGATTCTGTCTGGGGGGGGTGGGGATGACGAAGCTGAGGAAACTCCCAGCGGTCAGGTTTCTGGCAGTGAACCTGGCTCTGTGCCTCTGAGGAAAGGGGGGAGAGGAGGCGAGTTCTGGTGATAGGAGATTCGCTAGAAGTATTTGGGAGTACAGTTAGACGAGAAGCTAAACTGGACTTCCAACACAGATGCCTTGTGCAGGAAGGCACAGAGTTGACTGTACTTCCTTAGAAGGTTGGCGTCATTCAATGTCTGTAGTGAGATGCTGAAGATGTTCTATAGGTCAGTTGTGGAGAGCGCCCTCTTCTTTGTGGTGGCGTGTTGGGGAGGAAGCATTAAGAAGAGGGACGCCTCACGTCTTAATAAGCTGGTAAGGAAGGCGGGCTCTGTCGTGGGCAAAGTACTGGAGAGTTTAACATCGGTAGCTGAGCGAAGGGCGCTGAGTAGGCTACGGTCAATTATGGAAAACTCTGAACATCCTCTACATAGCACCATCCAGAGACAGAGAAGCAGTTTCAGCGACAGGTTACTATCGATGCAATGCTCCTCAGACAGGATGAAGAGGTCAATACTCCCCAATGCCATTAGGCTTTACAATTCAACCGCCAGGACTTAAGAACTTTTTTAAAAGCTATTATTAATGCTTTTTGAGATAGTGATTTAGATGCATATCATATTTTTTACTGAGTTAAGTATTGTATGTAATTAGTTTTGCTACAACAAGTGTATGGGACATTGGAAAAAAAGTTGAATTCCCCCATGGAGATGAATAAAGTATCTATCTATCTATCTATCTAGACAGGGGATCAGAAAGGAGATTCTGTAGATGAGATTCCCGGATAGTATGTCGCCTCCTGGGTGACAAGGTCTGAGTTCTCAGATTGAGTCCTCAGTATTGCTGTCTGGGAGGGTGAACAGCCAGAGGTCATGGTTCATGTAGATAGATAGGAAGAGTGTTGAGGCTCTGCAAAGCGAGTTCAGGGAGTTAGCTGCTGAGTTAAGAACAGGACCTCCAGGGCCATGATCTCAGTATTGCTACCTGTGTCACGTGCCAGTGAGACCAGAAATAGGAAGAACATACGGTTTAACAGATGGCTAAGGAGCTGGTGTAGGGGGGAAGTATCAGATGTTTGTATCATCAGGCTCTCCTCCAGGGAAGGTGGGACCTGTACGGAACGGACAGCTTGCACCTGAACTGGACGGGGACTTGTATCCCAGTGGGATGGTTTGCACCTGAACTGGACGGGGACTAGTATCCCAGTGGGATGGTTTGCACCTGAACTGGACCGGGACTAGTATCCCAGTGGGATGGTTTGCACCTGAACTGGACCGGGACTAGTATCCCAGTGGGATGGTTTGCACCTGAACTGGACCGGGACTAGTATCCCAGTGGGATGGTTTGCACCTGAACTGGATGGGGACTAGTATCCCAGTGGGATGGTTTGCACCTGAACTGGACGGAACTAGTATCCCAGTGGGATGGTTTGCACCTGAACTGGACCGGGACTAGTATCCCAGTGGGATGGTTTGCACCTGAACTGGACCGGGACTAGTATCCCAGTGGGATGGTTTGCACCTGAATTGGACGGGACTTGTATCCCAGTGGGATGGTTTGCACCTGAACTGGACGGAACTAGTATCCCAGTGGGATGGTTTGCACCTGAACTGGACCAGGACTAGTATCCCAGTGGGATGGTTTGCACCTGAATTGGACCAGGACTAGTATCCCAGTGGGATGGTTTGCACCTGAATTGGACGGGACTTGTATCCCAGTGGGATGGTTTGCACCTGAACTGGACGGAACTAGTATCCCAGTGGGATGGTTTGCACCTGAACTGGACCAGGACTAGTATCCCAGTGGGATGGTTTGCACCTGAATTGGACCAGGACTAGTATCCCAGTGGGATGGTTTGCACCTGAACTGGACCGGGACTAGTATCCCAGTGGGATGGTTTGCACCTGAACTGGACCGGGACTAGTATCCCAGTGGGATGGTTTGCACCTGAACTGGACCGGGACTAGTATCCCAGTGGGATGGTTTGCACCTGAATTGGACCGGGACTAGTATCCCAGTGGGATGGTTTGCACCTGAATTGGACGGGACTAGTATCCCAGTGGGATGGTTTGCACCTGAATTGGACCAGGACTAGTATCCCAGTGGGATGGTTTGCACCTGAACTGGACCAGGACTAGTATCCCAGTGGGATGGTTTGCACCTGAATTGGACCAGGACTAGTATCCCAGTGGGATGGTTTGCACCTGAATTGGACCGGGACTAGTATCCCAGTGGGATGGTTTGCACCTGAACTGGACGGGGACTTGTATCCCAGTGGGATGGTTTGCACCTGAATTGGACGGGACTAGTATCCCAGTGGGATGGTTTGCACCTGAATTGGACGGGACTAGTATCCCAGTGGGATGGTTTGCACCTGAACTGGACCGGGACTAGTATCCCAGTGGGATGGTTTGCACCTGAATTGGACGGGACTTGTATCCCAGTGGGATGGTTTGCACCTGAATTGGACGGGACTTGTATCCCAGTGGGATGGTTTGCACCTGAATTGGACGGGACTTGTATCCCAGTGGGATGGTTTGCACCTGAATTGGACGGGACTAGTATCCCAGTGGGATGGTTTGCACCTGAATTGGACGGGACTAGTATCCCAGTGGGATGGTTTGCACCTGAACTGGACCGGGACTAGTATCCCAGTGGGATGGTTTGCACCTGAATTGGACGGGACTTGTATCCCAGTGGGATGGTTTGCACCTGAATTGGACGGGACTAGTATCCCAGTGGGATGGTTTGCACCTGAATTGGACGGGACTAGTATCCCAGTGGGATGGTTTGCACCTGAACTGGATGGAACTAGTATCCCAGTGGGATGGTTTGCACCTGAACTGGACGGAACTAGTATCCCAGTGGGATGGTTTGCACCTGAATTGGACCGGGACTAGTATCCCAGTGGAATGGTTTGCACCTGAATTGGACCGGGACTAGTATCCCAGTGGAATGGTTTGCACCTGAATTGGACCAGGACTAGTATCCCAGTGGGATGGTTTGCACCTGAATTGGACCGGGACTAGTATCCCAGTGGGATGGTTTGCACCTGAACTGGACCAGGACTAGTATCCCAGTGGGATGGTTTGCACCTGAATTGGACCAGGACTAGTATCCCAGTGGGATGGTTTGCACCTGAATTGGACCGGGACTAGTATCCCAGTGGGATGGTTTGCACCTGAACTGGACCGGGACTAGTATCCCAGTGGGATGGTTTGCACCTGAACTGGACCGGGACTAGTATCCCAGTGGGATGGTTTGCACCTGAATTGGACCGGGACTAGTATCCCAGTGGGATGGTTTGCACCTGAACTGGATGGAACTAGTATCCCAGTGGGATGGTTTGCACCTGAACTGGACGGAACTAGTATCCCAGTGGGATGGTTTGCACCTGAATTGGACCGGGACTAGTATCCCAGTGGAATGGTTTGCACCTGAATTGGACCGGGACTAGTATCCCAGTGGAATGGTTTGCACCTGAATTGGACCAGGACTAGTATCCCAGTGGGATGGTTTGCACCTGAATTGGACCGGGACTAGTATCCCAGTGGGATGGTTTGCACCTGAACTGGACGGGGACTTGTATCCCAGTGGGATGGTTTGCACCTGAATTGGACGGGACTTGTATCCCAGTGGGATGGTTTGCACCTGAATTGGACGGGACTTGTATCCCAGTGGGATGGTTTGCACCTGAACTGGACGGGGACTAGTATCCCAGTGGGATGGTTTGCACCTGAACTGGACCGGGACTAGTATCCCAGTGGGATGGTTTGCACCTGAACTGGACCGGGACTAGTATCCCAGTGGGATGGTTTGCACCTGAACTGGACGGAACTAGTATCCCAGTGGGATGGTTTGCACCTGAATTGGACCGGGACTAGTATCCCAGTGGGATGGTTTGCACCTGAATTGGACCGGGACTAGTATCCCAGTGGGATGGTTTGCACCTGAATTGGACCAGGACTAGTATCCCAGTGGGATGGTTTGCACCTGAATTGGACCGGGACTAGTATCCCAGTGGGATGGTTTGCACCTGAACTGGACCAGGACTAGTATCCCAGTGGGATGGTTTGCACCTGAATTGGACGGGACTAGTATCCCAGTGGGATGGTTTGCACCTGAACTGGACCGGGACTAGTATCCCAGTGGGATGGTTTGCACCTGAATTGGACCAGGACTAGTATCCCAGTGGGATGGTTTGCACCTGAACTGGACCAGGACTAGTATCCCAGTGGGATGGTTTGCACCTGAATTGGACGGGACTAGTATCCCAGTGGGATGGTTTGCACCTGAATTGGACGGAACTAGTATCCCAGTGGGATGGTTTGCACCTGAACTGGACCGGGACTAGTATCCCAGTGGGATGGTTTGCACCTGAACTGGACCAGGACTAGTATCCCAGTGGGATGGTTTGCACCTGAATTGGACCAGGACTAGTATCCCAGTGGGATGGTTTGCACCTGAATTGGACCGGGACTAGTATCCCAGTGGGATGGTTTGCACCTGAACTGGACCGGGACTAGTATCCCAGTGGGATGGTTTGCACCTGAATTGGACCGGGACTAGTATCCCAGTGGGATGGTTTGCACCTGAATTGGACCGGGACTAGTATCCCAGTGGGATGGTTTGCACCTGAATTGGACCGGGACTAGTATCCCAGTGGGATGGTTTGCACCTGAATTGGACCGGGACTAGTATCCCAGTGGGATGGTTTGCACCTGAACTGGATGGAACTAGTATCCCAGTGGGATGGTTTGCACCTGAACTGGATGGAACTAGTATCCCAGTGGGATGGTTTGCACCTGAATTGGACCGGGACTAGTATCCCAGTGGGATGGTTTGCACCTGAATTGGACCGGGACTAGTATCCCAGTGGGATGGTTTGCACCTGAATTGGACCGGGACTAGTATCCCAGTGGGATGGTTTGCACCTGAACTGGATGGAACTAGTATCCCAGTGGGATGGTTTGCACCTGAATTGGACCGGGACTAGTATCCCAGTGGGATGGTTTGCACCTGAATTGGACCGGGACTAGTATCCCAGTGGGATGGTTTGCACCTGAACTGGATGGAACTAGTATCCCAGTGGGATGGTTTGCACCTGAACTGGATGGAACTAGTATCCCAGTGGGATGGTTTGCACCTGAACTGGATGGAACTAGTATCCCAGTGGGATGGTTTGCACCTGAATTGGACCGGGACTAGTATCCCAGTGGGATGGTTTGCACCTGAATTGGACCGGAACTAGTATCCCAGTGGGATGGTTTGCACCTGAATTGGACCGGGACTAGTATCCCAGTGGGATGGTTTGCACCTGATCTGGACCGGGACTAGTATCCCAGTGGGATGGTTTGCACCTGAACTGGACCGGGACTAGTATCCCAGTGGGATGGTTTGCTGATGCTGCACGGTGGGGTTTAAACTAGGGTTGCAGGGGGATGGGAACCAGAGTGCCAGAACAGATAGTGGAGAGGCTGTTGCTGAGATCTCAAAGTCAGGAGCATGGTGTGACTAGTGTGTATATTTCAATGCAAGAGGTATCATAGGAAAGGTGAGTGAGCTCAGGGCAGGAATCAACAGCTGGAATTATGATGTAGTGAGACGGTGGCAGGAGGGACAGGCTGCTTCCTGGCAAAGGTGTTCTTGGTAAGTGGGAAAAATGAAATTTTGAGAGTACAAAGCTTGTATGTGCTTGTCAGAATAAAGGGTAAAGATAACAAGTGTAGGGCAATTAGGTTTACAGGAGATATTGAGGCACTAGATAAGAAAAAAAAGGAGCAGGTATAGGCAGGTAGGAACAAATGAGGTGCTTATGGAGTATAGGAAATGCAAGGGAAATGTATGGAGTATAGAAATAAATCAGGAGGGCTAAAAGAACACATGAGTGTGCCCTAGCAGACAAGGTGAAGGAGAATCCTACAGATAGGCTAACAGCAAAAGGATTGCAAGGGACAAAATTGGTCCTCTGTAAGATCAGAATAGTAACCCATGTGTTGGGCCAACAAGATGGGGGAGAGTTGAGAAGGATTTTTTGCACCTGTATTTACTTAGGAGACTCTCTATAGAAGTGAGGCAAAATGCATCAACTTCATGGATCCTATACAGCTTGCAAAGGAGGAGTTGTTTGCTGTCTTGAGGCAGGCAAATTAGTACCGGAGGATTGGAGGACAGCTAATGTTGTTCCACTGTTTAAGAAAGGCTCTAAGAGTAAACCAGGAAATTATAGGCCAGTGAACCTGATTGACATCAGTTATTGGAAGGTATTTAAGGGACCATATATATGAGTATTTGTATAGATGTGGACTGATCAGGGATAATCAACATGGCTTTGCGTGTGCTAGGTCATGTCTAACCAATCTTATTGAGGAAGTTACCAGGAAAGTTGAAGGCAAGGCACTGGATGTTGTCCACATGGACTTTAGCATGGCATTTGACAAGGTCCCACATGGGAGGCTGGTCAAGAAGGTTCAGCCACTTGCCATTCAAGGTGAGGTAGGAAATTGGATTAGAATTTGGCGTTCTGGGAGAAGCCAGAGAGTGGTTGTCGATGGTTGTCTTTCTCTGACTGGAGGCCTGTGACTAATGGAGGGCCAGAGAGATCAGTGCTGGGTCCATTGTTGGTTGTCATCCATATTAATGATCTGGATGATAATGTGGTGAACAGAATCAGCAAATTTGCAGATGACACCAAGATTGGGGGTGTAGTGGACAGTTGCATAAGACATTGGTGAGGCCTATTTTGGAGAATGTGTCCAGTTTTGGTTACCTACCTACGGAAAAGATGTAAATAATGTTGGAGTATAGGGAAAATTTACAATGACTGGACTGGAGGACCTGAGTGGTCAGGAAAGTTTGATGAGGTTAGGACTTTATTCCTTGGAGCACAGAAGGTTGAGGGGAGACTTGATAGAGGTATACAAAATTCTGAAAGCTATAGACAGGGTAAATGTAAACAGTTTTTCTTCCACTGAGATTGGGTGGAACTTCAACTGGAGATCATGGGTTAAGGGTGAAAGATGAAAAGTTTAAGGGGAAAATGAGGGGAAGCTTCTTCAGTCAGAAGGTTATGAGAGTGTACAATGAGTTGCAGTGCAAGAGGTTCATGTGAGTTCAATTTCAACCTTTAAGGGAAGTTTGGTAGGTACATGATTGGCAGGGTGGTGGTCCAGGCGCAGGTCGATGGGAGTGGGCAGTTTAAATGGTTCAGCATGGACTAGATGGGCTGAAAGGCCTGTTTCTGTGTTGTACTTTTCCAAGACTCTTTGACTCCTCGTGAAATATAGCCGCTGCCAAGTCTTCTTTGTAATTGCATCAATATGTTGGGCCCAGGATAGATCCTCAGAGATGTTGACGCCCTTTCCACTGCTGATCCCTCGATGACGAGGGGTGTGTGTTCCCTCCACTTCCCCTTCATGAAGTCCACAATCAGTTCCTGAATCAGTGACTGGGGTGCAGAGTGTATGTATCTTCTCCCACTCTCTGGGTCCACTAGGAAATTTATATTATTGTCTGATTTGTAAAAAAATATAGTGAAATAAAAAAGAACTGTGGAGGGAGCAAAAAAGAATTACGAGGATGTTACTGAGGTGGAGAGCCTGCATTATCAGATGGGACAGATTAGGCTCGGACTGCTTTCCCTGGAGTGGAGGAGGCTGAGAGGTGATTTCATAGATCAGAAGCTCAAACTGTAGGAGCAGAATTAGACCATTCAGCCCATCGAGTCTGTTCTGGCATTCCATCATGTCTGATTTATTTTCCATCTCAACCACGTTCACCTGTCTTCTCCATGTAAGCTTTGATGACCCGACTAATCAAGAATCTATCAAACTCCACTTTAAGTGTCCTGCACGGCCGTCTGTGACAATGTAATCCACGGATTCACTACTCTCTGGCTAAAGAAATTCCTCCTCATCTCTGTTCTAAATGCATGTCCCTGAATTCTAAGGCTGCGCCCGCTGGTCCTAGACTCCCCCAGTATAAGAAACATCCTCTCCACAGCCGCTCTATCTAAAGAGAAAAGATTAAAGACTTGTGGGTGAAGACAGCAGTGCTCCTGATCAACATCAAGCTGGTTCAGGAGTCTGATGGTGGAAGGGTAATCAGTGTTCCTGAGCCTGGTGGTGTGGGTCCTGAGGTTCCTGTACCTCCTGCCTGATGGTAGTAGCAAGAGCACAGAATGGCCTGGGTGGAGGGAGTCCTCCATGATGGGTGCTGCTTTCTTGTGGCAGAGCTTTGTGTCGATGTGCTCAATGGTGGGGACGGACTTGCCTGTGATGGACCGGGCTGCTTCCACCACTTCATGCTGGAAGATGCTTTCCTGTGACAGTGCTCCATGAAGATGTGGTCACTGATGGGGGGGGGGACTTTATCCCTGATGGACTGGGCCGTATCCACCCCTTTCTGCCCTTCCACATCCTCAGACTTCTGCCTCCTTCATATTTGTGACAAAGGGTCCTCAGCCTAAAGCGTTAATTGTGTTTCTCTTGGCACAGATGCAGATATGCTGAGATTTGCCACTGATGAGGACCTAATGCTTTCAATTACTCCATTTCTTCATTAGTGAGGATGTCAAAGGTTACCGGGAGAAGGCAGGATAATGGGTGAAGAGGGTTAATAAATCAGCCATGATGAAATGGTGGAGCGGACTCAATGGGACCAATAGGCTAATTCTGCTCTTATGATCTTATGGCGATCATTGATTCACACAGCACAGAAACAGGCCCTTCGGCCTACCAAGCCTGGGCCAACCATCAGACACCACTTTACACTAATCTTATTAAAAAATCCTTTAACTCTCTCCACATTCTCCCTCCCACTTATACACAAGGTGCAATCTACATCGGTCAACTAACCTACTGACACACACGTCCTCAGGGTGTGGGAGGCAATGGAAAATGGCTACCCAGGTTGATCGGTGGTTAAGGCAAATGGCATTGATTGCTGATGCAAATGTCAGCAAGTTATGTTGCAGTTTTATTAAAGTCTAGTTGGGCCACGTTGGAGTATTGCATACAGTTCTGGTCACCCATTTGAGGAAGGGTGTTGAGGCTTTGGAGAGGGTCAGAATGGATTAGAGGACACGTGCTGTAACGAGAGGTTGGACGAACTTGGGTTGTTTTCTCTGGAGCAGCAGAGGCTGAGGAGGGGTCTGATAGAGGTTTATAAGATTATGAGAGGCATAGATAGAGTAGATAGACAGTGTCTTTTTTTCAGGATTGAAATGTCTAATACCAGAGGGTATGCATTGAAGGAGAGTGGGGATAGTTTTAAAGGGGATGTGAGGGGAAGTTTTTTACACAGAGTGCTGGGCTCCCTAAATGCACTGCCTGGGATGGTGCTCGAGCCAGATGCATTAGGGACTTCTAAGAGATGTTCAGGGAATGTGGGGGGAATGGAAGGATATGAACATTGTGTAGGCACAAGAGATTAGTTTACTTGGCTATTTCACTACTAATTTGTTTGGTTCCGCACAGCATCGTGGACTGAGGGGCCTGTTTCTGCATTGTACTGTTCTATGCTCTGAACAGCCACAGGAGAAAGTGGAAACTCCACACAGACAGTGCTCGAGGTCAGGATCGAACCGGGTTCTCCAGCACTGCAAAGTAGCCCTTCTACCCACAGTGCCACACGCTTCCCCCACTAAATACCAGACCTTCTGAGAGCTTCCAGCACTGTTTGTTTTTAACATGAAGCCTCTGCAGTATGTTTAGTCCATCAGACTAGACATACCAAAGTTCAAAAAGTTCACAGTTCAAAGTAAATTTATTGTCAAAGTATGTATATGAAAGTTACGTATGCCACCCTGAGATTCATTTTCTTGTAGGCATTCACAGTAAATACAAGAAACACAATGAACAACTGTACACAAAGACTGACAATGTGCAAAAGAAGGCAATCTGTGCAAATGCAAAAAACCCCAATTAATAATAATAATTAAATAAATAATGTCAACATGAGATGCAGAGTCCTTGAAAGTGAGTCCATAGGTTGTGGGACCAGGTGAATGAAGTTGAGTGTTTTCCCCTCTGGCTCAAGAGCCTGATGGTTGAGGTGTAATAACTGTTCCTGAACTTGGTGGTGTGTGTCCTGAGGTTCCTGTACCTCCTGGCCAATGACAGCTTCAAGAAGAGAGCATGGGAGTCCTCGATGATGATGGGGGGGGGGGGGTGCTTCTCTCAGTGCCTCGCCACTCCAAGCTAGGTCAGAAGATGCTGAAATACAGGCAACTATTTAATGAAGATCTTTTGTTTCCAGATATAAGCTTGGAGTTGTCTTGAAGGGAAGTTCTTTTCTTTGTATGTACAGTCTTTGCCTGTTCCTTGTCTAAACGTCTGTCGTATTCCAACCCTTCTTTAGGCCTGAACAAGTCCAAGTAGGTATGCTGAAACTGTGAGCCAGGAAGGAGTCATGGTGAGTAGCTTCTTGACTGATTTGTCCAACAGCTTGGCCTCGAATAACTTATTTGTGTATCAGTACTGAGAAAGACCATTAAGTATAGGAGCATAATTAGGCCAGTCAGTCCATCGAGTCTGCTCTGCCATTCCATCATGGCTGATCTATTATCCCTCTCAACCCCATTCTCCTGTCTTCTCCCCATAACCTTTCACACCCTTACTAAACAAGAGCCTATCAACCTCCACTTTAAATATACCCAATGACTTGGCCTCCACAGCTGTTTCTGGTCATGAATTCCACAGATTCACCACCCTTTGCTTGGATAAATTCCTCTCTGTTCTAAAGGGACATCATTGTATACTGAGGCAGTTCCCTCTGATCCTAGACTCTCACACTATAGGACACATCCTCTCCACATCTACTCTACTAGGCCTTTTAATATTTGATAGATTTCAGTTAGATCCCCCTTCCCACCCCATTCTTCCCATGTCTCTCGCCCAGTAAGGAACATGTCACCTTCTGAGCAAATCTCTTTCTGTGCAATCCTCTCTACATTGTCCTCATCAACAGTCCCAGGACAGCTACATTCTGAAGAAAACTTCAGATCAGAGAGGGGGAGTAGTAGGGAGGCAGTAATGAAGCTGGGAGGTGATGGGTGGAAAAGGTAAAGGGCTGAAGAAGAAGGAATCTGATAGGAGAGGAGAGTGGACCATGGGAGAAAGGGAAGGAAGAGGGGCACCAGAGTGAGGTGATCGGCAGGTGAGGAGAAGAGAAGGAATGAGAACCTCCTGCCCAATGGTATTAACAAGACAATAGCATGGCCTGCATGATGGGTGTTCCTCCCTTTGGCAGGCTCCTTGCAGATGTGCACGATGATGGGTAGGGCTCTGCCTGAGATGGACTGGCATGTATCCTCTGCTTTTTCCGTTTGCATTGACTGGCTGCATCATGACCCGGTATGGAAACAACAATGGAAAATCCTACAAAAAGTAGTGGATACAGCCCAGTCAATCATGGGTAAAGCTCTCCCCCTCCCATTGAGCACAGCTACACAGAGCCCTGACACAGGAAAGCAACATCCATCATCAGGGACCCCCACCATCCAGGCCATGCTCTCTTCTCACAGGATCGGAAAAAGCTGCAGCAAGTTGTAAACTCAGCCAGCTCCATCATGGGCATCCAGGACATCTTCAAAAGGTGTTGCCTCAAGAAGGCAGCGTCCATCATTAAGGACTCCCATCAACCAGGACATGCCCTCTTCTCATTGCTACCATCTGGGTGGAGGATGGGTCCAGAAGACACACACTCAACATCTCAGGAACAGCTTCTTCCCCTCTGCCATCAGATTTTCGTACTCTTTTTTGCACTACTTATTAAATTTCATCTATTTACTTTATTTGGAGTTACAGCATGAAACAGGCTCTTCCAGCACTTTGAGGCGTGGTGCCCAGCAATCCCCCAGTATAGCCCTAGCTCAATCACACTATAGTTTACAGTGACCAACTAACCAGTCCACCTGTGGACTGTGGATGGAACACCCAGAGGAACCTGACTCTGACACCCCCGTGTTTAAGGGGAGGACTCCTTACAGACGGCACCAGATTTTAACTCTGATTTCCGATGCCCCAAGCTGACATAGCACTGCGCTAACCACTGTGCTAACATGGTGCCCCATCAGAGTGGGTCTAGACGTCTGTGTACCCCTCACTCATTGTAGTAATGAAAATGTTTTTATTTACACCCAGTAGCCACTTTACCCCTGAAAGTGGCCACTGAGAGTATGTCAGTGGCCTTCTGCTGCTGTGGCCCATCCGCTTCAAGGTTCAACGTGTTGTGCATTCAGAGACGTTCTTCTGCACACCACTGGTGTAACGTGTGGTTACTTGAGTCACTGTCACCTTCCTGTCAGCTTGACCCAGTCCGGCCATTCTCCTCTGACCTGTCTCTCATTAGCAAGGCGTTTTCACCCTCAGAACTGCCACTCATTGGATTATTGTTTTGTTTTTCACACCATTCTCTAAACTCTGGACTGTGGTGCGTGAAAATCCCAGATCAGCAGTTTCTGAGAGACTCAAACCACCATGTCTGGCACCAACAATCATTCCACGATCAAAGTCACTTAGATCACATTTCTTCCCCATTCTGATGTTCGGTCTGAACAACGGCTGAACCTCTTCACCATGCCTGCATGTTTTTGTGCACTGAGTTGCTGCCACGTGATTGGCTGATTGGATATTTGCAGTAACGAGCAGGTGTCCGGGGTACCTCATCAAGTGGCCACTATCATGAAATGTGTTGTTTTGCTAGACCAGTACAGTGCAATACTTAATATTAAAAGCTATAAATTACAATAAGAAGTACATTTCAAATAAGTCATGCTAAAGGAGATTAAGGACCCTGTACTGACAGTGGTTTTCTTTGCTTCACAGTGCCAACACTGGACAGCAACAATCGCGTCCAAGGAGAGACTTGACAATGGAATGAAACTGTGAGTGCTTGAGGATCAATTCCGGCTCGCCGTCGATCGGAGCCCGTGGCTGGGCGCGATGAGTAATGGAACGTGTCTCTGTTTTGCAGACAGATAGGATGGGAAACAGGAAGTCAAGTGTTGCCAATGTCCTGCATAAAAGCTCCCAGGGCGTCATCATCATCGAGTCGCCTCTAGTAAGTCTAACGTTCCTCACCTACAATGACTAAAGATTAGCTTTAGTACATCAAAACATCGAAACACACAGTGAAAAGCGTCATTTGCGTCAAATCAGTGAGCATTCTGCTGGGGGCAGACCACAACTGGCCAGCACCAAAATAGCACCTCCACAAATTAGTAACCCTAAATCGTTTTCTTATCTGCATTCTGGCTCCCTCTCACCCCTTCTCTTCTCCTTTCCTGCCCATCACCTCCCTCTGGTTCCCCTCCTCTTTTTCTTTCTCCCATGTTCCACTCTCCTCTTCTGTCAGATCCCTCCTTCTTCAGCCCTTTACCTCGTCTCACCTATCACCTCCCAGCTTCTTACTTCATCCCACCTCCCCCTTCACCTGGTCTCACCTATCATCTCCCAGCTTCTCACTTCATCCCACCTCCCCCTTCACCTGGTCTCACCTATCATCTCCCAGCTTCTTACTTCATCCCACCTCCCCCTTCACCTGGTCTCACCTATCACCTCCCAGCTTCTTACTTCATCCCACCTCCCCCTTCACCTGGTCTCACCTATCATCTCCCAGCTTCTTACTTCATCCCACCTCCCCCTTCACCTGGTCTCACCTATCATCTCCCAGCTTCTTACTTCATCCCACCTCCCCCTTCACCTGGTCTCACCTATCATCTCCCAGCTTCTTACTTCATCCCACCTCCCCCTTCACCTGGTCTCACCTATCACCTCCCAGCTTCTTACTTCATCCCACCTCCCCCTTCACCTGGTCTCACCTATCATCTCCCAGCTTCTTACTTCATCCCACCTCCCCCTTCACCTGGTCTCACCTATCACCTCCCAGCTTCTTTCTTCATCCCACCTCCCCCTTCACCTGGTCTCACCTATCATCTCCCAGCTTCTTACTTCATCCCACCTCCCCCTTCACCTGGTCTCACCTATCATCTCCCAGCTTCTTACTTCATCCCACCTCCCCCTTCACCTGGTCTCACCTATCACCTCCCAGCTTCTTACTTCATCCCACCTCCCCCTTCACCTGGTCTCACCTATCATCTCCCAGCTTCTTACTTCATCCCACCTCCCCCTTCACCTGGTCTCACCTATCACCTCCCAGCTTCTTTCTTCATCCCACCTCCCCCTTCACCTGGTCTCACCTATCATCTCCCAGCTTCTTACTTCATCCCACCTCCCCCTTCACCTGGTCTCACCTATCACCTCCCTCACCCATACACCTTTGGAACGTGGGAGGAAAGTGGAACACGCATGGAAACCCACGCGGTCACAGGGAGAACATACAATCTCTCACAGACGGTGGTGGGAGTTGAACCACGATTTTAGAACTGGTGCTGTAATGCATTTCACTGACCCGACAGCAGTCACATGGCAATGTAACTCATTCACTCATGAGCCAATAGTCTCCTTCCAGCCTCTCCCCCTCCATCTGCCCATCACCCACACACTTGTCCCAGCAGTTCCCCTCCCTACCTCCCTCCCTCCCTTTATTCATCACTCCACCTTTCCCCCAAGGTTGGTGTTGTGGATAGTGCAGAAGGTTATCAAGGGGTTCAACGGGATATTGATGGAAGGCAGGGCTGGGCTGAGGAGTGGCAGATGGAGTTCAACCCAGAAAAGGGTGAAGCGATTCACTTTCACAGGGCAAATTTGAAAGCAGAATGCAGGGTTAATGGCAAAACTCATAGCAGTGTGGAGGAACAGAGGGATCTTCTTGTCCACATCTGTAGATCTCGCAAAGTTGCCATGCAAGTTGGTTAAGAAGGTGTTATTAGTCAGGGGATTGAGTTCAAGAGCTGCAAGCTAATGTGGCAGCTCTATGAACCTCTGGTTAAATCACACTTGGAGAACTGTGCTCAGTTCTGGTCACCTGATTGTGTAAAGAGAACATTTGGCACATTGGCCCAAATAACTCCCGAGTACAGGAGTTGAGACATTATGTTGAAGAGTGCAGAGAAGATTTACAAGTATGTTGCCAGAATTAGAGAACTTGAGCTTTGGGAAAGATTGAATAGGCTCGGTCTTTATTCCCTGGAGCGTAGGAGTATGAGAGGAGATTTGCCAGAGATTTACAAACTTATGAGGGGGAGCGATAGGGTAAATGCAAGCAGGTTTTCCCCACTGAGGTTGGGTGAGACGACAACTAGAGGTCATGGGTTGAGGGTGAAAGGTGAAATGTTTAGGGTGAACCTGAGGGGAGGTTCTTCACTCAGAGGGTGGTGAGATTGTCGAACGAGAACCAGCAGAAGTGGTGATTGCGGTTTCGATTTCAACATTTAAGAGAAGTTTGGATAGGTATATGGATGGGAGGGGTATGGAGGGCTATGGTCCAGATGCAGGTCGATGGGACTAGGCAGAATAACCGTTCCACACAGACTGGATGGCCAGTGTCTGCAGGGTAGTGCTCTGTCACTCCTGAATCTACCTTGACATTGCACCTGTCATTTCCCTTTGAACTTTCCATGGGAGCTCAGGTCAGTCAGAGGTGACCGTCGACAGGTAGGAAGGTCACCCCACGTCCTCGGGGAGGAACGCTGTGCAACTGTACTGCCTCAGAGAGGTGGTTCAGCCCCATCTCCAGGAGGGGCTTCCGACGGCTGAAGGGTCTCAGTGTGATCGGAAAAAGTTGCAGAAAGTTGTAAACTCAGCCAGCTCCATCATGGGTACTAGCCTCCCCGGCATCCAGGACATCTTCAAAAAAGTGATGCCTCAAAAAGGTAGCATCTGTCATCACCCAGGGCATGACCTCTTCTCATTGCTACCATCGGGGAGGGGGTACAGGAGTCTGAAGACACACACGTTCAACATTTTCCAATGGACAACGAACTCATGAACACAACGTCACTATTTTGTTCTCTTTTCACACCACTTCTTTATTTTATATTTCTCATTGTAACATATATAAAAAATAACTATTGCACATACAACTGCAGCCACAAAACAACAAATTTCACAACGTATTCCAGTGATATTAAACCTGAGTCACATTCTGATTCTGAAACTTTGACTGTTCATTCCTCTCCTTAGACGCTGCCTGACCTGCTGAGTTCCTCTGGCATTTTTTGTGTGGCACTCTAGGTCTCCTACTTCTATATTTCTCTGCTGGGACAGGAAGCTTGTTGTATTTCTCTTAAAATTCAGGGATCTTGAAAGGCTGAGATAGAGTGGACGTGGAGAAAACGTTTCCTGTAATGGAGGGGTCCAGGGCCAGCGGGCACAGCTCTGGATACAGGGACGTCCATTTCAAACAGAGATGAGGAGGAGTTTCTTTAGCCAGAGGCTGGTGAAATGTGGAATTCATGGCCACAGACGGCTGTGGAGGCTGAGTCATTGGGTATATTTAAAGTGGAGGTTGATGGGCTCTGGATTAGTCAGGGCATAGAAGGTTACGGGGAGAAGGAAGGAGAATAGGATTGAGAAGGGTAATAAATCAGCTATGATAGAATGCTGGAGCAGACTTGATGGACTGAATGGCCTAATTCTGCTCCTAATCTTCTCATGACATGCCTGTTTCTTGGAGGCCTTTTTGAACGGCGATATCCCGTAGCTGAGGGCTCCCACCTGTAAAAGCCAAGATATGAAAAGCTGAGGTGTCATTCTGCGTCTCCAGGTATTGGTGTCGGTATTTCACTGAAAATACTCGAAAAGTGCAACTTAAGCATTCTGTTTGGATGCACCATTGCTTGGTCTGGTAACTGCTCTGTCTGTGACCACAAGGAACCGCAGAGTTGTGGACACAGCTCAGCACATCACAGAAACCAGCCTCCCCATAGCCCCATCACAGAAACCGTCTC
Source organism: Hemitrygon akajei (assembly GCF_048418815.1). Taxonomy (NCBI): domain Eukaryota; kingdom Metazoa; phylum Chordata; class Chondrichthyes; order Myliobatiformes; family Dasyatidae; genus Hemitrygon; species Hemitrygon akajei. The sequence goes on from NC_133131.1 coordinate 71,956,719, forward strand.
CACTTCTCGCTGCCTCGATAAAGTAGCCAGGATAGTCAAAGACCCCACCCACCCCGACGTTCTCTCTTGTCTTAAACACAAAAAAAACTTCTGCAGCTGCTGGAAACCCAGAGCAACACACACAAAATACTAGAGGAACTCAGCCGGTCTGGCAGCATTGACAGAAAGGAATAACCAGTCAACATTTTGGGCCAAGACCCTTCATTAAGACTTTGCATCTTCTTCTGTCTCTCTTCGGGCAGAAGATCCAAAAGCATGAAGTGATTTACCACTGGGTTGAAGGACAGCTTCTGTCCCACTGTTTCGATCTTTCACTTTATTATCTACCTGCACTGCCCTCTTTCCGTAGCTGTTTCATTTTATTCTACACTGTTAGTGTTTGGCCTTGTTCTACCTCAATACACTGTGTATTGATTTGATCTGTACGAACAGTATGTAAGACCAACTTCTCACTGTATCCCCGTACATACGTAAACCAATTCCAATTCCAACACTCAGTGCTAGAAATCCAGAATAAAAACAGGAAGTACTGGAAAGACTCAGCTGGTTGGACAGCTATGTGTAAGGTGAGAGTCCGTGTTAACGTTTCATAGATCCGTAATGTGGAGCAAGTCACGTGAATCAATTCTTTATGAGTGGCATTGAACACTGTGGATGAGGGGGCCTGCTTTGCTTCCATGGGCGAAATCCACGGACAGTAGGTCACAGAGCTCCGAAGACCTAGATTCCATCCTGATCTCAGACGTTGTCTGTGTGGAGTTTGCACACTCACCCTGTGCTTCAGTGGGTTTTGTCCAGGTGCTCCAGTCCCCTCCCACATAGAACACAGAAGCCAGAACACCACACCACAGCACAAGCCCTTTGGCCCACAATGTGATCATTCAGGACCCCCACCACCCAGGACGTGCCCTCTTCTCGTTGCTACCATCAGGAAGGAGGTACAGGAGCCTGCAGACATCGTCAATGATACAGGACCCCCATCACCCAGGACACGCCCTCTTCTCATTGCTACCATCAGGAAGGAGGTACAGGAGCCTGCAGACATCGTCAATGATACAGGACCCCCATCACCCAGGACGTGCCCTCTTCTCGTTGCTACCATCAGGAAGGAGGTACAGGAGCCTGAAGGCACACACTCAACGATTCAGGAACCGCTTCTTCCCCTCCATTATCAGATTTCTGAATGGACATTGAACCCATGAACACTACCTCAATATTTTTCCTTCTCTTTTTGCACTAATTATTTAACTTAATTTCCTTTTTTATGTGCACTTCTTACTGTAATTTATAGTTTTTATTTTTAAATATTTCAATGTACTGCTGCCGCTAAACACAAATTTCACAAAATGCTGGCTAACCGGCTAAATAAGCATTTGTCATCTATCATTCATCCTGATCAGACAGGAGTTATCCCAGGTAGGTTCTCTTTTTCCAATGTCAGATGCCCCCTTAATACTATGTATGCTGATCATGGGAAAGCTAGTGGGGCAGCAATTTTATCCCTTGAAGCACAGAAGGCTTTTGACCAGCTTGAGTGGCCTTACACGTTTGAGTCACTGTACAGGTTAGGGTTCAGCGAGTCACTTGTATCCTGGGTAAAACTGATATACGCCAGCCCAATGTGTTCTATTGTAACCAATGGTGACAATTCAACTATGTTTCCCCTACACCGTTCAGCTCAGCAGGGTTGCCCTCTCTCGCTGGCCGGCCCTCTTTGCTGTCGCTGTAGAGCCCCTTGCCCTAAAAATAAAAAGTCACCCAAATATTGTGGGTTTGAAAGCGGGAGGTATTGAAACACTTACTAGTTTATATGCCGACGATGTGATACTCTACTTACAAAACTCAGAAAAATCAGTCCCCCTTCTTCTAGATTTAATCACCTCTTTTGGCAGACTGTCGGGCAATACTACTCAATTTGTCGGGCAAAAAGTGACTTTGTGTCCCTCTCCAACATCTACATGCCAGGTTTTTTGGAAAGTGTCCCGTTCGAAGTAGTTAAAGATCAATTTACTTATCTTGGCTTGGCAATCCCCAAAGATCCTAAATTGCTATTTAAATTAAACTTTGCAGAGTTTATTTCAAAGCTTAAACAGAATATAGAAAGTTGGAAAACTCTACTTCTATCCATGATTGGTCGTATAAATTCAATTAAAATGATTTCTCTTCCAAGGTTTCTCTAGCTTTGTCAAAATCTCCCCATTTTTCTTACATCAGCCTTCTTTAAAGAGTTGGACTCCATAATTTTGTCTTATATCTGGAATTATAAGAATCACAGGATTTTGAAATTTCATTTACAAAAGCCCAAGTCTGAAGGAGGGCTGGGATTACCTGTATTGGGCTGTCAATGCTAGGGCTCTCATGTTTTGGCAACAGGGGGCTCCGGATAACCTAGCCCTTGGGGCTCCCTCATGGCGATGTATGGAGTCTAACTCTGTTGTAAATTCCTCCTTGCCAGCCATGCTGTTCTCTAAGCTAGAAAAGCCTGGGACTTCAAAAAGTTTGTTTTGTTTTGAAAAATTCCGTCAGAATTCTAAATCAGATTAGGAGTGTTCTGAATTTACCAGAGACCTCGGTACAAACACCAATCTGCTTCAATCACTTCTTTCTACCCTCATGGTCAGATGCTTGGAGGGAGTAGGGTCTAGTTTCTATTGAAGACCTGTACATAGAGGGACGGTTTGCAACTGACAGAGAAATTTGAGCTGCCTCACTCGCACTTTTTTCATTACTTACGAACTAGACACTACATTCAATCTAAGATTTGTAATTTTGAAATCCTTCCAGGGAAGCATATATTTTTTGATATTTTAAAGAACCCTCCTGAGTCCAAGCATCTCGTTTCTAAGTTTGTACGTTTGTTCGATGATCGCACTGTAACGTCTACTGTGAAGAGTAGAGACGCCTGGAGAGAGGAGTTGGGCATTGAATTATCTGAAGCTGCCTGGGACAAGAGTTGGTCTATGATACAGGCATGCTCTGTTAACAGCAGACACCAACTGCTGATCCAGTTTAAAGTTGTCCACTGTCTCCACTACTCTAAACTTAGATTGCACAGGATTTACCCTTCTGTCTCGCCAATGTGTGATAGATGCCACGGGACGGAGGCCACGTTGTCACACACCTTTAGGTTTTGCCTACTACTGACTGGATTTTGGCCCAAAATATTCCACTGGTAGTCAAAGGCCTATAAGAGATCCTTCCCCTTGGAAGCTGGTCTCGCCATCTTTGGCTGTTCGCAATCCACTCTACGCTTCCCTACAGCCATACAACAGTCTCTGATGCTGGGGATGACTGAAAGACTTACCCTGAGGGAATGGAAATCACCCTCTCCCCCTTCCTTTCAGAGACAGATGGCTGACATGACCTCAATCATACAGATGGAGAAACTTAGGTTCTTGAGAACCAATTCAATTAAAAAATTTTCAGCTGTCTGGGATCCAGTTCTTGCCTACCTGGACGAGGCCAGGGGCAGACGAACAATTTCCCCCCAGCTGATTTCTCAGGGCCCTCATTTGAGATTTAATGTTTAGTATTTTTGTACAATAGGTATCCCTCTAATGTTATATCCCCTTTGTTTTTGTTTATTTCATTTTTACACATGGCTGATCTGGTATGTGCTTGTTGATTTCGGTGTTTCTTTTTAAATTTTGAAAACAAAGTATTAAAAAAACAACAGATTTCATGACATATGCCAATGATATTAAATCTGATTCTGATTCCTAACCTACTCCCAGATCGTTCTAAACTTCCCTCCCACATGGTCCATTTTTCTATCATCCGTGCGTCTGTCTAAGAACCTCTTAAATGTCCCTAATGCATCTGTCTCCAGCACTACCCTTGGCAGCAGTTCCACACACTCAACACTCTGTGCAAAAAAACAACTTTCCTCTGGCTGTCCAGCATTTCTATGCCTCTAATCATCTTGTACACCTCTAACACATCCTCCAAAGGGAAAAATCCCCAGCTCACTCAATCTATCCTCTCTAGCCATACTCTCTAATCCAGACAGCATCCTGGTAAATCTCCTCTGCACCCTCTTCACATCCTCCCTACATAATGAGGCAATCAGAACTGTAACAGCAAAGTGCTGATGAAGGGTGTTGGCCTGAAACTTCAATTGTTTATTTCCCCTCCTGGCCTTGTGTTCCCTCCAACATTTTGTGACTGCTGCTCTGAATTTCCAGCATCTGCAGAACCTTTTGTACTTAGGAGAAGAGAGGATGTCTGGGGTGGTTGGGGGTTTTGTGCATTGGTCTTGAACTGAAATACCCCAGAGAATTGCAGGGTGGTGGGTTAACTGATCCGGTGAGTGGTGGATCCTCTGGTGGGAGTGTGGGAAGAATATATTGCTGAGAAATTTAGTAGAGAATGGGATTTCCTTGTGGGCCAGAATAGAGTCAATGGGCTGAATGGCCCCCTTTTATGTCATAGGGAGGTATAGAATGATTACCCATTCAGTAACTTAGTCCCTAAACATAATGCCCTTAACAGCGAGCTCCACCAGGCAGTGTTTGAGTGTGAATATCGTGGTGTTTGTGTTTCTGATAAATTGATTTATTATTGTCACATATACTGAGAAACAGTAGAAACCTTGCCTTGTCTAATGTTCATACAGACCAGATCCTTAGTGCATTGGGGGTATCACACTCAGTGGCCACGTTATGTACACCTGCACACCTACTCATTAATGGCAACATCTAATCAGCCAGTCACATAGCAGCAACTCAAAGCATAAAAGCATGCAGACATAGTCAAGAGGTTCAGTTGTTGTTCAGACCAAACATCAGCATGGAGAAGAAATATGAAGTAAATAACATTGACTGTGGAATGATTGTTGGTGTCAGACAGGGTGGTTTGAGTATCTCAGAAACTGCTGATCTGCTGGGATTTTCACAGAGTTTAGAGACAATGGTACGACAAAGACATTGAGTGAGTGGCAGTTCAGTGGGCAAAAATGGCTTGTCAATGAGAGAGGTCAGAGGAGAATGGCCAGACTGGTTCAAGCTGACGGGAGGCTGACAGCGACTCAAATAACCACACGTTCCAACAGTGGTGTGCAGAAGAGCATCTCTGAATGCACAAAACATTCAACGTTGAAGTGGATGGGCCACAGCAGACCACCAACGTACACTTAATGACCACTTTGTGAGGCACAGGAGGTAGTTATAAAAGTAGCCTCCGAGTGCAGAATGAAGAGTAACAGCTACACAGGACGTGCAGTGCAGGTAGACAGTGAGGTGCAAGGTCATAACAAGATAGACAGTGAAGTCAAGACGAGAGTCTATCTTATCATACAAGAGGTCTGTTCAACAGTGGGATGGAAGCAGTTCTTGAGCCTGGTGGGCTTTCAGGCTGTTGTATCGTCTGTCTAATGGGAGTGGGGAGAAGAGGGTATGTCCAGGGTTGGGTGGGTCTTCAGTTATGTTTGACGATCAGTGTGCTTATCTACATTTACAGTATGCTGTCGGCATGCATTGCCAGGCTTTGTAAATGGTTTACCACCAATAGAGAAATTCTGTTTGTGTTTTATGTGTGTCTTCAGGAATTCGGGGGTAATCTTGCTGATGACTCCACTCCCGAAACCCCTCCACCGTCAACAAGCTCTCGAGAAGCCAGCAGCGGGGACTGTGAACTCTCAGCGAACTCAGGCAGACTCAGCGACTCAGAGGTGAAAGGATTACTGACTGAACCGACAAGCGGAGGACGAGGCACTGATCCTAGAGACACAACCAAAGATCCCACAGAACCAAACAAAGTCCCTGTGGGGGAAGAGAAAATCCCAGTAGAACCGGGCAAAGTCCCCACAGAGCAGGATCAAGTCCGCACAGTGCCAAATGATGTTCCCACAGAACTAGGCAAAGTCCCAGCAGAAACAGGAGATGTGCCTACAAAACCTAAAAAAGTCCTAGGTGAAGTTCAGACAAAGTCAGACATAATCACTGCAGAAACGGATGATGCTCCCACAAAACCTGACCAAATCCCAGCACAAACAGAAGTTCCCACAGAACCAGACAAAATTCTAGCAGAACCAGGTGAAGCTCCCAATGAACTGGACATAATCCCAGCAGAGCTAGGGGAAGTCCCCACAAAACTGGACAAGGTCCCAACAGAAACAGGTGAAATTCCCAATGAATTGGACCAAGTTTCAGCAGAAGCAGGTGACGTCTCCAGTGAACTGGACATAACTCTAGTAGAATCAGAGGAAGTCCCCAATGAACTGGACAATGCCCCAGCAGAAACAGACAATGTTCCTACAAAACTGGACAATGCCCCAGCAGAAACAGACAATGTTCCTACAAAACTAGACAATGTCCCAGCAGAAGCAGGTGAAGACCCCAATAAACTGGACAAAGCCTCAGCAGAAACAGACAATGTCCCCACAAAACTGGACAATGCCCCAACAGAAACAGGTGAAATCCCCACAAAATCGGGTATTATACTAGCAGAACCAGGTGCTGTTCCTACAAATCTGGACAAAGTCCTAGCAGAAGCTGACAATGTCCTCACTAAACTTGACCATGTCCCAGCAGAAACAGACAATGTCCCCTCAAATCTGGAGCATGTCCCAATAGAAACAGACAATGCCCCCACAAAGATGGACAAAATCCTAGCAGAATCTGACAATGTTCCCACAAATCTGGACAAAATCCCAGCAGAAGCTGACAACGTCCACGCAAGGATGGACAAAATCCCAGCAGAAACAGACAATGTCCCCACTAAACTTGACCATGTCCCAGCAGAAACAGACAATGTCCCCTCAAATCTGGAGCATGTCCCAATAGAAATAGACAATGCCCCCACAAAGATGGACAAAATTCCAGCAGAATCTGACAATGTTCCCACAAACCTGGACAAAATCCCAGCAGAATCTGACAATGTCCGCACAAACCTGGACAAAATCCCAGCAGAATCTGACAATGTCCCCACCAAGCTGGACAAAATCCCCACAGAAACAGACAATGTCCCCGCAAAGATAGACAAAATCCCAGCAGAAACAGACAATGTCCCCACTAAACTTGACCATGTCCCAGCAGAAACAGACAATGTCCCCTCAAATCTGGAGCATGTCCCAATAGAAATAGACAATGCCCCCACAAAGATGGACAAAATCCCAGCAGAATCTGACAATGTCCCCTCAGATCTGGACCATGTCCCAGCAGAAGCTGACAATGCCCCCACAAAACTGGACCATGTCCCAGCAGAAACAGACAAAGTCCCCACAAAGCTGGACAAAGTCCCAACAGAATCTGACAATGTCCCCTCAGATCTGGACCATGTCCCAGCAGAATCTGACAATGTCCCTACAAAGCTGGACAAAATCCCAGCAGAATCTGACAATGTCCCCACAAATCTGCACCATGTCCCAGCAGAATCTGACAATGTCCCCATGAAGCTGGATAAAATCCCAACAGAATCTGACAATGTCCCCACAGATCTGCACCATGTCCCATCAGAATCTGACAATGTCCCCACGAAGCTGGACAAAATCCCAACAGAATCTGACAATGTCCCCTCAGATCTGGACCATGTCCCAGCAGAATCTGACAATGTCCCCACGAAGCTGGACAAAATCCCAACAGAATCTGACAATGTCCCCTCAGATCTGGACCATGTCCCAGCAGAATCTGACAATGTCCCTACAAAGCTGGACAAAATCCCAGCAGAATCTGACAATGCCCCCTCAAATCTGTACCATGTCCCAGTAGAAACAGACAATGCCCCCACAAAGCTGGACAAAATCCCAGCAGAAGCTGACAATGCCCCCACAAAACTGGACCATGTCCCAGTAGAAACAGACAATGCCCCCACAAATCTGGACAAAATCCCAGCAGAATCTGTCAATGTCCCCTCAGATCTGGACCATGTCCCAGCAGAATCTGACAATGTCCCCACAAAGCTGGACAAAATCCCAGCAGAAGCTGACAATGCCCCCACAGAGCTCCAAATCTTCAGAGAAAGAAGTGACCTCTTTGCAGCGATAGTCAGACTCCCTTCAGCAAAAGGAAAGGTCCCTGGAGCAGCAGAGAAACCAACCACTGTAGTTACAATCCCCACAGAGCAGAGTAAATTCCCTGCAGAACTGGACGAGCCCCACACAGAAGCAGAGAAACTCCTTGGGATGCCAGAAATATCCACCACAATACAAAGCAAGGTGCATGCAGATCCTGTTAACATCCCCACAGAGCTAACTAGGCACCCAGCAGAACTGGCTACACCTCACACACCAGCAGAGATGGCACCTGAACAGCAAGAGAAGCTCCCTGAGATTTCAGCAGAACCTTACACATCCCCTGAGAGAGTCACTGGGATACCAGCAGAACCTCCCACATCCGCAAAGCCTCCCATGGCACCCAATACACCAGTAGAACTTCACACAGCACTTGAGAAACTGTTTCAATCACCAGCAGAATCTCCCAGGGACATTGAGATACTCCCTGGAATATCTCCCGCAGCATTTGATATATCCTCTGGAATACCAGCAGAACTCAGAGCATCTGAGACACCCTCTGGAAGACCAGAGAAGATCTCTGCAGTTTCTGCTGATCCAGACCAGGATTCCATTGCTTCAAATCTCATCCATTCAGTACCGGATCAGGTATACTATAGTGCAAGCCAGGGCAGGAATGAACCAGCCTGGCTTCCCACAGAACCCCAGGGGGTCTCTTCTGGTCCGTACTCAATAGTCGAGTCCAAAGCAACAAGCGAAGAAATGTCTCCGTCACTCTCGTACGTAACCACCTCGAGTTCAGCCACTCAGTTGTCATCTGCAAAGTCCCTGCAGTCGGGAATGGCTATTCACGCCCAGGAGCCAAGTACACCACGCAAAGTGAAATCAACGATCTCAGGACCAAACATGTTCACTCCCAGAGCAAGCCCCTCTTCACAGGCGGGAGAAGACAGCGGAGAGTCAGCGGACGAGGTGCCTGTGACAGGGAGGTCTCTGCACACAACGAGGGCCAGGAGCCCCATCATCTCCAGCTCTGCTCCCTTCCTATCAGCCCCTGAGCCACTGCCCCACCCGGAGCAGTTTGATGAGGCCCTCTTTGAAATCCTGTTCCACACGCCAAAGGACGTGCCGGACAAGATGCTGGTCAGCATGCCTGAGGAGGACCACGAGTACTGGGGGGTGTTGCACTTCCAAGGACTGGACGCTGCTCGAGATTTAATCAGGAAAAGGGAGGATGACGAGGAGAAGAAAAACAAGATGTGACCATTTTCGCTCCCTCTTGCCCCAGGTGCTGGAATGTATTATTTACCCAACACTCACTCTGGTGTGGGATCTGCACTGGCCAACAGGATCAAAACAGGCTGCCTCGCTGCCATCTATTGTGTGGGGTCAGAACCCAGGAAAAGGTGATTTGTTGAGAAATCTTCACCTAACACTAGAGGACCCCGGGCCTAGAGTTTGTATTATTGAGAATGGCAAATGTTTTTCTCTCTCTCTCTCTCCAGCTCACTCTCCCTAGCTCTCTCCCTCTCTCCTTCCCTCCCTCTATCTCCAGTCTGGCATCTTTAAGTGTCCACATTAAAATGTAAAAAAGGACTGAAGTATTTCCAGGAATATCTAGGCTTTGTCTCTGAATTCCCTTGTGCCTAAGAAAGGGCCCTCTCTTGCTATGTTTATTCCAAAATAAAACCTAAGGAGGGCTTGTGCATGTGCTTGGTGCTAACTTTTATTTTGAAGAAACAATAAAAGCTCTAACAGAAAACGAGAGCAAACACCGGAGGCTTGGTTGGTTGTCATGTCACTGTTGAGGACTTTGTTTCTTGAGGTAAGGACAGTGACATGAAAGACTGGCAAATTCAGGATGGGCAGAGTTAAAACCGCGTGTCCTTTCAGCCCCCAAAATACTGCAAAAGGAAATCACCACCTGACCGAGCCATTCTTCCTTGTTGCGTTCAGCTCTTCACCCCTTTACTGGGGCACGGGCTGCCAACAGCAGCTGGTCAGAGTCCTCTGTCCTGGGCCGAATGTCAATCGACCCCGCAGCTTCCCCTTTCACCACACGACATCATGCGTCTTCAGGGCGGAGGCCTCTCCTCTCCCGGGAGTGAGATCCTTGGAGCTCCTGCTGGTGTTTCTGTAGCTCTGGGTTTTTATGGAGCCTATCTATCTACCTATCCATTCCCTGTCCTTCTCCTTTCACTGCCAGGCCTGGGTCCGTCCATGGCCGAGTTGACCTACCCATATATCAGAATAAATCTTCCTGCACCAGACCAGCCTGTGTTCGCTGCCTTGTCCCAGACTGAAGTAGGTCTAGGTTAGGTCACCTCTTCTCAGGGAGAGAGCATGGAGCTGGGCATTCAATACTATGAAGAGTATGCAGTCAATGGCAACTTTATTAAGTACCTCCTGTATGTTCCACGTTGCCCATTCATTTCAAGGTTCAATGTATCGTGCATTCAGAGATGCTTCTGCACACCTCTGTTGTAATGTGTGGTTATTTGAGTTAGTGTCTCCTTCCTGTCTGCTTGAACCAGTCTGGCCATTCTCCTCTGACCTCTCTCATTAACAAGGCGTTTTCACCCACAAAACTGCTGCTCACTGGATGCACTTTTGTTTTTCACACCAGTCTCTGTAAATTCTAGAGATCGTAATACATCAAAATCCCAGGAGATCAGCAGTTTCTGAGATACTCAAACCACCCCATCTGGCACCAGCAATCATTCCACAGTCAAAGTCACTTAGATCAAATTTTTCCCCCATTCCGAAGTTTGGTCTGAACAACTGAACCTCTTGACCATATCTGCATGCTTTTCTGCATTGAGTTGCTGCCACACGATTGGCTGATTAGATATTTGCATTAACAATCTACCTAACCAGGTGGCCAACCCATTCTCCTATCTTCCCCCTGTAACCTTGGATGACCCTACTCATCAAGAACCTGAAGACTAAAGACTGGCTTTATCTGTCGATTGTACAACATTTGCATCAAATCAAACGAGTAAGGATTCTGTCACCACACTTCCGGCACCAGCAGAATGCGCCAACAACTTACTAACTCTAACCGTGTGTCTTAGGAATGTGGGAGGAAACTGGAGCACCCAGAGGAAACCACAAAGTCGTGGGGAGAACGTACAAACTCCTTACAAGCAGCTGCAGTAATTACCCCAATCAGTAATCGCATTATGCTTCATTACTGAGCCACTGGTGAGTAGCTGCTGTAGATGCAAATATTTCAAACTCTGGAAAAAAAATCTGTAACACTTGCAGCCCCAAGCATTTCAGATAAGGGATATTCAAACTGTAATAATGTAGACTGTGAAGAGGCTTATCAAAATTTACAAGTGGATCTTGATAGGGCTGAGGAAAGACAAACAAAATTTCTCAGTGCGAGGCGCTACGTGTCGGCGAATTAAACAGGATTGAACTTTCACGGATAAAGTCAGGGCCTTGGGGAATTGGGGTTTGATAGGTACAGGGATGGTAAGGACTGGAGGGAAATAGGATTATAAGATATAGGAGCAGATCTGGGCCATTCAGCCCATCGAGTCTGCTCTGCTCATTGAGTCTCATCATGACCGATTTATTATCCCACTCAGCCTCATTCATCTGCCTTAACTGTTGACGCCCTTATGAATCAAGAACCTATTAACCTATGTTGTAAGTATACCCGTTGACCTGGCCCAACAGCCGCCTACAGCAATGAATTCTACAGGTTCACCACGCCGTGGCTAAAGAAATTCCTCATCTCTGTTTTAAATGGATATCCTCCATTCTGAGAACAGGCTGTGCCCTCTGGTCCTAGACTCCCCCACTATAGGAAACATCGCTCCATTCCATAGGTTTCAATGAGATGCATCTTCATCCTGCTACACGCCAGCGAACATAGGTACATGGATGGAGGGGAATGCAGGTAGGTGGGACTAGGTTGGAGACCACGTCAGCATGCAGTAAACGGGCCAAATGGTCAGTGTGGAAGTCTGTGGAAGTCAGGCCACAGTATTGTCATTAACTAACTGGACTTTGAAACCTCAAACACTATCCTCTATTATACATTATTTAGCTTGTCCCTCATCACCAAACTCATTTGTTTCTTATTTATTTAGAGAACTAATGGGGAACAGGACCTTCCAGCCCAGCAACCTGCCTACTTAACCTTAGCCTAATCTAGGACAGTTTACAGTGACTAATCAACCTATGAACTGGTACACCTTTGGACTGTGGGAGGGAACCAGAGCACCCAGGGAAAACCCGTGTGTTCCCAGAGAGAACGTACCAACTCCTCACCGATGGCCACAGAACTGAACGCCCCCGAGCTGTAATGGTGTTACGTTAACCGCATTGCCATAGTGGCACCCAAGATCTGAAGTTTGAACAACAAAATGCCACTTTTAAACGGAATTCACTTGTTGGACACAGATATTGACCAATCGGTAATCTTGTGTGCTTTCAAGTCTATGAAACAGATTGACATTCGGAAGGAAACGGTGATGAGAAGGCTGATGGGACTGAAGGCTGACAAATCCCCAGGTCCAGATGGTCTGCACCCTAGGGTACTAAAGGAGGTGGCCCTGGAAATTGCGGATGCATTGGTAATCATTTTCCAATGTTCCTTAGATTCAGGATCAGTTCCTGAGGATTGGAGAATGTCTAATGTTATCCCACTTTTTAAGAAAGGAGGGAGGGAGAAAACAGAGAACTATCGTCCTGTCAGCCTAACATCAGTAGTGGGGAAGATGCTAGAGTCCATTATTAAGGATGAAATAGTGGCATATCTAGATAGCAGTGATAGGATTGGGCCGAGCCAGCATGGATTTACCAAGGGTAAATCATGCTTGACTAATCTGTTGGAGCTTTTCGAGGATGTAACCAGGAAGTTAGACGGGGGAGATCCAGCGGATGTAGTGTACCTCGATTTTCAGAAGGCATTTGATAAGGTCCCACATAGAAGATTGGTGGGTAAAATCAAAGCTCAGGGCATCGGGGGGAAGGCTTTGACATGGATAGAAAACTGGTTGGCAGATAGAAAGCAAAGGGTAGCGGTGAATGGGTGTTTCTCGGAATGGCAGGTGGTGACTAGTGGGGTGCCACAGGGCTCGGTATTGGGACCACAGCTGTTTACAATTTACGTCAACGATGTGGAAGAAGGCATTGAGAATAACATCAGCAAATTTGCTGATGATACTAAGCTGGGTGGCAGTGTGACATGTGATGAGGATGTTAGGAAAATTCAGGTTGACTTGGATAGGCTGGGTGAGTGGGCAGATATTTGGCAGATGGCGTTTAATGTGAATAAGTGTGAGGTTATCCGCTTTGGGAGTAAGAACAGGAAGGCAGATTATTATCTGAATGGTGTAGAGTTAGGTAAGGGAGAAATACAAAGAGATCTAGGAGTCCTTGTTCATCAATCACTGAAGGTGAATGAGCAAGTGCAGCAGGCAGTGAAGAAGGCTAATGGAATGTTGGCCTTTATTACGAAGGGAATTGAGTACAAGAGCAAGGAAATCCTCTTGCATTTGTACAGAGCCCTGGTGAGACCACACCTGGAGTATTGTGTACAGTTTTGGTCTCCAGGGTTAAGGAAGGACATCCTGGCTGTAGAGGAAGCGCAGCGTAGATTCACGAGGTTAATTCCTGGGATGTCTGGACTGTCTTACGCAGAGAGGTTAGAGAGACTGGGCTTGTACATGCTGGAATTAAGGAGATTGAGAGGGGATCTGATTGAAACATATAAGATTATTAAGGGATTGGACAAGATAGAGGCAGGAAATATGTTCCAGATGCTGGGAGAGTCCAGTACCAGAGGGCATGGTTTGAGAATAAGGGATAGGTCATTTAGGACACAGTTAAAGAAAAACTTCTTCTCCCAGAGAGTTGTGGGGGTGTGGAATGCACTGCCTCGGAAGGTAGTGGAGGCCAATTCTCTGGATGCTTTCAAGAAGGAGCTAGATAGGTATCTTATGGCTAGGGGAATCAAGGGATATGGGGACAAGGCAGGAACCGGGTATTGATAGTAATTGATCAGCCATGATCTCAAAATAGCGGTGCAAGCTCGAAGGGCCAAATGGTCTACTTCTGCACCTATTGTCTATTGTCTATATTTGTATAGTCAATCACCAATCACACTTCCACAAGGCAGGTGTAAACAACCAATGGAATCTCGACATTACTGGACAATAATACTATTGGGCTATTGACAACATCCATATTATTCCACAAAGAAAGATGTGTTGGGAATTTGAGATATACATCCAGTGAGAGCTGGTGATGTCTGGAAGTTAAACAGTGCGACCCGAGCCTTTAATCTGGATGATGTTGAAAGAGGTGGGTTAATTAGGGGCACTATCGTTGCAGGACACTATTTCAGCTTGGAGTGCTCAATGGTCATTGGTTTTAAGGCACGTCCCAATGTCTCTGCCTCTTTGGTATATTGGAGGCCAACTGTTCAACCTACCTCCATCCATTATGCATTGACATGTGCAGGTCTGGTCTCTGATCTAGAACGTAGAACATAGAACAGTACAGGCTCTTCAGCCTCAAAGTTGTCCCAACTTCTTAACCTACTCCAAGATCAATTTTAAGCTTTTCTCCTACATCGCCCTCCATTTTTTTATCATCCATGTGTCAACCTAAGAGTCTCTCAAAGGTCCTTAATGTATCTGCCTCTACTCACCTCCAGCAGTGTTTTTCATGTGCCCACCACTCTCTGTGTAAAATACTTACCTCTGACATCCTCCTCTATACTTTCATCAATCACTTTAAGATCATGCCCCCTCACAATAGCCATTTCTGCCCCTGGACAGAGGGTCTGACTGTCCACTCTATTATTTCTGTCCTGGGAGAAAGTGTCTGTGTCATGGTCCGGTCCGTGGAGTCTGCATTCCGGCTCATGGTCCGGTCCGTGGACTCAAGACTCCAGGTCTTCCGGTGTTCCCTTGTCTCAACTGGGCTTAATCGTAGGCACCTGATTCTCGTCTTGGAGTCGGGAATATAAGTGGCCCTGGGTTTGAGGTTGGTGGTGGGTTTGTCTTGTCAGTATCCTGTCCTCTGTGGGATAAGTCAGGCTGTCATTGCTGTTTCCCTTGGGAACAATAAAGTATGTCTGTCTGTTACCCTGAGGCTGGTCTGTTCACTTCCCTCTGAAGCCCTGCCTGTAACCTGTGACCTGTGCCTGGAGCCCTGCCCTGCCTTGCCTCTGCCTGGAGACTTGCCCTATTTAGAACTGTCTGTCCATGTCCACATCTTTGCTAGGTAGGTCCAGCTGTTTTGCCACTACCTAGCGTTAGGAGCTGCCTCTCCATGTCTATGCCTTTGCTAGGTAGGTCTGGCTGTTTTGCCACTACCTAGTGTTGCGAACTGTCTCGTTGTGTTCAGTGTAATGAGTCCCAGCCCTATGTCCTGTACCCAAGGAGGGGTCCCGGCTCTGTATTCCATGTTCCTGTTCTCCCTCAACTCTGTGTTCTGCGTTCCTGTTCTCCCTCGACCTAGGCTCTGGGTTCTTGTCGTGTCCATGTGCCTCGCCCAGCCCAGGAGTACCTTGCCCAGCCTAGTGCTGGGATTCCCTTGTTCTGTGCTGGGATTCCCTTGTCCAGTCCAGGAGTCTCATGTCCAGTTCTGTGTCTCTCCTCATCCTGTAGCCATGTCTTGTCCTTGCCTGGTTCTGGAGTCTGAGCCCGAGTCAAGACCCAGGTTCTGGGTCCTTGTCCAGTCTCTGGCTCGGAGTCCAAGCCCAGGCTCCTAGTTCCCAGTTCTCTGTCCTGGTTCCGCTCTCCTTGTCAAGTCCTAGCCCAGGCCCGGAGTCCTTGTCTCGTCTGAGGCCTTTGTCATGTCCAGTGTCCTTTCTTCCTCACTTCCCTTGCTTCCTTCTCATGCCCAGTACTGTTCCTGGTAGTTCAGTGTCTGTCTTGCTTTTGGGTCCACTCCCAACGCCCTCCCTATGACAGTCTGACTGTCCACTCTATCATTTCTGCCCCTGGAGAAAGTCTGACTGTCCACTATCATTTCTGCCTCTGGAGAAAGTCTGACTGTCCACTCTATCATTTCTGCCCCTGGAGAAAGTCTGACTGTCCACTATCATTTCTGCCCCTGGAGAAAGTCTGACTGTCCACTCTATCATTTCTGCCCCTGGAGAAAGTCTGACTGTCCACTATCATTTCTGCCCCTGGAGAAAAGGGCTGACTGTCCACTCTATCATTTCTGCCTCTGGAGAAAGTCTGACTGTCCACTCTATCATTTCTGCCTCTGGAGAAAGTCTGACTGTCCACTCTATCATTTCTACCCCTGGAGAAAGTCTGACTGTCCACTATCATTTCTGCCCCTGGAGAAAGTCTGACTGTCCACTATCATTTCTACCCCTGGAGAAAGTCTGACTGTCCACTATCATTTCTGCCCCTGGAGAAAAGGGCTGACTGTCCACTCTATCATTTCTGCCCCTGGAGAAAGTCTGACTGTCCACTCTATCATTTCTACCCCTGGAGAAAGTCTGACTGTCCACTATCATTTCTGCCCCTGGAGAAAGTCTGACTGTCCACTCTATCATTTCTACCCCTGGAGAAAGTCTGACTGTCCACTATCATTTCTGCCCCTGGAGAAAGTCTGACTGTCCACTCTATCATTTCTGCCCCTGGAGAAAGTCTGACTGTCCACTATCATTTCTGCCCCTGGAGAAAAGGGCTGACTGTCCACTCTATCATTTCTGCCTCTGGAGAAAGTCTGACTGTCCACTCTATCATTTCTGCCTCTGGAGAAAGTCTGACTGTCCACTCTATCATTTCTACCCCTGGAGAAAGTCTGACTGTCCACTATCATTTCTGCCCCTGGAGAAAGTCTGACTGTCCACTATCATTTCTACCCCTGGAGAAAGTCTGACTGTCCACTATCATTTCTGCCCCTGGAGAAAAGGGCTGACTGTCCACTCTATCATTTCTGCCTCTGGAGAAAGTCTGACTGTCCACTCTATCATTTCTGCCCCTGGAGAAAAGGGCTGACTGTCCACTCTATCATTTCTGCCTCTGGAGAAAGTCTGACTGTTCACTCTATCATTTCTGCCTCTGGAGAAAGTCTGACTGTCCACTCTATCATTTCTACCCCTGGAGAAAGTCTGACTGTCCACTATCATTTCTGCCCCTGGAGAAAAGGGCTGACTGTCTGTCTGCGCTAGGGAACTGGAGCTGCTGCTCGATGACCTTCGTCTGGTCAGGGAGAGTGAGGAGGTGATGGAGAGGAGTTATAGGCAGGTAGTCACCCAGGAACTACAGGAGACAGAGAAGTGGGTAACAGTCAGGAGAGGGAAGGGCAAGAAACAGGTACTAGAGAGTACCCCAGTGGCTGTCCCCTTAACAATAAGTATTCCTGTGTGAGTACTGTTGGGGGGAACGGCCTACCTGGGGGAAGCAACAGTGTTCGTGCCTCTGGCACAGAGTCTGGCCCTGTGGCTCAGAAGGGAAGGGAAAGGAAGAGGATGGCAGCAGTGATAGGGGACTCTATAGTTAGGGGGTCAGACAGGCGATTCTATGGACACGGGAAAGAAACTCAGATGGTAGTTTGGCTCCCAGGTGCCAGGGTCTGCCACGATATCCTGCAGTGGGAGGGAGAACAGCCAGAGGTTGTGGTACATATTGGTACCAACGACATAGGTAGAAAAAGGGAAGAGGTCCTGAAAACAGACTAGGGAGTTAGGAAGGAAGTTGAGAAGAAGGACCACAAAAGGTAGTAATCTCTGGATTACTGCCTGTGCCAGGTGACAGTGAGAATAGGAATAGAATGAGGTGGAGGATAAATGTGTGACTGAGGGATTGGAGCAGGGGGCAGGGATTCAGATTTCTGGATCATTGGGACCTCTTTTGGGGCAGGTGTGACCTGTACAAAAGGGACGGGTTGCATTTGAATCCCAGAGGGAACCAATATCCTGGCAGGAAGGTTTGCTAAGGCTATTGGGGAGAGTTTAAACTAGAATTGCTGGGGGTGGGAACCGAACTGAAGGGTGGTTGACTCACAAATAGAGAAAGTTTGGAGATGGTGCAAAAGGGAGGATAGGCAGGTGATAGAGAAGGGACGCACTCAGTCCGATAGTTTGAGATGTGTCTATTTTAATGCGAGGAGTATCATGAATAAAGTGGATGAGCTCAGAGCGTGGATCAGTACTTGGAGCTATGATGTTGTGGCCGTTACCGAGACTTGGATGCTGCAGGGGCAGGAATGGTTACTTCAAGTGCCAGTTTTTAGATGTTTCAGAAAGGACCGGGAGGGAGGCAAAAGAGGTGGGGGTGTGGCCCTGCTGATCAGAGATAGTGTCACGGCTGCAGAAAAGAAGTCATGGAGGGATTGTCTACGAAGTCTCTGTGTGTGGAAGTTAGAAACAGGAAGGGGTCAATAACTCTACTGGGTACTTTTTTTATAGACCAGCCAATAGTAACAGGGACATCGAGGAGCAGATAGGGAGACAGATTCTGGAAAGGAGTAATAACAACAGCGAGGGCCAAACTGTCCCGGGCCATCAGAGGGGCAAAGCGTGCACATGCCCAGCTAATCCACAGTTACTTCCAGGACAGCGGTGACACGCGGTGCATGTGGAAGGGCATCCAGGACATCAACTACAGGACAACAGCACCAGACTGTGCGGGTGATGCCTCCCTCCCAGATGTGCTGAATAACTTCTATGCTCGTTTTGAGGTGGAAAATGACATGGTGGCAGGGAATTCCACCCCTCCTCCAAATGACACAGATAAAAAGTGACGACTTGACTAATAACAGGGTTGTTGTGGTGGGAGATTTTAATTTCCCAAATATTGATTGGCATCTCCCTAGAGTGAGGGGTTTAGATGGGGTGGCGTTTGTTAGGTGCATTCAATAAGTAGATAAGCCTACAAGAGGAGAGGCTGTACTTGATTTGGTATTGGGAAATGAACCTGATCAGGTGTCAGGTCTCTCAATGGGAGAGCATTTTGCAGATAGTGATCACAATTCTATCTCCTTTACCACAGCATTGGAGAGGGATAGGAACAGACAAGTTAGGGATACATTTAATTGGAGTAAGGGGAACTATGAGGCTATCAGGCAGGAACTTGGAAGCATAAATTGGAAACAGATGTTCTCAGGGAAATGTACCAAAGAAATGTGGCAAATGTTCAGGGGATATTTGCATGGGGTTCTGCATAGGTATGTTCCAATGAGACAGGGAAAGGATGGTAGGGTACAAGATTCGTGGTGTACAAAGCCTGTTGTAAATTTAGTCAAGAAGAAACAAAGAGCTTACAAAAGGTTCAAAAAACTAGGTAATGATAGAGATCTAGAAGATTATAAGGCTAGCAGGACGGAGCTTAAGAAGGAAATTAGGAGAGCTAGAAGGGGCCATGAGAAGGCCTTGGTGAGCAGGATTAAGGAAAACCCCAAGGCATTCTACAAGTATGTGAAGAGCAAGAGGATAAGATGTGAAAGAATAGGACCTATCAAGTGTGACAGTGGGAAAGTGCGTATGGAGCCGGAGGAAATAGTTGGGGTACTTAATGAATACTTTGCTTCAGTATTGACTATGGAAAAGGATCTTGGCGATTGTAGGGATGACTTGCAGTGGACTGAAAAGTTTGAGAATGTAAATATTAAGAAAGGATGTGCTGGAACTTTTGGAAAACATCAAGTCACTGGGACCAGACAGGATGTACCCCAGGTTACGGTGGGAGGCGAGGGAGGAGATTGCTGAGCCTCTGGCAATGAGCTTTGCATCATCAATGAGGATGGGAGAGGTTCCAGTGGATTGGAGGGTTGCAGATGTTCCCTTATTTAAGAAACGGGGTAGGGATAACCCAGGAAATTATAGACCAGTGAGTCTTAATTCAGTGGTTGGTAAGTTGATGGAGAAGATCCTGAGAGGCAGGATTTATGAACATTTGGAGAGACATAATATGATTAGGATTAGTCAGCATGGCTTTGTCAAAGGCAGGTCGTGCCTTACGAGCCTGATTGAATTTTTTGAGGATGTGACTAAGCACATTGATGAAGGTAGAGCCGTAGATATAGTGTATATGGATTTTAGCAAGGCATTTGACAAGGTACCCCATGCAAGGCTTATTGAGAAAGTAAGGAGGTATGGGATCAAAGGGGACATTGCTTTGTGGATCCAGAACTGGCTTGCCCACAGAAGGCAAAGAGTGGTTGTAGATGGGTCATATTCTGCATGGAGGTTGGTGACCAGTGGTGTGCCTCAGAGATCTGTTCTGGGACTCCTACTCTTCATGATTTTTATAAATGACCTGGATGAGGAAGTGAAGGGTTGAGTTAATAAATTTGTTGATGACACAAAGGTTGTGTGTGTTGTGGATAGTGTGGAGGGCTGTCAGAGGTTACAGCGGGACATTGATAGGATGCAAAACTAGGTTGAGAAGTGGCAGATGGAGTTCAACCCAGGTAAGTGTGAGGTGGTTCATTTTGGTAGGTCAAATATGATGGCAGATTATTAATGGTAAGACTTTTGGCAGTGTGGAGGATCAGAGGGATGTTGGGGTCCGAGTCCATAGGACACTCAAAGCTGCTACGCAGGTTGACTCTGTGGTTAAGAAGGCATACGGTGCATTGGCCTTCATCAATCGTGGGATTTGAGTTTAAGAGCCGAGAGGTAATGTTGCAGCTATATAGGACCCTGGTCAGACCCCACTTGGAGTACTGTGCTCAGTTCTGATTGCCTCACTACAGGAAGGATGTGGAAACCATAGAAAGGGTGCAGAGGAGACCTATAAGGATGTTGCCTGGATTGGGGAGCATGCCTTATGAGAATAGATTGAGTGAACTTGGCCTTTTCTCCTTGGAGCAATGGACGATGAGAGGTGACCTGATAGAGATGTATAAGATGATGAGAGGCATTGATCGTGTGGATAGTCAGAGGCTTTTTCCCAGGGCTGAATTGGCTATCTCGAGAGGACACAGTTTTAAGGTGCTTGGAAGTAGGTACAGAGATGTCAGGGGTAAGTTTTTTTTTATTCAGAGAGTGGTGAGTGCGTGGAATGGGCTGCTGGTGGAGGTGGATACGATAGGGTCTTTTAAGAGATTCCTGGATGGCTACATGGAGCTTAGAAAAAGAGGGCTATGGGTAAAGCCCAGGTAGTTCAAAGGTAGGGACATGTTCGGCACAGCATTGTGGGCCGAATGGCCTGTATTGTGCTGTATGTTTTCTATGTTTCTATCATTTTTGCCCCTGGAGAAAGGGGCTGACTGTCTGCTCTGTCTATGCCTCTTATGCACTGTTATCAAGTCACGTCTCTTCACTCCAAAGAGAAATGCACCTGGAGGAAAGCCATGTGGTCACGGGGTGAACGAACAGACACCTTACAGGCCATGGTGGGAATTGAACCCGTCAGTGGTCACTGGTGCAGTAAATCGATGTGCTAACCGCTGTTATACCATGCCTCCCCATCTGATCAACGTCCATTTGTAACCTGTAACAATTTTTTATATTATCCACACCACCACCAAACTTCGTGTCTTCTGCTAACTTACCAACCCACCCATCCACTTCCTTATCTAATTCATTGTTACCTTGTGTCCCCGTCCCCCCACCACCTCTGAAATTCTGCCTTCGCATCCGAGACTTTGTGCAGGATTCCCTAAAGGTTAGCTTGCAAGTTGAGTCTATGGTGCGGAAGGCTAATGCGATGTTAGCATTCATTTCCAGAGGACTGGAATAAGGATGTGATGCCGAGGGTTGATAAGGCATTGGGCAGACCGGGAGTGTTGAGAGCCGTTTTGGCCCCTTTGTCTCAGAAAAGATGTGCAGCCCTTGGAGAGCATCCAGAGGTTAACGAGAACCAGGAGCATTTAATGGCTCAGGTCCTGTACTCACTGCAGTTTAGAAGAATGAGGGGGTATCTCATTGAAACCTGTTGAATATTGAAAAGCTTAGACACGAGGGGACATGAAGAGAATGTTTCCAATAGTGGGGAGTCTAGCGCCAGAGGCCACAGACTCAGAATAGAGGGATGTTCATTTAAAACGGATGAGGAGGAATTTCTTTAGCCAGGGGTGGTGAATCTGTGGAATTCATTGTCACAGACAATTGTGGAGGCCAAGTCGTTGAGTATATTTAAAGCAGAGGTTGATAGGTTCTTGACTAGTCAGGGCATCAAAGGTTATGGGGAGAAGGCAGGAGAATGGGGAGACTAGCCATGATGGAGGAGTGGCGTAATTCTGCTCCAGTGGGTTATGGTCCTGTGCTACTGTGGCTGTCCATAGCTTCGAATTCTTCATCTCCAAGTGGGAATGCTTGAAATTGCAGTGAGGAAAACAGTTCTGAATTGTCTTAATCCTTACTTCTTGCCAACTAACAGTGGACAAAAATCACTGCCTCTTGAACACCAGCATATGCAACTGGTGCTATTTTAAAGCTGTCTGTTCCAGGCGTGTAGTATCTGATGGCAGCACAACGTGCATGGACCTGCCTCTAGTTACAAACATTTCGCCAACAGTCCTGTGCCCCAGTTAAGCGGCAGTGTCTCAACAAATGATGGGAATCCCGGCTATTTTCTCCACAAGCTTTCATGTTCTTTAAGAGCTGTCCCAAATAAGCAGCTGCCCGATTAACCGATGGCCCAAGTAACTGGAATCCACTGTGTATGAGAAACGTAACTAGCTGAGTGGCGTAATGGCTGGCAACATGGGCAGGGTCGCTACCCACTGCTATATGCAATACAGACACAACTTCCTCCCAGTTTGATGGGGACAGTTTGGCTGCAGATTACCATGGGGGGGGGGCAGAAAATAAGATTTCCCCACAGGACTGAAGTTACATATTTTATAAAAATATTCACCCAGACATCTGGTCACCTACTTACAGGAAAGATGTAAATAAGGTTGAAAGAGTACAGAGTAAATTTACAAGGATGTTGCCAAGACTGGAGGAGCTGAGTTAGAGGGAAAGGTTGAATAGCTCAGGACTTTATTCCCCAGAGTGGAGATTTAATGGAGGCATACAAAATCATAGATAGGGTAATTGCAAGCAGGCTTTGGGTGGGACTATGAGTTGAGGCTGTGGGATAAGGGTGAAAGGTGAAACATTTAAGGGAAACTTCTTTGTTCAGAGGGTTGTGAGAGTGTGGAACAAGCTGCCTGTGGAGGTGGTGGATGTCAGGTCCACTTCGATATTGAAGAGAAGTTTGGATTGATACGTGGATGGGAGGGTTAGGGTCCCGGTGCAGGTCGACGGGACTAGGCAGCTTAAGATGGGCTGAAGGGACTGTCACTGCAGTCTGACTCTGACTCAATAGAAGAACACACAGAGGAACTGAATGATCTTTAATAATGAAAGAAAAAAAGGTTTACCAGTCTGATTTACCAATTATGTACATCACTGAAATCCTTCATTTGATTTTCATACCTGATGAAAATGCAGATTTCTGATACTTTCTATAAATAATCTTCTGCTTAATATCTTGTTTATACAAAATAACAAAAGAGCATTAAATTAAGCAATAAGATACAGTAGTTTACACACAATATTGCACTTCAGTTAAAAGAAAATTCCTTTGGTTTCTCTGCAACACGCACAGAATGCTGGAGGAGCTCAGCAGGTCAGGCAGATCGATGGAGAGGGGTAAACACTCGATGTTTCGGGCTGAGACCCTTCAGCACTGGTTTCTGTTGCTATTGGAAACAATACCTGAGGCTCAGTATGGCTTTGCAATTGAATGCCCGGGGAAGAACTGTGAAGCAGCCAATACTGCTTCCCAATCTCTCACAAAACTCTCATATCAGTCTGTCTGTGGACCACAGGAGACTGTAAACTGAAATCAGAGATGCAAAGGGAGTTGGGAGCCCTTGTGCAGGATTCCCGAAGGTCAATTTGTAGGCCGATTCAGTGGTGAGGAAGGCAAATGCGATGTTAGCGTTCATTTCAAGAGGACTAGGATGTAAGCGCAGGGAGGTGATGCTGAGGCACTGGTCAGACCACGCTCGGCGAGCAGTTTTGGATTCCGTATTGCAGAAAGGATGTGCTGACATTGGAGAGTGAATGATCCCGGGAACGAAAGGGTTAATGTATGGGAACCACTTGATGGTTCTGGGTCTGTACTCACTGGTGTTCAGAAGAATGAGGAGGGATCGCAATGAGACCTATCGAATACTTAAAGGCCTAAACAGAGTGGATGTGACGTTGCCTTTGGTGGGGGGGGTCTAGGGCCAGAGGGCACAGCCTCACAATAGCAATACGTCCATTTAGAACAGAGACGAAGAGGGATTCCTTTAGCCAAAGGTGGTGAATCTGTGGAAGCCATTGCCACAGGCGGCTGTGAGGCCAGGTCAAAGCAGAGATTGATCGGTTCTTGACTAGTCAGGGAGTCAAAGCTTACAGGGGGAAGGCAGGAGCATGGGATCGAGAGGGATAATAAATCCACCATGATAGAAAGGTGGAACAGACCCGATGGGACGAATGGCCACATTCTGCTCCTATGAACCTCATGGCCTTATTTCACCAAGGGTGAAATGGAAGGGGGCAGGTTTTCTCAGAGAAAACATTTAAGGTTGTTCTATTTCAACACCAAGCCACCCTAAAGCATGCCTATTGAGCTGTGTTGCCCGATGTCCTGTCCAGTAGACCCATCTCCATTTACATTAAGTGTTGTTGGCCATCCAAAGGCCAAGTCCTGTTAGTGCGTCACACTGTAGTTTCCTTGGAGATGGGCTGGTACACAGCCTGCATCCTGGAGGCCAGGGTCTGCTGCAGGTCTGCCAGGAGGTCCGATTTTACTGCCTCGTCCATCAACAGCTCCTGGAAAGAGTCCTGCTCCAGCAGGGACAGCAAGTTCTTCAGGAAGTAGCCGCTGCAGTACGAGACTAACTGGGATGCTCCAGCGACCTGCAGTGAACAGGAGTACAGCTTTACAGTCAAGAAAATCACAAGCATTGGCCCGTTCTGGCTTTAAAATGGAGAGTTCCACCCCTCCATTCATTTACATTTGCATAGAGCGCTGTTACAGGAAAGCAGCATCCATTGTTAGGGACCCCCACCACCCAGGTCCTGCTCTCCTCTCGCTGCTGCCATCAGGAAGGTGGTACAGGAGCCTCAGGACTCACACCACCAGCTTCAGGAACAGTTATCACCCCTCAACCATCTGGCTCTTGAACTAGAGGGGATAACTTCACTCAACTTCACCCACCCCATCATTAAAGTGTTCCCAAACCGATGGACTCACTTTCTTCATCTCATTGTCTTGATATTTATTGCTTTTTTTTACTAATTTGATTTACTTCTTTGTATTTACTCTGAATGCCCGCAAGAAAGCAAATCTCAAGGTGACATACATGCAGTTTGATTTATTACAGCTCTCCGAGTTAAAGTCATAGAACACAGAACATACACCATAGAACATTACATCACAGTACAGGCCCTTCGGCCCACAATGTTGTGCCAACCTTTCAACCTACTCCAAGATCAATCAAACCCTTCCCTCTCACATAGCTCTCCATTTTATATCATCCATGTGCCTATCAAAGAGTCATTGAGTCAAATAAAATAGGCCCCTCAGCCCAACTCGCCCATGCCGAGTAAAATACCGATCTCAGCTATTTGTCCACGTTTGGCCTATATCCCTCTAATCCTTTAGTAGGAAGATGTAGGACCAGAATTAGGCCACTCAGCCCATTGAGTCTTCTCCACCTTGCCAGCCTGGCTGATTTATTAAACCTATGCTCCTGCCTTCTCCCCATAACCTTTAACACCTCGACTAACCAAAAACCCAACAACCTCCACTTTAAATAGACCCAACCACTTGGCCTCTGTAGCCGACTGTGGCAATGAATTCCACAAGATTCACCACTCTCTGCCTAAAGAAATCCTTTCTCATCTCCTTTCTAAATGGGCATCCTTCTATTTCGAGGCTGTGCCCTCTGTTCCTAGACTCCCGCACTATAGGAAACGTTCTCCCCACATCCACTCCATCTAGGCCTTTCAATATTTGATAGGCTTCCAGCAATGACAGGCCCAGAGCCTTAAAACACTCCTCATATTTCATTCCCAGAACCATTCTCACGAACGTGTAAGGGGCCCAAAACTGCTCAGAACACTCCAACACGGGTCCGAAAACCTCAGCATTACATCTTAGCGTTTACACTCTAGTCCTCCCAAAATGAATGCTAACATTGCATTTGCCTTCCTCACCACAGAATAAACCTGCAAGTTAACCTTTAGGAAATCCTGCATGAAGACTCCCAAGTACCTCTGCATTTTCTCCATGTTTGGAAAATAGTCTACGCCTGTATTCTTTACCAAAGTGCATGACCGTACATATGCCTACACTGTATTCCATCTGCCACTTCTTCACCCATTCTCCCAATCTGTCCAAATCCCTGCTCCCTCAACGCGATCTGCCCCTCCTATCTTTGCACTGTATCACCTGCAAAATTGGCTACAAACCAAACAATTCCATCAGCCAAACCATTGGCATATAACATACAAAGCAGTCACAACACTGACTCCTGCGGAAATCAACTCGTCACCAGCAGCCAATCAGAACAAGCCCCCTTTCTTCCCACTGTTTGCCTCCTGCTAGTCAGCCAATCTTCTATCCAGGCTAGTATCTTTCCTGTTATGCCACGGGCTCTTATCTTGTTTAGCAGCCTCATGTGTGGCTTCTTTCTGTCCTGAAATCTTATTCCCTGGAATGAAGATTGAGGGGAGCTGTACAAACTGGCCTGTTTCTGTGCTGTTGTATTCTATGACCCTATCAGCCTATAAAATGGTACCTACGTAGCGAGTTCTCCACCTGGTGTTGAACTGCACCAAATTTAACCCTTTTACTTCAAAGAATACCCCATTAATCGTTAAAGCATTCCTGAAGATTACCTCAGGATGCTGCGCATTATACAACTTGCATATCAGCGGGAGGTAGGGCTGCCCTCACCTTGGCCCTTTGATAGGTCTTGGAGCTGTCAGCAAGGGTCAAATCTCGGGAACACATGGCTTCGCAGTGATGCATAAGCGATTCTAGCTTGAAGAGGCTGGAAGCTGAGAGAACCTGGAACAGAGACGGAGAGGTGAGTTCGGCAAGGAAGAACCCGCAACACAGACGGAGTGTGGAAGCTCCAGCTAGGCAAGGGTTAAGATGTCACATGCTTCATGGCAGCAGCTCCTCAGGGCCCAACAAATGGTGCAAATGCTTGTCTTGAAATTTTCTCGTCATTACAAGACCCTGTGGAGATTCTATTGGCTATTAATATCTGCATTGCTGCAGTGTGATTGGTCACTGATTGTGCAAGGTTATTACCCTACAACCAGCAGACTCCTGAACCAGTGTGGATAACTTCACTCACCCCAACACTGACCTGATCCCACAACCCACAGACCCACTTTCAACGTCTCTACAACTCATGTTCTCTGTATTACTTATTATTTGTTTTTATTAATTTGCATAGATTGTCTTCACTTGCACGTCATTTATCAGTCTTTGTGTGCAACTCTTCATTGATTCTATTGTATTTCTTTGTTCTACTTTGCTAATAAATTTACCTTGAGCTTTGAATAAGGAAATGGAACATACGCACACAAGATTACCAATTGGTCAGTATCCATTTGTTAGCTTCAGTGTAAAAATGGCATCTTTGCTCAAACTTCAGAGCAGTCTGATTTCCTTGTGCACGGGTACATAAAGTGTGGCTGAGGAACGTCTGCGGTGTCAGAGTCCAGTTTAGTTGGCGACGACACAGGAAATGAGCAATCTCTCTACATGTCGTTCAAAGCCATTCCATCTCTTACACCTTATACCCATTCCAATCATCTCTTTCCAAAGCACATGTACCATAATTCATTCCACTAAAAGCATCTAATCCACTCCAAGACAAATCGAGGGAGCATGCATAAATCTACCCCTCCTCAGCTGTGGGTTATTTCCTATGCCCCACTCACCTCCAAATTCAAAGTAAATTTATTATCCGGGAACATGTATGTCACCACATACTACCCCGAGATTCATTTTCTTGTAGGCATTTGCAGGAAAATAAAGAGATACAATTGAATTTCTCAAAAAGACCAACTAACAACTAATGTGCAAAAGAAGACAAATTGTGCAAATGAAATATAAATAATAATTATAAAGATAGGCCTTGAAAGTGAGTCTGCAGGTTGTGGAATCAGTTCAGTGTTGTGGTGAGTGAAGTTATCCTCGCTGGCTCAGGAGTTGAGGGGTAATAACTATTCCGGAACCTGGTGGTGTGGGTCCCGAGGCTCGAGGCTCCTGTACCTCCTTCCCGGTGGTAGAGAGCATGGCCTGGATGGTGGGTGCTGCTCTCCTTTGGACGTGCTCAAGGGTGGGAGGCTGTGTGACGGACTAGGCCGTACCCACTACTGACAGTTGGCTTTTCCCGTTCCTGGGCATCGGTGTTTCCGTACCAGGCCGTGATGCAGCCAGTTAGGACACTCTCCACTCTGTATCTATAGAAGTTTGTCGGGGTTTTAGGTGACATGCTGGATGGATCTTCGCAAACCCTTCGGAGAAAAGTGCAGTGCTGCCCATTTCCTGACATTCTTTCTCTCCACTACCAGCCCTTAACCGACAATTCTCAGCCACCCACTCCGTGAGGAGAGTGTGTCCATATTGAATATCCCCACCCCACCCCACCGACACTGCCACTATTGGAGCACCTCGATTCAAGTCGTCCCTGGCCCACGGTAATGAACTTGGTGCACAGACACGTTAGTGCACACTACCATCTGCCTGAGGATGTGGATAAGAACATCCGTGTCTTCTGATAGCTCACCACTTGCCAAGTGGCAGGACACTAGGGAATAAGCGTGCGAGTTGAGATGCACACGAGGGAAGAGCTTACCTCCAAGGCTCTGCTTTTCCTGATGTGCAGTCCATCTGTTCCTCCATTGTAAATATACCGTACCAAGCACTGTGGAGACATCACAGATCTCGATATGAGTTCGTGCACAAGTCTCCAATAAAAAATTGCAAGTGAAAAAAATCATTTCTCCAAATGCAAAACATCCATTTCTTTGACAGGTTTGGTTATTTCAGAGACCTTTATAGCCAGGTATTACTGCTGTGGTATAGTTGCTGACATTTCTGCAATGGGTTTGCTTATTACAGAGACCTTTATAGCCAGAGTTTGTTGCTATTTTGTTGAAAAATTGTAGCCTATACACTGTGTATCATTAGCTATGCAAAAATCAAAATCGGATGAAGGAAAGAGAGAGAGAGAGAGAGGAAAAAGAGAAAGAGCACGAGAAAGAAAGATTAAAGGGAGATGAGCTTTATTTGTCACCTGTACATCGAAACATTCAGTGAAATGTGTCATTTGCATCAGCAACCAACACAGTCTGAGGATCATGCTGACGTGTAAGTGTCGTCACGCATTCAGCACCAACAAAGCAAGCCCGCAACTCACTGATCCTCACCCGTATGTGTTTGGAACGAGGAAGCCAGAGCACCCGGAGGAAACGCACTCAGTGATGTGGAGAACTAACTCCTTACAGACAGAGATTGCTGGTGTGTTAAACGACAGCACTGTTATGCTGCTGCGCTGCCTTGGTTACCGTTACTTTGTTGGAGACCACAGCAATTAAATGGCGCACTGTCACCCGTCCATTCAGAAAGAGCTGGACACCCAGCCATTCACCTCTGGTGAAGATGCGAGCAAATAACAGCCAGGAATACAGGGAATCATTTCCAACGAGCATCTAAAACGTGTCACCTAAACCTCTGCCAGACTTCTGGAGATGCACAGTGAAGAGTATCCTGACTGGTTTCATCATGGCCTGGTATGCCCGGAAGCAGAAACGCCGAGAGAACGTGGAGGATACAGCCCAGTCCATCAAAGGTAAAGCCCTCCCTATAATCCAGCACATCTGCGTTAGCATTCATTGCAAGAGCTCTGGAATACAAGAGCAAGGATGTGATGCTGAGGCTTTATAAGACACTGGTGAGGCCTCACCTTGAGTATTGTGAACAGGTTTGGGCCCCCCATCTTAGAGAAGATGCGCTGACATTGGAGAGGGTCCAGAGGAGATTCGCAAGGATGATTCCAGGAATGAAAGGGTTATCATACTCTCAGTCTGTTCTCACTGGAATTCAGAAGGATGAAGGGGGATCTCACTGAAACCTTTCAAATGTTGAAAGGCCTAGACAGAGTAGATGTGGAAAGGATGTTTCCCAGGGTGGGGGAGTCTATGACAAGAGGGCACAGCCTCAGGATAGAGGGGAGCTCTTTCAAAACAGACATGGGACAAATTTCTTTAGCCAGAGGGTGGTGAATTTGTGGAATTTGTTGTCACATGGAGCTGAGGAGGCCAGGTCGTTGGGTGTACTTAAGGCAGAGATTGATTGGTTCTTGACTGGACACAGCATCAAAGGTTATGGGGCAAAGGCCGGGAACTGGGGTTGAGGAGGAGATTAAAAGAAAGGATCAGTCATGATTGAATGATGGAGCAGACTCGATGGGCCAGATGGTTTAATTCTGCTTCGATGTCTGTGGTCTTATCTACAAGAAGCGCTGCCACAAGAAAGGAACATCCACCATCCAGGCCAGGCTCTCCTCTCCCTGCTACCACTGGGCAGAAGGTACAGGAGCCTCAGGTCCCACACCACCAGCTTCAGGAGCAGTTATTACCCCTCAGCTATCAGGCTCCTGAACCGACCGGCGTGGATAACTTTAATCACCACAACTCTGAACTTTTCCACAACCCACAGGCTCACTTTCAAGGCCTCTACAGCTCATGTTCTCAGTTTTACATTTGCACAGATTGTCTTCTTTTGAATATTAGTTATTTGTTAGTCTTTTGTTTATGTGTAATTTTTCATAAGTTCTATTGTATTTTTTCCCCTGTGAATGCCTGCAACAAAATAGATCTCAGAGTAGTATATGATGACATATATGTCCTTTGATACACTTCCTTTGGCGTTGGCACTTTCAGACTGATCATCTGCTCCAAAGGAAGGTCCCTCTATACCAACCTGAAGTATCTCCGTTACAGGTGTTGGAGAACTCACGTATAATGGGTTCGTTATCCGAATCATGTTTCAATTGTAATCAGAGATAGTCACAGGATGGCATGGTTGTAGTAGTGTCAATTTTACCTGTCGTCGATAGCCGCTCCCCCATGGGAGGTGGGGATTGGCCCGTGTGAGGAGCATTGCAGCCCATCCCACTACCTGTCACTTAGTTGATGATGTCACGGTGCTGGTAGAGTTTAAATCTAGCCACACAGCCTCTTTTCACACACCTGGTCACCCCGGGCTGAGGGTCATGTTATTGTGGAAACAGTAAACAGTGGGGGGGGGGGGGGGGGTGCTGTAAAGAGGGTCTCTGCACACGCTTTAGAGAAGTATTTCCCACAGTGTGTATGTTTAGTGTCTGAGCATATATAGTTAACATACTCACCAGTAGTGAGTGTCTCTGCCCCAACTCACCAAACCCGTGAAACTGATTTCACACCAACAGACACGAACCAGATGCACTAGGATTTTGTCCATGAGACAAGATGCATCAAGTGCCCAGGAAGTTAGCTGTCAATAAACATCCCTGGTGTGTCTGACATTAATTTGCTACATTCGTTCTATCAGAAATATGAATAATTTGCTGTTGGTTACCTCAAATGTTTCGTACGCTATATCTTGGATCTCGATTGGGTCTCTGGCCTTGTCATTGACGGAAGGGCAGGCTTCAATAAGCACTCTGAACCTTAAACGTAACCAAAAAGTAGAATTATGTAGAACACAGAGCCAGAGAGAAATACGGCACAAAATGCAGCCTGTGTTGGATCTGTGTCCAGTAAACAGCAATAAAATAGATCTGACTCTCAAATAACGTGAGCAGCAGAAGTAGCCCTAACCCCCAATCAAACACTTTCCGTTCAGAGAAGCTCTTCCATAGAAATCCCGATGCCGATGCTCCATTTTGGGGAAGCTCTCCCCACTGAGGTTTAGTGTTATTTCACGTACACTGTCCCTTCCCACGTTCATCCCCAATACTGTCGTAACTCCAACATTTCTCAGTTTCCCACCCTGACCAGCCTTGTTTAACTAAGATAGAACATGACAGCAGAGTACAGGCCCTTTGGCCCACAATGGTGTGCTGACCTTTTAGCCTACTCCAAAATCAAGCTAATCACACAGGGGGGAAAAGATTTTGTTGCGTGATGTGTTCTGTTCTACTGAGCAGTGCGGGCATGCCGTGTTGGTGTCAGAAAATGTGGTGCCACTTGTGAGTTGCCCCAGCACTTCCTTGGGTGTGTTGTTTGTTGAACATCGTGGGATTGGATTGCTACGTTGGAGCTGGAAAAAGTGGTGCCACTTGCCAGCACGTCCTTGTTTGTGTTGGTTGTTAATGCAGAAAACACATTTCACTGTATGTGATAAATGAAACTGCATCTGAATTCCAATTTCTTTTTTTTCCATTCTCGTGCCCATCTAAGGGTCTGTTAAATTTCCTGTTGTACCTGCCTTTTCCAGCAGCCCTGGCAGTGCATTTCCCTTCTTTCTTTTCCTCAGCTTCACAAAAATCTGTTGACTTGAGCCCAGCACATCAACGTAATTACGTAGAGGGGATGCCCGCGGCTAGACTTCATTAGGAGTTTGGGAGGAGATTTGCTAAGTCTCTGAAGTCTCTCACCAATGTACCGTGGGGAGTATTCTAACTGTTTGTTTCACTGCCTGGTATGGGGAGGTAAGGGAACACTGCACAGGACCTGAGAAAGCCGCAGAAAATTGTAAATTCAGCAACTTTTTCATGGATACTAGACTTCCCACCATTAAGGGCATAGAGTCATAGACCACTACAGCGCAGAAACAGGCCCTTTGGCCCATCTAATCCATGCTGAACCATTCATCTGCCTAGTCCCATCGACTTGCAACCAGATCATAGCCATCCATACCCCTCCCATCCACTTACCTGTCCAAATTTCTCTTAAGCATTGAAATTGAACCTGGATCCACACTTTGTGATGGCTGCCTGTTCCACACTCTCATCACCCTCGGAGTGAAGAAGACCCGCCTCATGTTCCCCTTAAACATTTCACCTTTCACCCTTAACCCATGACCTCTAGTTCCAGTCTCACCCAACCTCAGAGGAAAAAGCCTACTTTAACCCTATCTATATTTGTCATAATCCTCTCCTCTCCTCAATCTTCCAACGGTGATGCCTCAAGAAGGAAGCATGCACCATTAAGGACACTCAACATCCAAGATGTCCCTCTCTCACTTCTATCATCAGGGGCCTGAGGACCTAACACTCAATGTTCTGGGAAGAGCTTCTTCCCTTCTGCCTGGTGCACGGCGGGCTCTTACCGTGGTGATGCTGACGTCAGCAGCTCGCGATCGCCGTAGAAAGGTTTCCCGCCCACCAGGAAGGTGACGTCTGAGCACTCCTGGTTGTTCAGAGGGATGGTTTCTGCAGGAGGAAACAGAGAGGGTTAGATTCTCGCAAACTTCCTCTTCCAGTGCCAGCACAGCCTTTCTCAGAAAAGGAGACCAAAGCTGCTCACAATACTCCACATGCAGTGTAACCAATAACTTATAGAATCTCCGCATTGTATCCTTGCTTTTGTGTACTACTGTTAACACTGCGTTTACCTCCCTTACCACCGACCCAACCTGCAAGTTAATCTTTAGGGAATCCTGCACAAGGGCTCCCAAGTGCATTGCATCTTTGATTTTGGAATTTTCTCCCCATTTAGAAAATAGGCTACCCCTTTATTCCTTATATGCATGGCCATACGCCTCCCTAGGCTATATTCCATCTGCCACTTCTTTGCCCATTCTCCCAATCTAAGTCCTCAAGGGCAGCCTCTTTCTATCTGCCAAGGCCTCACTATTACATCCTCGTTGTCTCCGAACATCGCATTTGCTTTGCGAAGATCCGGGATTGAAAGTTTGTCTCCGATCGAGTCCACAGACAAAGCCCCTGATTCTCACCGCCTGGGTCTCTGAGTTTCTGCTTCAGGTCTTGGATCACGGGGATATGGTAGGGTCCGTAGCAGTGAGTGAAGATGGCAGCCAGCTGCTGAATTATAGTATCATTCTGAAAAACAAGGCACAAAGACACATCACAACACGTCACTCAGGTCTGAGATCAGTTCACCAGCTTTCCATAGTTACCACTTTGCTTAGAACATGCAGAACATAGAACAGTACAGGCCCTTCAGCCCACTATGTTGTGCTGACCTTTTAACCTACTAGAGATCAATCTAACTCTTCCGTCTGACAGAGCTCTACACTCTTCATATCATCTATGCTTCTTCTTCTTCTTGTTTTACGGCGGTTGGCACTCAGCTTAATGGTGCATTACCGCCACCTTCTGCTCCGGGCGGGGTGTGGATCAGACTTACATTCTAAATCCCTTCACCCATTCACACACCCTAATCTACACATTACCCTTCCTTCTTTGGCCAGCCTAGTACCCTATTCCTGTGTATCCGTCATATCCGATATTTTAAAAAACCCTGTATCGCTTAAGAAAGCTAAAAATACCCTGACCTGTGTTCTCTCACCCATGCCCAGTAACCCTTTTAATGTGAATTCCTGCACCCCCAATTCCCTTAGATTAATTCTCATCATCTCTCTCTGCATCCCATACTTCCTGCAACTCAGAACTACATGTTCTACTGACTCCTCTTCCTGACATTCTGCACACAATCCTGTCTGATGTTTCCCTATCAATTTCAATGTTTGGTTTAGTGCACAGGGACCCAGCCTTAACCTAGTCCACACAATTTCCTCTCTTCTGTATCCAATACCTACCCTAGTACTTGTAAAAATATAAAACTGACTTGGTAAGTGCATTTAACTGTCACGTGATGGAAAAGTATAGTGATTATACTCAGGTCTATACAGATGGTGCTAAGGAACCTGAGACAGGAGTGACAGGGTTTGGGGTGGCGATACCAGCAAAAGAAATTGCAATCAGCAGAAGAACATCTGATAAGTTAGCGGTGTATACAGTGGAGATGATGGCAGTGATGGTTGCGTTGCGTTGGGTGGAGAAAACTAAACTAGTCGAAGCATTGATATGTTCAGATTTATCCTCAGTTCTAGCAAGTTTAAGGTTTTTTTCACTCAAACAGCCGGCAAGATGTACTTCATGAAATCCTTCAGTCAGTCACAAGAGTTGCAAATCAGGGAGGTCAGGTTAAATTTCTATGGGTTCCAGCACATGGGGGTGAAGGGGAATGAGAGAGTGGCTGAGTTGGCAAAGAGGGCGTTAAAGAAAGAAAATATAGAAATGCACATTAGTATCAGTAAAGCAGAGGTTAAGTGTGTAATCTGGGGAAAAAATCATCCAGGTGTGGCAAGAAAGATGGGACAGGGAGGGGAAAGGGAGGCATTTATCGATCATCCATGCGCCTATCTAAGAGTCTCTTAAATGTCTGTAACGTATCTGCCTCTATCACCACCCTGGCTGGGCGTTCCACACACCCACCACTCTGTGTAAAAACCTACCTCTAGACAAGACCCACCCCCCCATGCTTCCCTCCAATCTCCTTGAAAATATGCCTCCTCATTTTAGCCAGTACAGTCCTGCGAGTGTCCACTCGATCTTTGCCTCTTATCACCCTCCCTCACTCCAGACACTCACTCATTCTATCCTCATGAGGCATGCTCACTAATCCACCCTGGTAAATCTCCTCCACAACATGATGATACGGCCTTTAGATCCTGCGCCCTGACCTATGGAAACAAGCATGCAGCATGCCTTCACCACCATCCTATTTATCTCTGTTCAAAGTTGAACATAATTTTTTTATTAAAGTATGTTTATGTCATTATATACAGTAGATTCCTGTTAATTACAAAATCTAAATTGAGAAAGTAGCCAGGACTCCCTTCATTTAGTTGGTACACGACGCCTCTCAACTGGGACAACAAACTGTCACCAAACAGCTTCCAACTGGAGACAGGCTTGTGCTCATTAAGACACTACACCAGGCGTA
The DNA here is from genome assembly GCF_048418815.1 of Hemitrygon akajei. Classification (NCBI taxonomy): domain Eukaryota; kingdom Metazoa; phylum Chordata; class Chondrichthyes; order Myliobatiformes; family Dasyatidae; genus Hemitrygon; species Hemitrygon akajei. The sequence continues at coordinate 71,992,568 of NC_133131.1, forward strand.
GAGCAAACAGTTTCTAAACAGTGTCAAGTTGTGTGTGTTTCTGTTCAGTGATCTTTGTCACTGAAATAAGCAGGAAGACAATTCTGAACTGTTTTGCTCACTGCAGTTTCAAGCACTCGGGCTGGGAGATGCCGGAAACGGATGGGAGTGAAAATAGAGCAATTTCACTATTCCAACAAGTCAGGAACTACGAAGAATCAACAGTCACCTTGAAAGTTACAATGAAAATGAAGATTTGGAGGATGCGATCGTTAACAGCATTGTTTGAAGGCAGTCCACTATCTGCACCAGGCGTCTGTGCAGATTCTGTTCATTTACAGTCAATCAAAAGAACACAGCAATGTACACTGGATGAATTCCTCCATCAAAAACTTCTTCTTTATACCTTTTTGACTATTTCCATAAAACTTTGGCTAAAGGGGGCAGCCGCTTAATTGGGCCGAAATGTTACTGGTCCCGATGTGTCGCAATTAACCAGAATACACTGTAGTACCTTGACATTTGCTTCCTTGCAGGCATTCACAGTAAAGCAACAAAATACAATTGAACCAATGAAAATCCATGCACAGAGACCGACAAGCAACAAATGCATTACTCTCGCTGTGTTCAGGACATAATGGGCTCGAACCCCAAGGTCCCTCTGTTCACTGACATTCCTTAGTGCCCTCCCTGTGTCTGCCACAGCCTATCTGAGTCTGCCACAGTGCATCAACTTCCCGGGCAAAGTAGAACTGGAATGAGGAAACAGGGTAGATTGTACGGGCCTAGACAAGACCCACCTTGCTCAGATGGAATACATTGGACACAAGGGGCAGAGGCTCTTGGAGATGAGGTAAGGGGGTAGATTTGTACAGGCCTAGACAAGACCCATCTTGCTCGGAGATGAGGTAATGGTGTAGATTTGTACAGGCCTAGACAAGACCTATCTTGCTCGGAGATGAGGTAATGGGGTTGATTTGTACAGGCCTAGACAAGGCCCACCTTGCTCAGTGATTAGGTAAGGGGGTAGATTTGTACAGGCCTAGACAAGACCCACCTTGCCCAGAGATTAGGTAAGGGGGTAGATTTGTACAGGCCTAGACAAGACCCACCTTGCCCAGAGATTAGGTAAGGGGGTAGATTTGTACAGGCCTAGACAAGACCCACCTTGCTCAGACGGAAAATGTTGAACATGAGAGGCAGGCCCTCAGAGATCATCTCCTCGCTATACACATCCTTCAGGCTATCAAATTCTTTCAACAGCTCCAGGGTGACGGAGCAACGATGCTGATTGTACGAGGTCTTCAGGGACTTCTGCCACGAGTGTATAGTCCATGGCACACCTAGAATGAAAACAGACACTCATCAGACCAGAATACACTGGAGCATTATCAAGCCATTCGGCCTATTGAGTCAGCCCCGCCATTCCATCATGGCTGATTTATTATCCCTCTCAACTCCATTCTCCTACCTTCTACACTTAATCTTTGACCCCCTTACTAATCAAGAGCCTATCAACCTCCACTTTAAACTTACCCATTGACTTGGCCTCCACAGCCATCCATTGAACCGCCCTCTGTCTGACTTGGGTCCACTCCAATTTACCTACCATCACCACAGCTCAACACAACAGCAGATGCCATCTCATTGACTCTTCATTCAGCTCTGGAGCATCCAGACACCGAAGATGCATACGTTCTTCACTGTCTACAGCTCAGCATTCAATGTTATCATCCCCATGAAACTAATCTTCAAGACCTTGGCATCAATACCTCCTTGTGCAATTGCATCCTCGATTTCCCCACTTGCAGACTTCAGTCAGTTTGGATTGGCAATCTCCATGATCTCCAACAGTACAGGTGCACCATGAGATTGTGCGTTTAGTCCCCTGCTCTACTCACTTACGACATTGGGGCTAAGCACAGCTCCAATGCTGTATTTGTTTGCTGAGGAGAGAGGTTGAAAGTCTGGCTGAACGGTGTCACAACATCTCACTCAACGTCAGCAAGACCAAGGAGCTGACTATTTTCAGGAGGAGGAAACCAGAGGTCCATGAGCCAGCCTCCATCAGGAGATCAGAGGTGGAGAGGGTCAGCAACTGTAAACTCCTCGGTGTTATCTTTTGAGAGGACCTGTCCTGGGTCCAGCACGCAAGTGCAATTACAAAGAAAGCACGGCAGCGCCTCTCTCTCCGCTCAGGCTGGCCAAACCTGATGTGTGGGCAAAGCCAAGCACACCCATTTCTCAATTGCTAGGAACTTTCGGACTATTCCAGTACTGGCTAGTGTTGTGATTTTATGATGACTTACATAAATATTGCTGCATTGGCCGAATTGTTTAATGCTATTGCATAGTGCCTCTGGGATGACATCAGTTGTAGATATTACTATCAGGACAATGTATACCCTGTCCATGTTCCATAGCCTTTCAAATTCCTCTTTTAATTCAGCATATTTCTGGTGGTTTTCACATTGATTTCTGTAAGTTATGCATGTTTGGAATGGCTGTATCTATTAAGTAAGTTGTTCTTATTATTATCCTGTGTTACTATATCTGGATGGTTATTACAGATTGTCCTATCTGTAATAACAGATCGGTTGTAACATTATTTGTAGGGCTCTGACTCTGAAACGGGACCAGGCTTGTACTTATAGTGAGATATAGTGTCATTTATCAGTTTGTATTTTAAAGCAGGATTTTGGTGAATGATGTTTGCCACTCCATTGTGCCTGTGTAAGTAATCAGATTGAGTTAAACTGCTACAGGATCCTGGAATGTGTTGGATTTTTTCTGGTTTCTCTAGGCATTTTCTGAATTTATTGAGTTGAATTTCTCAGTCTTCTATTATTTATTTTAACATTTTTGTGTTAATCACCTGGGGAACTCCTGTTTCTGCAAAGGTCTCATTATTATTAATTATTTTTCTTTTACTTTTTGTATTTCCACAGATTGTTGTTTTTTTTTGTGCAACTTGTCAGGGCAGTCTTTCATCAATTCTATTGTGTTTCTTGTTATTACTGTGAATGCCTGCAAAAAATTGAATCTGGTGTTGTATATGGTGACAAATTTGATAATAATATCATAAATATATATACACATACACATATTTAATATATTATAAAATACGTGTATATGTATATGCTGATATTATTATACAGAATACACATACAGAATCTTCCAAACTTCTGAGAAAGTAGGGGTGCTAATGTGCTTTCTTTGTAATGGCACTAAATGCTGGACCCAGGACAGATCCACTGAAATTACAATAATTTGATAATAAATTTACTTTGAACTTAAACATATTAAAGATATTCCTCTTCATTGGAACAGGGGCATTTTATAATGGTTGAAGGAATGAGGCCATTCAGCCCATTGAGTCTGTGGTACCATTCCACCATGGCTGATTTGTTTCTTTAACCCCTTTCTCTCAACTTCTCTCCACAGCCCATAACTCGCTGACCAATCAAAAAACTATCAATCTCAAGCTCAAGGTTTGAGCTTAATTTCTTATCCAAGTTCCTATATCTTACCTTGAGATTCGTTTCCGAGCAGACATTTACAGGAAAATACAGAAATACAATAGAATTTATGAAAAACTATACATAAACAGACTGACAAAGAAATGGTGCAAAAGAAGACAAATTCTAAAAATAAATAAGACTAAGGACATGAGATGTAAAGAGTTCTTGAAAGTGACTCCATAGGTTATGAGTTCAGTGTTTTGGTGAGTGAAGTTATCCACACTGATTCAGGAGGGTAATAACTATTCCTGAACATGGTGGTGTTGGACTTAAGGCTTCTCTGCCTTAGATACACCCAATGATGGCCTCCACAGTGAATGACAATGAATTCCATAGACTTGCCACTCACTGCCAGAAAAAATTCCTCTTCATCTCTATCCTAAGTAGACATCCCTCTATTCTGGTCCTAGACTCCCCCACTATAGGAAACATCCTCTTCACATCCAGTCTTTCAACATTCGATAGGTTTCAATGAGATCCCTCTCATTCTTCTAAACTCCAGAATGTACAGGCCCATCAAATGTTCCTCAAAAATTAACCCATTCATTTCCAAAGTTATTCTTGTGACCCTCCTCTGGACCCTCTCCAATGCCAGCACATCTTTTCTTAGATAAGGGGCCCAGAATTGCTCGCAATATTCCAAGCTCAGACTGACCAATGCCTTATAAAGCCTCAGCATTACATCCTTGCCTTTCTCTTCCAGTCCTCTTGAACTTGTGTGAAGATCCGTATTGTACCTATCCCAGAGCACTGAAATCCAGTCAATGCCCCAATTTGTTCCTGATGCAAAAATAACCGACCTACTTTCAACTGCAAGATGCACAAGGTACTGGAGGAATTCAGCAAGGTCAGGCAGCATCTATGGAGGGGGATAAACAGCAACCCTTCTTCAGGGCTGGAAAGAAGCCAGAATAAGAAGAGGAGGGGAGGGAGAGACAGGTGATAGGTGAGACCAGGTGAGGGGAAGGTGGGTGAGCGGGGGCGGGGGAGGGTGAAGTGAGAAGCTCGGAGGTGAAAGGTGGAAGATGTAAACGGCTGAAGAAGAATCTGATAGGAGAGGTGGGTGGAGCATGGGAGAACGGAAAGGGGATACGGGAGGGGCACCAGGAGATGGTGATAGGCAGGTGAGAAGGGAAGGAGTGAAAAGAGAGCTTGAATGGGGAATGGAAAAAGAGAGACAGTGTGCCTCCAATATTGTTAATTCTCAGAAATTCAAACGTGATGCAATGGAAATTTTAGGCCAGTGCACACATATTTGTTTCAGTGTTTTCTACTTTATTACGTTACGAAGTTCCTTCATATGCAGTGAAGTGTTCCATTATGTCCTGCTGAAGGTTTCTTTCTAACCAAAGATCTTCCTCCCTTGTTCTGCTGTGGAAGTCCTCAGACTGTACTGCCCTGCAAGGAGGTTGAGCAGACAGGCGCAGTTCCAGTCACTGCCAGCAGAGGCCACCCGCTCATCACATCTGGGCGAAGCTCTCCTCGTTCAGTAGGGATTTTTCAAACTTCGCACCAAACAGGCCTATCCAGCCCTCGAGCGACACCACCCTGCACTTCTCCGATAGAATCCTAGCCTAATTGCGGGACAATTAACCAGTACATCATTGGACTGTGGGAGGAAACTCAGGCAACTGGAGTAATCCTACACATCATGGAGTCGACACTGAGATTGAACTCGGGAGTTGTAACAGCAGACATCCCAGCTCTCCCGGAAGTTCCGGGAGTCTCCCGCATATCGATAGTGGCTCCCTGACGCCCGCAAATTATATACAATATTCGGAAAAGGATATTTTTTGAGAGAGATGAGGTAAAGAGAGAATCAGTTCAGGAACGAGAGCTCAAAGCCGTGGCAAGGAACGACACATACCCAGCCTGTGCAGTTCCATGGTGATGTCGAGATAGCCGTGCTCAGCGCTCTGGTACAGGGCGTCCTGCAGCGCTCTCCTGCGGGCTCTGCTACTGCGACTCAGGCCAAAGCTCGCAGCCTGCGGCTTGCTCAGACCCGCTCCCTCGGCAAGAATGTCCTCCAGGGACACAAACTCGGTGTCTGGCTGCGACATGAGTTTCTGAAGCACGTTCCTGAGTAACAAGTAAAAACAACAAAGAATGAATAGCAGCGAAAACTTTGCTTGGCAGTCCGTGGTTTGATATCCGCCGTGACTGCCAACTGCCTGCAGTACAGACCTCCCCAGTTATTCATAAACACACACTGGAAACCCGGAGTCAATGGTGGAGGGACTCAGCAGGCCAGGCAGCATCTGTGGAGGGGTTACCATGGAGTCTACGTTTGGGCAGAGCCTCTTCATCTGGTCTGGAAGGGAAGGGGGAAGATGCCAGAACAAGAATGTGGGAGGAGCAGACGGATGATAAGCTGGCAGGTGATAGGTGAGACTAGGTGAGGTAGGAGGAGGGGTATGAAGTAAGAAGCTGGGAGGTGATTGGTGGAAGAGTTAAAGGGTCGAAGAAGAAGGAATCCGATAGGAGAGGAGAGTGGACCATGGGAGAAAGGGGAGGAGGAGGGGCACCAGAGGGAGGTGATGGGCGGGGGTGAGCAGAAGTGAAGGGGTGTAAGGGGTAACAGAATAGGGAATAGAGAAGGGGAGGTGGAGGAATTACCAGAGGTTAGGGAAACCGATGTTCATGCCACCAGATTGGAGGCTACCCAAACAGAACTCAGGGTGTCGGGCCTCCAGCCCGAGAGTAGCCTCACCGTGGCAGAAGAGGAAGCCATGGACAGACACGTTGGAATGGGAGTGGGGAGTGGAAGTAGAATAGGTGGCTGTCGGGAAATCCTACCTCATCTGCACAGATGCTGCCTGACCTGCTGAGTTCCTCCAGTACTTTGTGTTTTTCCCTTTACTCCGGCGCATTCAGAACACCTTTCTCCGGCAAAGGCCCAGTAAGATCCTGCCCCACCTCTGTCATGTAACAAAGCTCCCAGCTAAAACGTACTCTCCGCTGCACCTTTTCACATTGTAAGGCTTCCAGTGAAAACACACTTTCCTTCACACCTCCCATAAAACACCTTCCCTTCCCAACATGGTGTGCTCATCTGGCAATATGGGGGGGGGGCATAATTTTAAGGTGATTGGGGTAAGTGTAGGGGGATGTCAGGGTTAGGTTTTTCCAGAGAGTGGTGGATGTGTGAAATCAGGGCTGGTGGTAGATACACCACTAGACTCTGTGATAGACACATGGATGGTAGGAAAATGGAGGGGTAGATGGGAGGGAAGAGTTAAAGTTGATCTCACTGAAGGTTAAAAAGCTCACTGTAAATTTATTATCAAGGTACGCATATGCCACCTTGAGATTCATTTTCTTGCGGGCATTTACAGGAAAATAAATAAATAAATAGAATTTACAAAAACAAAAGACTGACAAACAGACAATGTGCGAGTTAAAAATAAATGAACAATATCGAGATCATGAGTTGAAAGTGAATCTCTAGGTTGAGGAATTGTTCGGTGCTGGAGTAAGAGAAGTTATCCACACTAGCCCAGGAGCCTGATGGTTGAGGGATATTAACTGCTCCTGAACCTGGTGCTGTGGGTCCTAACTTGTCTGTCCCTCCTGCCCGATGGTACGCTCAAGCAGAGAGCATGGCCTGGATGGTGGGGTCTTTGAGGATCTGCTGTTCCTTGAGGCAGCGCTCTGTGTAGATACACTCAATGTTGGGGATGGCTTTTCCTGTGACGAATAGGGCTACATCCAGCACTTTCCATTCCTGAGTGTTGGTATTTCCATACCTGGTCGTTACGTAACTACTCAGGACACTCTCAACTGTGCATCTCAAGAAGTTTGGAAGTTTTAGATGACATGCCAAATCTGAGCAACCCCCCAGGAGTAGAGGCACTATTGTGCCATTTTGTAATGGCGTTTAGCTGCTGGTCCCAGAGCAGATCCTCTGATATGTTAACGCCCAAAAGTCCTGACCCGTGCTGCAGCGATCTACGTTCTATACGTCCAGCTGATTTACCTGCGTCCGTGGGCAGCAGCCTGACTGAAGGGATTAGTGATTCCGTGCATTGACGTAGCCATACCACTTTTGTCCATGGTCCCAGCCAGGACATCGGCTCCCTTTTGCAATAAATGGCAAACGAGATCAAAGTGACCTGAAATTGACGAAAGGCAAGGCAAAAGTTAGAGAGGATCTGTACAGTGGGGAGGTCCAGATAGGATCTGAATGACGAGGAGATCCAAAGAGGGTCTGAACGGAGAGGAGATCCGGAATGAGAGAGTTGTGAAAAGGGGGCAGAGCATCATAGTTACAAGGAAAAGGTGTGACTAAAATCAGAATTGGTTTGGTATTGTTGCATGGACTGAGATACAGTGAACAGCTTGTCTTGCACACTTTTCATACAGATCAATCATAACACAGTGCACTGAGGTAGAACAAGGTCAGACAATAATAGAACGATAGAGAAATGGAGGGTTATGTGGGAGGGAAGGGTCAGATTGATCTTACAGTCGGTTAAAAGATCAGCACAACATCGTGGGCCGAAGGGCCTGTGCTGTGCTGTACTGTTCCGTGTTCTAATGCAGGATAAAGGGTAACAGCTACAGAGAGGTGCTGTAATAAATGATAAAGTACAAGACCATCGCTTGGTAATTGTGTACCTGCTGCAGCTGCCAGCTGTAGTGGCGTTTCTGACCAGTTTCCCTCGATGACCCCTCCTTCGACGTTGGCCCCCGCATCCAATAGTAGCTGCAATGCGAAAGAGGGGAATTGTACAGAATTCACGGCAAGAATTTAGTTCAGCTTGCCTCTGCCCCACACTTCTCGTCATGAACCCTCTCTCAATGTGATGTCTGTGTTCTACGAATAAACTCATCTCAGGCTTCCATCTTCATCAGGGTTGATGCCTGGGCAAGTCTAGTTCGGTGGTATTTATACCCCCGTCATCCATCCCCCCGACTGGTTAGTCCTCATCCAATCAGCTTTCTGCTTTCCCACCTTGTTTACAATCAAATTCCAGCTCTTACTTCAGGCAAGACCTACATCTTTGTTAAAATTCTTCTCCTCTAGTTTTATTTCAATGGCTGCCTTCACCAGACGGTCCCAAAACAGCAGTTTTGTGCCGTTAAAGTCAATCCTCTGGTCATTGCAAATGCAATGTTGTGCTACCGCCGGTTTCTCTGGGTAACCCAAACAGATACACATTCTGTGCTCCTTGATACGGGTTGATGCCTGTACTCACTGCTCCACATTCACAGGGAATCCTCTGAATTTGATTATACATGAGGCGGGAGAGCAGAAACCTGATTGGATGAGGATTAACCAATCAGGGGGGACGGACGACGGGGGTATAAATGCCACCGGACTAGACATACCCAGGTATCATCCTTGATGTAGATGGCAGAGTTTGTCATCAAAACGTCAGTTAAATTCAATACCTGTTCCCGGCTAGAAGCCTGAGAGAGGTTATCCGTTATATACTCTGGGAAAGCACCAGATCCTTTTTCTATGCTCTCTACTCAGAAGCTGCTTGATGAGGTATACTGGTACACCTGCTCGTGGATGCAAATATCCAACCAGCCAATCATGTGGCAGCAACTCAACGCATGCACGAAAGCATGCAGACGTGGTCAAGAGGTTCAGTTGTTGTTCAGACCAAACGTCAGGATAGGAAGGAAAGTGACTTTAACCGTGGAATGATTGTTGGTACCACACAGGGTCTCAGAAACTGCTGATCTCCTGGGATTTTCACACATAACAGTAGAGTTTACAGAGAATGGTGCGAAAAAACAGAAGGCAACAAATCCAGTGAGCAGCAGTTCTGTGGACAGAAACACCTCGTTAATGAGAGAGGTCAGAGGAGAATGGCCGGACTGGTTGGAGCTGACAGGAAGGTGACAGTGACTCAAATAACCACACATTACACCAGTGGTGTGCAGAAGAGCGTCTCTGAACACAGAACACATTAAACGTTGAAGTGGACGGGCCACAGCAGCAGAAGATCACGGACAGACACTCTGTGGCCAGTTTATTAGGTACAGGTGATATGTAATAAACCAGCCACTGAGTGCGCTTTCTACATTCTTAGTGTGAACACCCGGTTTGAGGACTCGGAGTGACAGGGAAGGGGTTGGAGCTTTAGTGCTAATCAGGGGCAGTGGGGATAGAGGAGATGCAGTCTTCATATGGAGTTCTGCAGACTATTCTGACACACAGAGAGTGTGTGGAACACCCTGACACGGCTGGTGGTAGAGGCAGAGATATGTCAGTGACATTCAAGAAACTCTTTGATAGGCACATGGTTGAAAAAAAAATGGAGGGCGATGTGGCTGGGTATTTGATCTTTGGTAGGCTACAAAGTCGGCCAAAGAACCTGTTCTGTGCCGTAGTCCTCTATGTTCCAGTAAAAAATGGAGAACTTGAGTAAATTATAATACTGCCCAACTGTGAAGTTAAAGGAAGGGGGGAAGACAAAAGAAGGATGTAAAACTTTCTTGAGGGAATCGGAATCAGGTTTATTATCACTGACACATCACAAAATTTGTTGTTTTGCAGCAGCAGTAGAGTGCAAAACAAAAATACTATAAATTTCAGTCGTCGTCATCATTATGTGCTGTATTGTATGACATCACCATTATGAGCCGTATTGTATGACATCATCATTATGTGCTGTGTCGTGTGACGTGGGTGAACATGGTCTTACACGACCGTGATTGTTCTTGGCAAATTTTCCTACAGAAGTGGTCTGCCACTGCCTTCTCCTGGGCAGAGTCTTTACAAGAGGGGTGACCCCAGCCATGATCAATACTCTTCAGAGATTGTCTGCCTGACATCAGTGGCATCAGGACTTGTGATTTGCACCGGCTGCTCATATGACCGTCCATCACCTACTTCCATGGCTTCACGTGACCCTGATCGGGGGCTAAGCAGGAACCAGACCTTACCCAGGGGTGACCCACAGGCCAGCAGAGCTGAGGAGCACCTTACATCTCTCTCGATAGAGATGTTTCTCCACCCCACCATCCAATAAATTACAATAAGAAATGTATATTTTTTAAAAAGTTAAATAATTAGTGCAAAATGATGGAAAAAGTAATGGGTTCATTGTCCATTCAGAAATCTGATGGCAGAGGGGAAGGAGTTGAGTGCATTCTTTCGAATTCCTGTCCCTCCTCCCTGATTTTACAATGAGAAGAGGGCGTGTCCGGCTGTGCTCCCACTCTGTGCTTTGAGAGCCTGGGGTAGACATTGTCAGTGTCATCACAAGAAAGAGACCGCCAGCTTCCTGGATGCTAAAACAGCTGGGAGGTGTGGAGTGGGCAACTTGAAAAAGATCAACACACAAACTGCTGGAGGAACTCGGCAGGTCAGGCTGCAGCGATGGAGGGGAATAAACAGTCCAGACCCTTCATCAGGACTGGAAAGGAAGGCGGAAGAAGCCAGAGTAAGGAGGGGAAGAGTACAAGCTGGGAGGTGGTAGGTGAGACCAGGAGAGGGGGAAAGGGGATGGGTACGGGAGGGGGTACGAAGTGAGAAGCTGGGAGGTGATGAGTGGAAGAGGTGAAGGGCTGAGGAAGGAATCCGATAGGAGGGGAGTGGACCACGGGAGAAAGGGAAGGAGGAGGGGGTACCAGGGGGAGATGATGGGCAGGTGAGGAGAAGAGGGGAGAAATTTCTCTCCTCAAATTGAGTAAATAATTTTCCATCCAAGTTCTTATAATATTTTCCCTCATGTGCCCTTTAACAGACAGCTTGTACTCCTCCCCCACCCCCACCTTCTTATTGTGGTTTCTGCCCCCTTCCTTTCCAGTCCTGGTGAAGGGTCTCAGAGCTCAAAATGTCAGCTGTTTATTCCTCTCCAGAGATGCAGCCTGACCTGCTGAGTTCCTCCAGCATTTTGTGTGTGTCGCTCTGGATTTCCAGCATCTGCAGAGTCTCTTATTTTTATGCGAGAGAATCAGCCGTTATTTGAGCTCCATCATGGGCGCTAGCCTCCCCAGTTCTGAGGCCATCTTCAACAGGTGATGCCTCAAAAAGGGGACCCCCATCACCCAGGACTTGCCCTCTTCTCATTGCTGCCACCGAGGAGGAGTTACAGGGGCCTGAAGACACAGGAACAGTTTCCTCCCCTCTGCCATCAGGTTCCCTAAGGACAAGGAACCCAATGTGGTGAGATTTGTTGTTTTGCAGCAGCAGTACAGGGCAATGTTTAAAAGTTAATATAAATTATGATAAGGAATATTGATAGGAAATATTTGTGTATAAACTGTAGATATTTGCACTATGCATGTGTGTGTGTGTAACTATATCTGTACATACTGTATATATCTATAGTTTGCTGCAGGAAAACAACACGTTTCGTGACATTTATCGTGATAATAAACCTGGCTCTGGTTCTGGAGTAACTGGCCTAATTTAGTCTCACCGTGTGTTTTTAACATCACCCCCTGGCAGTAAAGATGTCACTCAGTGATCTCTCATGAGGTTCACTTCACGAGTGCCTCCGGAGTGTTGGCACTGAAGAGGAGGGCTGTGGTCTGAGCAGGAACAACCTAAATCCAAGGACAGGAACCAGCAGCCCTCCGCCAACCCTGCCGTGAAGCCACAGGCCTCTCCAAGAGCCGGCACAGCAGGCAGAACTTAACGCACACTTCTTTCTGTAAAGAACATCAACCCGCCTCCCTACCTGAGTGACGGGGAGATGGCCAAACGCCACAGCGAAGCTGAGGGCGGTCCAGTGCCGGGTCTCTGCGTGAATGGACGGCCACTGCTGGGAATTGCTGGGCACCTGCAAGGAAACATACAGCTCAGACTCAGGCGGCCAATCCTAAACGTCATTGTTACTGTGTCTCAAACTCCGGCGGGGCGGCCAATCCTAAACGTCATTGTTACCGTGTCCCAAACTCCGGCAGCCAATCCTAAACGTCATTGTTACCGTGTCCCAAACTCCGGCGGCCAATCCTAAACGTCATTGTTACCGTGTCCCAAACTCCGGCGGCCAGTCCTAAACGTCATTGTTACCGTGTCCCAAACTCCGGTGGCCAATCCTAAACGTCATTGTTACCATGTCCCAAACTCCGGTGGCCAATCCTAAACGTCATTGTTACCATGTCACAAACTCCGGCGGCCAATCATGAATGTTACTGTGAACAGGTCTCAAACTCAGCTGGCCGATTTTTTTTGGGATACAGTGAGGAACTGCCCCTTCTGGCCCTTTGAGCTCAGCAAATCGCAGATTTAACCATTGCCTAACCTCAGGACAACTTACCTGTGAACCAGTACCTCTTGGGAAACCAGAACGGCCGCAGGAAGGCGGGGGCTTTATAAGGCACTGGTCAGACTGCACTTGAAGTATTATGGGCAGTTTTTGGGCCCCAAAAGATGTGCTGACATTGGAGAGGGTTCAGAGGAGATTCGCAAGGATGATTCCAGGAATGAAAGGCTTAACACATGAGGCGCTCTGGGCCTGTACTCACTGGAATTTAGAAAAATGAGGAGGAGTCTCATTGAAACCTATCAAATATTGAATAAAATGGATGTGGAGAAGGTGTTTCCTATAGGGTGTGAGTCTCGGACAAGAGGGCACAGCCTCAGAATAGAGGGTCGTCCCTTTAGAGCACAGATGAGAAGGAATTTCTTCAGACAGAGAATGGTGAATCATTGTCACAGATGGCTGTGGAGGCCAAGTCATTGTGTACATTTAAAGTGGAGGTTAATGTTTCTTGATTAGTCAGGATGCAAAAGGTTATGGGGAGAAGGCAGCAGAATGGGGTTGAGAGGGAGAATAAATCAGCCAGGTTGGAATGGTGGAACAGACTTGATGGGCTGAACGGCCTAACTCGGGGCTCAAGCTCATCTGCTCAACCTTAAACATAACTGTCAACAGGCCGGCAAAAGAGCTGGAAATTTTGCGAGGTACGTGCATGTTGAGATTCCAACGTGACCCAGGCATACTACCTGTCATTTACTGCAGAGGGCGCTACAGAGCCACGTGGCATGGAAACAGGCTCTTCCACCCAAATCGTCAATGGCAGCCAAGGCTCCCATTTTCAGCTCGTTCCACCCCTCATGGTCCAGCCCATATCCCTCTAATCCTTTCCTGCCCAAAAGGCCTCTTAGGTGTTAACATTACTGCGTTAACCACTTCCTCGGGCAGCTTGTTCCAAATCAGGGTTTTAGGTAGGGCTAATGCAAGCACACATTTTTCTGCTAAGGATGAGTGAGATTAGAACTAGAGGTCACAGGTTAAGGGTGAAAGGTGAAATATACGGGGGGGAAACTTGTTCACTCAGAGGGTGGTGAGAAAGTGGAACGCAAGTGGTGGATGTGGGGGTCAATTTCAATATTTAAGAGAAATTTGGATAGGTACATGGATGGGAGGGGTGTGGAGGTCTATGGTCCAGGTACAGTCAATGGGAATAGGCAAATCAATGGTTCATCACAGGTTAGATGGGCCGAAGGGCCGGTTTCGGTGTTGTAGTGTTCTATGGCTCTATATGCTGACCCCTCTCTGGATATAAAAGCTGCCTGCCAGGTTCCTATTAAATCTCTCTCCTCTCACACTACACCTGTGGCCTCCCCTACCCCATTCCCCACCAGTGGGGAGAGGTCTATGTGCATTCGGCCTTTCTGTAGCCCTCGTGGTTTGAAACATCTCAGTCTGATGCATCCACCTGAACTGGGTCAGGGATTCATTTTATTTAAAGATTAGCTTTGTTTGTCACATGCTTCACTTGCTAAACCAGATTAAAAAGATCACGGCATCCAGGACGAACTGGTGTTCAGCTCACGACTCCATGAGGTTCACTCGCCTCTGCGCTGAACTGACTGTGTGTCTGTATCCTGCACCCCTCGGTTTCTACTGAACTGTGTGTGTGTATCCTGCACCCCTCGGTTTCTACTGAACTGTGTGTGTGTGTCCTGCACCCCTCGGTTTCTACTGAACTGTGTGTCTGTATCCTGCACCCCTCGGTTTCTACTGAACTGTGTGTCTGTATCCTGCACCCCTCGGTTTCTACTGAACTGTGTGTGTGTGTCCTGCACCCCTCGGTTTCTACTGAACTGTGTGTCTGTATCCTGCACCCCTCGGTTTCTACTGAACTGTGTGTCTGTGTCCTGCACCCCTCGGTTTCTACTGAACTGTGTGTCTGTATCCTGCACCCCTCGGTTTCTACTGAACTGTGTGTGTGTATCCTGCACCCCTCGGTTTCTACTGAACTGTGTGTGTGTATCCTGCACCCCTCGGTTTCTACTGAACTGTGTGTCTGTATCCTGCACCCCTCGGTTTCTACTGAACTGTGTGTCTGTATCCTGCACCCCTCGGTTTCTACTGAACTGTGTGTCTGTATCCTGCACCCCTCGGTTTCTACTGAACTGTGTGTCTGTATCCTGCACCCCTCGGTTTCTACTGAACTGTGTGTCTGTATCCTGCACCCCTCGGTTTCTACTGAACTGTGTGTGTGTATCCTGCACCCCTCGGTTTCTACTGAACTGTGTGTCTGTATCCTGCACCCCTCGGTTTCTACTGAACTGTGTGTCTGTATCCTGCACCCCTCGGTTTCTACTGAACTGTGTGTGTGTGTCCTGCACCCCTCGGTTTCTACTGAACTGTGTGTCTGTATCCTGCACCCCTCGGTTTCTACTGAACTGTGTGTGTGTGTCCTGCACCCCTCGGTTTCTACTGAACTGTGTGTCTGTATCCTGCACCCCTCGGTTTCTACTGAACTGTGTGTCTGTATCCTGCACCCCTCGGTTTCTACTGAACTGTGTGTGTGTGTCCTGCACCCCTCGGTTTCTACTGAACTGTGTGTCTGTATCCTGCACCCCTCGGTTTCTACTGAACTGTGTGTGTGTGTCCTGCACCCCTCGGTTTCTACTGAACTGTGTGTCTGTATCCTGCACCCCTCGGTTTCTACTGAACTGTGTGTCTGTATCCTGCACCCCTCGGTTTCTACTGAACTGTGTGTCTGTATCCTGCACCCCTCGGTTTCTACTGAACTGTGTGTCTGTATCCTGCACCCCTCGGTTTCTACTGAACTGTGTGTCTGTATCCTGCACCCCTCGGTTTCTACTGAACTGTGTGTCTGTATCCTGCACCCCTCGGTTTCTACTGAACTGTGTGTGTGTGTCCTGCACCCCTCGGTTTCTACTGAACTGTGTGTCTGTATCCTGCACCCCTCGGTTTCTACTGAACTGTGTGTGTGTGTCCTGCACCCCTCGGTTTCTACTGAACTGTGTGTGTGTGTCCTGCACCCCTCGGTTTCTACTGAACTGTGTGTCTGTATCCTGCACCCCTCGGTTTCTACTGAACTGTGTGTCTGTATCCTGCACCCCTCGGTTTCTACTGAACTGTGTGTGTGTGTCCTGCACCCCTCGGTTTCTACTGAACTGTGTGTCTGTATCCTGCACCCCTCGGTTTCTACTGAACTGTGTGTCTGTATCCTGCACCCCTCGGTTTCTACTGAACTGTGTGTCTGTATCCTGCACCCCTCGGTTTCTACTGAACTGTGTGTGTGTGTCCTGCACCCCTCGGTTTCTACTGAACTGTGTGTCTGTATCCTGCACCCCTCGGTTTCTACTGAACTGTGTGTCTGTATCCTGCACCCCTCGGTTTCTACTGAACTGTGTGTGTGTGTCCTGCACCCCTCGGTTTCTACTGAACTGTGTGTCTGTATCCTGCACCCCTCGGTTTCTACTGAACTGTGTGTCTGTATCCTGCACCCCTCGGTTTCTACTGAACTGACTGTGTCTGTATCCTGCACCCCTCGGTTTCCACTGAACTGTGTGTCTGTATCCTGCACCCCTCGGTTTCTACTGAACTGTGTGTCTGTATCCTGCACCCCTCGGTTTCTACTGAACTGTGTGTCTGTATCCTGCACCCCTCGGTTTCTACTGAACTGACTGTGTCTGTATCCTGCACCCCTCGGTTTCTACTGAACTGTGTGTGTGTGTCCTGCACCCCTCGGTTTCTACTGAACTGTGTGTCTGTATCCTGCACCCCTCGGTTTCTACTGAACTGTGTGTCTGTATCCTGCACCCCTCGGTTTCTACTGAACTGTGTGTCTGTGTCCTGCACCCCTCGGTTTCTACTGAACTGTGTGTCTGTATCCTGCACCCCTCGGTTTCTACTGAACTGTGTGTGTGTGTCCTGCACCCCTCGGTTTCTACTGAACTGTGTGTCTGTATCCTGCACCCCTCGGTTTCTACTGAACTGTGTGTCTGTATCCTGCACCCCTCGGTTTCTACTGAACTGTGTGTGTGTGTCCTGCACCCCTCGGTTTCTACTGAACTGTGTGTCTGTATCCTGCACCCCTCGGTTTCTACTGAACTGTGTGTGTGTGTCCTGCACCCCTCGGTTTCTACTGAACTGTGTGTCTGTATCCTGCACCCCTCGGTTTCTACTGAACTGTGTGTCTGTATCCTGCACCCCTCGGTTTCTACTGAACTGTGTGTGTGTGTCCTGCACCCCTCGGTTTCTACTGAACTGTGTGTGTGTGTCCTGCACCCCTCGGTTTCTACTGAACTGTGTGTCTGTATCCTGCACCCCTCGGTTTCTACTGAACTGTGTGTCTGTATCCTGCACCCCTCGGTTTCTACTGAACTGTGTGTCTGTATCCTGCACCCCTCGGTTTCTACTGAACTGTGTGTCTGTATCCTGCACCCCTCGGTTTCTACTGAACTGTGTGTGTGTGTCCTGCACCCCTCGGTTTCTACTGAACTGTGTGTGTGTGTCCTGCACCCCTCGGTTTCTACTGAACTGTGTGTCTGTATCCTGCACCCCTCGGTTTCTACTGAACTGTGTGTCTGTATCCTGCACCCCTCGGTTTCTACTGAACTGTGTGTCTGTATCCTGCACCCCTCGGTTTCTACTGAACTGTGTGTCTGTATCCTGCACCCCTCGGTTTCTACTGAACTGTGTGTCTGTATCCTGCACCCCTCGGTTTCTACTGAACTGTGTGTCTGTATCCTGCACCCCTCGGTTTCTACTGAACTGTGTGTGTGTATCCTGCACCCCTCGGTTTCTACTGAACTGTGTGTGTGTATCCTGCACCCCTCGGTTTCTACTGAACTGTGTGTCTGTATCCTGCACCCCTCGGTTTCTACTGAACTGTGTGTCTGTATCCTGCACCCCTCGGTTTCTACTGAACTGTGTGTGTGTATCCTGCACCCCTCGGTTTCTACTGAACTGTGTGTGTGTGTCCTGCACCCCTCGGTTTCTACTGAACTGTGTGTCTGTATCCTGCACCCCTCGGTTTCTACTGAACTGTGTGTGTGTGTCCTGCACCCCTCGGTTTCTACTGAACTGTGTGTCTGTATCCTGCACCCCTCGGTTTCTACTGAACTGTGTGTCTGTATCCTGCACCCCTCGGTTTCTACTGAACTGTGTGTCTGTATCCTGCACCCCTCGGTTTCTACTGAACTGTGTGTCTGTATCCTGCACCCCTCGGTTTCTACTGAACTGTGTGTGTGTATCCTGCACCCCTCGGTTTCTACTGAACTGTGTGTGTGTGTCCTGCACCCCTCGGTTTCTACTGAACTGTGTGTCTGTATCCTGCACCCCTCGGTTTCTACTGAACTGTGTGTCTGTATCCTGCACCCCTCGGTTTCTACTGAACTGTGTGTCTGTATCCTGCACCCCTCGGTTTCTACTGAACTGTGTGTCTGTATCCTGCACCCCTCGGTTTCTACTGAACTGTGTGTCTGTATCCTGCACCCCTCGGTTTCTACTGAACTGTGTGTCTGTATCCTGCACCCCTCGGTTTCTACTGAACTGTGTGTCTGTATCCTGCACCCCTCGGTTTCTACTGAACTGTGTGTGTGTATCCTGCACCCCTCGGTTTCTACTGAACTGTGTGTGTGTGTCCTGCACCCCTCGGTTTCTACTGAACTGTGTGTCTGTATCCTGCACCCCTCGGTTTCTACTGAACTGTGTGTGTGTGTCCTGCACCCCTCGGTTTCTACTGAACTGTGTGTCTGTATCCTGCACCCCTCGGTTTCTACTGAACTGTGTGTGTGTGTCCTGCACCCCTCGGTTTCTACTGAACTGTGTGTCTGTATCCTGCACCCCTCGGTTTCTACTGAACTGTGTGTGTGTGTCCTGCACCCCTCGGTTTCTACTGAACTGTGTGTCTGTATCCTGCACCCCTCGGTTTCTACTGAACTGTGTGTGTGTGTCCTGCACCCCTCGGTTTCTACTGAACTGTGTGTGTGTGTCCTGCACCCCTCGGTTTCTACTGAACTGTGTGTCTGTATCCTGCACCCCTCGGTTTCTACTGAACTGTGTGTCTGTATCCTGCACCCCTCGGTTTCTACTGAACTGTGTGTGTGTATCCTGCACCCCTCGGTTTCTACTGAACTGTGTGTCTGTATCCTGCACCCCTCGGTTTCTACTGAACTGTGTGTGTGTGTCCTGCACCCCTCGGTTTCTACTGAACTGTGTGTCTGTATCCTGCACCCCTCGGTTTCTACTGAACTGTGTGTGTGTGTCCTGCACCCCTCGGTTTCTACTGAACTGTGTGTGTGTGTCCTGCACCCCTCGGTTTCTACTGAACTGTGTGTCTGTATCCTGCACCCCTCGGTTTCTACTGAACTGTGTGTCTGTATCCTGCACCCCTCGGTTTCTACTGAACTGTGTGTCTGTGTCCTGCACCCCTCGGTTTCTACTGAACTGTGTGTGTGTGTCCTGCACCCCTCGGTTTCTACTGAACTGTGTGTCTGTATCCTGCACCCCTCGGTTTCTACTGAACTGTGTGTCTGTATCCTGCACCCCTCGGTTTCTACTGAACTGTGTGTGTGTGTCCTGCACCCCTCGGTTTCTACTGAACTGTGTGTCTGTATCCTGCACCCCTCGGTTTCTACTGAACTGTGTGTCTGTATCCTGCACCCCTCGGTTTCTACTGAACTGTGTGTCTGTATCCTGCACCCCTCGGTTTCTACTGAACTGTGTGTCTGTATCCTGCACCCCTCGGTTTCTACTGAACTGTGTGTGTGTGTCCTGCACCCCTCGGTTTCTACTGAACTGTGTGTGTGTGTCCTGCACCCCTCGGTTTCTACTGAACTGTGTGTCTGTATCCTGCACCCCTCGGTTTCTACTGAACTGTGTGTCTGTATCCTGCACCCCTCGGTTTCTACTGAACTGTGTGTGTGTGTCCTGCACCCCTCGGTTTCTACTGAACTGTGTGTCTGTATCCTGCACCCCTCGGTTTCTACTGAACTGTGTGTCTGTATCCTGCACCCCTCGGTTTCTACTGAACTGTGTGTCTGTATCCTGCACCCCTCGGTTTCTACTGAACTGTGTGTGTGTGTCCTGCACCCCTCGGTTTCTACTGAACTGTGTGTCTGTATCCTGCACCCCTCGGTTTCTACTGAACTGTGTGTCTGTATCCTGCACCCCTCGGTTTCTACTGAACTGTGTGTGTGTGTCCTGCACCCCTCGGTTTCTACTGAACTGTGTGTCTGTATCCTGCACCCCTCGGTTTCTACTGAACTGTGTGTCTGTATCCTGCACCCCTCGGTTTCTACTGAACTGTGTGTCTGTATCCTGCACCCCTCGGTTTCTACTGAACTGTGTGTCTGTATCCTGCACCCCTCGGTTTCTACTGAACTGTGTGTCTGTATCCTGCACCCCTCGGTTTCTACTGAACTGTGTGTGTGTGTCCTGCACCCCTCGGTTTCTACTGAACTGTGTGTGTGTGTCCTGCACCCCTCGGTTTCTACTGAACTGTGTGTCTGTATCCTGCACCCCTCGGTTTCTACTGAACTGTGTGTGTGTGTCCTGCACCCCTCGGTTTCTACTGAACTGTGTGTCTGTATCCTGCACCCCTCGGTTTCTACTGAACTGTGTGTCTGTATCCTGCACCCCTCGGTTTCTACTGAACTGTGTGTCTGTATCCTGCACCCCTCGGTTTCTACTGAACTGTGTGTCTGTATCCTGCACCCCTCGGTTTCTACTGAACTGTGTGTGTGTGTCCTGCACCCCTCGGTTTCTACTGAACTGTGTGTCTGTATCCTGCACCCCTCGGTTTCTACTGAACTGTGTGTCTGTATCCTGCACCCCTCGGTTTCTACTGAACTGTGTGTGTGTATCCTGCACCCCTCGGTTTCTACTGAACTGTGTGTCTGTATCCTGCACCCCTCGGTTTCTACTGAACTGTGTGTCTGTGTCCTGCACCCCTCGGTTTCTACTGAACTGTGTGTCTGTATCCTGCACCCCTCGGTTTCTACTGAACTGTGTGTCTGTATCCTGCACCCCTCGGTTTCTACTGAACTGTGTGTGTGTGTCCTGCACCCCTCGGTTTCTACTGAACTGTGTGTCTGTATCCTGCACCCCTCGGACTCTACTGAACTGTGTGTGTGTATCCTGCACCCCTCGGTTTCTACTGAACTGTGTGTGTGTGTCCTGCACCCCTCGGTTTCTACTGAACTGTGTGTCTGTATCCTGCACCCCTCGGTTTCTACTGAACTGTGTGTCTGTATCCTGCACCCCTCGGTTTCTACTGAACTGTGTGTCTGTATCCTGCACCCCTCGGTTTCTACTGAACTGTGTGTCTGTATCCTGCACCCCTCGGTTTCTACTGAACTGTGTGTGTGTATCCTGCACCCCTCGGTTTCTACTGAACTGTGTGTCTGTATCCTGCACCCCTCGGTTTCTACTGAACTGTGTGTGTGTATCCTGCACCCCTCGGTTTCTACTGAACTGTGTGTGTGTGTCCTGCACCCCTCGGTTTCTACTGAACTGTGTGTCTGTATCCTGCACCCCTCGGTTTCCAGGACCGGCTGAAACACGGAACTGACTGTGGACTCACTTTCAGAGACTCTGCAGTTCATGCTACTTGTTTACATAGAAACATAGAAAACCTACAGCACAATACTGGCTCTTCTGCCCACAAAGTTGTGCCGAACATCTCCCTACCTTAGAAATTACCTAGGGTTACCCATAGCTCTCTATTTGTCTGAGCTCCATGTACCTGTCCAGGAGTCTCTTAAAAGACCCTATTGTATCCACCTCCAGCACTGCTGCCGGCAGCCCATTCCATGCACTCACCACTCTCTGTGTAAAAAAAAACTTACCCCTGACATCTCCTCTGTACCTACTTCTAAGCACCTTAAAACTGTGCCTTCTTGTGGCAACCATTTCAGCTCTAGGGAAAAGCCTCTGACTATCCACACGATCAGTGCCTCTCATCATCTTATACACCTCTATCAGGTCACCTCTAATCCTCCGTCGCTCCAAGGAGAAAAGGCCGAGTTCATTCAACCTATTCTCATAAGGTATGCTCCCCAATCCAGGCAACGTTCTTGTAAATCTCCTCTGCACCCTTTTCTATGGTTTCTACATCATTCCTGTAGTGAGGTGACTAGAACTGAGCACAGTACTCCAAGTGGGGTCTGACCAGGGTCCTATATAGCTGCAACATTACCTCTCGGCTCTTAAACTCAGTCCCACGATTGATGAAGGCCAATGCACCATATGCCTTCTTAACCACAGAGTCAACCTGTGCAGCTGCTTTGAGCATCCTATGGACTCGGACCCCAAGATCCCTCTGATCCTCCACACTGCCAAGAATCTTACCATTAATACTATATTCTGCCATCATATTTGACCTACCAAAATGAACCACCTCACACTTAACTGGGTTGAACTCTATCTGCCACTTCTCAGCCCAGTTTTGCATCCTATCAATGTCCTGCTATAACCTCTGACAGCCCGCCACACTATCCACAACACCCCCAACCTTTGTGTCATCAGCAAACTTACTAACCCATCCATCCACTTCCTCATCCAGGTCATTTATAAAAATCACCAGAGAGAAGGGGTCCTAGAACAGATCCCTGAGGCACACCCCACAGCCTGGGGTATATCTCATTTGGTCCCGATGACTTATCCAACAATGCTTTCCAAAAGCACCAGCACATCCTCTTTCTTAATGTCTATATGCTCAAGCTTTTCAGTCCGCTATAAGTCATCCCTACCATCGCCATTCTTTAAGTAACTCGGCTATCTCATCCGGTTCCATACACATTTTTCCACTGTCACGCTTGATTGGTCCTATTCTCTCACATTTTATTCTTTTGCTCTTCACATGCTTGTAGAACGCCTTAATCCTTTCCTTAATCCTGCTCCCCAAGGCCTTCTCATGGCCCCTTCTGGCTCTCCTCATTTCATTCTTAAGCTCCTTCCTGCTAGCCTTATAATTTTCTAGATCTCTATCATTACCTAGTTTTTTGAGCCTTTTTGTAAGCTTTTTTTTCTTCTTGACTAAACTTTCAACAGCTTTTGTACACCACGGTTCCTGTACCCTACCATCCTTTCTCTGTCTCATTGGAACATACCTATGCAGAACGCCACGCAAATATCCCCTGAACATCTGTCACATTTCTGTCGTACATTTCCCCAAGAACATCTGTTCCCAAGTTCCTGCTTGATAGCCTCACATTTCTCCTACTCCAATTAAACGATTTTCTAACATGTCTGTTCCTATCCCTCTCTAACGCTATGGTAAAGGAGACTGCATTATGATCACTATCTCCAAAATGCTCTTCCACTGAGAGACCTGACACCTGACTGGGTTCATTTCTCAATACCAGATCAAGTACAGTCTCTCTTCTTGTAGGCTTATCTACTTATTGTGTCAGGAAACCTTCCTGAACACACCTAACAAACTCCACCCCATCTGAACCCCCCTCTAGAGAGATGCCAATCTATATTTGGGAAATTAAAATCTCCCACCACGATGACCCTGTTATTATTACACCTTTCCAGAATCTGTCTCCCTACCTGCTCCTCGATGTTCCTGTTACTATTGGGTGGTCTATGAAAAACACCCAGAAGAGTTATTGACCTCTTCTTGTTCCTAACTTCCACCCACAGAGACTCCGTAGACAATCCCTCCATGACTTCCTCCTTTTCTGGAGCTGTGACACTATCACTGATCAACGATGCCACGCCCCCACCTCTTTTGCCTCCCTCCCTGTCTTTTCTGAAACACCTAAAGCCTGGCACTCTAAGTAGCCATACCTGCCCTTGAGCCATCCAAGTCTCAGTAATGGCCACCACATCAAAGCTCCAAGTACCGATCCACGCTCTAAGCTCATCCGCTTCTCTATCACCTGCCTATCCTCCCTCTCACACTATCTACAAGCTTGCTCGATTTGTGAGCCAACCGCTTCTTCCTCAGTCTCTTCAGTTCGGTTCCCACCCCCCAGCAGTTCTAGTTTAAACTCTCCCCAACAGCCTCAGCAAACCTCCCTGCCGGGATATTGGTCCCCCTGGGATTCAAGTCCAGCCCTTCTTGTACAGGTTCTTATTGTTTGCACAATTTGTTGTTATTTCGCACATTGAGTGTTTGATGTGCTTTGTTGTGTGGGTTTTTTAAATTGGTTCGATTGTATTTCTCTGTTTTGTGTCTGCCTGAATGGAGACAACTCTCAAGATTGCATATAATATACAAATGTTGAACTTTCTACAGTCGAAGCAAACAGTGAAATGTGTCGTTTGCATCAAATCAGCTGTCAATCACACAGAAAGCACCAGGGGCCATGGTCAAACCCAGAGCTCTGATGGCACAAGGCAGCGGATCCACCTGCTGCGTCTCTGCCGATGACGGGAACGGATGTGTTCTGAAAACCTGTCATTATTCTCACCTGGATATCTACATCTGCTCCTGAGTTCAGCAGGACCTGTGCCATGGCCTCATCCCCATTGCTAGCTGCATACATTAACGGTGTCATTCCCTGGTGGGTCAGAAAGCATTAGGTTAATAATGAGCTTCGAGACCAGGTGCCTGCATGCCCAGTGACTCCGGGCACAAGACAGCGGCAAACCTGAATGAAAAACACAAAGTACTGGCACTGCACGCAGCCGACTAATGCAACCACCAGCCGGATCTTGCTCCCGGGAAGCAGACAGCTCGGATTAAGCTCTTTCTTTTTTAATCTACACATCAGAAAAGAGGATTAAGTAATTAGCACATGGGAGCTGCCTTTTTTAGCTCTTCAGAAAAGTCGGAAGTTCAAAAGTAAATGTATTTATGGAAAATAGCCAATAATATCATGAAGGATCCCAGTCAATACGCTCACGGACTGTCTGTCCCATCCCATCAGGGAGGAGGCTACGTAGCGTCCACGTCAGGACCACCAGACTCATATACAGACACTCCTGCGTCTAACGACACTTTATGGGCAGAAAATCAATGTATGTAAGCTATCTTACGTATTCATATTTATTGTGTTTTTTTATTACTATCTTCTTTATCTTGTTGTGTTTCTTGTTTGTGCTGCATCGGATCCAGAGTAACAATCATTTCATTCTCCTTTACACGTGTACTGGAAATGACGTCACACAATCTCGAATCCTGAATCATTGAAGTACGGATACACTACCTTGAGATTCATTTTCTTGTGAATTTTCACAAAGACAAAGAAATACAACAGAATTTATGAAAAACTGGACTGGCAAACAGCCAGTGGGCAAAAGACAAATCACAATACTCTGCAAAAGTCTTAGACGCGTGCAAAACAATTCTGTAAAGTGAGGCCACTTTAGTTTTGAAATATCAAAAAACTTACTATATAGAACAAAATCTATCAAAATAAACAAAGAGTGAAAAATGAAATCAAATCAGTATTTGGTGTGACCACCCTTTTTGCTTTCTAAACCGCATGAATTCTCTTTGGTATAGGGTTTTATAAGAAAACCGGCTGGTAGATTGTTCCAAGCTCCACTGCAGACCAGACAGCCTCGATGTTGGCATCATGGCTCTGTGGCGGCCACTTCATCTGTTGCAGAACTGTCTTCTTTTTGCTGAAGAATCTCGCTCTCTCTCACTGGATATATCTATACACACACAGACATATGAGATAATAGAATATCTGAGAATATGAGATGCAAAGATTTGCATTCCTGGAGAGTGAGTCTATAAGGTTGTGCAATCAAGGTGAGTGAAGTTATCCACGCTGAAGTTTGAGGGGTAATCGCTGTTGTAGGTCCGGAGGCTCCTGTGCCCCCCTCCCTGATGGCAGCAGCAAAAACGAGAGTGTGCCTCGATGGTGAGGATCCTTGATAATGGATGCTGCTTTCCTGCGACCGAGACACAACACTGTAACGGGACCTTCCTGCCCAACAATCCTGTCCTGCCCAATACACGTGACCAATTAACTGTGCTGGCATTGGAGAGGGTCCAGAGGAGGTTCACAAGAATGATTCCATGAATGAAAGGGTTAACGTACGAGGGGCATTTGATGCCTCTGTATTCACTGGAGTTTGGAAGAATGACGGGGGGTTGAGGTATCTCAGTGAGTATTGAAAGGCCTAGGTAGAGTGGATGTGGAGAGGATGCTTCCTATACTGGGGGAGTCTAGGACCAGAGGGCACAGCCTAAGAAGAGCTGGATGTCCCTTTGCAACAAAGATAAGGAGGGATTTCCTTAGCCAGAGGGTGGCAAATCTGTGTAACCCTTTACCACAGACAGCCGTTGAGACCAAATCATCGGGTACATTTAAAGTGGAGGTTGATAAGATTCCTGATTGGTCAAGGTGTGAAAGCTTACATGGAGAAAGCAGGAGAATAGGGCTGAGAGGGAAAATAAATCAGACATGATAGAATACCGAAAAAGACTCGATGGGCCAAATGGTCTGATTCTGCTCCTATGTCTTATGATCTTAACCTGCTAACTGGTGCATCTTTGGACGGTGGGAGGAAACCGGAGCACCTGGAGGAAACCCACACGGTCACGGAGAGAACATATAAACTCCATACAGACGGCGACAGGACTTGACCCAGTGTCGCTGGTGCAGTGACCGCTGCACAACTGCACCACCCGCTCTCTGTAGGAGCCCGCTTGTCTGTGCGGTGCCCACGGGCAAAGGTCTGGTTTTGGGTGTCGGGACTCAAGTGCACACAACGTGAGTGACGTCACATCCGTGTAAAACGACGCAGTGCGGGGCAAGTGAACGGGAACGGCGCGAGACCTGGACGTTCCACACAGAGACGAACAAGAGAATACAAGTCATCCGTGGAGACTGCAGAGTCAAAAATAGCACGTCGACACATAACGTGGCGGTTTATCTTCACCATCAGTAGACATTGGGCGTGTCAGCACGAACACACAAGCAGCAACAACAAAACCAGAACAACGGCTCAGCACATCCCTCCCTCACACACTCCCCTCCCCCCAACACAGCTCAGCCGCCTCTCCGGTCTTTAGATCTGCCTACAGGAAAGATACCAATAAGACTGAAAGACTGCAGATAAAATTTACATGTTGCTGAGACTTGAGGACCGGAGTTCCAGGGAAAGGCTGAATACACCCATAGAACATTACAGCACAGAAACAGGCCTTTCGGCCCTTCTTGGCTGTGCCGAACCATTTTTCTGCCTAGTCCCACTGACCTGCACCTGGCCCATATCCCTCCATACCCCTCTCATCCATGTACCTGTCCAAGCTTTTCTTAAATGTTAAAAGTGAGCTCGTATTTACCACTTCATCTGGCAGCTCATTCCACACTCCCACCACTCTCTGCATGAAGAAGCCCCCCCCCCCCCCCCGTTCCCTTTAAGCTCTTCCCCCTTCACCCTTAACCCATGCCCTCTGGTTTTTTTCTCCCCTGGCCTCCATGGAAAAAGCCTGCTTGCATTCACTCTATCTATAGGTTAAGACTTCATTCCCTGGAGCGTAGAAGATTGAGGAGAGATTTGATTGACCTTTACAAAATTGTGAGGGGTATAGATAGGGTAAATGCAAGCAGGCTTTTTCCACTAAGGTTGGATGGAACAACAACTAGAGGTCATGGGTTAAGAGTGAAAGGTGAAATGTTTAAGGGGAAGCTGAGGGGAGCTTCTTCCCTCAGGCTGTGTTGAGAGTGTGAAATAAGCTGCCACTGTGAGTGGTGGATGTGGGTTCAGTTTCAACATTTAAGAGACATTTGGATGGATGGTAGGGGTATGAAGGGCTACGGTCTGAGTGCAGGTCGATGGGACTAGGCAGATTCATGTCTAGCACTGGCTAGATGGGCCAAAGGGCCTTTTCTGTGCTGTAGTGTTCTATGACTCTATAACTCCCAGACACCGAGCCTCCAACCTCCAGATGAGTCAAATTCAGTTCTTGACCTTTCAGTTTCAACCTCCAAACTTTCTGACCTCTGAGGCCTCTGATTTCAACCTGCAGGCTTCACCAATCTCTGGGTATTGACCCCAGTACTTACCGAGCACATGCAATGTCTCGATGTCTTGTCTCGATGATCTCTGGTTTCAACCCCAGGGGTTGCCAAAGGAATCAGGACTTGCCAACTGACCTCTGTGGGCCTCCAAAGCCTTGCCTCGCCTTCTGCCCTTAACACCTGGTGGAGTCGTCGGGGCGCATTAGGTACATTGCCTCGCCTTCTGCCCTTAACACCTGGTGGAGTCGTCGGGGCGCCACCATGACAAGCTTTTCACCAGTTTGTTCCATCTGTTGTGGTTGTGTGCCAGGGCCTGGGTCACTGCAAACGTTTTCCCTGTCCATTCTGTAATGTTGTCCGTCCATCTTTTCCTCTGTCTGCCTCTCCTTCTTTTCCCCTCCACAGTTCCTTGTAGAACGGTCTTTGCAAGGCCACTGGATCTTGTTACGTGGCCGTGCCATCTCAGCTTTCCTCACCGTTGTGAGAAGGTCTTCATGGGGGCCAATATAGTGCTGGATGGTCTTGCGGACCTGCTCGTTTGTGATGTGGTCCAAGTATGAGATGCCCAAGATGTTGCGATAGCATCTCATTTCCAATGCCTGTATCTTCCTCTGTAGCTCTGCTGTGAGGGTCCATGTCTCGCATGCGTACAGGAAGATGGAGAATACCAATGCACACAGGAGTCTGATCTTGTACTTCATGGTGATGTTGCTGTCCCTCTATATTGTCTTGAGTTTGGATAGTGCAGGCATTGTCTGTGCAGTTCTCACCAGGACTTCTGGTCTTGATCCTTCATCACTGATGATTGCCCCCAGGTATTTGAACTGCTGCACTGTCTCAAGTTTCTGACCATGGACTGAGATGTCTGTTGTGATGGCACTGTAGGCATTTGCCATGAGGTTGTTTTTCTCGGCACTTATTGCCATTCCAAACTTCATGGAGGCTCCGTCAAGATGGCTGACCAGGTTGGCCAGTTCGTCCTCTTTTCCTGCAAGTCCATCAATGTCATCAGCAAATCTTAGGTTCATGATGTTCCTCCCTCCGATGCTGACTGTGCCCACATGATCTTCAAGGGCATCACTCATGATCCGTTCCAGGAAGACGTTGAAGAGTGTGGGGGAGAGGAGGCAGCCCTGACGGACTCCTACAGAGGTATGGAACTACTCCCTGATTGTGGCCTGAGTGAGTACTTGGCGTAAAGCTGATAGATCGTATGTTGAATTTCTTCATGGTGGCCCATAAGGCATCATGTCAGACTCTGTCTCGAATGCCAGGAACCACTAACTTCAGACGTCCAACCCCAGGACTCAACGACCTTGGGGATCACCGGCCCTCATTCTCAGGGTCCTACAGACCCCCAGCCCTCCGGTACTGGGAGGATAACTAGCCTCTGAACTCAGAGCCCTCCGCCTTAAACACCAACCCCACCTACTTCCCCGGACTCGACATTCACAGCCCCTGACCGCTCACACCCCCCCACCCCTGTCCCTAATCCCTAACCTGACCCCAGCTCATCGTTATTGACCGCTGAGCAGGCATTGACATGGTGACCACTGAATGCCCTTGCAAGTGCACAGTACGAACCTCTTTAAGTGAATTACCATGGCAACAGGAATGGGAAAGACTACAGAAAGTAGTGGATGCAATCCAGTCCATTAGAGGTGAAGCCCTCACTACGTGTGTAAGGGACACAGCCACAAGAAAGCAGCACCCATCAAGAATCCCCACCACCCAGCACATGCTCTTTTCTCACTGCTGCCACCAGGAAGAAGGTACAGATGTTTTAGTGTACGTATTTGGGTCACTTGTCCCATTTAACCTGTCGCAGTACGGTGGATTTTAGGACCCAGGGCAGCTCGCGGTGTATAGTACAGTACGTACTGTTCTGTATCTGTTCATCGACGTAAAACAATCACGGTTGAAAATACTGTAAGGTGGAAATAATGAAGTGATTGGAAAGAGGTGAGACGCATTCGGTCATTGGAAAAGCGTTAGGCTGCAGTCGGTCACCGATCAGAACTATTTTAAAGGATAAAGTGAGAATAATGGAGTATGTGAAAGGCCCTGCCCCGATGCAATTATTACTAAGCATCATAGTGGTTTAATTATTGAAATACATACTGTACGTTGCTTATGTTTTTTATGCATAGAAAGGTAAAATATATATATACCAAGACAAACATTTGACTAACTGACACTTGGAGCGAGGGAGAGAGGGAGTGAGGGAGAGAGGGAGAGAATGGATATTTGCACAATGTGATTGGTTGGTCGTCAGTCTTTGTTTAGGTGTAGTTTTTTGTCTATAAATTCTATTGCATTTATATTCCTATAAATTCCTGCAAGAAAATGAATCTCAGGTGGCACATGCTGTATGTACTCTGACGATAAACTGACATTGACTTTGATTTGATGTGTCTGTTACCGCAGACAACAGACCTGTAGTAGTACAGACCGCGAGTCTGTTACCCTACCTGTTCATTCAGTGTGTTGATTCCATCCGGCCCCAGCAAGGCAACGGCGGCCGTCACCAGGTCCGTGCGGCCACTGCTCAGCATCTGAAACCCCAGATCCTGTTTCAGCTTCAGCTCCGCCTGCTCGGCATTCAGGCCACGGGAGACACACAGGGAGCTGGTGATCCTGTGGGAGACGGCAGCCGTGAGGGGAGTGGACACGCGATTCACCGGGCAGACTTTCGACAAGGAAAAGGGCAACACACAGAAAATGCCGCAGGAGCCCAGCAGGTCAGGCAGCATCTACAGAGAGCCATTAACAGTCGACGTTTCGGGCCAAGACCCTTCATCAGGACTGGAAAGCCAGGATAAGCAGGCGGGGGGGGGGAGCAGGACCAGCTGGAAGGTGACAGGAGAGACCAGGTGGGTGGGGGGGGGGGGGGAATGAATTGAGAAGCTGGGAGGTGATAGCTGGGAAAAGCAAAGGGCTGAAGGAGAAGGAATCTGACAGGACAGGAGAGTGGACCAGAGGAGAAAGGGAAGTGGTGGTGGGGGGAGTACCGGGGGAGGTAATGAGTACGTGAGAAGAGGGAAGGGGGGAAAGGGGAGAAAGAGGGTAATAAAGGCAAAAAAGAGTTTCAACAGTATCTCCTGTTTCCACCTTTAGCCCTGAACCCTCCTCTTCCCGTACACAGAACACACTGCCGGGGTGGATGTCACAATCACAGATTAGGCAACTGCGCCTTTCAATGTGCATGTGGCAGCT
This sequence comes from Hemitrygon akajei, assembly GCF_048418815.1. Classification (NCBI taxonomy): domain Eukaryota; kingdom Metazoa; phylum Chordata; class Chondrichthyes; order Myliobatiformes; family Dasyatidae; genus Hemitrygon; species Hemitrygon akajei. Next base: position 72,023,396 of record NC_133131.1, read on the forward strand.
AATTGTGTCATTGTGATGGTATTTAACTCCATTCATCCCGCCGTGGTTTTTGTCGAGACTTGGACACAGCAACACTTTGCTTCCTGCATTCCACCTTGCCTGAAAAACTGGACTGTTGAGTCAACTGACTGAAAACGAGCGATATTCCTTTAATTCTTAGTTGTTCTTTTCAGCCGCAGTGTCAGCTTCGTTTTCCATTTGTTTGGCCCAGCGTCTATTGTTTTTTCCCCCCTGTAACACTGTTCACATTAAAGCCTGTGAATTATCGATCAGTGCCTCTCAGGGGCCATATCCGTACCGGGTGACAGCAAGTCTCGACCACACAAAGATGGACGCGGCAGAGAGAGCAGCTGACCTTGGCCATGAGATGCATTGGTCAGAGTGATTTGTCGAGGCAACAATGTTCCGTTGGAATTCTTATGTATAAACTCCATCATGGCAAAAGGATCTTGCCAAGTAATGGGCCCAGACGTTTTGACACTGGTGCCTCGAAGAGGGTGTCTTCTATTCTCAGTGTTTATCCTGACGCTACATTCTGAGTGTCCCAAGCCTACATTCCGAGCTCCTCTAGTCTACATTGAGTTTCTCCGGCACCCATTCCTAGCTTTTCAAGTCACAGGAACCCAGGTTCCCAGCTCTGTGGTCCCGTGACTCAGGTTTGCGTAACAAATGAGCGCTTCAAGCAATTCAACAAATCATCATTCAAGTCAATAGTGTAAATTCTGGAAGAGCCCTGCTGCAAAAGCTGATCCCTGGCTGGAGTGTGCGAATGAACAAGTAACCCTATGAAGAGAATCCTGATGAAAATCCTGGTAGAGACTGGTGAAATTGAACTTTCATGAACCAGCCAGCTTAGCGATGAAAGGAACCTGTCTGTACCATCTCGATCTGTAAAATTGAGAGTATATCCTAACTGCCTCTGGAAAATTGTGAAAGATAAAACACTGTGAACAAGATTTGAGAAGGTTCCTTCTCAGTTTTAAGTTTCATGGTTTTAAGGTTCATGTTTTCAAAGTTTCCCAAGGGTTTTGTTTTTCCAATTGTTTCCAAGGCTTATTCAATGTGTTTAGGGTTTTTCGATGTCCTCCCCATCTCGAGGATTCCCAAATCTCCCTCCCAGCCCCGCCCAAGGTTCCTTGATCTCACTCCAGGTTCCCTGGTCTCTATGTCTCTTTGGATCCCCAACTCTCCCTGCCTCTCGAGGGGGAGACATGGGGAACTCAAGTTCCCAGGTCTTGTGAGTCATCCCTGGATCTCGAGTTTTCAGGTTTTCCTGGGCTGTCAGGTGGCAGCTATCGGGTGTGGGGGGGGAGGGGGGTTCTGTAGTGACTACTTCATGCCTGTTCAGGACATCAGCACATTGGGCTGAGGTTTTTAGAGCTCCTGAATTGGTTAATTGTTGCTTAACAACAGCTATTAATGGCTTAAGAGTTCCTTGTGTTTTTCTCAAGCGATTTGCCCTTTGTAATGCGGTTTCCTGGTGCTTTCTGTTTAAGTTTATTTTGATGGGCTCAGGGATTCAGTGTTAGTCTTATTGTTGAAGCAGATGCCCAATTAGCTCCAATCGGAGGGTTCTCATTTTGAGAGCAATTTGTCTCATGGTAACACTTGGTCGAGCTACTTTTGTCTAAGCTCTTGTTTCTGTCTCTACATGGATGTCTTTGGCTCCGATAATTGGCACTTTCCCATCAGCATCACTGAAGGACATCCCAGACAAGTCCCTCATTAGCGACTTCCAGTAAACACAGGTCTGTGGCGCCTCAGGGGCTGTGCCTAGAGAGGGGGCCCTGTCACAACCATGGATTCGGCAATTGCGCTCGTGAATATGCATGTGTCAGCTAACTATTTCATTGTGATGGTATTTAACTCCATTCATCCCGCCCGTGGTTTTTGTCGAGACTTGGACACAGCAACACTTTGCTTCCTGCATTCCACCTTGCCTGAGAAATTGGACTGTTGAGTCAACTGACTCTGAAGACTAGCGGTATTTGGTTAATTCTTGTTCTTTTCAGCCGCAGTGTAGGCTTCGTTTTCCATTTGAGAGTTTTAGTTATTATTGTTTTCTTTTGCTGTAGCGCTATTTGCATTGAAGTCTGGGAACTATCGACCCGTGTCAGTGTCTCCCACTCTGCACTTTGGGCACCTCTGTAGCGGCTGACAGTGGGAGTAGAGACTGAACCCTACACTTCACATACACAGAAAGCACTGCCAGGGTGGGAGTAGAGAATTGAACCCGACTCAATTATAATACGATGACTCGGCCTTTTCTCCTTGGAGTGACAGCGGATGAGAGGTAAGCTGATAGAGGTGTACAAGATGATGAGAGGCATTGATCGTGTGGATAGTCAGAGGCTTTTTACCCAGGGCTGAAATGGCTATCGTGAGAGGGCAGAGTTTTAAGGTGCTTGGAAGTCGGTACAGAGGAGATGTCAGGGATAAGTTTTTTTTTACTCAGAGAGTGGTGAGTGCATGGAATGGGCTGTCGGGCGACAGTGGTGGAGGCGGATACAACAGGGTCTTTTAAGAGGCTCCTGGACAGGTACATGGAGCTTAGAAAAATAGAGGGCTATGGGTAACCCTAGGTAATTTCTAAAGTAAGTATATGTTCGGCACAGCATTGTAGGCTGAAGGGCCTGTATTGTGCTGTGGGTTTTCTTTGTTTCCATGTTTCTACTCTTCTTGTACACAGAACGAGGAAATGGCTAATATGAGGGGACATAATTTTAAAGTGATTGGTGGAAAATATAGCGGGATGTCAGAGGTAAGTGTTTTTTTAATATTCTTTTTGAGTCATCAAACACCCTGCTAGGGATGGTAGTAGAGCAGGGGTTCTCAGCCTGGGGTCCAAGGACATCTCGGTTAATGATAGGGGTCCATGGCATAAAGAAGGTTGGAATCCCTGTGGTAGAGGGATTTTAACAGACTCATGGATGATAGAAAAATGGAGGAAATGGTCGGCACAAAAGCACATCTTTTGAGGATAGTTTGAGCAAGCTGGGGCTTTTCTCTTTGGAGTGAAGGATGAGAGGCAACTTGATAGAGGTGTACAAGATGAGAAGAGGTATAGATAGAGTGGACAGCCAGAGTCTTTTTCCCAGGGTAGAAATCAGTAATAAAAGGAGGCATAACTTTAAGGTACTTGGAGGGAGGTTTGGGGGTCAGATGTAAAGATGGACAAAGGGAGTGGTGGGTGTGTGGAACCCCTGCCAGGGGTGGTGATAGAGGCAGATACATTAAAGACATTTAAGAGACTGTTAGATATGCACATGGATATTGGATAACAGAGGGCTGTGTAGCAGGAGGGAGGGGTTAAATTGATCTTAGAGTAGGTTAAACAGTCAGCACAACACTATGGGCCTGAGGGTCTGGGCCTGGACTGTTGTATGCATGTTCCTTAAGTGCAAACTGAGTACAATTCTTCCAGGGAATGAAGGTTAATGATGGGCTTTCATGAAAAGCAGAAATTCACTACACAGGAACATCAGTGTTGCTCAGGCAAGTAAATTGTGGGTCAGAAAAATATTGATTTAAATGGATTCCGCTCGGTATCAGTGGCACCCAACTATTGCAGTGTATACACTTGCGAATTCACTGAGCAATGTGACTGAACGGCCACGCTAAAGAGTTCCGAAGAAGGGTCTCAGCCCGGAAACCCTGATTCTGTCCCCCACCCCCAGCTGGGTCAGCAAGTCTTCTCGCAACTTCTTCACATCTCAGTCCTTCCTTCACGGCTGTGTTTTTAAAAACACCAGTAGTGTGTTCACCTCTTCACCCTGTGTTTTTAAAAATGCTAACAATCCGTTCACCTCCACAGATCATTCACTTTTTAATCTCCACATCTTTATAAACTTGGCCGACCATCTTTCAAAGCACTTTTAAAATTTAGAGATGCAGCACGCTAGCGGGCTCTTCCGGCCTAACGAGTCTGCACTGCCCCATTACATCCATGTGAACGATTAGTCAACTAACCTACGAGCTGAACCTGGGGCGCTGATGCTCTTATAGCATTACTAACATTAGTGCTACTAACCCATATGCCTTCGGAATTTGGGAGGAAACCGGAGCCCCCCAGAAAACGTGCAAACTCCTTACAGACAGCGGCAGGAATCGAACTCTCGATCGCTTGCACTGTAAGAACATTTCTCTAAACCACTGCACAGCTGTGCCGTCTCAAAGTAATGACGCTGAAGAACTGTATTCCCCAACAGGCAAAAAAGATGTGATGGCATTGGAGGGGGAGGTTCGTGAGAATGATTCCAGGAATAAAAGGGTTAATGTGTGAGGGACATTTGATGGCTCAGGGCCTGCACTTGCTGGAGTTCGGGAGAATGAGGGCGGATCTATGGACAGCTATGTGTGGAGCCGAAAGGGATGGGGAGATTCTGAACAATTTCTTTTCTTCGGTATTCACTAAGGAGAAGGATATTGAATTGTGTGAGGTAAGGGAAACAAGTAGGGAAGTTATGGAAACTATGACGATTAAAGAGGAGGAAGTACTGGCGCTTTTAAGGAATATAAAAGTGGATAAATCTCTGGGTCCTGATAGGATATTCCCTAGGACCTTGAGGGAAGTTAGTGTAGAAATAGCAGGGACTCTTGACAGAAATATTTCAAATGTCATTAGAAACGGGATGGTGCCGGAGGATTGGTGTATTGCTCATGTGGTTCCATTGTTTAAAAAGGGTTCTAAGAGTAAACCTAGCAATTATAGGCCTGTCAGTTTGACATCAGTGGTGGGTAAATTAATGGAAAGTATTCTTAGAGATGGTATATATAATTATCTGGATAGACAGGGTCTGATTAGGAACAGTCAGCATGGATTTGTGCGTGGAAGGTCATGTTTGACAAATCTTATTGAATTTTTTAAAGAGGTTACAAGGAAAGTTGACGAGGGTAAAGCAGTGAATGTTGTCTATATGGACTTCAGTAAGGCCTGTGACAAGGTTCTGCACGGAAGGTTCAATTGTTAGGTGTGAATATTGAAGTAGTAAAATGGATTCAACAGTGGCTGGATGGGAGATGCCAGAGAGTAGTGGTGGATAACTGTTTGTCAGGTTGGAGGCCGGTGACTAGTGGTGTGCCTCAGGGATCTGTACTGGGTCCAATGTTGTTTGTCATATACATTAATGATCTGGATGATGGGGTGGTAAATTGGATTAGTAAGTATGCAGATGATACTAAGGTAGGTGGCGTTGTGGATAATGAAGTAGGTTTTCAAAGTTTGCAGAGAGATTTAGGCCAGTTAGAAGAGTGGGCTGAACGATGGCAGATGGAGTTTAATGCTAAGTGTGAGGTGCTACATTTTGGTAGGAATAATCCAAATAGGACATACATCGTAAATGGTAGGGCATTGAAGAATGCAGTAGAACAGAGTGATCTAGGAATAATGGTGCATAGTTCCCTGAAGGTGGAATCTCATGTGGATAGGGTGGTGAAGAAAGCTTTTGGTATGTTGGCCTTTATAAATCAGACCATTGAGTATAGGAGTTGGAATGTAATGTTAAAATTGTTCAAGGCATTGGTAAGGCCGAATTTGGAGTATTGTGTACAGTTCTGGTCACCGAATTATAGGAAAGATGTCAACAAAATAGAGAGAGTACAGAGGTGATTTACTGGAATGTTACCTGGGTTTCAGCACTGAAGTTACAGAGAAAGGTTGAACAAGTTAGGTCTTTATTCTTTGGAGCATAGAAAGTTGAGGAGGGACTTGATAGAGGTATTTAGAATTATGAGGGGGATAGATAGAGTTGATGTGGATAGGCTTTTTCCATTGAGAGTAGGGGAGATTCAAACAAGAGGACATGAGTTGAGAGTTAAGGGGCAAAAGTTTAGGGGGAACTTCTTTACTCAGAGTGGTAGCTGTGTGGAACGAACTTCCAGTAGAAGTGGTAGAGGCAGGTTCAGTATTGTCATTTAAAGTAAAATTGGATAGGTATATGGACAGGAAAGGAATGGAGGGTTATGGGCTGAGTGCGGGCCAGTGGGACTAGGGGAGAGTAAGCGTTCGGCACGGACTAGAAGGGCCAAGATGGCCTGTTTCCGTGCTGTAATTGTTATATGGTTATATGGATCTCATCGAAATGCTTCAAATATTGGAAAGCCGAGATAGGGTGGATGTGGAGAGGATGCTTCCTATCGGAGGAGAGCCTCAGAACAGAAGTGATCTCATTTAGAATGGAGACGAGAGGCAATTTCTTTAGCCACTGGGTGGTGAGTCTGTGGAATTCTTCATCACGGATGTGGAGGCCAAGTCATCCGGTATATTTCAATTGGTTCTTCGTTAGTCAGAGCCTCTAAGGATACGGGGAGAAGGCAGGAGAATGGTATTGAAAGGGATAATAAATCAGCCATGATGGAATGGCGGAGTAGACACAATGGGCTGAATGGCCTAATTCTGCTCCTATGTCATAAGGTCTGATGGTTGTAGGCCGAGGAGGAACAGAAAGCCAGTGCTGACCTGAGTTGCCGTGGCTCACAGTCGACACCCGGTAACAGTAACCTGGCAGCCTGTCGAACATCAACACTGTCCACCGTCAAACTGCTCCTGTACTCTGCGTGAGCGACACAAACCCTGATCCACTCGACCATTGGCGGCAGAACCTCGTACAGCCTGTGGAGAACAAACGGGAGCAGACATGATTATAACCTGGACACAAAAGGCGAGAAGGAAGCAGCTAATCTTCGCACATGTATGGGCAGTCCCTGAATAAGAAACATGTTCTGTTTCTACAAAGGTCCCAAAGTAAATTTATTCCTCAATAACACAAACTATAAAAGTCAGGTTTATTTATCAGACACTCATTGAAAGATAGAGTACATCAACCATGATCAAATGAGATGGGAAAAGGCTAGAAAACGGGATTCAGAGAGATAATAAATTTGGCGTGACTGAATGGTGGAGCAGACGCAATGTGTCAAATGGCCTAATTCTGCTCCGATGTCTTATGGAGATGTGCCATTCACATAATTGACCAGCACGCGCTGCAGGAAGCCCGCAGGTGTCGCTACACTTCCGCCAGCAATACAGCCTACCCACTACTTACTAACCCCAACCCGTATATCTTCGGACTGTGCGAGGAAACCAGAGCACATGGACAAAACCCACAGAGTCACAGGGAGAAAGTTCAAACTCCCGAAAGACAACAGTGAGTATTGAAAACCGATCACTGACACTGAAAAGTGATGCACTGACCTACACCATCTTCCACTGTCCACAACACCACCGACCTTCCACACTGTCCCCAACACCACCGACCTTCCACACTGTCCCCAACACCACCGACCTTCCACACTGTCCACAACACCACCGACCTTCCACACTGTCCACAACACCACCGACCTTCCACACTGTCCTCAACACCACCGACCTTCCACACTGTCCTCAACACCACCGACCTTCCACACTGTCCCCAACACCACCGACCTTCCACACTGTCCACAACACCACCGACCTTCCACACTGTCCTCAACACCACCGACCTTCCACACTGTCCACAACACCACCGACCTTCCACACTGTCCACACCACCACCGACCTTCCACACTGTCAACACCACCGACCTTCCACACTGTCCATACCACCACCAACCTTCCACACTGTCCACAACACCACCGACCTTCCACACTGTCCACAACACCACCGACCTTCCACACTGTCCTCAACACCACCGACCTTCCACACTGTCCACAACACCACCGACCTTCCACACTGTCCACAACACCACCGACCTTCCACACTGTCCACAACACCACCAACCTTCCACACTGTCCACAACACCACCAACCTTCCACACTGTCCTCACCACTGACCTTCCACACTGTCCACAACACCACCGACCTTCCACACTGTCCTCAACACCACCGACCTTCCACACTGTCCACAACACCACCGACCTTCCACACTGTCCATACCACCACCAACCTTCCACACTGTCCACACCACCACCAACCTTCCACACTGTCCTCACCACTGACCTTCCACACTGTCCACAACACCACTGACCTTCCACACTGTCCACAACACCACCGACCTTCCACACTGTCCTCAACACCACCGACCTTCCACACTGTCCTCAACACCACCAACCTTCCACACTGTCCACAACACCACCGACCTTCCACACTGTCCTCAACACCACCGACCTTCCACACTGTCCCCAACACCACCAACCTTCCACACTGTCCCCAACACCACCAACCTTCCACACTGTCCCCAATACCACCGACCTTCCACACTGTCAACACCACCGACCTTCCACAATGTCCACAACACCACCGACCTTCCACACTGTCCTCAACACCACCGACCTTCCACACTGTCAACACCACCGACCTTCCACACTGTCCCCAACACCACCAACCTTCCACACTGTCAACACCACCGACCTTCCACACTGTCCCCAACACCACCGACCTTCCACACTGTCCACAACACCACCGACCTTCCACACTGTCAACACCACCGACCTTCCACACTGTCCTCAACACCACCGACCTTCCACACTGTCCACAACACCACCGACCTTCCACACTGTCCACACCACCACCGACCTTCCACACTGTCCTCAACACCACCAACCTTCCACACTGTCCTCAACACCACCAACCTTCCACACTGTCCACACCACCACCAACCTTCCACACTGTCCTCACCACTGACCTTCCACACTGTCCACAACACCACCGACCTTCCACACTGTCCTCAACACCACCGACCTTCCACACTGTCCACAACACCACCGACCTTCCACACTGTCCTCAACACCACTGACCTTCCACACTGTCAACACCACCACCGACCTTCCACACTGTCCACAACACCACCAACCTTCCACTGTCCTCAACACCACCGACCTTCCACACTGTCCTCAACACCACCAACCTTCCACTGTCCTCAACACCACCAACCTTCCACACTGTCCCCAACACCACCGACCTTCCACACTGTCCACACCACCAACCTTCCACACTGTCCCCAACACCACCGACCTTCCACACTGTCCTCAACACCACCGACCTTCCACACTGTCCTCACCACCGACCTTCCACACTGTCCTCAACACCACCAACCTTCCAAGCTGTCCACACCACCACCAACCTTCGTGTTATCTGACAAAGACATGACCTGAATTGACAAAATTCACAGTCATATCTTGATTACATAATTATCTCTCCATGAAACAGATAAAATCATAACCACAAGGGATTCTGCAGATGCTGGAAATCCAGGTCAACACACACAAAATGCTGGATGAACTCAGCAGGTCAGGTAGCACCTATGCAGAGAAATAAAGAGTCCATGTTTCGGGCTGAGTCTCCTTATCATGGTGGAAAGGAAGTCAGGGAGTGACTAGATTAAGAAGGTGGGAGGAGAAGGACAAGTGATAGGTGAGAACAGGTGAGTGGGATGGTGGGTAACTGGGTATGAAGTGAGAAGCTGGGAGTTGGTAGGTGAGAACAGGTGAGGGGGAGGTGGGCAAGTGGGTATGGATAAAGTAGAAGCTGGGAGGTGATAGGTGGCAGAGGTAGGGGCTGAAGGAGAATCTAGCAGGAGCATGGACCATGGAGGAAAGGGAAGGAGGAGGGAGGGAGGGTGATAGGTACCTAGGTGAGGGGAAGAGAAAGGGTGAGAGGGGAGTCGGATTGGAGAACTGATGCTGCCTGACATGCAAGTTCCTCCAGAGTCTGGTGTGCATGAGCTTGTGAAGGATTTGCTTTTTCCTCAGGTGACTCGTTCCTGCTGCTTCACATGGAGTGGCCATCGCATAGGACTGGAAAAAGCTGCAGAGTTGTAAGTTCAGCCAAGTCCATCACCCAGGACATGCCTCTTCTCATTGTGACGCTCAAGGCGGAGCTACTGGAGCCTGAAGCCACACACTCAACATTTTAGGAAACTGTTTCCTCCCCCCACCATCAGATTTCTGAATGGACAATGAACCCACGTACCCTAACTAGCTCACTAATTTTTGCACTAAATATCTATCATTCTTACTGTGATTCATAGCTTTCACTGCTAATCCACGACCCACGTCAGGAACAATAAACCCGAGTCTGATTAATCCGACCACATCTGTGCTTCCCCTCCTCACTCATTCTCATATGAACGCCGGGAAATGTGAGAGTTGACGGTGCAGTTTGTACCCACACACGGGAAGCTGAACAAGTACAAAGAACAATCGTTGCCTCCGCTCAAAAGCACCAAGCCTGTGGTCACCATATCGTGCAGCAAGCCCTACCTATCACTAGGGGACTTTTCACTTCCTGCAACCTTTCAGGGTAGTCATCATCGCTGTTCTCTGAAAAACCCCAGACAACTAAAAATCCGACTTACATCACCCCATGATACTTAAACTTGCCACACACAGCAGCTTGTGTTCAGAGGCTCATCAAATTCAAGCTGTACTTCTGACAGACTATAAATTAACACTTCCTCTTTTCACAGTTCATTGCCATAAAAATATGTACAACATTTAACATAAACAGCAAACACTCAATTCCACCCTGAGTTTAGTGGTGATATGCCCAATCGACTGCCGTGATCTGAGCCAGGGACTGCAAGCCTGGCTGGAATCGGCGTGCACTGGGCTTGAAGCAGACCTTGAGACGCAAGAGTGGAATGTGGCCATTCAGCCCATTGAGTTTGCTCTGTGCCACGGGAGCATAGCTGTTGGCACAACACTATTACAGCTCAGGGCATCAGTTCAGAGTTCAATTCCAATGTTATCCATAAGCAGCCTGTACGTCCTCGCCATGGAATCCATGGGTTTCCCGGTTCCTCCCGCGCAAGTTGTAGGGTAATTAGTTATTGTTAAAAAGGAGCATCATGTGCCCTTTTCTCACTGTTACCATCAGGTAGGAGGTACAGAAGCCTGAAGGCACACACTCAGTGATTCAGGAACAGCTTCTTCCCCTCTGCCATCCGATTCCTAAATGGACACTGAACCCGTGAACACTACCTCACTTTTTTAATATATAGTATTTCTGGATTTTTTTGTACAATTTTTAATTTATTCAATATACATATACTATAATTAATTGATTGATTCTTCTAGATTATGTATTGCATGGAACGGCTGCTGCTAAGTTAACAAATTTCACGCCACATGCCGGTGACAATAAACCTGATTCCGATTCCGATTCGGAGCTGTCCTGTGATTGGAATCGGCGACTGCTGGGTGGTGCGGTTCGAAGGATTGAGATTCCACACTCTATCCCAATCAGTCAATAAATAGATCAGCACTAGACATCCTGCAGATGCTGGAGATCGAGAGCAACACATTCAAACTGAATAACCAGTCAACGTTTCAGGCCAAGACCCTTCATCAGGAAATATATAACCGATTAGCTTTTCCCTCTCAACCCCATCCTCCTGCCATTTCCACATAACCTTTGACGCCCTGACTAACCAAGAACCTATCAACCTCTGCTATAAATACACTCAATGACCTGGCTTCACCAACTATCCGTGGCAATGAATTCCATACATTCTGCCTAAAGAAATTCCTCCTCATCTCTGCTCTAAATGGATGTCCCTCCAGTCTGAGGCTGCGCCCTCTGGTCCTAGACTGTCCCACTATAGAAAACATCCTCTCCACGTCCACTCTATCTGCGTCCTCTGGTCCTAGACTGTCCCACTATAGAAAACATCCTCTCCACGTCCACTCTATCTGCGTCCTCTGGTCCTAGACTGTCCCACTATAGGAAACATCCTCTCCACGTCCACTCTATCTGCGCCCTCTGGTCCTAGACTGTCCCACTATAGGAAACATCCTCTCCACGTCCACTCTATCTGCGCCCTCTGGTCCTAGACTGTCCCACTAGAGGAAACATCCTCTCCACATCCACTCTATCTGCGTCCTCTGGTCCTAGACTGTCCCACTAGAGGAAACATCCTCTCCACGTCCACTCTATCTGCGCCCTCTGGTCCTAGACTGTCCCACTATAGGAAACATCCTCTCCACGTCCACTCTATCTGCGTCCTCTGGTCCTAGACTGTCCCACTATAGGAAACATCCTCTCCACGTCCACTCTATCTGCGTCCTCTGGTCCTAGACTGTCCCACTAGAGGAAACATCCTCTCCACGTCCACTCTATCTGCGCCCTCTGGTCCTAGACTGTCCCACTATAGGAAACATCCTCTCCACGTCCACTCTATCTGTGTCCTCTGGTCCTAGACTGTCCCACTATAGGAAACATCCTCTCCACGTCCACTCCACGTCACATGGTGGATTGGATAGTGGACTACTTGACAGATAGACCTCAGTATGTGCGGTTGGGAGACTGTAGGTCTGACACGGTGGTCAGCAGCACAGGGGCGCCGCAGGGAACCGTACTCTCTCCGGTCCTGTTCACCCTGTACACATCAGACTTCCAATATAACTCGGAGTCCTGCCATGTGCAGAAGTTCGCTGATGACACGGCCATAGTGGGGTGTGTCAGGAATGGACAGGAGGAGTATAGGAAACTGATACAGGACTTTGTGATATGGTGCAACTCAAACTACCTGCGTCTCAATATCACCAAGACCAAGGAGATGGTGGTGGACTTTAGGAGATCTAGGCCTCATATGGAGCCAGTGATCATTAATGGAGAATGTGTGGAGCAGGTTAAGACCTACAAGTATCTGGGAGTACAGTTAGACGAGAAGCTAGACTGGACTGCCAACACAGATGCCTTGTGCAGGAAGGCACAGAGTCGACTGTACTTCCTAAGAAGGTTGGTGTCATTCAATGTCTGTAGTGAGATGCTGAAGATGTTCTATAGGTCAGTTGTGGAGAGCGCCCTCTTCTTTGTGGTGGCGTGTTGGGGAGGAAGCATTAAGAAGAGGGACGCCTCACGTCTTAATAAGCTGGTAAGGAAGGCGGGCTCTGTCGTGGGCAAAGTACTGGAGGGTTTAACATCGGTAGCTGAGCGAAGGGCGCTGAGTAGGCTACGGTCAATTATGGATAACTGAACATCCTCTACATAGCACCATCCAGAGACAGAGAAGCAGTTTCAGCGACAGGTTACTATCAATGCAATGCTCCTCAGACAGGATGAAGAGGTCAATACTCCCCAATGCCATTAGGCTTTACAATTCTACCGCCAGGACTTAAGAACTTTTTAAAAGCTATTATTAATGCTTTTTGAGATAGTGATTTAGATGCATATCATATTTTTTACTGAGTTAAGTATTGTATGTAATTAGTTTTGCTACAACAAGTGTATGGGACATTGGAAAAAAAGTTGAATTTCCCCATGGGGATGAATAAAGTATCTATCTATCTATCTATCTATCTGTGTCCTCTGGTCCTAGACTGTCCCACTAGAGGAAACATCCTCTCCATGTCCACTCTATCTGTGTCCTCTGGTCCTAAACTGTCCCACTAGAGGAAACATCCTCTCCACGTCCACTCTATCTGTGTCCTCTGGTCCTAGACTGTCCCACTATAGGAAACATCCTCTCCACGTCCACTCTATCTGCGCCCTCTGGTCCTAGACTGTCCCACTAGAGGAAACATCCTCTCCACGTCCACTCTATCTGCGCCCTCTGGTCCTAGACTGTCCCACTATAGGAAACATCCTCTCCACGTCCACTCTATCTGCGCCCTCTGGTCCTAGACTGTCCCACTAGAGGAAACATCCTCTCCACGTCCACTCTATCTGCGCCCTCTGGTCCTAGACTGTCCCACTATAGGAAACATCCTCTCCACGTCCACTCTATCTGTGTCCTCTGGTCCTAGACTGTCCCACTAGAGGAAACATCCTCTCCACGTCCACTCTATCTGCGCCCTCTGGTCCTAGACTGTCCCACTATAGGAAACATCCTCTCCACGTCCACTCTATCTGTGTCCTCTGGTCCTAGACTGTCCCACTATAGGAAACATCCTCTCCACGTCCACTCTATCTGTGTCCTCTGGTCCTAGACTGTCCCACTAGAGGAAACATCCTCTCCACGTCCACTCTATCTGTGTCCTCTGGTCCTAGACTGTCCCACTAGAGGAAACATCCTCTCCACGTCTACCCCGTTGAGGCCTTTCAATATTCGATAGGTTTCAATAAGTTCCTCCCTCAGTCTTCTGAATTCCAGCGAGTACAAGCCCAGAGACATCAAACGTTCCTCATATGTTAACCCTTTCATTTCTGGGATAATTCTCGTGAACCTCTTTTAGATCCTTGCTTTTATATTCTAGCTCCCTCAAAAAAAAGTTGGAGCCAAGAGTGGCTCCTTACAGGGTCCTGAGACAAAAGAACGGTCTAGCTCACTCATCCTGTCCTCCATAAGACATGCTCTCTAGTCCAGACAGCACCCTGGTAAATCTCCTCTGAGCATACATCACAATGCCATGCCTCCCGCTTAACCTACTCCAAGATCAATCTAACCCTTTCCTCCAACAGAGTCCATCATTTCTCTATCATCTAAGAATTCCTTAGATGTCCCTAGTGACCTCACCCCTGGCAGGGCTTCCATGCACCCATCACTCTCTGCAAAATAGCCACCACTGACATCGTCCCTATATTTTCCTCCAATCATCTTAAAATTATGCCCCCTCGCATTAACCATTTCCACCCTTGAGAAAGATCGCCTGCTCTCCACTTGATTCACGTCTCTTATTAATTTGTACACCTCCATCAAGTCGCCTCTCACTCTCCTTCGCTCCAGAGAGAAGCAATTATTTGGACGGCGTTCTGAAATCCCCTGATGTGCGACACAGAAAGCGTTCAAACTCCCAAAAGCCCAGCGGGACATGTTGTGCTACCCGTGAACGAATCCGCTCGGCACAAGAGAGCGTGCCGGCCCATCCCGTGGAGGAAGGCTTGCAGCTGCCTCACCTCTCGTTGTTCAGCTTGCCCTTGGGAGGCTCCTCACCGAGGTTCTCCCACTCCATCTGCGGGCAGTGGGTGTAGTAGTAGAGACTGTGTAACGCCCCCGGCTCCCAGGAGTACGGGCCCTTTCTGAAGTGCAACTGAAACCCCTGGTCACGGTGCAAAGCGCCAAACTGCTGGAGGTAGTACATAGAGTGAGAGATCAAGTCGCCTAGGGAACAGAGGAAAGGAGGTTAGCATCCATCACCATTCCAGTTCCTTTACTGTCATCAGACTGTACACATACACAACCAAACCAAACTACGCTCCTTAGGGATCAGAATCAGGTTTAACATGACTGACATTGTCGGGAAATTTGTTGTTTTGTGAAAGCGGTACGGTGTAATACACAAAAAACTGTAAATTTCAACAAGGAATTATATGTGTGAAAATCAAATACATGGTGCAAAAGCAGAGCGAAAAAAACCAGCGAGGCAGAGTTCAGCGGTTCATTGATAAGCAATCAGATGGCGCAGTGTGTGCCTTCAGGCTCCTGTACCTCCTGCCTGTTGTTAGCAGTGAAGAGAGGACATGTCCTGGGAGATGGGGGTCCCTAATGCCAGGCGCTGCTTTTTGGATGTCGGGCGCCACGGTAGCGTAACAGTTAGCACGGCACAATTACAGCTTAAGGCGTCAGAGTTTAATTCTGACGCTCTCTGTAAGGAGTTTGTACGTTCTACCCGTGACCACCTGGGTTTCCTCCGGGTGCCCACAGCCCAAAGACATACCAGTCAGTAGATTAATTGGACATTACAAATCGTCCTATGGTTAGGATGGTGTTAAATAGATGGGTTGCTGGGCGGGGTGGGGCTCGTTGGGGTGGAAGGGTTTGTTCCTCGCAGTATCTCGAAATAAGTCAATACACAGCTTTATCACAGCACCATACATGATAGCCTTTTACACACATGAATGCGCTTGCAGAAATGGTGACTGAGGTCTTCCGGTCTGGACTGTTCTGAAACATAATGAAGTGTCAAAGCGCCCTCCCCCCCCCCCCCCACTCGTCCGCGCACTGACAGGAGGAGAGAGGGTCGCAGAGTACTGACTGAGTTCAGCAATGGTGCCCACGGAGGTTGCCAGCATGGCTTGCTCCAGGTTCTTCAGGTCATGGCTGGTGTAGAGCTGCTGATGATGGCGCTCGGCATACATACTGAGGTACGTCGGAAGGCAGGGCACACCTGAGAACACAAGAAAAGAGGTCGGCGTTCGGTTAGACATCTCAGAGACATATTCCGAGGAGAAGTCAAATCTATCGGGGCTTCAATGAGGAATCTCCAAAGTCAGACAGACGCACCAAGATGATTCACCGCCACTTAGACCATAAAACCATTCATTCGTTGTGAGCCGTGTCCTATGACACGGGTAATCTTAGTCTCATGACCATGATTGTTCCTGGCTAATTTTTCTACAGAAGGGGTTTGCCATTGCCTTCTTTTGGGCAGTGTTTTTACAAGAAGGGTGACCCCACCCGTTATCAATACTGTTCAGAGACTGTCTGCCTAGTGTCAGTGGTCGCATAACCAGAACTTGTGATCTGCACCGGCTGCTCATACGACCGTCCACCACCTGCTCCCATGGCTTCACGTCACCCTGATCGGGAAGGTTGCCCAAGGGCGAGAAGGAGGGAAGCAGCTCCTGACACCTCCTTTGGTAGGGACAGATCTCCACCCCACGACTTATGGATTTTTAAGTAAACCTATTATCAAAGTACACATATGTTACTAATTCAGCCCTGAGATTCGTTTTATTGTGAACATTCACAGTAAGTACAAATTGGAATCAATGACAGATGGACAAACAACCACTTTATAAAAACAACAAAGTGTGTGTAAACAAACAAAAAATAATAAATTAATACTGAGACCATGAGTTGTAGAGTCCTTAAAAGTAAGTGCATAGGTTGTAAAATCAGTTCACTGCTGCGGTGACTAAATTTTTCCTCTCTGGTTCGAGAGCCTGATGATTGAGGAGTAATAACTGTTCCTGAACCTGGTGGCGTGGGACACCAAAGCCCAGGAACGGGGGAGTCTGCAGGAAGTAATACATAACGGCCCAGTTCGTCACAGGAAAAGCCCTCGGGCACAGTTGCAGGAAAGCATGTTCACCATCACCATCCAGCCCATGCCCTCTTCCTGTCACTACCACTAGGCAGCAGGTACGGGGGGACGGGGGAAGTGGTGTCAGAAACAGTTACTAGTCTATAATCATCAGGCTCCTGAGGCAGCCTTTAAAGTCCACAGTAAATTTATTACTAAATCGCAGAGGGATGGCTCTCTCTGCAATTCCCTCTTTCATTCACCCTTCCCTCCCGCCACTGACACCTAAGTGCCACACCTGCCCATTCACCTCCTCCCTCACCCCTGCTCAGGGCACCAAACGATCATTGCAGGTGAGGCAACACTTGACCTGCGAACCTGCTGGGGTCGTTGATTGTGTCTGGTGCTCCCAACACAGCCTCCTCTACATTGGTGAGGTCCGTCCTAAACCGCTTCATCGAGCACCTCCGCTCCATCCGCCAAAAGCGGAACCTCCCGGTGGCCAATCATTTTAATTCCCGTTCCCATTCCAAAGTGTCGTTCTCTTGTGTCAAGTTGAGGCCACCCTCGGGGTAGAGGAGTGGTATCTTATATTCCGTCTTAGTTGACTCCACTCTGATGGCACGAATATTGACCTCTTTCCAGTAAGAACATTTCACCTGGCCTCCTGACTTAAACCCCCTGGCCTCTCACCTCTCCATCTAGAGTTGCAAGGAGTCCTTTGAAAGCCTGTAGATCATTAAAACAGTACAGAGAAGTGGTGAGTGAAATTATTATCCATGCTGGTTCAGGAGCCCGATGGCTGTGAAGTAACAGCTGTTCCTGAACCCGGAGGCATGGAGCCTGATTTCCTGGACTAGTTCAAGCATCAGCCTCCTGAATTGGTATGTATAACCAGGGTTTTGACCATCCGTCTCCAGTTTGTAGGTTGTGAGTTCCACTTCACAGCCTAAGTGAGGCTGAGAGGAAGTGGTGCACAACCCGATGTGCTGTCTTTCGGTCTGGCTGTTAGACTAGACTCTTTCCTACACATAAAGTCCCACGGAACAGCTCTGGCTTCTGTCATGGGTGATAGTGAACTCTCAGCCAACGGCAAGAAAACTTTGCTGCACTGAAGCTGGGAAACACAGGAGAGTCTGCAGATGCTGGAAATCTAGGGTAACACACACAAAATGATGGAGGAACTCGGCAGCTATGGAAATGAATAAACAGTTGACGTTTCAGGGCGAGACCCTTCATCAGGACTGGAAAGGAAGGGGGAAGAAGCTGGAATAAGAAAATGGGGGGAGAGGGGAAGGAGGACAAGCTGGCAGGTGATAGGTGAGACCGGGTGAGGGGGAAGGGGCTGGGTGGGTGGAGGAGGGGGGGATGAAGTAAGAAGCTGGCAGGTGATAGGTGAGACCGGGTGAGGGGGAAGGGGCTGGGTGGGTGGAGGAGGGGGGGATGAAGTAAGAAGCTGGCAGGTGATAAGTGAGACCAGGTGAGGGGGAAGGGGCTGGGTGGGTGGAGGAGAGGGGATGAAGTAAGAAGCTGGCAGGTGATAGGTGAGACCAGGTGAGGGGGAAGGGGCTGGGTGGGTGGAGGAGGGGGGATGAAGTAAGAAGCTGGCAGGTGATAGGTGAGACCGGGTGAGGGGGAAGGGGCTGGGTGGGTGGAGGAGGGGGGATGAAGTAAGAAGCTGGCAGGTGATAGGTGAGACCGGGTGAGGGGGAAGGGGCTGGGTGGGGGAGGAGGGGGGGATGAAGTAAGAAGCTGGCAGGTGATAGGTGAGACCAGGTGAGGGGGAAGGGGCTGGGTGGGTGGAGGAGGGGGGATGAAGTAAGAAGCTGGCAGGTGATAGGTGAGACCAGGTGAGGGGGAAGGGGCTGGGTGGGTGGAGGAGGGGGGGATGAAGTAAGAAGCTGGCAGGTGATAGGTGAGACCGGGTGAGGGGGAAGGGGCTGGGTGGGGGAGGAGGGGGGGATGAAGTAAGAAGCTGGCAGGTGATAGGTGAGACCAGGTGAGGGGGAAGGGGCTGGGTGGGTGGAGGAGGGGGGATGAAGTAAGAAGCTGGCAGGTGATAGGTGAGACCAGGTGAGGGGGAAGGGGCTGGGTGGGTGGAGGAGAGGGGATGAAGTAAGAAGCTGGCAGGTGATAGGTGAGACCAGGTGAGGGGGAAGGGGCTGGGTGGGTGGAGGAGGGGGGATGAAGTAAGAAGCTGGCAGGTGATAGGTGAGACCAGGTGAGGGGGAAGGGGCTGGGTGGGTGGAGGAGAGGGGATGAAGTAAGAAGCTGGCAGGTGATAGGTGAGACCAGGTGAGGGGGAAGGGGCTGGGTGGGTGGAGGAGGGGGGATGAAGTAAGAAGCTGGCAGGTGATAGGTGAGACCAGGTGAGGGGGAAGGGGCTGGGTGGGTGGAGGAGGGGGGGATGAAGTAAGAAGCTGGCAGGTGATAGGTGAGACCGGGTGAGGGGGAAGGGGCTGGGTGGGGGAGGAGGGGGGGATGAAGTAAGAAGCTGGCAGGTGATAGGTGAGACCAGGTGAGGGGGAAGGGGCTGGGTGGGTGGAGGAGGGGGGGATGAAGTAAGAAGCTGGCAGGTGATAGGTGAGACCAGGTGAGGGGGAAGGGGCTGGGTGGGGGAGGAGGGGGGGATGAAGTAAGAAGCTGGCAGGTGATAGGTGAGACCAGGTGAGGGGGAAGGGGCTGGGTGGGGGAGGAGGGGGGGATGAAGTAAGAAGCTGGCAGGTGATAGGTGAGACCAGGTGAGGGGGAAGGGGCTGGGTGGGTGGAGGAGGGGGGATGAAGTAAGAAGCTGGCAGGTGATAAGTGAGACCAGGTGAGGGGGAAGGGGCTGGGTGGGGGAGGAGGGGGGGATGAAGTAAGAAGCTGGCAGGTGATAGATGGAAGAGGCAAAGGGCTGAAAAAGAAGGAATCTGATAGGACAGGAAAGCAGACCATGGGAGAAAGGGAAGGAGGGAGGTGATGTGCAGGTGAGAAGGGGATCAGGTAGTGTGACATCAAAGGTTTTATCCTTCCTCTCCCCATTTCAGTTTGTTTTTCTGTTATTGTCACATACTAAGCCAGGCTTGGCCCAAAATGGCAACTGTTTACTTCCCTACATAGATGCTGTCTGAACTGCTGAGTCCCTCCAGCATCCTGTGTGGTTTTTTAGACAGTGTGCATTTGCAAGCGTGTGCAATCTTTGTGAAATTTTTTCTCTAAATCAGCTGCAGCTTTTAACTGAGGTATGTGTAAGAGCCTTGCAGTTGTTTAAATGGACTATATTAGGCTGCATGCCATTTGCTGCACTGTCAAACCACACTAACATTTCTGGACAGAACTCAGCTCTCAACCACAAGTCTGCTTCACCATCGTCTGAAGAGGGAACAGAAAGCAGTAACCATGACAGGTATGGAAACAACTCCCACTTCACCAAAACCGTGTGGCTGTGTCCCTTCTGAACCAGAAGAAGGACACGAGCCTTCAATGCATCACAATCTGAGTTTTAGGGACAATCATGCATTGCATTAGCAGGGCAATTTCCATGTCCTAGCAAGGAAATGATACAGGAGGAATGTTGTTCCTGGGAAAATTGACAAAGGGATGATACAGGGGGAACTTTGTTCCATATAACCATAACAGCACGGAAACAGGCCATCTCAGCCCTTCTAGTCCGTGTCGAACGCTTACTCTCACCTCGTCCCACCGACCTGCACTCAGCCCATAACCCTCCATTCCTTTCCTGTCCATATACCTATCCAATTTTACTTTAAATGATAATATGGAACCTGCCTCTACCACTTCTACTGGAAGCTCGTTCCACACAGCTACCACTCTCTGAGTAAAGAAATTCCCCCTCATGTTACCCTTAAACTTTTGCCCCCTAACTCTCAACTCATGTCCTCTTGTTTGAATCTCTCCTACTCTGAATGGAAAAAGCCTATCCACGTCAACTCTATCTATCCCCCTCATGATTTTAAATACCTCTATCATGTCTCCCCTCAACCTTCTACGCTCCAAAGAATAAAGACCTAACTTGTTCAGCCTTTTCTCCCTGGGAAAATTGATGCAAGGGATGATATAGGAGGAACTTTGTTCCTGGAAACTTCTGGGACTTAACAAAGTACCAATATTGAAGGAACACGAGGAAGTCTGCAGATGCTACAAATCCAGAGTAATACACACACAAGATGCTGGAGGAGCTCAGCAGGTCAGGCAGCGTCTATGGAGAGGATTGAACTGCTGACGTTTCCGGCCCAGACCCTTCTTCAGTACTGTAAAGGAAGGGGGAAGAAGCCCGAATAAAAAGATGGGAGAATAGCTAGAAGATGGCAGCTGAAGCCAGGAAATACGATGCTGGGAATCAACAAAGGAACGATATTAGAGAAACAACATCCCTGGGAATCAACAAAGGAACGATATTAGAGAAACAACATCCCTAGGAATCAACAAAGGAACGATATTAGAGAAACAACATCCCTAGGAATCAACAAAGGAACGATATTAGAGAAACAACATCCCTAGGAATCAACAAAGGAACGATATTAGAGAAACAACATCCCTGGGAATCAACAAAGGAATGATATTAGAGAAACAACATCCCTGGGAATCAACAAAGGAACGATATTAGAGAAACAACATCCCTGGGAATCAACAAAGGAACGATATTAGAGAAACAACATCCCTAGGAATCAACAAAGGAACGATATTAGAGAAACAACATCCCTCGGAATCAACAAAGGAACGATATTAGAGAAACAACATCCCTGGGAATCAACAAAGGAACGATATTAGAGAAACAACATCCCTAGGAATCAACAAAGGAACGATATTAGAGAAACAACATCCCTAGGAATCAACAAAGGAATGATTCTGAAGAAACTATGTTAATTCTGTTAGAAACAGCTTAAAGATAAACAGCCGTCAACTTAAGATGATGCCACTTGTTTCTTTCCCTGCTGATTATTTCCAGTACTTTGCTTCTAATAGGTTTTCAGACATCTACTATATTTTAGGGTGGCGGGGTGGAGGTACGTCTCTACCAAAGGAGGTGTAAGGTGCTCCTTCTCTCCACTAGCCTGCAGCTCACCCTTGAGCAAGGT
This sequence comes from Hemitrygon akajei, assembly GCF_048418815.1. Lineage (NCBI taxonomy): Eukaryota > Metazoa > Chordata > Chondrichthyes > Myliobatiformes > Dasyatidae > Hemitrygon > Hemitrygon akajei. Next base: position 72,045,357 of record NC_133131.1, read on the forward strand.
GTAGCACCTACTTAGCCCCCCGACCCCCGCCCCCGAATCAGGGTCACATGAAGCCATGGAAACTGGTGGTGAATGGTTGAATGAGGAATTGGTGCATAGCACGAGTCCAGATTATGTGATAAATGATGCCAGGCAGACAATCTCTGAAGAGTATTGATAATGGCTGGGGTCACCCATCTTGTAAGGACTCCACCCAGAAGAAGGCAATGGCAAACCACTTCTGTGGAAAAAAACTGCCAAGAACAATCGTGATCATGGAAAGACCATGATCACCCACGTCACAGAACACCACACATAATGAACAAACTGTATTTTACTTCAAATAAGCTCTACAAAAGTAAAAGATTGTTCTGCTTTCTGTCTCTTAGTCCAGAGGAAAAGAGAATCTGTCACTCGCCCACGCTTCTTGCAGTATAGTTAATTACTAATTATTGTGTAATCTGAAACTACTGATCATAAAGCCATGGACCAGCAAGTCGAAATGGGATTGGGAAGTCAAATCAATGTGGGTGGCCACTAGGATTTAATGGGTTTTTTTGCTGTTTAAATCAACTAAGGCCGATGAAGTGAGCCCCCGTGAATTGGGACAACTTTTAAAAATAACAGCTACCCTCTACCTCACCAGTAGCTTCACAAGTTTCTGATTTACACATTAATTAGCAATTGATCATACCGCAGAAAATGTGGGCGTGAGTTATGTTCCTACAACGATGAAGACTTGGCGTCTTTCTGGAGTTGAATTGCAGTCACGTCCTGTCAGCTTGAACCAGTCTGGCCATTCTCCTCAGACCTCTCTCATTTTCAGCCACACGACTGCCACTCACTGGAATTTTTTTTCTGTTTTTCACACCATTCTCTGTAAACTCGAGAGACTGTTGAGCATGAAAATCCCAGTTTCTGAGATACTCAAACCACTCCGCCAACCACCAACAATCATTCCACGGTCAAAGCCACTTAGATCACATTTCTTCCCCTTTCTGAGCAACAGGGGACCTCCTAACCATGCCCGCGTGCTTTTATACATTGAGTTGCTGATCAAATACAGGCTGATCAGATACAGAAAGCAGCTGTACTTAATAAATTGGCCACTGAGCACGCAACAAGGGAGCCTCCACTGAATGGAAAGTTTTAAAAAGTCCAACAATTGCAGTGGGTCAAGGAGCATCTGAGGGAAGACAGGAATTGTCAGAGTTTCGGTTCAAAACCCCCCACATAATTCCTTTCCTCCCACAGACTCGATTCGACTGGCTGAACTCCTCCAACAGCTTGATTGCTGCTCCAAGCTCCCAGATCCGGGGTTCTCTTCAGCTGGAAAAAGTCGGGCCTTTCTGAATGTTCAGTGATTAATATCGTCCACTTGGAATCTTTGGAACATGTCTGAATGGTGATGTCAGCTGCATTCTAGAGAAGGGTTATGCAAAGGGACAGGAACTGTGTATGATGAAGCATTTCTTATCTTACCCGTGACAGACCCAGCAATAATTAACAGGTTATGCTTTATGCTGTAACTGAACCAGAGAAAATGCCTTTTCAACAATGAATAAGCAATGGTCAGGAGCTTGCTGTGGTGTGTTGGTCAGGGCAGGACATGCAACAAAACACAACATTCAACAAATCTCAATAACAATACGTAAACTAAAATATGTAAACAATATGTATATCAAGAACAAGATGTAAACTTAAGTACAGATATGGAATAAAATGTGCAAATATAAGCATTATAAAAAGTGGTTTAAAGTGTTTACGGTACAGACCAGTGACGGGGGGGTAATAAATAGAGGGGGCTGAGGTGGCACACTAGAATGGTTGATCAGATTAACTGCCTGCAGGGGAGGAAAGAAACTTTTAAGATGTCATGAAGTTTTTGATTTCATAACCCTATCAATCTCCCTAAGTACAGGTACAGCACAAGGCCGTGAGCTTAGCCCCCTGCTCTAATCGGTTTGGTGGAGGGTATATTGACGGACTCTATCACAACTCGCAAACACAGTGGATACGGGCACCGGTAACGCCCTCCCCACCATTGAGCACATGTAGCTGGAGGAAGCCCACACAGTCACGGGGATGGTGGAGGACCCCACCATCCAGGCCATGCTCTCTTCTTCATTCTACCCTCAGGCAGGAGGTACAGGAGCTTTAGGTCCCACGCCACCATGTTCAGGAACTTTTACCCCTCAACCATCAGGCTGCAAGGATAACCTCACTGAACTGATTCCACAACCCAGGCTCACTTTTGAGGACTCTGCAATGCATGTGTCAGTATAATTTATTATTTTATTTCATTTGCACGGTTTGTCTTCTTTTACACACTGGCAGTTTGGCAGTCTTCACCTCTGTATAGTTTTACATAAGTTCTATCATATTTCTTTATTCTCCTGTAAATGCCTGCAAGAAAATGAATCTCAGGGCATTAGATCATAAACAGAAAATCTGCAGCGTCTGATAATCGGGCGCAACACAGGCGAAATGCTGGAGGTCAGGCAGCATCCACGGAAGTGAATAAACGGTCGACATTTCGGGCTGAGACCCCTCAGCAGGAATGGAAAGGTGGGTGGCGGTAAGGCGGTCAGCTAGAAGGTGCCTCACTCACCTCAACTCGGAACTGACTCCACAACTTATGGACTCAGTTTTAATTACTCTACACTCACGTTCTTAGCACTACTTATTGATTTTTATTTGCACAATTTGTCTTCTTTTCAACGTTGATTGTTTGCCAGTCTTTGTTTATGTATAGTCTGTTTTCTAAATTCTACTGGCCTGCTCTTATTTTCTTGTCAATGCCTGCAAGAAAATGAATCTCAGGATAGTACAGGTGTAATATGATAACAAGTTCACTTTGAAGTGGGACTTCAGTCACACAGGGCATTTCCGAGCCCAGGTCTGGAGAACTGCAAGCAATATTGCAGAAGGAATGAAGTCAACCCAGGGGAGGCAGTTTCAAGAAAGTCACTAAACTACAAAGTCAAGTGGATAGCTTACCTCACAAGGAAAGCCTGGACAAGCCAAGCTTGGAGTGGGCACTGTGGGTATAAATAGTATTTAACTGTGGGACGTGCACATCGCTTGGGAAAACAAACTGTCCGTTGAAGAACAAAAATGCAGTTGCATTACAAAATGATTGGCTGTGAATGTGCCCAGACATGCTCCCATTCCTTCCAGGTATCTTAGTTTGAAGTAAAACAATGTATACAGTAAAGGACCGAGTAAGAGGAGCCAGTCTGAGGAAACACACAAATCACAGACATTCAACCATTAGGAGCCTGGATCTGTACTCTAGGGCCACTTCGTTTGATACCACCTCGACCTAAAAAAGTGGTCACTGAGTGTATGTTCATGGTCTTCTGCTGCTGTGGCCCGTCCACTTCAAAGGTCAACGTGTTGTGTGTCCAGAGATGCCAGTGTTGGAACGCCTGGTTGGTTGAGCTCCTGTCGTCTTCCCGTCAGTCCGGCCGTCCTCCTCCGACCTCTCTCATCAACGAGGCGTTCTGCACCCAAAGCGCCGCCACTCGCTGGCTGTTTATTTTTGTTTTTCACACCATTCTCTGTAAACTCTAGAGACTGTTGTGTGTGAAAATCCCAGGAGATCAGCAGTTTCTGAGATACTCAAACCACCAACAATCATTCCACAGTAAAGCCACTTGCATCACATTGCTTCCCCATTCTGATGTTTGGTCTGAACAACTGAACCCCCTCACCATGCTTTCTGTTCATTGAGTTGCTGCCATATGATTGGCTGATTAGCTTTTTGCATTAACGAGCAGATATACATGTGTACCTGATAAAATGGTCACTAGAAGTGTACCACTTAAACGCCACTGTCGAATCTCCCAGTGCCCCCTGCTCGCCCCTCACCTCCGGAGTCCACTTACCATAAGCGTTTTTGCCGCAGATCAGGTGGTCGTGAGCCTGGAAGAGGCCCCAGAGATCAGCATCGCTGCCAACAGCCTGCTCCAGTGCCTTGTCCAGCCCGCCGAGTTGCTCGTTGGCCCGGGCGCCCAGGTGGTCCAGCAGCCTCAGGTAGAGCTCTTCCAGCAGGTTCTCCAGGCAGGCCGCCAGGTAGATGGCCGCGTGTTCGTGGACGCGCAGCGACAGTTTACAGTCCACCATCCAGCGGAAGAAGCGGCCGACAGAGAAGGTCAGATTACAGTAGGCGCTCTTGCTGGCATTGAGCTGCTCCCTGCAGCTCATGTTGTAGGCGGACAGAGCCTTGACGGCCGCTTCGATGCAGCTCTGGGACAGGGCCCAGGACAGGACGAGTTTGGCGGCGCCCTGCACTTCGTGCTTGCTACACTGAGCGCTTACTAGGCTCAGTCTCTGCGCCTCCCGGGCGATGCGGACCAGCGCCCTGCCCAGGTAGGCGGAAAGTCTCTCCAACAGCTGGCTATCCGCGGCCGGACCTCCGGCTCTGCACCTCCTCAGGATCTCCCCCACCTCTTGCTCGGACCAGGGCACCTCCTCCAAGTGGGGCAGTTTGGGGTAACAGTCCGGGGACTCCAGGGGTCCGGAGCTTTCCAGCAACCCGGCGTCCAGCGTCCCGCAGCTGTTCGTGTACCTCTTGCTGGCCGCCGTGGGGTAGGAGTACAAGGTGTTGCCCAAGTGGGGCAGCGACAGAGTGGACGATCTGCACGAGGCTCCGGCTCCTCCATAGCCAGAGTCCAAAGTCAGGTTCTCGAAGTTCCTGCCCAGCAGTTTATGGAGCCCGGACATGGTCTGGGCTCCCCTCGGCCGGATCATTGGCGGCTGCTCTGCCGAGATCTGCACGGACTTTCTCTAGTTATGACTGGTTTTCCTGGCCCGGCCCCTCTTCAGAGTCGGACGGTGTGTCTGAGCGAGTCGCCCGTCAAACCCCTCCCACATTCTCCCCGCCCACTCACCTACCTCCGGGAAACTCCACCTCCCCGTCCGACACGGCGCTGTGTACACAGAACCGAGTCCGAAGTAATGTACATGTCACCCGAAGACTAGACTTCCTGCACGGTAAATACAAAGAGGCGCAATATCGGCAACGAAACGCCGCACACACACACACACAGACAAGCAACAGTGTGCGGAAGGCAAATTGTCCAGATACTGAATAAACAAATAAAAACAGATAGACCAATAATACGGAGAAGATGAGTTGGAGAGTCCTTAGAAGCCAACCTGAAAGTCGCGGAATCAGTTCAGTGTTGGGGTGAATGAAGTTAGCACCGCTGGTGAGCCAGATGGTTGAGGGGTGATAAGTGTTCCTGAACCTGGTGGTGTGGGTCCTGAGGTTCCTGTACCTCCTTCCTGATGGCAGCAGCAGGAAGGGAGCGTGTCCTGGGCGGTGGGGTCCCTGATGATGGATCTGCTTTTCCCGCAACTGTACTCCTTGTAGATGTGGTAGGGAGGGTTTTATCTGTGATGCACTCCAGCAAGTCCATCACAGAGCAAATCAACGCCCTACAAGACTCAACAGTGGGGATAGAGAGACAGTGATGTAGACAGGGCAGTATGTGTGTTCCAGAAAGAGAAGGTGTGTTCCTAGACTGAACGGGGTGTGACCCAGGGATAGAGATGGTGTCATCCTAGGCAGGACAACGAGTGTCCAGAAAGAGAAGGTGTGTTCCTAGACTGAATGGGGTGTGACCCAGGGATAGAGATGGTGTCATCCTAGGCAGGACAACGAGTGTCCAGAAAGAGAAGGTGTGTTCCTAGACTGAACGGGGTGTGACCCAGGGATAGAGAGACAATGACAGGCACTGTCACTGGCAGGACAGCAGGGATAGAGAGAGGGTGGCAGTCAAGTTCAAGTTTATGGTTGTTAAACCGTACACGTATATGCAGCTAAATTGTTCATTCAGGATCAAGTTGCAAAACACGGTATGTATAGTCACACACAGTACATAGAGTTCTCACAGCACATACATCACAGAATAATACCAGCACAAGTCTCTGCGAGGCGTGGCCTGAAGGTTGATGGCACATGGGATGTTGTCCTGGAGCCACGTTTCTGCAAGAACAAGCTCACAGCAGTTCCTCATCTCTCCCTGGGTCACCCGCAGACAAAGGTGAACACTGGAGAGCAGCACCAACGGGAGAGCCAGCCTGTGGAGTCCTAACCCTAGAGAGGATAGTGTGTCCCTAGTGTGTTCCAGAGATGGAGAGAGAGAGAGAGAGAGTGATCCTAGACCAGTGTCCTGTGTATAATCACAGCCTCTTTTGATCTGTGTGACCCAGAGATGGTGAGCAGGGGGCTGTCAGCCTACAGAGGGAAGTGTATGACCCAAGGGGGGGGGAAGAGAAAGAGAGAGACAGGGAGAGAGTGGGGGGGGGAGGAGGATGTGTTGCTACACAGGACAGGGTGCGTGATCCTATTCTGGACAGTGCGTGGGGGAGGAAGTGTAATCCAAGAAAGATGACCCAAGGATGGAGGGAGTATATGAACCAGGGATAGGAGGAGTACGTGCTTCAGAAATGTGTGTGACGCATCACAACAAAATGGACACACACTAGTGTAGTAGTTTGTGAAGCTATGACGGCTTGGCGGGTCAGAGTTTGGAGTTCAATTCTCACGTCCTCTGTGAGCAAGGCTGGATGTTAGTTCCCCCCGCTTACCCATGGGTTTCCTCTGGGTGCTCTTGTTTCCTCCCACGGTCTAAAGATGTACCGGTTAGTAGGTTAATAGGTTAGTGTGAATTGTCCTGCGATTAGGCTAGGGTTAAATATATGGGTTGCTGTGCGGTCTGGCTCATTGAGCTGGAAGGACCTGTCCAAATAAAATAAATAAACAAGCATCAAAATAGCAACAGCAAAGCAAGCTCTTTTCCACATGCGCACGGCAGCCTTGCAACAGCAGTACAGGCCTTCGGGCCTACAATCTCCAGGCCTTGGCTTCCCAGCTTCTGATTGACCTTCTGTATTGGTCCTCAGACTAGCCGAAGACAGGACCCAGAATGCCAGGCTCACCAACTGTCCGGCTCTCATGCCTCGAACTGGAGATAAGGCATGGAAGAGGGCTGTGTGTGGGATTGGGGCTCTGCCAGACCGCCTGTCAGCAGGATGAGGAAGCAATGGTCACGGGTAAAGCTCTCCCCACCACTGAGCGCACCAACGCAGAGTGCTGTCTCATGAAAGCAGCATCTATCATCACAGACCCCCACCACCCAGGTCATGCCCTCCTCTCACTGATACCAACAAGGAGGTACAGGAGCCTCAGGACTCACACCACCAGGACCAGGAGCAGTTATCACCCCTCAACCATCAGGCTCTTGAACCGGAAGGGATAACTTCACTCACCCCATCACTGAAATATTGCCACTTTCAAGGACTCTTCATCTCTTGTTCTTGTTATTTATTGCTTATTTATTTATTTTTCTCTTTAGTACTTGCACAGTTTGTTGTCTTTGGGGAAAGGGTTGTTGGTCTGCCCTGCTGGCTGTGGTCGTTCATTGATTCTATTGTGCTTCCTGTATTTAGTACGAATTCCCGTAAGAAAATAAATCTCAGAGTTGTATACGGTGACATATGTACCCTGATAATCTATCTACTTTACACATGAGGAAGTTTGCAGATGCAGAAATCCAAAGCAACGCACACAAATTGCTGGAGGAACTCATCAGGTCAGACAGTGTCTGTGGAGAGGAATAAACAGTCACCGTTTCGGGCCGAGAATCTTCATCAGGGCTGGGAAGGAAGTGGGAGGATGCCAGAATAAAATGGTGGGAGGAGGAGGGAAAGGAGGATAGCTGGAAGATTAGGGACAAACAGTCCTCTTTCTCATGCAGTTGGTTCTGCAGGAAGTTATACTCTCCCTGATTACCTTTGCCTGTGTTCTGGGGTAAAAGACTGGAGGATTATTAGACAGATGCTGTTTGAGGAGGGGTATTAATTTAGTTTGAGGTCACTGCTCTCGAGCTGCAGAGACTCCGTTATGCTTTAGTTAGTTTGAGAATTTTCAGTTGGCAGCCCTGTTGTTCCATTATTTTCCTTGTTCTTCCATTCCCGGGTCCTCAAGGTTGACGTTGCTGGGGGAGGTAGTGGGTTATGACCCAGGTTCAATTCCCGAAAAGAGTTTGTACGTTGTCCCGTCACCATGCGGGTTTCCTCTGGTGCTCCACTTTCCTCCGGGCTGGTGAGTTAATGGGCCACTAATTGGGCGGAGCGAGTTCGTCGGGCCAGGTTACCATTACCGTGCTGTATCTCTACATAAAATCCAAATAAAACCTAAATAGTCAGTACAGCTTAGTGAAGTAAGTCATACTCTGTAAGCACGGAACTCCGGGGCACCTCATTAATCAGCACGCCTGAAAAGAACCCTTTTTAAAATCTGTTTTCTTGCACAAATTGCTGGAGGAACTCAGCAAGTCATACAGCATCGATGCAGGGAGATAAACGAAGGTCACTGCCACTCTCATTCTGCCTGCATTCCCAGTCCCCACGAAGGGTCTCTGCTGGGACGTTGGGTGAATTTATTATGGGGAACAAGGAAATGGCAGATGAGTTGAACAGGTACTTTGGATCTGTCTTCACTAGGGAAGACACAAATAATCTCCCAGATGTAATAGTGGCCAAAGGAACTAGGGTAAAGGATGATCTGAAGGAAATTTATATTCAGCAAGAAACGGTGTTGAGTCTGAAGGCTGATAAGTCCCCGGGACCTGATGGTCTGCATCCCAGGGTACTTAAAGAGGTGGCTCTAGAAATCGTGGACGCATTGGTAATGATTTTCCAATGTTCTATAGATTCAGGAACAGTTCCTGATGATTGGAGGGTGGCTAATGTTGTCCCACTTTTCAAGAAAGGAGGGAGAGAGAAAACGGAATTATAGACTGGTTAGCCTGACGTCAGTGGTGGGAAAGATGCTGGAGTCAATTATAAAAGAGGAAATTATGACACATTTGGATAGCAGTAGAAGATCAGTCTGAGTCAGCATGGATTTATGAAGGGAAAATCATGCTTGACTAATCTTCTGGAGTTTTTTGAGGATGTAACAATGAAAATGGACAAGGGAGAGCCAGTGGATGTAGTGTACCTGGACTTCCAGAAAGCTTTTGATAAAGTCCCACATAGGAGATTAGTGGGCAAAATTAGGGCACATGGTATTGGGGGCAAAGTACTGACATGGATTGAAAATTGGCTGGCTGACAGGAAACAAAGAGTAGTGATTAACGGGTCCCTTTCGGAATGGCAGGCCGTGACCAGTGGGGTACCGCAAGGTTCGGTGCTGGGACCGCAGCTGTTTACAATATACATTAATGATTTAGATGAAGGGATTAAAAGTAACATTAGCAAATTTGCCGATGACACAAAGCTGGGTGGCAGTGTGAAATGTCAGGAGGATGTTAGGAGAATGCAGGGTGACTTGGACAGGTTGGGTGAGTGGGCAAATGTATGGCAGTTTAATGCGGATAAATGTGAGGTTATCCACTTTGGTGGCAAGAACAGGAAGGCAGATTACTATCTGAATGGAGTCAAGTTAGGAAAAGGGGAAGTACAATGAGATCTAGGTGTTCTTGTATATCAGTCAATGAAAGCAAGCATGCAGGTACAGCAAGCAGTGAAGAAAGCTAATGACATGCTGGCCTTGATAACAAGAGGAATTGAGTATAGGAGTAAAGAGGTCCTTCTGCAGCTGTACAGGGCCCTGGTGAGACCCCACCTGGAGTATTGTGTGCAGTTTTGGTCTCCAAATTTGTGGAAGGACATTCTTGCTATTGAGGGAGTGCAGCGTAGGTTCACAAGGTTAATTCCCGGAATGGCGGGACTGTCATATGTTGAAAGATTGGAGCGACTGGGCTTGTATACACTGGAATTTAGAAGGATGAGAGGGGATCTGATTGAAACATATAAGATTATTAAGGGATTGGACACGCTGGAGGCAGGAAGCATGTTCCCGCTGATGGGTGAGTCCAGAACCAGAGGCCACAGTTTAAGAATAAGGGGTGGGCCATTTAGAACTGAGATGTGGAAAAACTTTTTCACCCAGAGAGTGGTGGATATGTGGAATGCTCTGCCCCAGAAGGCAGTGGAGGCCAAGTCTCTGGATGCATTCAAGAGAGAGTTAGATAGAGCTCTTATAGATAGCGGGGTCAAGGGATATGGAGAGAGGGCAGGAACGGGGTACTGATTGTGTGTGATCAGCCATGATCACAGTGAATGACGGTGCTGGCTAGAAGGGCCGAAGGGCCTACTCCTGCACCTACTGTCTATTGTTGCATTTTGTGTGTGTTCCTCAAGATTTCCAGCATCTGCAGAATCTCTTGCATTTATCTTTCTTTATTTAACAGTCCCCTTGACTCCTTGAAGTTGCCATAGCCAGTGTGGTGGGGGGGTGGGGGAGAGGTGCAGTGGGGATAAGCTCCCACTTCCTATGAAATAGTCCCAATGGCGTGTATCTCAAATAGACTCTGACAACTAGGTTCGGCTCCTGGCCTTCTGGTGCGGTTCAGCTACAAAGCCCGGTGGAACCACTTCTACTGACAGGAGAAGGGACAAAGGCAGGTTACTGGCACCTTAAAACCAGTTGCTTCGGGCAAATGGGTCCATCGGCCGTGGCTGGCAGCTCAGCGAGGAGAAGCAAAACTCTGGTCTCAAACCTGCACTGCCTTTCAGCGATATCCACTCATGGGGAAGGCCTCAGGGGTAAACCCCGAAGGAAAAATCCAGAGCAGGAGTCCCTGAAGCAGTCCATGTTGATTTCAACGCTGACTGGCAACTCCTGTTCCTTTGGGTCCATCAGTTGCATGGAGAAGGGGAGCCCGCTGCGTTGGCAACAGCTCGCTCTCCTCATTCTACTGGCATAACATGTGGAAGCTGGCACACAACGTCCATCGTCCGCCTTCGACCGACGGAGGCCTCAGACAGTTCACTTAATCCAGACCAAAACCTTAGCTTTACAATTCAGGGGTGTCAAACTCATTTTAGGTCACGGGCCGGATTGAGCAAAATGCAGCTTCATGCGGGCCGGATCAGTCGGACGCGTGCGAACGCAGCTTTCGTTGCCTCCGTTTTTTCAGCCTGCTCTCATGTGTCTCAGTCTCTGCTATAACTACAAAGTGTTTCACTTTACAAATTCCGTTTCTTATTGTTACGTATCCCGTAACTGGATCACTTACCAGCAAAGATAGAGAGGTCCGCTGAAGTCTGATGGTACCATTTTCAAACGTTTTTATTTATAAAGGGGCACAAAAGTAAGGTTAATACAAACATTCAGATACCATAAGTCGTCAATATTCAATCTAAAGCGCAGGTATAGTAATAACCAATAAGAAATAAACTCTATCGTTGTCTAGGGGTAATGTATATATTGTCCGCTGTATATCTGAAAGTCTCTTGCGGTCACTGTAGTTCCACCAGCTGCCGTCTTTTGGGGTGTCGCGTTGGTGCACTTTGTTAGAGAGAGAGAGATAGAGATTAAATGAAACAGTTACCCAGCGGGTTTCTTTCCAACCTTTAGGAGTTCGATTCGTCGAAGCCTCGTTGGGGAATGGACGCTCACTTGTGGCCTCCCCTGTAGCTAAGCCGTTATTTTGTGGTGAGGTCGCCAATCCCAGGCAAGGAAAAGACGCACACGAACCCCCCCACCGGCTGTCGCTATTAAACGCTGTCACAGGATTTCTAGCGTGTCTTCTGGTGCGTCTGGGGGGCCATCTTTACAACCCCTCTTTTATCTGAGCTCACGGGGTCTCAGATGTCAATCAGGTTGGGATGATGCAATCTCTCTCCATCTCTCCACCCACGTTGCCCTGAGGGTATACACGTAGTACAGTTCCCAATTCACAAAGGTGTCTCCACGAGACAATGACCACAGTCGCCAGCTTTTGCCTTGCCGTGAAACGAGGGACACCGCACGTATCTCTCTCTTCTCTTGGGTCATTGACCCCCCCCCCCCCTTCACTAGGGCTCTGGCGATTCTCACAAAGGAGGGGGCTGGGGTCATAACATTATGAAGAAGACTGCCGAGCATAATTAGCATAGATGGGGGAAAAGATATCTGTACATCTGTAGCACTCTACTGCAACCAATACCAGAAACTAGTGAGAACATACACACTTTGTTAGGTAGCCCTGTGCACCTGCTCATTAATGCTGATATCTAATCAGACAATCATGTGGCAGCAACTCAGTGCACAAAAGCATGGTCAAGAGGTTCAGTTGTTGTTCAGACCGAATATCAGAATAGGGAACAAACATGATCTGAGTAACTTTGACCGTGGAATGATTGTTGGTGCCAGACGGGGTGGTTTGAGTATCTCAGAAACTGCTGATCTCCTGGGATTTTCACGCACAACAGTCTCTGGAGTTTACAGAGAATGGTGTGAAAAACCATCCAGTGAGCGGCAGTTCTGTGGGCAAAAATGTCTTGTTAGTGAGAGAGGTCAGAGGAGAATGGCCAGGCTGGTTCAAGCTGACAGGAAGGTGTCAGGAACTCAAATCGTTACAACAGTGGTGTGCAGAAGAGCATCTATGAACACACAATTCGTCGAACCTTGAAGTGGACGGGCTATAACTGCAGAGAACCATGAACCTACACTCAGTGGCCACTTTATTAGGTACACGGTGTACCTAATAATGATTCCCTTGAGTGAGATTGTAATCTGTATTGTTTGTGGTTGGGTGTGGCACAACGGTAGCCTAGTGGTTAGTGCAACTTGGGGTTCCGAGCTCAGTTCCAGCACCGTCTACACGTTCTCCCCGTGAAACGTCTGAGCTTTCCCCGGGTGCCTCAGTTTCCTCCCACAGTCCAAAGACGTACCAAAAGGAGGTTACTTGCTCATTGTAAATTGTCCCATGATTGGGCTAGGATTAAATCAAAGATTGCTGGATGGTACAGCTCAAAGGGCTGAAAAGGCCTGTTCTATGCTAGACCTGTAAACAAATCATAAATCTGACTGTCAATGAGAAGTTGCCTCATTTCTGCAGGTGTACTCTGTGTGTTTGATCACAGTTAGGCTTTAGCACATGATCAGCTGTTTAAGTGCGTCAGTCTTCACTGGTGTTTTCATGTGACTCAGTCCTTTCCCACCAGTATAAATCGGTGAGTCATTCCTAAGGTGTACGCGCCGATCTCACTGTGTCTTTTCTGTGCAACAGAGAAATGTCGAGTTATCTCAAAGTTACAACACATTGGAAGGTTATTTCGCCAGTCATTTGTAAGAGAAACCAAACACTTTACCCCAACAATGCACACAAAATGCTGGAGGAACTCAGCTAGTCTGGCAGCAGCTATCGAGAGGAATACACAATCAACGTCTGGCTTCTGCCCCCCCTTCCCTCCCAGTCCTGATGAAGGGTCTCAGCCCAAATCGTTGACTCTTTATTCCCCTCTGTAGATGTCGCCTGACCTGTTAAATTCCTCCAGCATTTTGAGTGTTAATCTGGATTTCCAGCCTCTGCAGAGTTTACATTTAAGGCGCTGGCTCCCTCGGATTCTTTGATTCTTGAAATGAGTCCAAAATTCTGCAGGTATCAGCCTTACAACAGCAGCAGTCACAGCAACAGGCTCAGGAACAGTTATTACCCCTCCACCATCAGACTCCTGAACTGCCGTGGGTAATAACTTTCCTCATCTCAACACTGAACACAACCTCTTATCAGTACTGCCACTGGGGAGGAAGCACTGGGAGTCTTAGGTCCCACACCACCAGGTTCAGGAGCAGTTCAGCCACTGGGCTCCTGAACCAGCAAGGATCATTTCACTCATCACAACACTAAACTGATTCCACAACCTACAGACTCACTTTCAAAGACCCTATAAGTCATGTTCTCCCGTGCTAATTATTGTTTATTTACACAAATTTCTTCTTCTGCACATTGGTTGTTTGTCGGTCGTAGTTTATGTTGTTAAGTTTTTCTTAAATTCTATTGTTTTTTTTTTACTTTTCCTGCAAGAAAATGAATCTTAAGGTGGTATGTGTTGATGTAAACCCATCTTGATAATAAATGTACTGTACGTTGACTTTGAGCTAGCAACTTGACCTTGTGAAAAAAACCTGGAGAGGGACGGGCTCGGCCAGGTTTCAGATGCCGGAGACACGCTGTACGATGAGCAATCACTAGAAAGATCAGTGCAAAAAGCTTGTCATGACAGCGCCCCGATTACTCCACCAGGACACACACACTCACACACACACACACACACACACACACACACACACACTCACTCACACTCACACTCACACTCACACTCACACTCACACTCACACTCACACTCACACACACACACACACACACACACACACACACACACACACACACACACACACACACACTCACTCACACTCACACTCACACACACACACACACACACACACTCACTCACACTCACACTCACACTCACACTCACACACACACACACACACACACACACACACACACACACACACACACACACACACACACACACACACACACACACACTTTGACTGACCTGCTGAGGTCCTCAAGCTTTCCAGCATCTATGAATGCCTTCTGTCTCTGACTTTACCCCGGTTGCCCCCTTCCTAGAGTACTGTCATCTGTATCTCGTTCAACTTCCAATGTATCCTCACCACCCAGGCCACGCTCATTTCTCACTGCTGCCATCAGGTAGAAGGTACAACAGTCTCAAATCTCACACCACCAGGTTCAAGAACTGTTACTACCCCACAACCATCAAGCACTTGAACAAAAGGAGATAACAACATTCATTTAAGGACTCTTTTAAATTGTTACCTCATGCCTGTTATTTATTGCTATTGTATTCCACAGTTTGGTGTCCATTGATCCTGTTTACAGTCACTGTTCTATAGATTTGCTGAGTGTGCCCACAGGAAAATGAATCTCAGGGTTGCTTGTGGCGATGTGCATGTACTTGAATAATAAATTTTACTTTGAATTTTGATCTTTGAACTTTGTAATGCCTTTTCAGATAACCCTGATTAAACCTAGACACCATCACTATAACAAAAGATCTGCTGGCATTGGAGAGAGTTCACGAGAATAGTTCTGGGAATGAAAGGGTTAACAGATGAGGAGCGTTTGTTGGCTCTGGGCCTGTACTCACTGGAGAGTGAGGGGGAATCTCATTGATAGCTATCAAATTTTGAAAGGCCTCAACAGAGTGGACGTGGAGAGGATGTTCCCTGTAGCAGGGGAGTCTAGGACAAAAGGTCACAGCCTCAGAATACAGGAGCGTCCGTTTAGAACACAGATGAGGAGAAATTAAAGCCAGAGGGTGGTGAATCTGTGGAATTCATTGCCACAGATGGCTGTGCAGGCCGAGTTATGATGTATATTTAAAGTGGAGGTTCATGGATCTATCAGGGTGTCAAAGGTTATGGGAAAAAGACAGGAGAATGGGGATTGAGAGAGATAATAAATCTGCCATAATGGAATGGTGGAGCAGACTTGATGGACTGAATGACTGAATAGTCTAATTCTGCTTCTATGTGTTGTGGTCTTATCACCAGATTCTAATCCACCCCCGCTGGGTACATTTTCCTCTGCTCCCGTCACGTTTGAATCTCTCGCTTTCGTTCTACCCTATGTGATTCATATTCCTTCCATCGACGTTTGACTGCATCCTTTGTGAGTTAAGATTCAAGATTCAAGTTTATTTATCAGGTGTACATCAAACACACAGTGAAATGGGTCATTTTGTTAGCAGCCAGCACACCCGTGGGCACTCTGGGGACAGCTCGTAAATGTCACCACACGTTTCAGCATGAACATGACATGCCCACGATGCTCAGCAGAACAACACAAGACACCAAACAGCAAAACTAGCCCCTTTCCTCCCTCACACCCTCGCACAAACAGATAGACCTCCATTCCCAAGACAGGGCATCTTCTTCGGCCTCCATTGGACTCAGATCTGTATGCAGACTCACGGACATTTACAGTCTCGGTTGTCCGGCTAATGTCTGGACTACTGATTCAAGCTCCGGGCTTGGTCGTTGGCACTCACCCCAGGATCAGCAAAAACTAGGTTTCAAGCAGGCTGCTGATGGGACCCCAAACACTAGACGTCTAACTCCAGTCTCACCGTTTCGCGAACCTAGGGGGTCATCGGACCTCATTCCTTCTGCCCGCATGGAAATCCGACTCCTGATCCTGCTGACGAATCCCTGCACTGTTTGTCTCCTTTTGCACATTGGTTATTTGTCAGTCTCTCTCTCTCTCTGTAGTTTTCTGTTGATTCTATTGGATTTCTTTATTTTCCTGTAAATGCCAGCAAGAAAATGAATCTCAGGATAGTCTATTGTGACAAGTACATACTTTGATGATAAATTATCTTTGACTTTGATTTACACCACACCAGAGCGTATATAACAATGATGTTACCTGTCAACTGTTCCTTTGGGGCGTTACAGGGAACTTGGGCCCTGTTGTCCATTGTTAGTTACACTTGCGACAGTTTGACCTTCCCAATACACACACACAAAGTGCTGGAGGAACTCAGCAAGTCAGGCATCATCTGCGGAGGGGAATAAACAATCCATGTTTCAGGCTGAAGCTCTTCAGCACTTGAAAGGAAAGAGGACGGAGCTAGAACAAGGAGGTGGGGGGAGGTTATGTCAGTCGATGGCTTCCCCTACTGCCACAGTGAAGACACTTTCAGGCTGGAGGAGTTCATATCATTGGTGCCAGACGGGGTGGTTTGAGTATCTCAGAAACTGCTGATCTCCTGGGGTTTTTACACAGAACAGTCTCTAGAGTTTACAGAGAATGGTGCAAAAAAAATAATCCAGTGAGTGGCAATTCTGTGGGTGAAAACCCCTTGTTAATGAGAGAGGTCAGAGGAGAATGGCCAGACTGGTTCAAGCTGACAGAAAGGAGACAGTAACTCAAATAACCGCGTGTTACAACAGTGGTGTGCAGACAGATCAAATCATTAGACATGGATAATTAGATGAGGGTCGTCTTCATCCCATGTTCTGGATATTTATTATTTATTTATGAATATTGATTCCTCTTTTTGCATTTGCACAGCTTGTTGTCTTCTGCACTCTGATTGAATGCCTTAGTTGGGTGGTCTTTCACCGATTCTATGATAGTCATTACCTGTATATCATCTGGTTCACTGATGTCCTTTAGGGGAGGAATCCCGCTGCCCTTACCTGGTCTAGGCTACTTGTGACTCCAGACCCACAGCAATGTGACTGACTTTTAAATGCCCTCTGAAATGGCCTAGCAGGCCATTCAGTTGTATCCAACCGCTAATAAGAAAATAATAAGGAATTAACCCAGACGGACACCCAGTATCGACCTCGGCACTGGAAACAACAACAGTAAAACCAGCCCTGTCGACGCTGCAAAGTCCTCCGTACTAACATCTGGGGACTTGTGCCAAAGTTGGGAGAGCTGTCTCACAGACTAGTCAAACAACAGCCTGGCATGGTTGTCCCGACAGAATCACACCTTACAGTAAACATCCCGGACTCCACCATCTCCACTCCTGGGTATGTACTGTCTCACTGGCAGGACAGGCCTAGCAGAGGTGATGACACAGTGGTGTACAGTAGAGAGGGAGTTGCCATGGCAACTCTCAGTATTGACTCGGGACCCCTTGAAGTCTCATGGTACCAGGTTACCGTGGGCAAGGAAGCCTCCTGCTGATTACCACGTCCCGTCCTCCCTCAGCTGATGAATCGGTACTTCTCCATGTTGAGCAGCACTGGGAGGAGGCACTGAGGGTGGCAGGGGCACAGAATGTACTCTGGGTGGGGCTTCAATGTCCATCAGCAAGAGTGGCCTGGTAGTACCACCACGGACCGAGCTGCTCGGGTCCTACTGGGCAGAGCTACTAGACTGGGACTACGGCAGGTAGTGAGAGATCCAACAAGAGGGAAAGACACACTTGATCTCATTCTCACCAACCTGCCTGCCGCGGAAGCATCTGTCCATGACTGCATTGGTAGAAGTGACCGCCACACAGTACTTGTGGAGACTAAATCCCATCTCCACATTGAAGAAATCCTCCACCACGTTGTGTGGCGCTACCACCATGCTAAATGGGATAGACTTCGGACAGATCCAGCAGCCCAAGACTGGGCATCTATGAGGCGCTGTGGGCCATCAGCAGCAGCAGAATTGTACTCAACTACAATCTGTAACCTCATGGCCCAGTGTATCCCCCATCCTAATATTACCACCAGGCTAGGGGATCAACCCTGGTTCAATGAAGAGTGCAGAAGGGCATGCAGAGACAACACCAGGCATACCTGAATATGAGGCGTCACCCTGGTGAAGCCACAATACAAGACTACTTGGATGCCAAACACCATAAGCAGCAAGTGATAGACAGAGCTAAGTGCTCCCACAGCCAATGGATCAGATCTAACTCTGTAGTCCTGCCACATCCAGCCGTGAATGGTGGTGGACAATCAAACAACTCAGTGGAGGAAGAGGAGGAGGCTCCACAAACATCCCCATCCTCAATGATAGAGGAGCCCAGCACACCTGTGCGAAAGGTAAGGCTGAGGCATTTTCAGTCAGAAGTGTCAAGCAGATGATTCAGCTCGGCCTCCTCCAGAAGTCCCCAGCATCCCAGATGTCGGCATGCAGCCAGTCCGGTTCACTCCACATGATATCAAGAAAGGGCTGAAAACACTGGATACTGCGAAGGCTACAGACACAGACAAAATCTTGGCAATAGTCCTGAAGACTTGTGCTCCAGAACTTGGTGCGTCACTAGTCAAAGTGTTCCAGTACAACTACAACACCGGCGTTTACCCGGCAATGTGGAAAATTGCTCAGGTAGGTCCTGTACACAAGAAGCAGGACAAGTCCAACCCAGCCAGTTATCGCCCTATCAGCCTACTCTCAATCATCAGCACAGTAATGGAAGGGGTCATCAACAGTGCTATTATGTGGCACCTACTCATCTGCTTACGGCTGTCCAGTCTGAGTTCCATCAGGGCCACTCAGCTCCTGACCTCATCACCTCCTTAGTCCAAACATGGACCAAGGAGCTAAATACCAGAGGTGTGGTGAGAGTGACAGCCCTCGACGTCAAGGCGGCATCTGACTGAGTATGGCTTCAAGGCGCCCTAGCTAAAATGGAGTCAATGGGAATTGGTGGGAAAACCCTCTGTTGGTTGGACTCATACCTGACACAAAGGAAGATGGTTGTGGTGGTTGGAGGTCAATCATCTCATCCTCAGGATATCACTGCAGGAGATCCTCAGGGAAGTGTCCTAGGACCAACCATCTTCAGCTGCTTTGTCGACGGACAGTTGCAGCAGTGTGTACTGTCTACAAGATGCACTGCAACAACATACCAAAGTTCCTAAGGCAGCACCTTCCAGACCCATGACCACTACCGTCTAGAACAGCAGATACCTGGGAACACCACCACTTGGAAATCCCCCTCCAAGTCACTCACCAGCCTGACTTGGAAACATCGCGCCATTCCTTCATTGTCGCAGGCTCAAAATCATGCAATCCCCTCCCTAATAGTACTCTGGGTGTACCTACACCTCAGGGACTGCAGCAGTTCAAGTAGGCAGCTCATCACCACTTTCTCAAGGGCAACTAGGGATGGGCAATAAGTACTGGCTTAGCTGGAGACGCCCACATTTCGTGAATGAAAAAGTAATATTCTACAGATTTGTTAAGTATGCCCCCAAGAAAATGAATCTCAGGGTTGTATATAGTGACATGTATGTACTTTGATTATAAAAGTTACTTTCAACTTTGTGAATAATTATTCCTTGGATGTAGAAAGCACTCCGCAGTTCAGGCAGCACCTGTGAGCAGAAATGACGTTAATGTTTGAAGTTAAGGATCCTGCATTAGAACTGGAAAAGTGAGGTAACAGGCATGTCTTAAGTTGCAGAGAAGGGGAGTGGTGCAGAGAACAAAGAGTTTGTGAGTGCCGATGAAAGTTGTCCAGGCAAGTTCAAGTTTATTGTCATTCAACCCTATACACACTTGCCACCAAGCAAAACAATGTTCCTTTCAACCAAAGTGCACAACACAATACACATAACTCAAACACATCGCACATAAAGCAATATTACCACAAATAAATTAACAAATAATAAGGTGCATTTACAGCATAAGTTAAACAGTAAACAGAGTAACACTACTGGTGCTTCATACGTGATGAGACCTAGGTGGTGGCAGGGAGTTTAGTAATCTCATGGCCTGGGGGGAAAAGATCCTAACAATTCTTGTCTTAATGCTATGGTGCCTCCAGCCTGATAGAAGGGGATCAAAAATATGGTGTTACATTTGGGAGGGGATCATTGACAATGCTAAGCACTCTTGATAAATATCTCTAGCAACTTTTCTAAAACTTCTAATTAGACTTCAAAGAGCAAAACAAAAGAAATCTATTACAGCAAAAATATACAGCCAAGGATGGTAATCTGAAAATGTTAAGTTTATTATTGAATTTTTGGGGGCAGCGCAGTGACAACCTCTTTACCGATCGGGTCTCCATTCCCACCGCTGTCTGAAAGGAGTTTGCACGTTCTCCCCTGTGGTTTCCTCCGGGGGCTCATGTTTCTTCCCATATTCCAGTGGGGTTAGTGAATTGTGGGTGCTGGAAGCCTGGCAGCACTTGTGGTTCGCACCCAGGACAATCGTTTGCCGATTTGATTTGACACAGCAATGCAATTCACAGTATGTTTTGATGTACAGTACATTCGACAAATAAAACTGACCTTTAAGGGCTACAAGACAGACAGAGAGAGGATGTGGTTTCGCTCCTTCACTTTAAGCAGAAAACAAAACAGAAGGCCAAGTATAGGACAGAAAGAGGAACTTTGAAAGCAATGCACTGAGCTCAAATTTCAAAGTAAATTCATCATCAAAGTAGATATATGTCACCATTTACTACCCAGAGATTCTACTTTCTGAGGAGGCTGAAGAGAGCTGGACTTTGCACATCCATACTCGCGTCACTCTACAGTGAGCATCCCAACAAGTTGCGTCACTGCCTGGTACAGAAACTGCACTGCGGTGGAGAGGAAGGCTCTACAATGGGTGGTCAAAACTGCCCAATGTATCATCAGCACCAGGCCACCCGCTATCAAGGTCACGTATATACAGAAAGATGCCAGAAAAGGGCCAGTAACATCACGAAGGATCCCACCCACCCTGCTCCTAGACTGCTTGTACTGCTCTCATCAGGGAGGAGGCTACGTAGTGTCAACACCAGGACCGCCAGACTCAAAAACAGTTACTTTCCCCCAGCAGTAAGGCTGATCAACACCTCCACCCACTAACCCACCACTACTTCATTATTTCCCGTCGGTCACCTTATGTAACAGGTTGGCGTCACTTTATGGACATAGAATCAATCTATGTATCTTATGTATTTATATTTACTGTTTCTTTGTGTGCATCAGTCCGGAGTAACAATTATTTTGTTCTCCCTACAAGTGTACAGGAAAACACATTAAATAATATTGCGTATTGATGCAAAGAAACACAGTAGAATCAATGAGAAACTGCGCCCAAACAACGACAGACAAATAGCCAATGTGCCAAACAGCAGAAATGCACGGAATGATCAACAAATAAATAAAGAAATGCATATGCACTGACAACACGAGCTGCAAAGAGTCCTCGAAAGTGAGGTTGTGGAATCAGTTCAGAGTTGAGGTGAGGTGGTTCAGGAACCTGATGGTTGAGGGCGGGTAGTAACTGTTCCTGAACATGGTTGTGGGGGACCTGAGGTTCCTGTACCTCCTGCCCGGTGAGAGCAGTGAGAACACATCGGATTGGGCTGTCAGAATCCGGATTTCAGTTCCAACGTCACGTGTAAGGTGTTTGTAGGCTCTTCCAGTGACCATGGGGGCTTTCTCTGGGTGCTCCAGTTATCTCCCACAGTCTAAAGACGTACCGGCTGTCAGGTCAGCTGGTCATTAGGCTGTGGTTAAATCAGGGGTTGCTGGGTGCCAGGTCTAGAAGGGTCCACTCCACGCTGTATCGCAATAAATAAGTGAGGTCGTGGTCTTGATGTTATTGAGGTTGGATCCTGCGACTGGACAAAACACAAGCAAATTGCCTCTTGCCGTGGCTTGCTGGGCTCCTCAGTGTGAAAGAGCAGGCGTCACATCTGCTGTGATCGGATGAGAAAGCACGGTAAGGAGGGGAAGGAATGAGGCAGATGGGAGAGTGAACCAGGAACACGCATAAGGAAAGAGCCCTGCAGAAGATTGCAAGTGGAGGGGTGCTGGACTCACTTTGACACTGAGGTATTTCCTGTTTACTGTTTACCACTGCTTTATTTATTTATCAGTTTGCTTGTTTGTTTATCTACAGAAGGGCCTTTCAGCAACCACCAGTTTAACCAAACAGACCTCCAAACCGGAGCACTCGGAGAAAACCCAAGCGGGCGCAGGGGGAACCGTACCAAGGCTCCTTGGAGAGGACGCCAGGATTGAACTCTGAACGCTGATGCCCCACCGTGGCTGCCCGCTTTATGCCCATTGAACTATGCCTTACAGAATCATGTACGACAATATTTTGGTTTTCTTGCTGTGGATTGCATGTTTGGAGGTGAACCGTGGTCTGGAGGAATGGTGTTTCATTTGGTTGTATGTATGTACAGTCAGATGATAATAAACTTGACCTCGAGTGGCAGGCGTCTCTGGTGTTGGAATCCCATTGAACACGGTGGAAATTATAGAGGAGGCTGGTGGGGAAGATAGTGTTCCATCTCCCTTTGGACTGGGAGGAGAGAGATGTGAGAGTGAAAGATTGGGACTGAGACTGAGTGAAAGGCAAGGCAACACTGTTAGAGGTAGGTATGAAACATCTAAGCATCAACGTGGAAAACCTCATTAGAATCGATACGACAGAAATAGACTAACGAAACACTCAGTCGCTACTTTATCAGATACCTCCTTTACTTAATATAGTGGTCACTGAGTGTATTTCTGTATGTTCGTGGTCTTCTGCAGCTGTACCGATCCACTTCAAGGTTTGTTGTGCACTCGGAGATGCTCTTCTGCGCACCACTGTGTAACGTGTGGTTACTGAAGTTACTGTCAGCTTGAATCAGTCTGTTCATTCTCCTCTGACCCCTCTCATTAACAAGGTGCTTCCATCCACACAATTGCTGTTTTGTTTTCTTGTTTCTCGCAACCATTCTCTGTAAATTCTAGACACTGCTGTGTGTGAGAACCCCAGGGGATCAGCAGTTTCTGAGATACGCAAACCACCCTGTCTGGCACCAACAATCACTGCACAGCTGATGTCAGTTAGATCGCATCTCTTCCCCATTCTGATGTTTGCTCTGAACCTCTTGACCATGCCTGCATGCTCTTAGGCCAGCAGTTGCTGCCACGTGATTGGCTGATGAGATATTTGCAATATCAAGCAGTGTACAGGTGCACCTAATAACGTGGTCATTGAGTGCACTCAGGAAATTACCCTCAGGTTGTTTTGGGAAAATAAATATACAATCCCCTGGAACTTGAACAAGGAATTGAAAGAATTAATCATCAATTATTTCAGAATGAATGGGAAATCCAGAGAATCAGACACATCCTGAGTCATAAGCAAAACAGAGCTCATATTAACACATCATTTTTGTCAATAACACGACTGCATTCACACACACACACACACACACACACAGAGGTGTACTGAAGAGGTAAAGAGACACACATATGAATACACTGACTCACAGATATTAAAAAACAGTTTGTATTGTGAAAGCAGATTTACTGTAAGGAAACATTCTTTTCCTCTTGTAAGTATGTATTAGTAGCATAGTGGTTAGGATTTCCCTTTAGTGTACCAGTGACACGGGTTCGATTCCTGCCGCTGTCTGGAAGGAGTTTGTACATTGTCCTCGCGACCACGTGCGTTTCTTCCAGGTGCTCTGGTTTCCTCCCACAATCCAAAGATCTGGAATGTTAATGGGTTACATGGGTATAATTGGGAGACCTGTACTCTTTTGGCCAGAGCTGTATCTCGAAGTCAATAAAATAAACCTGGCTTACTTTTACGTTCTTTGCAAATCACTTCCTATATTCTTATTGAAGTTGTGAACATGGACACTAGAAATTGTGGAGGTTCTGAAAATCTGGAGCAACACCACAAAACAGAGGAACTGGGCAGGTCAGCAGCATCTATGCAGGGGAACAAGCGGTCAGTGTTTTGGACCAAGACCCTTCATCAGGACTCATTTGTTAATGCATAGGCCAGGCATTGAGGGCCCCAGCATTAATTCCTGCTGGCCTCAGGCTCCCAATCACGACACCATCATACCACAGAAACCAGCCTCCCCTCTATGGACTCTGTCTATACTTCTCACTGCCTCAGTGAAGCAGCCAGCAGAATTAAAACCCCACCCAGCCCAGACATTCTGTCTTCTCCTCTCCCCCACCAGGCAGAAGAGACAAGACATTGAAATCACATACTACCAGGCTCAAGGACAGTGTGTATCCCACCATTACCCCTGGATGATCAGATTGACTCTAGACCTCACAGTCTACCTCATTATGATCTTGCACTTTATTGTTTATGTTCTATGTAGCTGTTACACTTTATTCTACATTGTTGTTATTGGTTTTAGCTTGTCCTACCTCAATGCACTGTGTAATGATTTGATCTGTATGAACAAGCACAAGACAAACTTTTCACTGTATCTCGGTACACGTGACAATAATAAACCAATTCCAATACCAATTAGATCATAAGACCATAAGATATAGAAACAGAAGTAGGCCATTCAGCCCATCAAGTCTGCTCCGCCATTCAACATGGGCTGATCCAATTCTTCCAGTCATCCCCACTGTCCTGCCTTCTCCCCATACCCTTTGATGCCCTGGCTAATCAACAACCTATCTATCTCTGCCTTAAATACACCCAATGACTTGGCCTCCACAGCTGCTCTTGGCAAGAAATTCCACAGATTTACCACCCTCTGACCAAAGTAATTTCTTTGCATCTCAGTTCTAAAAGGACGTCCTTCAATCCTTGAGTCGTCCCCTATCATGGGAAATAACTTTGTCATATCTCATCTGTTCAGGCCTTTTAACATTCGGAATGTTTCTATGAGATTCCCCCTCATTCTCCTGAACTCCAGGGAATACAGCCCAAGAGCTGCCAGATGTTCCTCATACGATAACCCTTTTATTCCTGGAATCATTCTCGTGAATCTTCCCTGAACCCTCTCCAATGTCAGTATATCCTTTCTAAAATAAGGAGCCCAAAACGGCACACAATACTCCAAGTTCAGGCCTGAACTCCAGGAATGCTGGTAAAGGCAGATACATTAGGGATGTTTAAGAGACTGTTGGGGACATCTTGTTCTTCTTAAGCTCATCTCCCCTTCTGGGGCATAGGCTGCTAACAGCAGTTCACCAGGGTCCTCTGACCTGGGCCAGTCTTCAGGCTGTCCCCAGGTGTAGCCCATCTTCTTGGTGTATCCTTCCTCTCCCTAGGATTCTCCCTTTGGAGCTTCTGTTTGTGTTTCTGTAGCTCCGGGAGTGGGGGAGCGCGATGTGGAGTCGATCTGCTCACCCCATACCCAACCAACCTTCTTTGGTAGTCAAGGTTGGGACCATCCATGGTAGAGTTTGTTGGGAACATGGATGAAAGAAAGATGGAGGGGTATGTAGGAGGGAAGGGTTAGTTTGATCTTAGAGTAGGTTAAAAGGTTGGCGCAACATCCTGGGCCAAAGGCCCTGAACTGTGCTGTGGTGTCCTACGTTCTCTGTGGTAGGTGCATGGTCTGGGGTGCTGCAGGAGGCAAATATGATGGAGGCATTCAATAGCCTCTTAGATAGGCACAGAGATGTTTGGAGTATCGCAGGGCAGGGACATTGCATAGCAGAAGGGATTGTTTAGTTGGGCCTTTGATTTACTTGGGCCTATTGAGTCCAAACTCACCGTCAAACACCCATTTACACTAATTATGCAGTAATCCTAACTCCACCATGGACGGTCCCAAACCCGGCTGTGGAAGGAGGAGCTAGCAACTCCGCTCCATTAAAACCCAGAGGTAAAGGAATGCCAACAGAAGCTTCAAAGTCCTCATCCCCCGGTAGAGGACAGTTACGCCAAGACGATGGGCTACACCCGAGGACAAGGTGAAAGACTGGCCCAGGACTGAGGACTCTGACGAGCTACTGTCGGAGGCCTATGCCCCAGTAGGGGTGATGGACTTAAGTAAATGTAATCATGCAATAATTCTATTTTATTTTTATTCATCCCACCTTCTCAGCTGCCACACACATACCCTCCGGGGCAATTCACAGCAGAGAGCTGCGTCTCACTGGAATTCAGGGAGAGACTAGAGCAATCCAACGTGGTTGCAGGAAACATACAGATTCTACTCAGGCAGCATTAGGGTTCGAGCTGCTCACTCATTTCCTCTATATCTTGAATACGGTTTCTTGAGAAAGTGTTTAGAGCAGCTTATCTGCAGAACTTATTAATGCACAGAGTAAATTCCCTATCAATTGGACCATGGGGGTTCCCATAGCAATGTTTATCTAGAAGAAGGAACTCAAGATAAAAGTATTTGTTACGAGAAGCTACGTACACTCACCTGCTGTAACTAATGAAGTGGCCACTGAGTGTAAGTTCATGATCTTCTGCTGCTGTAGCCCGTCCACTTCATGGTTCAACGTGTTGTGGGTTCAGAGATGCTCTTTTACACACCACTGTTGTAGCACATGATTATTTGACTTACTGTCGCCTGCCTGTCAGCTTGTAACAGTTTGGTCATTTTCCTCTGACTTCTCTCATTAAGAAAGTGTTTTTGCCCACAGAACTTCCACTCACTAGATGTTATTCGCACTGTTCTCTGTAAAAAAAAAAACCCTACAGACAGCAGTGTGTGAGAACCTCAGGATATCAGCAATTTCTGAAATACTCAAACAACCCCATCTGGCACCAACAATCATTCCACAGTCAAAGTCACTTAGATTGCATTTCTTCCCCATGCTGATGTTTGGCCTGAACATGGACTGAACCTCTTGACCATGTCTGCATGCTTTTATGCATTGAGTTGCTGACACAGGATTGGGCGATTGGATATTTGCATTAATGATAATGTGTACAGGTGCATGTAATAACGTGGCCACTGATGGAGCATTCAAAATGTGTGGACAACGTTACTGCAAACACACAGAGAACAGGAGGGAGGCAGTGTGTCCAAGGGTTTGAGACCTGTCTGATTGTGTGAGTGGGTGAGAGGCTGGGAACGGGGATTGTTGTTGCTTGTGTTGTTCTGCCGAGCATTGTGGGCATGCTCTGTTGGCACTGGAATGTGTGGTGACACTTGTGAGCTGCCCCCAGTAGACCCTTACGTTGTTAGCACAAATGACGCGTTTCACTGCGTGTTTCAATGAATGTGATAAATAGTTCTGAATGTGAAAATGGATACGTTGATAAACACAAGAGATTCTACAGATGCTGGAGATCCAGAGCAACACACACAAAATGCTGCAGGCACTCCGCTGGTCAGGTAGCATCTACAGAGAGGAATAAAGAGTCAACGTTTTGGGTGGAGGCCCTTCTTCAGCACTGGAAAGGAAGGGGGGAGATGCTAGAATAAAAAGATGGGGGGTAGAGAAAGGGAGACAGCTAGATAGGTGAAGCCAGGTGAGTGGGAAAGGTAAAGGGCTGGAGAAGAAGGAATCTGATAGGAGAGGAGAGTGGACCATGGGAGAAAAGGAAGAAGGAGGGGACGAGGGGCAGGAGATAGGCAGGTGAGGAGAAGAGATAAGAGGCCACAATGGGAAATAGAAGAAGGGGAAATGGGGAAGGAAAACATTAGCAGAAGAAGGAATTGACGTTCAGCTTGGAGACTGCCCAGGCAGAAGGTGTTGCTCCTCCACCCTGAGAGGGGCCTCATCATGGCACAAGAAGAGGCCATGGACCAACATGTTAACAGTAATGGGAATTGGAATTAAAATGGTTGGCCACCGGAAAATTCCACCCTTGGCGAATGGAGCGGAGGTGCTCCACAAACTGTTCCCAAATCTACGTTATGCCTCACCAGTGTAGAAGAGGCTGCACTGGACACAATAGATGAACCCAGCACATCCACAGGTGAAGTGTGCCTCACCTGAAAGAACTGGTTCCAAGTGCCTGATGGTTGAGGGGTAATAACTGTGTCTGAACTTCTTGGTATGGGACTTCTAGTTGCTCAAAGTAGAATATGGGAAGGAAAAGAGGCAGGTAGAGGTGGTACTTCTGTTGTTTCATAAGGCATTCGCACTTCTAATTGAAGTGTAACCCAGGGGGGCAGACGTGAGTCTGTCTGTTCAGGAGCCGGGGTTAGACTGATCTTCATCTGGCATCTCGTCCACGGCCGTTCCAACGTGGCTGGCCCTGAGCTGGCATCGTCTGATGGAGTCCTTGAAGCACACAAGCCTCCATTCGAAGTCAACAAGTTGGTCCAGGTCATGGAGCAAAGGTGGAATTGAGAGAGACGAGTAGGTATTGATGTGACGGTAGAGATGGGATTGAGAGAGACGAGTAGGTATTGATGTGAAGGTAGAGGTGGGATTGAGAGAGACGAATAGGTATTGATGTGAAGGTAGAGATGGGATTGAGAGAGACGAGTAGGTATTGATGTGAAGGTAGAGATGGGATTGAGAGAGACGAATGGGTATTGATGTGAAGGTAGAGGTGGGATTGAGAGAGACGAATGGGTATTGATGTGACGGTAGAGATGGGATTGAGAGAGATGAGTAGGCATTGATGTGAAGGTAGAGGTGGGATTGAGAGAGACGAGTAGGTATTGATGTGAAGGTAGAGGTGGGACTGACAGAGATGGGTAGGTATTGATGTGACGGTAGAGGTGGGATTGAGAGAGATGAATAGGTATTGATGTGAAGGTAGAGATGGGATTGAGAGAGAGGAGTAGGTATTGATGTGAAGGTAGAGGTGGGATAGAGAGAGACGAGTAGGTATTGATGTGACGGTAGAGGTGGGATTGAGAGAGATGAGTAGGTATTGATGTGACGGTAGAGGTGGGATTGAGAGAGACGAGTAGGTATTGATGTGAAGGTAGAGGTGGGACTGAGAGAGATGGGTAGGTATTGATGTGACGGTAGAGGTGGGATTGAGAGAAATGAATAGGTATTGATGTGAAGGTAGAGATGGGATTGAGAGAGAGGAGTAGGTATTGATGTGAAGGTAGAGGTGGGATAGAGAGAGACGAGTAGGTATTGATGTGACGGTAGAGGTGGGATTGAGAGAGATGAGTAGGTATTGATGTGACGGTAGAGGTGGGATTGAGAGAGACGAGTAGGTATTGAAGTGACGGTAGAGGTGGGATTGAGAGAGACGAGTAGGTATTGATGTGACGGTAGAGGTGGGATTGAGAGAGACGAGTAGGTATTGATGTGACGGTAGAGGTGGGATTGAGAGAGACGAGTAGGTATTGATGTGACGGTAGAGGTGGGATTGAGAGAGACGAGTAGGTATTGATGTGACGGTAGAGGTGGGATAGAGAGAGACGAGTAGGTATTGATGTGACGGTAGAGGTGGGATTGAGAGAGACGAGTAGGTATTGATGTGACGGTAGAGGTGGGATTGAGAGAGACGAGTAGGTATTGATGTGAAGGTAGAGGTGGGATTGAGAGAGACGAGTAGGTATTGAAGTGACGGTAGAGGTGGGATTGAGAGAGACGAGTAGGTATTGATGTGACGGTAGAGGTGGGATTGAGAGAGACGAGTAGGTATTGAAGTGACGGTAGAGGTGGGATTGAGAGAGACGAGTAGGTATTGATGTGACGGTAGAGGTGGGATTGAGAGAGACGAGTAGGTATTGATGTGACGGTACAGGTGGGATTGAGAGAGACGAGTAGGTATTGATGTGACGGTAGAGGTGGGATTGAGAGAGACGAGTAGGTATTGATGTGACGGTAGAGGTGGGATTGAGAGAGACGAGTAGGTATTGATGTGACGGTAGAGGTGGGATAGAGAGAGACGAGTAGGTATTGATGTGAAGGTAGAGGTGGGATTGAGAGAGACGAGTAGGTATTGATGTGACGGTAGAGGTGGGATTGAGAGAGACGAGTAGGTATTGATGTGAAGGTAGAGGTGGGATTGAGAGAGACGAGTAGGTATTGAAGTGACGGTAGAGGTGGGATTGAGAGAGACGAGTAGGTATTGATGTGAAGGTAGAGGTGGGATTGAGAGAGACGAGTAGGTATTGATGTGACGGTAGAGGTGGGATTGAGAGAGACGAGTAGGTATTGATGTGACGGTAGAGGTGGGATTGAGAGAGACGAGTAGGTATTGATGTGAAGGTAGAGGTGGGATTGAGAGAGACGAGTAGGTATTGATGTGACGGTAGAGGTGGGATTGAGAGAGACGAGTAGGTATTGAAGTGAAGGTAGAGGTGGGATTGAGAGAGACGAGTAGGTATTGATGTGAAGGTAGAGGTGGGATTGAGAGAGACGAGTAGGTATTGATGTGAAGGTAGAGGTGGGATTGAGAGAGACGAGTAGGTATTGATGTGAAGGTAGAGGTGGGATTGAGAGAGACGAGTAGGTATTGAAGTGAAGGTAGAGGTGGGATTGAGAGAGACGAGTAGGTATTGATGTGAAGGTAGAGGTGGGATTGAGAGAGACGAGTAGGTATTGATGTGAAGGTAGAGGTGGGATTGAGAGAGACGAGTAGGTATTGATGTGAAGGTAGAGGTGGGATTGAGAGAGACGAGTAGGTATTGATGTGAAGGTAGAGGTGGGATTGAGAGAGACGAGTAGGTATTGATGTGACGGTAGAGGTGGGATTGAGAGAGACGAGTAGGTATTGAAGTGAAGGTAGAGGTGGGATTGAGAGAGACGAGTAGGTATTGTTGTGACGGTACAGGTGGGATTGAGAGAGACGAGTAGGTATTGATGTGACGGTAGAGGTGGGATTGAGAGAGACGAGTAGGTATTGATGTGAAGGTAGAGGTGGGATTGAGAGAGACGAGTAGGTATTGATGTGACGGTAGAGGTGGGATTGAGAGACGAGTAGGTATTGATGTGACGGTAGAGGTGGGATTGAGAGAGACGAGTAGGTATTGATGTGACGGTAGAGGTGGGATTGAGAGAGACGAGTAGGTATTGATGTGAAGGTAGAGGTGGGATAGAGAG
This sequence comes from Hemitrygon akajei, assembly GCF_048418815.1. Lineage (NCBI taxonomy): Eukaryota > Metazoa > Chordata > Chondrichthyes > Myliobatiformes > Dasyatidae > Hemitrygon > Hemitrygon akajei. The sequence continues at coordinate 72,076,372 of NC_133131.1, forward strand.
AGACGAGTAGGTATTGTTGTGATGGTAGAGGTGGGATTGAGAGAGACGAGTAGGTATTGATGTGACGGTAGAGGTGGGATTGAGAGAGACGAGTAGGTATTGATGTGACGGTAGAGGTGGGATTGAGAGACGAGTAGGTATTGATGTGACGGTAGAGGTGGGATTGAGAGAGACGAGTAGGTATTGATGTGAAGGTAGAGGTGGGATAGAGAGAGACGAGTAGGTATTGTTGTGACGGTAGAGGTGGGATTGAGAGAGATGAGTAGGTATTGATGTGAAGGTAGAGGTGGGATAGAGAGAGACGAGTAGGTATTGTTGTGACGGTAGAGGTGGGATTGAGAGAGACGAGTAGGTATTGATGTGACGGTAGAGGTGGGATTGAGAGACGAGTAGGTATTGATGTGACGGTAGAGGTGGGATTGAGAGAGACGAGTAGGTATTGAAGTGAAGGTACAGGTGGGATTGAGAGACGAGTAGGTATTGAAGTGAAGGTACAGGTGGGATTGAGAGACGAGTAGGTATTGATGTGAAGGTACAGGTGGGATTGAGAGACGAGTAGGTATTGATGTGACGGTAGAGGTGGGATTGAGAGAGACGAGTAGGTATTGATGTGAAGGTAGAGGTGGGATAGAGAGAGACGAGTAGGTATTGTTGTGACGGTAGAGGTGGGATTGAGAGAGACGAGTAGGTATTGATGTGACGGTAGAGGTGGGATTGAGAGAGACGAGTAGGTATTGATGTGACGGTAGAGGTGGGATTGAGAGAGACGAGTAGGTATTGATGTGAAGGTAGAGGTGGGATTGAGAGAGACGAGTAGGTATTGATGTGAAGGTAGAGGTGGGATTGAGAGAGACGAGTAGGTATTGATGTGAAGGTAGAGATGGGATTGAGAGAGACTAGTAGGTATTGATGTGACGGTAGAGGTGGGATTGAGAGACGAGTAGGTATTGTTGTGACAGTAGAGGTGGGATTGAGAGAGACGAGTAGGTATTGATGTGAAGGTAGAGATGGGATTGAGAGAGACGAGTAGGTATTGATGTGACGGTAGAGGTGGGATTGAGAGACGAGTAGGTATTGTTGTGACAGTAGAGGTGGGATTGAGAGAGACGAGTAGGTATTGATGTGACGGTAGAGGTGGGATTGAGAGACGAGTAGGTATTGATGTGAAGGTAGAGGTGGGATTGAGAGACGAGTAGGTATTGAAGTGAAGGTACAGGTGGGATTGAGAGACGAGTAGGTATTGAAGTGAAGATGAGAAGGCTAGGAGGAAAGTGGGGTGGGGGGTAAAGGGGAGAAATGCGAAGTGATGTGAGAGAAAGGCAGTCAATGGTGGTGTACCCGTGACAGGGGCGGTGATGGGGAGGGGTAGAGAGAGTGGTGAATGCAAAGCAGAGATCGTGAGGGAGAAGCAAAAGCAAGAGGGCGACAATGCTCAGGACAGGGTAGTGATAAAAGGGAGACACATTAGGAAGGGAGTTGACAATGGGCTGAGGGAAGAGAGGGACAAAGGTTGTTGGATAAGAGCGGGGGATAGAAGGTAAGAGTATTGCATGGAGAAAGAGGTCTGCCATGGGAGCATAGCAGTTAGCGGGATGCTGTTACAGCTCGGGGTGTCACAGTTCGGATTTCAGTTCTGATGTCATTTGTAATGGGCCTGTATGTCTTCCCCTTGAACACACGGCTTTCCTCAGAGTACTCCGGTTTCCTCGCACCGTCCAAAGACACATGGGTTAATCGTTTGATTGGTCATTGTAAATTGTCCAGTGTTGCTGGCAGCACAGCTCGAAGGACTGGAAAGGTCTGCTCCACAATTTATCCCCAAATAAATAAATACAAGCTGAACACATGGCATGAAAGCAGTGTCACTTTCCTTCAGCCTTTTAGAAGTAATTTTAAAGTAGGTAAAGGGAATTTTTTTCAATGCTGTGGGAGGATCTGGGACGTAGATTACATTATCTATTACATGGGTTGGATTACGTTGACATAATGTGCTTCCTCAGGAACTGTAATTATTTTTCTTCTCCACAACCTATTGTCCTCACATCAGCTGCCCAGCTCAGACGCAAAGCAAAGGGATTCCCTTTCACTTCCTATTGGATGGTTACTGCACGTATTCACGTCAATGATTCCCACAAATACCCACAGTATCAACTGTGTCATGAGGTCCATTTTCAAGCTGCAGCAACAATCAAGAAAGGGGAAATTAGTTGAGTCAGGCACAGGCAGCAATGAGTATCTGTTTCTTTGTGTTATCTAATCAGCCAATCACGCGCCAGCAGCTCAATGCATTGAAGCATGCAGACATGTTCGAGAGGTTCAGTTGTTGTTCAGACCAAACATCAGAACGGGGAAGAAATGTAATCTAACTGACTTTGACTGTGGAATGATTGTTGGTGCCAGATGGGGTGTTTGAGTATCTCAGAAACTGCTGATCTCCTGGGATTTTCACACAGAATAGATGCTAGAGATTATAGAGGTATGATAAACAAAAAGAAATATCCAGTGAGGCGGCTCTGTGGGTGTAAAATGCCTTGTTAATGAGAGAGGTCACAGGAGAATGGCCAGACCGGTTCAAGCTGGCAGGAAGATGACAATAACTCAAATAATGACACGTTATTGAACCAAGGCGAGGTGAGCGGAGATAAGGCAGAGCAATGGTGACAAAGGGGTCTGTGCACAAGAATGAGGAATGACCTGAAGTTTGATCAACTCGAGCGCTGGGACAAATTGGAAAAGTCGGGTACGGGTCAAATCAAGGTGGTGGTGCCTGGGGCTGAGAGCATGTCGAAGCAGCAGGGCCCAGGTGCAAGAGCGAGGAATGACCCAAGGTTTTGACAATTTAAGTACCGGACTAGATTGAAAAGATCAGGGTGTCGGGGCCAGAGGTGAGGGATGGGCTGGTGTTCAATTCGCTGCTCCACGACGCTTGCTTGTCTCTGCACTGAACTGAAGCCGTGGCTTGCACTAACGGGTTCCTGGATTGGTTGGGGGCTGTTACTTGCTTACATTTATCATTTGTGCGATCTGTTTTTTTCTGCACATTGGGTGTTTGACGGCCTTTTCCTCAATGGGTTCTATTCAGCTTCTTTGTTTTGTGGCTGCCCGTAAGGAGACAGTTCTCAAGGCTGTATATAGTACACATACTTTGATAATAAATGTACTTTGAACTTCGAATGAGGGGAGATTTGATAGAGCTATTCAAAATTACGAGGGGTATAGATCAGGTAAATGGAAGCAGGCTTTTTCCCACAGAGGCTGGGTGAGGGGAAGCTTCTTCACTCATAGAGTGGTGCAAATGTAGAGCAAGCTGCCACTGGAAGTTGTGGTTGGCGGTTAAATTGTAACACCTAAGAGAAGTTAGGGTAAGTGTATGAATGGAAGGGGTACGGAGAACTATCGTTCAGGTGCGGGTGAGGAACAGACCAGCATGGGGTGGAAGAGCTGAATGGCTTTTTTCTGTGCTGTAGCACTCTATGCTGGATTCAGCTCAAACTGGATCATCGAGTTCGCTGATGACACAACGGTGGCTGGGCTCATCACCAACGACGACAACGTGCCATACCGAGGGGAGATAACGCAGCCTGAGTCTCCTCACGGACAAGGCTAAAGAGATGATGGTGGACCTTAGGGAGGTGCAGGCTGATCACTCCTCACTGCTCATATATGCCTCCTCCATGGAGAGAGTTAGGATGGGAAACAACTTAATCCCTCAGGTCATGAGCTTCCTGATCCCCTGGTCACCACCCAGGTCCAATCTTATGCAGAGTGCCAGTGGCATTATATCATTTACTTTTTGACTTGTGTCGTAAATGCACCTTATTACTTGTAAATTTGATTGTGGTAATGTTGCTTTATGTGCTATGTGTGTGAGGTGTATGTACTGTGTTATGCACCTTGGTCTGGAGGAATGCTGCTTTATTTGGCAATATACATGTGTACAGCTAAATGGCGATAAAAACCATAAAACCATAAGGCAAAGGAGCAGAATTGGGCTATTCGGCCCATCAAGTCTGTTCCGCCATTCCATCACAGCTGATGTTATCCCTCTCAAATCCAGATTCCTGCCTTCTCCCTGTAACCTTTGATGCCCTGACTAATCAAGAATCTGTCAACTTCCGCTTTAAGTATACTCAATGACTTGTCCTCCATAGCCGTCTGTAGCGATAAACTCCACAGATTCACCACCCTCTGGCTAAAGATATTCCTTCTTATCTCTGTTCTATAGGGACATCACTCTATTCTGTGGCTGTGTGTTCTAGTACTAGACTCCCCTACTATAGGAAACATCCTCTCCACATCCACTCTACCTAGGCCTTTCAATATTCAATAGGTTTCAATGAGCTCCCCCCCCTCATTCTTCTAAACTCCAGGGAGTTCAGGCCCAGGGACATCAAACACTCCTCATATGGGAGTAGGGGTCTCTTTCATTCCCGCGATCATGCTCGTGACCCTCCTCTGGACCCTCTCGAATGCCAGCACATCTTTTCTTAGATAAGGTATCCAAAACTCTGAGATGTTCCCTAACTGTTCCAAGCAGTCCCGTAAGCCTGATAGAATTAGTACTTACCATAAAATAAGCTTAAATTTAATTTTGTTTTCAACACCAAAAAGACCTTTAATGTTGCCGACCTCAAAGTTCAGGCCAGTACATCATCCCTGGACCAGGGCCCCAAACCTGGCAGCTCAGGTAACGGGGTCAAAAATACCCCAAAGAGCTGAAGGTATCCTCTGTGGCTTTGCCTGTTTAAATGCTTGTGGAAGGGGCAATTAGCAGCTCTGATCGTCATCTCCATCGTCATTCATCAACTGTGCCAGCTGCAATTTATGAAACTGTGCTCTGTTCCCCGTCGCCCTCCTAACGACGTTCTACAGGAGCACCATCGAGCATGTCCCATCTGGCTGCATCGTTGTGTGGAACAGAAACTGCAAGGCATCGGACCACCAGACCCTACCGAGGACAGTAAACACTACCGAGAGGATCACCAGGGTCTCCCCAACCCCTCTCCATTTCAGACCCCCCATTTGTGACGTTTACTGGGGTGTTGCAGATGAAGAACCTGAAGCATTGTTGAGGATCCCTACCACAGCAGCACCCCCAGGACTATGACTGCTTCTCCTCCAGGTTGTGAGACTGTGGAATACCCTGCCACCATCGAGATCTGGTCAGTAGCACAGTGAACTGGTTACTACGCACTACATCCATTTCGAATTGCATTTTATTGGCTATTTGTGGTAATGGTTTGCTTTATGTGCTGATATGTTCTGTGGGTGCACCATGGTGCAGAGGAATGTTGTTTCGTTTGGTTGTATTTCTGTGCTTGAACTTCACCACACATGCTCAGGACTTATTTATGGGGCAACTACATAAGCACGAGAGGGAGAGGAGATATTTATCTATTGACATACAGCACGGAACAGGCCATTCTAGCTCTTTGAACCGGGCCATTCTCCAACACTCTGATTCAATCCCAGCCTAATCACGGGATAATCCACAACGACCAATGAACCGAACAACCAGTACATATTTGGACTTTGGGAGGAAACCGGAGCACCCAGAGGAAACCCACACGGTCACGGGGAGAACGTACAAAATCCTGATGGGCAGTGGCAGGAATTGAACCCAGGTCGCCTGTACTGTAAAACACTGTTTTAACTGCTAGTGGAAATTAAGAGATGGGGGAGATTGTTCTTGGCAAATTTTCTCCAGAACTGGTTTGCCATTGCCTTCTTCTAGTCGGTCACTTTACAAGATGGATGACCCCAACTATTATCAATTCTCTTCAGAGATTGTCTGCCTGGCATCTGCAGTTGCATAACCAAGACGTGATGTGCACCAACTGCTCATACGACTATCCACCATCTGCTCCCATGGTCCAAGTGACCCTGATCGGTGGGGGTGGGGGGTAAGCAGGTGCTACACCTTACCCAAGGGTGTCCTGCAGGCTAGCAGGGGGAAGAAGCGTCTTACACCTCCTCCGGTAGATGCATATCTCCACCCCACCGCCTGGTGATGCAAACTGGGGTGGATAGATTCCCAAGGCTTGACATTGTGTCCTCTAGGACATCTGGGAGGCTAATGCAGAAATTGTGGGGTCCCTAGCAGAGATATTTAAAATGTCCTTAGCCATGGATGAGGTACCAGAGGTCTGGGGGATAGCTAATGTTGTTCTATTAAGAAAGGCTCTAAGAATAAGCTATGAGCCTAACATCAGCACTTGGAAGGGATTCTAAGGGACTGGACTTATGAGTATTTGGATAGACATGGACCTATTAGGGATAGTCAGCATGGTCACATCCAAACACAACAGAAACCAGCTGGGCCGTAAGGCCAGTTTCTCTACTGGAAACCCCACACACTCAAGCCTCTTTTCACTTCATCCTCTGAGCTTATTTATACACTGATCTAAGCACGGCCCAGTCGTCGGGGGAAGGATTAGAAAGCTTGAGACAGAAGAGTCCATCACTCTTCTCATTGTTCCCATCAAGGAGGAGGTACAGGAGCCTGAAGAGACGCACTCGTTATTCCAGGAACAGCCTCTTCCCCTCCGCCATCACATTTCTGAATGGACAATGAACCCATGTACACTACCTCACTACTTTTCCCTCTCTTTTTTCACCACTTACTATAATACATATCAATACACTGCTGTCACAAAAAAAACAAATTTCACAACATATCGGTGATATTAAACCTGATTGTGCAGTTGAATGAAATTAGTCGAATAAATTAAATCAGCTGGTGGAATGGTGATGTGGAACATAAGGAGAGCTGTCGTGTCTGTGCACAACTATGTATCGATTAAATAAATTCACGCACGTCGGAGATGGCTTTAACTGGTGTATTCACATTGCAGTGAGGGGGGAGAGAGAGAGAGAGAGAGAACAATGCACAGGCAACAGATCAATATGTAGTGCTAAGGGGGGGGGTTCATTTCTCTAAAAGGAATAGTTCCATCCATATATTAAAAGAGCAGAGATCTAAAGGGCCAAAAGGCCAGTGTCTCTATTGGAAATTCCACATACTCAAGCTCTTTATATTTTGAACATACAATCTAGAAAACTACAGCTTATTACAGGCCCTTTGGCCTAGAACACTAAAGCTTAGTATAGGCCCTTTGGCCTAGAGCAATACAGCTTAGTACAAGCCCTTTGGCCTAGAACACTACAGCTTATTACAGGCTCTTTGGCCTAGAGCAATACAGCTTAGTGAGGTGAACTGCATATACCTGTCTGGACAGGCCCCCCCACCCCCCCCCCCCCCGGCTGACTGCTCCTGTGGCTCCTCCCACAGACCCCGGTATAAAGGCGAATGGAGACACAGCCCCGGCCTCAGTCTCCAGGATGTAGTGTGGTGGTCAATTGCTGCTTGTTCTTTCTTCCAGCCAATAAAAGCCTGTATCTCTCCTCACGTCTCCGAGAGTTATTGATGGTGCATCAATTTTATTGGCTGTAAGTTTTAAAACATGGAAAGCATTTTACGTCCGGAAAAATTAGATCTTGATCCTCAAGACTCAGAAGCAGCTCTTGCCTTTGAACTCTGGCTTGCATGCTTCCACTCATACTTGGAGGAGGTTTGTGTGACTGAGCCCGCTATTATGCACAGAACCCTCCTTTCGAGGGTCAGCCCGAAAGTTTACTCCCTTATCAGGGACCTGCCGACCTACCAAGGGGCACTGGACGCCCTCAAAAGACAGTACCTGTGGCCGGTGAACACCGTCTATGCAAGACATCGCTTAGCGACGCGGCGACAGCGACCCGATGAGTCAAGCGGGCAGTTTCTCCGAGCCCTACAGACATTCGTGCGAACTTGCGACTGCAAAGGACTGACGACGGAACAACATGCGGAGCTGCTAGTAAGAGGCGCCTTCGTTACGGGGATCAGGTCAGTGTACGTGCGCCAGCAGCTGCTGGAAAACGCCGAACTTACCTTACGCTCGGCGATCAAGACGGCCGACATGCTGGAGGCTGCTCTGCACAATGCTGATGCTGTCCAGCCACGCGATCCCCTGCCGGTTCCATGGACACCTCAGACCCCACCACCTGCCGCTGCCAGTCGCAAGTCCACGAACTCCCCAAAACCGACCACAGCTGCTGCCACTCGCAAGTCCATGCAGTGTTACTTCTGCGGACTCGAAAAGCACCCCCGAAAACGCTGCCTGGCCTGAGAAGCGACCTGCTCCAGCTGCGGGAAGAAGGGCCATTTTGCCAAGGTCTGTAAGTCTGAACCACGAGCGGGGTCTGGCAGCGCTGCGTGTGAGGCATGGGGGCCGCCATCTTGCCTGCCCGCCTCGTGTGAAGCATGGGGGCCGCCATCTTGCCTGCCCGCCTCGTGAGAGGCATGGGGGCCGCCATCTTGCCTGCCTGCCTCGTGCAAGGCATGGGGGCCGCCATCTTGCCTGCCCGCCTCGTGCGAGGCATGGGGGCCGCCATCTTGCCTGCCCGCCTCGTGTGAAGCATGGGGGCCGCCATCTTGCCTGCCCGCCTCGTGAGAGGCATGGGGGCCGCCATCTTGCCTGCCTGCCTCGTGCAAGGCATGGGGGCCGCCATCTTGCCTGCCCGCCTCGTGCGAGGCATGGGGGCCGCCATCTTGCCTGCCCGCCTCGTGTGAAGCATGGGGGCCGCCATCTTGCCTGCCCGCCTCGTGAGAGGCATGGGGGCCGCCATCTTGCCTGCCTGCCTCGTGCAAGGCATGGGGGCCGCCATCTTGCCTGCCCGCCTCGTGCAAGGCATGGGGGCCGCCATCTTGCCTGCCTGCCTCGTGCAAGGCATGGGGGCCGCCATCTTGCCTGCCCGCCTCATGTGAAGCATGGGGGCCGCCATCTTGCCTGCCCGCCTCGTGAGAGGCATGGGGGCCGCCATCTTGCCTGCCTGCCTCGTGCAAGGCATGGGGGCCGCCATCTTGCCTGCCCGCCTCGTGCGAGGCATGGGGGCCGCCATCTTGCCTGCCCACCTCGTGCGAGGCATGGGGGCCGCCATCTTGCCTGCCCGCCTCGTGTGAGGCATGGGGGCCGCCATCTTGCCTGCCCGCCTCGTGCGAGACATGGGGGCGGCCATCTTTGTCGGTGCCACCTCGCCCCGCCCCCGACCCGCCGGTGTTTACCGGGCAACAAGACGGTATTGAGAAATATACTTGATATAATCATTATATATACCTGAACTATAATCACTATGTATTAGCTATTTACTATACTATGTAATCACTTCTAGGTACCAAATATTAATATGTATTATTTTACTAGGTACATTTTGTTATGTGTTGTTTTCACTAGATACTTTGTACTCTCTTAGCTGCATATTATGGCACTTACAGTACACCTGCTTGTTTTGCAACACCATTAGCTGCGATGTATCCCATGTATTACACTCAGACTTTGTTTAGTACGAGATAACGGTGGCGGACAGGATGCTGCGAGCAGGAATGTACTGTGAGGGAGGTTGTCTGAAAAACATAATCTTGGCCACGAATAAGGCCCCAATGCAAACGGGTGAAAAACAATGGTGACGTACCGCGGGCTAGGCAAGAGCAATTAATTAATTCATATATAGATGATATGCAACTAAAACTTGATTGGGTAGGCTAATAAAACCGAAGTGTAACTGAGATAAGAAATTACTATAAAGAATGCTGTACACCGGAGCTCGGGGGGCTTTCGGTGACAAGTTCATTGATTGCCTCAGCCTTTGTTTGCAAATAAAGGTTTACTTTTCTTGAAGAATTGTCTGTGTCTCCAAGTCATTTCAAGTAACCACGACAACGGCAGTTCAACTCTGGCCTCCGTAACCCTCGACCAAAGCGCCCCACACCAGCTTACAAGGTCAATGATGGACATCCTGGTGGAGGGGCACAGGACTAGCTGCCTGTTTGACATGGGCAGCACTGAGAGTTTTATTAACCCGGACACGGTGCAACGTTGCGGACTCGTGACACGGCCGGTAAGCCAGAGGGTCACCATGGCTCTGGGTCGTATTCCACAGACATCCGGGTGGGTTGTGTAGCGACATTGGTGGTGCAGGGCACAGAATATCAGGACTTTGCGCTACTGGTCATGCCTCAACTGTGCGCACCTGTGCTATTGGGGCTGGACTTCCAGAGCCACCTCGAAAGTGTGACTATGGCATATGACGGGCCCCTCCCACCACTCACTGTCAGGAATCCTCAGTTTGTTGGGACTTCATCATATACCCCGCTACTGACCACACACACACACACCGAACCACACATCCCACCCAGCACCATGCCGACAGCTGCGCTACTGACACCACTTGCAGCCTCTCCACCCTCAAGATCCCTCCCCCATCGCTGTTCACCAACCTGACCCCCGACTGTAAACCGGTGGCGACTAAAAGCAGGAGGTACAGCGCAGGGGACAGGGCCTTCATTAAGTCGGAGATGCAGCGGCTGCTCAGGGAGGGGATCATTGAGCCAAGCACAAGTCCTTGGTGGTCCCAGGTGGTTGTTGTTTGGACCAGGCAGAAAAATAGGATGGTCGTGGACTATAGCCAGACCATCAATAGGTTCACGCGGCTTGATGCTTACCCCCTACCCCGCATCACGGATATGGTCAATATCAGATAGCTCAGTACAAGGTGTACTCGACCATAGATCTGAAATCCGCTTATCACCAGCTCCCCATCCACCCAGAGGACCGCCCCTACACCGCCTTCGAAGCGGGCAGCAGGCTCTATCACTTCCTGCGCGTCCCCTTCGGTGTCACAAATGGTGTCTCTGTCTTCCAGAGGGAAATGGACCGGATGGTGGACCAGTGCCAACTGAAGGCCATATTTCCCTATCTGGATAACATCACCATCTGTGGTCACGACTGGCCGGATCACAACGCCAACCTCCAACGATTTTTCCAAGTGGCCAAAGCCCTGAACCTTACTTATAATAGGGACAAGTGTGTGTTCGAAACCACCCGACTCGCTATCCTTAGGTATGTCGTGGAGAACGGGGTCATTGGCCCTGATCCCGACCGTATGCGCCCCCTGTTAGAACTCCCTCTTCCCACCACCCTCAGAGCCCTCAAACGGTGCCTGAGCTTCTTTTCCTATTACGCCCAATGGGTCCCCCATTACGCAGACAAGTCCCGCCCCCTGGTCATGTCTACCACTTTTCCCCTCTCTGCCGAGGCCTGCGCGGCCTTCAGCTGCATTAAAGGGGACATTGCCAAAGCAACGGTGCATGCGGTGGATGAGAATATTCCCTTCCAAGTAGAGAGTGACGCCTCCGATTTCGCGCTTGCCGCTACCCTCAATCAGGCAGGCAGGCCAGTAGCATTCTATTCTCGTACCCTTCAAGGCCCTGAAATTCGGCACTCCGCGGTGGAGAAAGAAGCCCAGGCCATAGTGGAAGCTATTAGGCACTGGAGGCACTATCTCGCCGGCAAAAAGTTCACCTTGCTGACCGACCAGCGCTCGGTTGCGTTCATGTTCAGCAACCAACAGCGGGGCAAAATCAAAAATGATAAAATTTTGCGGTGGAGAATAGAACTCTCCACCTACAACTATGATATCCTGTACCGGCCTGGCAGTCTCAATGAGCCCCCTGATGCCCTATCCCGGGGAGCGTGTGCCAGCACACAGCTCAACCAGCTATACGCCCTCCATGCACATCTTTGCCACCCAGGGGGTCACCCGATTTTACCATTTTGTGAAAGCCTGGAACCTGCCGTACTCCCTTGAGGACATCAGGACGATGAGCAGGGACTGCCAAGTCTGCGCTGAGTGCAAACCGCACTTCTACCGTCCTGAAAAGGCGCAACTTATCAAGGCCACCCGCCCCTTTGAGCGACTGAGTGTTGACTTTAAGGGCCCCCTTCCCTCCACTGACCGCAAGGTCTACTTTCTCAACATTATCGACGAGTACTCGCGGTTCCCCTTTGCCATCCCCTGCCCCGATACCACTGCCACGTCCGTCATAAAAGCCCTGCGCCAGCTCTTCACTCTGTTCGGATATCCCTGCTATATCCACAGTGATAGAGGGTCCTCCTTTATGAGTGACGAGCTGTGCCAGTACCTGCTGGCTAGGGGCATTGCTACTAGTAGGACCACGAGTTATAATCCCCGGGGAAATGGACAGGTGGAGAGGGAGAATGCCACAGTGTGGAAGGCCACACTTTTAGCCCTTCAGTCAAAGGGATTGCCGGTCTCTCGCTGGCAGGAGGTCCTCCCCAAGGCACTCCACTCCATCCGCTCCCTGTTATGTACGTCCACCAATGCCACCCCTCACGAGCACCTATTCTCTTTTCCCAGGAAGTCTGCCACTGGGACCACCCTACCGGCTTGGGTGACGTCCCCAGGGCCAGTGCTGCTCCGGAAGCATGCGAGGAGCAATAAATACTCCCCGCTGGTCGAGAGGGTTCACCTTCTACATGTGAACACCCAGTACGTCTACGTGGTCTTACCTGATGGGCAGGAGGACACGGTCTCCGTCTGTGACCTGGCGCCTGCAGGAGCAGCAGACCGCTACCCCGAACACTCCACGGTAACTATGAACCCTGTACCCGAGGTGACACCGCGCACACTAAGCCCTACACAGACTCCTCATGACACTCATATACCGGGCGTCTCGTACGCGTATATTCCAGGCGCCTCGCACACGCATGAGGGATTACTGACGCCTAGTGGGCTGACACCTCCAGTCAGGCCGGAACCAGCACAACCACCGTCTCTGGTGCAATCACCACCGGCACCTGTGCAATCACCACCACCGGCACCTGTGCAATCACCACCACCGGCATCTGTGCAATCACCACCACCGGCACCTGTGCAATCACCACCACCGGCACCTGTGCAATCACCACCACCGGCATCGGTGCAATCACCACCACCGGCACCTGTGAAATCACCACCATCGGCATCTGTGCAATCACCACCACCGGCACCTGTGCAATCACCACCACCGGCGCCTGTGCAATCACCACCGGCACCTGTGCAATCACCACCACTGGCACCTGTGCAATCACCACCGGCACCTGTGAAATCACCACCGGCACCTGTGCAATCACCGCCGGTGCTACGTAGATCGCAGCGACAGATTCGACCACCTGATAGACATAACCTGTAAATATACTTGTAAGAAACTTCGCCACATGGGGACTCTCTTTTAAAACAAAGGGGGGGTGAATGTGGTGAACTACATATACCTGTCTGGACACGCCCCCTGCTGACTGCTCCTGTGGCTCCTCCCACGGACCCCGGTATAAAGGCAATTGGGGACACCGCCCCGGCCTCAGTCTCCAGGATGCAGTGTGGTGGTCAATTGCTGCTTGTTCTTTCTTCCAGCCAATAAAAGTCTATATCTCGCCTCACGTCTCCAAGAGTTATTGATGGTGCATCACTTAGTACAGGCCCTTTGGCCTAGAACACTACAGCTTATTACAGGCCCTTTGGCCTAGAACACTACAGCTTATTACAGGCCCTTTGGCCTAGAACACTAAAGCTTAGTATAGACCCTTTGGCCTAGAGCAATACAGCTTAGTACAGGCCCTTTGGCCTAGAACACAACAGCTTAGTACAGGCCCCTTAGCCTAGAACACTATTTTTTAAGCAAAATATACTTTATTCAAAAACAAAATTATTTACAGTGAACCATTCAATGACATTCAATCTGTTACAGATGTTTCCTCTACATTCTGTACATTTCCACATTTCAGCCACTCAGGTGGCATTATGTTGGTTCATATTTACATACCCTTGTTGAGGGGTAAACTCCCCGCCACCCTACCCCTCCCACTCCCGCGGGAGAAGAACTCTAAACCATGGTCCTTCCCCGCCGGGCCCTTGCGGTGGCTGCACCAGGTTTCAATGCGTCCCTCAGCACGTGTTCCTGCAGCCGAATGTGCCAGTCAGCAGCATTCCCCCACGGACATCTCCGTGTGCTGGTAGAACATCAAGTTTCGGACGCAACCGGTCAGGATACTCTCTGCCACACATCTATAGAAGTTTGTCAAAGTTTTAGATGACGTGCTGAATCTTTGCAGACTTCTAAGAATGTAGAGCTGCTGCCGTGCTTTGTTTGTAATGGCAATTGTGTGCAGGGCCCAGGACAGATGCGCTGGAATGATTTCATTTCTGAGCCTAGCGGTGACAAGACTGACCCTAGCAGTGGGGAACGCATGTACAAGGATATTTCCCTGAGCAAATTGGAAGAAGCGATGTCTTACTTCTAGGAGTTCAAGATGGGAGAATACAGGAGAGCCTCCTGTCTGAAAAGCATGATTTCTCCTGGGACAAAGCATGCCCCACAAGCTCACTACTGGGAGGCAGTCAAGAGAGACCATCCATCCCATCACCAGTTTCAGACATTTCTAGAGCAAGAGCCCTCTCCAGAAAACCTCAAATTTTGCCAGAGGATACCAACCTGTGCAGCCTACCGTCTCCACAGAGATGCTACTGCTGTGGGGAAAGTCTTGCCCACTGGTCCACTTGCAAGCATCGAAAGACAGTCTGCTCTTCCTGTCAGAAGGTTCGGCCCCTCTAGGAGGCGTGCCTCACTGAGCAATGTGCCATGAGGACTCGGTTACACGCATAGCAGGCAACCAGCCTCTGAAATTTGAGCTAGATATGGGGTCAGTTGTCACATTGCTAAGTGAATTATCCTTAGCCCGATTCCAAAACTATGACTGGAGCGTCACTGGAGAAAGCTTGGACCTGTGTGATGTCTTCACTGCAGAAGTGGTTCACCGGGAGCCCTGTTTCACTTACCATGCACGTGTTGAGGGAAGGACAAAGGCTGAATTGGACTATAAAGATGCCAGTGGTACTGTACTGCATTAACTGTATTGGGAGGAGCCCTTGCATTGAATTCTCCATTACCAAAGCACCAGCAGCTTCTTCAATCTGACACTTTGGTTCAATACTGTGGTCCGGCGGGTAAGTTCGACTCTGTTGTCTTTCACTGTACACACGTATGCCATCAAACAAGACAGTGTTCCTCTGGACTAAGGTGCACAACACATATAACTCACACACACACACAACACATAAAGTAACGGTACCACAAATAACAAGGTGCGAACACAAGTTAAAAAGTAAACAGTATAGCGCTAACAGTGCTTCATCCCTGCTGAGATCTGGGTGACAGCAGGGACTTCTGTCATCTCATGTCCTGGAGGAAGAAGCTGATTCCCACCCTAACAATTCCTGTCCTAATGCTACGGTACCTCCTGCCTGATGGTGGGGGGTCAAAGAGATTGTTGGATGGATGGGAGGGATCGTTGATGATGCTACGTACTCAGCACTCCTGATAAATATCTCAGACAAGTGGAAGAGAGATCCCAATGATCCTCTCGGCGTCTACACAATCCTTTGTGGGGACCTGCAGTAATATGCCGTGTAATTCCCGTACTAGACAGTGATGCAGCTGGTCAGGACACTCTCAATGGTGCTCCTGTAAAAATTGGTGAGAATGGGGAAAGTGGAACCATGTTTGTCTCAATCTCCTGAGGAAGCGGAGATGCTGTTGTGCTTTCTTGACAAAATAGGTATAGTTGAGGGACCAGGTGAGATCATCCATTATGTGCCCTCCAAAGGCTCTTAGATACATGCTGAGCACTCAAGTGCTTAAATACCCCGTATGTTTCTGCCTCTGCCATCACCCCTGGCAGTGCCTTCCATGCACCCACCACTCTCCGTGTAAAGAAAACTACCTCTGACATCAGCCCCTATACTTCCCTCCAATCTCCTTCAAATGATGTCCTGCCATTTTAGTCATCTCCACCCTGGGGAAAAGTCTTTGGTTGTCCGCTTATTCTTTGCCTCTTACCATCTTGATAGAGACTCTATCAAGTCTCTTCTCATCCTCCTTCGCTCCAAAGAGAAAAGCCCCATCTTGTTCAACCTGTCCCCCTAAGATGCACATAATCGCCTGTATCCATTTATACTCCGACCCAGGCCCTGCCCAATCATTGCGCAAAGGATTGGAAAGATGGGCGTGAGAGAAAGGACTGGCTGGATCTCAAGGAGAGATAAAGAAACAGGGATTACCTGCAATTAGAAGGTTCAATCTTTATACCATTTGGTTGTAGATGACTCAGGCAGAATCCAATCTGTGTTTCTCCTTGTCCTCGTCCCAGCAGTGGAGGAGGGCAGCAGATCAGTTGCTGTGGGAGAGGATCAGAGCTCATGCTTTATGAGGATAGGTTGAGTAAGCTTGGACTTTCCTCTTTGGAGCGAAGGGGAATAGAGGTGACTTGACACAGGAGTACTAGATGGTAAGAGATAAGGATTGAGTGGGCATTTTCCTAGGATGGAAATGGCTAGAATGAGGGGCACAATTTTAAGGTGTTTGATAGAAAGTATGGGGGGGGTGGGGGGTGTAAGAGGTAGCTTTTTTAAAAACTAGAGGCTGGTGGGTGCGCGGAACGCCCTGCGAGGGGTGGTGGTGGGGCAGATACATTAGGGACATCCAAGAGACTCTTAGGTGGGCAGACAGATTGTGGTGAACTACATATACCTGTCGGGACTGCTCCTGTGGCTCCTCCCACAGACCCCTGTATAAAGGCGACTGTGGGCTGTTGCCCAGCCTCATTCCCCAGGATGTAGTGTTGTTCATTCTTCCAGTCAATAAAAGCCGATACCTCGCTTCCTACGTCTCAGAGCGAGTTATTGATGGTG
This sequence comes from Hemitrygon akajei, assembly GCF_048418815.1. Lineage (NCBI taxonomy): Eukaryota > Metazoa > Chordata > Chondrichthyes > Myliobatiformes > Dasyatidae > Hemitrygon > Hemitrygon akajei. The sequence goes on from NC_133131.1 coordinate 72,092,989, forward strand.
CATCACAGATGAAAGAAAAACGGAGAGCCATGTGGGAGGGAAGGGTTAGATTGATCGTAGGTTGGTACAACATGTGGGCCGAAAGCTCTGAGCTGTGCTGTTCCACATTCTCTTCATGACTAATCATGTCCTCGGTGTTAACTTTATTTGCAGTCAGCCTTCCTTTACACATCGGTTGTTGGTCAGTCTTTGTTTTTGTATTTAAAAAAAATTATTGTATTCCTTTTTTTCCTGTGGATGCCTGCAAGAAAATGAATCTCAGGGTGGCAAAATTTAATATATGTACAGTACATATACCAAAATAAATTTATTATGGAAGTACATTTACAACAATCTCTTTGACCCCCACCCCCACCATCAGGCAGGAGGTACATTAGCATTAGGACAAGAACTGTTGGGACGGGAAACAGCTTCTTCCCCCAGGCCGTAAGACAACTGAACCCCCTGCCACCGCCCAGGTCTCGTCACATATGAAACACAAGTAGTGTCATACTGTTTATATTTTAACTTGTATCAAATATACACCTTATTATTTGTTAATTTATCTGTGGTAATATTACTCTGTGTGCTGTGTGTGAGTCATATGTATTGTGTTGTGCTCCTTGGCCCAGAGGAGGGCTGTTTCATTTGCTGCTAAACATGTGTACAGATGAATGACAATAAACTTGAACTTGATATGAGCTCTTGAAAATAAGTTTACTTTGAACTTTGAAGTTTCAATGTCGGGAATGGAAGTGTATCTAATATTTCTGATATTCTGATTCCTTTCAATTGCAAAGTCTTCCGATTTACGAAATTCAGTTTGCTTGGGCAGCACTCCATTCAGATATCCAGGAAATCTCACATCCTGGCTGTTAAGTAACAAAGAAGGTGAGTCAACCCGTCGTACCAGCCGAGAACTGAATCACCCATTGAGGACCGAGGCTTCATACATTGGAGTTAAGTGGCGGTACTTACGCAGAGTGAGTCACCAGGTGTGAGTGATGTGCAGCCTGGAGAGGAAAGTCAGGTGTTGGTAGGGGTGGCACACTAGTGTAGCGGTTAGTGCAATCGCCTTACACAGCCAGCTGTAAGATTCGTCCCTCTCCGCAAGGAGTTTGTACGTTCTCCCCGTCAGCGCGTGGTTTCCTCCCAAATTCCAAAGACATGCGTGTAGGGTTAGTGAATGGCAGGCACACCACACCAGGAGCGTGGCAACACTCGCGGGCTGCCCCCAGCGCAATTCTCACTAATCTGATTTGACACAAACAACGAGTTTCACTGCACGTTTCGAAGAACATGTGATGTTAACATAAGACTAATCTTTATCTTTCGTTCCTTGGAGGGTGAGATTATGCAAAATGTTTGCTGGAGAGGATTTAGACAGGATTCACATCACCGTCTGGTGTGGAGGGGCCACTGCAGAGGATCGGAAAAAGTTGCAGGAAGTTGTAAACTCAGCCAGCTCCATCGTGGACACATGCGTCCCCCCCCGTCGAGGACACCTTCAAAAGGCAGCGTCCATTTCAGAAACAGAATCAGACTCAGCTTTATTACCACAGATATACTTGTGAAATATGTTGGTTTGTGGCAGCAGAACAGTGCATAATAAATTATATAAATTACAATTAGCAATATATAAAACAATAAGTTGTGCAAAAAGAGAGCAAAAACTGTGAAGTCGTGTTCACGGGATCATTGTCCATTCAGAAATCTGATGGCGGAGGGGAAGAAGCTGTCTGTAAAACACTGGGTGTGTGTCTTCAGGCTCCTGTGCCTCTTCCCTGATGCTAGCAATGAGAAGAGGGCATGTACTGGATGCTGAGTGTCCTTAATGATGGATGCTACATTCGTGACGTACTGTCTCTTGAAGATACCCTCGACAGTGGGGTGGGTTGTGCCCCGTCCAAGAGGCTTTGACCTCCAGTCTTGGACTCCAGGGTTTATCGTCCTCTGGGATTCAACCACCAGACTCACCAACCTCAGGATAGTGGTCCTCTGACCTCAGGATAGTGGTCCTCTGACCCCAGGATAGTGGTCCTCTGACCCCAGGATAGTTGTCCTCTGACCCCAGGATAGTGGTCCTCTGACCACAGGATAGTGGTCCTCTGACCTGCTGGCTGACTTTACAAGCAGGTTCAAAATCAAAGTCAAGCTAAATTTATTATCAAAAGTACGTGTATGTCACCATATACTATACTGAGATTCATTTTCTTGCAGGCTTTTACTAGGAAATAAAATGCAATAGAATTTATGAAGAATTAGTCATAAATTAAGATTCACAAACAACCAATGTACAAAAGCAGACAAGCTGTGAAAATAACTAATACTGAGAACATCAGTTGTAGAGTCCTTGAAAGTGAGTCTGTAGGTTGTGGAATCAGTTCAGAGTTGACGTGAGTGATGCTCTCCACGTCGGCTCAGGATTCCGATGGTTGAGTGGGAATGACTGTTCCTGATCCTGGTGGTGTGGGACCTAAGACTCCTGTCCAGTGGTAGTGAGAAGAGAGTGTGGCCTGCGTGGTGGGGGTCCTTGATGATGGAGGCTGCCTTCTCGTGGCAGTGCTGCTTGTAGATATGCTCAATGATACAGTGGACGGTTTGCCCGCCCGAGGTGTTCCTCTCTCGCTGGACTCCAGTAGTAGGACACTCTTGCCTTGATGAGGGAGGGGAGTGGGGAGGAAGCCGCCGGACTCACTCTCCTCTCAGAAGCTCCAGATATCTGCACAGTTACATGGATAATTGTGTGGCACGTGGCCAAGTGGTTAAGGCGTTGGACTAGTGATCTGAAGGTCGTGAGTTCGAGCCCCAGCCGAGGCAGCGCGTTGTGTTCTTGAGAAAGGCACTTAACCACACATTGCTCCAGTCCACCCAGCTGAAAATAGGTACCGGCAAAAATGCTGGGGGTCAACCTCACAATAGACTGGCATCCTATCCTGGGGTGGGGTGGGGGAGTCTCGTACTCTCAGTCGCTTCATGCCACAGAAACCGGCATAAGCACTGGCCTGATGAGCCACAAAGGCTCGGGACAGGACTTTTACCAACATGGATATTTGCCAGCCGTTCCCAGATGAAAGGCCGACCTTCATGGCCTCTACTTTCTTAGAAATGTTCACAGAATCGGCATGCCATCTGAAACTTCCACAAACTTTTTTAGATGTGCAGTGGTGACTGGTTACATCACAGCCTGGTATGGAAACACCAATGACCTTGAATGGAAAAAGGTAATAGATATGGCCCAGTCCATCGATGGTAAAGCCCTCCACACAAATGAGCACATCGACAAGGATGAGAAGAGTTAAATGCAGGCCTTTGAAGAGTAGACAGGATGTGCACTACAAATTACAATGAGAGAGAGAAAAGGCATGTAAAAAGAGCAATGTTTTGATAGTCAGGGTGATTTCAATATGCAGTAGACTGGGAAAATCAGGTTGGTGCTCATTCACCAGAGAGGGAATTTTAGAATGCCTATGAGAAGGCTTTTTAGAGTAGCTTGGCATTGAGCCTACTGGGGAAAAGGCAAATCTGGGTTGGGTGTTTCATTTGATTAGAGAGCTTAATGTAAAGGAACCCTTAGGAGAGAGTGATCATAATTACATTACTGTGATATTCTGGTGCTGCTGCAATTTATTTTCTGCTATTTATCTATTTAATACTGTTTTTCTATCACTGTCTTGTTTTTATCTACCGCTTTGTTTGATTGCCTGAGAGGAAGCCGAACAGAGTTTCATTGTATCTATGTATAGTGACAATAAAGATCATTCATTCATGATATGACAGAATTCACCCTGCAGTTTGAGAAGGAGAAGCTAAAATAGATGTATCAGTGTTACAGTGGAGCGAAGGGGATTACAGAGGCAGGAGAGAGAAGTTGGCTGAAGGGACACTAACAGGGATGACGGCAGAACGATAATGGCTGGAGTTTCTGGAGACAATTCCGAAAGTGCAGGATTGATACATCCCAAAGATGAAATATTTTAGAGAGAGGATGAGGCAACTGAGGCTGACAAGAGAAGTCAAAGACAACATAAAAGCAAAACAGAAGGCAGATAACAGAGCAAAGATTAGTGGGAAGTAGAGGATCGGGAAGCTTTTAAAAGCCAACAGAAGTCAACTAAAAAGCTATAGAGAAAAAAAGATAAAATATGAAGGCAACCTAGCCAATAATATAAAAGAAGATACACAAAGATTTTTCAAATATATAAAGAGTAAAAGCGAGATGAGAGTGGATATTGAACCATTGGAAAATGACCCTGGAGAGGTACAAATGGGAGACAGAGAAATGGCAGGGGATCTCAATAAGTATATTGTGTCAGTCTTCAATGAAGAAGACACTAGCAGAAGACCAGAAATATAAGAGTGTCAAGGGCAGAAGTTAGTGTCATTACTATTAGTAATAAGAATGTGCTTGGGAAGTTGAAAGGTCTGAAGGTAGATAAGTCACCCCAGGGTTCTGAAAGAGGTAACTGAAGAGATTGTGGAGGCATTAGTAATGATCATTTAAGAATCTTTAGATTCTGGAATGGTTCCAGAGGACTGGAAACTCCACTCTATAAGGGAAGGACATAGAAGAAAGGAAATTAAAGGCCAGTTAGCCTGACCTTAGTGGTTTGGAAGATGTTAGAGTCAATTATTAAGGATGAGGTTTCTGAGTACTGGGCGGCACATGACAAAATAGGCCAACGTCAACATGTTTTTCTAAAGGTGAAATCTTGCCTGAAAAATCTGTTGGAATTTTTTGAGGAAATAACAAGCAAGATAGACAACAGAGAATCGGTGGATGTTGTGTGCTTGGATTTTCAGAAGGCCTTTGACAAGGTGCCACACATGAGGCTGCTTAACAAGATAAGAGTCTATGTTATCACAGGAAAGATACCAGCATGAATAGATGATTGGCTGGCTGGCAGGAGGCAAAGAGTGGGAATAAAGGGGCTTTTTCTGATTGGTTGCTAGTGTCTAGTGGTGGTCTGCAGGGGTCGGTATTGGGAACATTTTTTCACATTATATGTCAGTTATTTAGAAAACGGCTTTGCAGCCACTTTTGCAGACGATATGAAGATAGGTGTGGTAGGTAGTGTTAAGGAAGCAGGGTGTCTGCAGAAGGACTTAGACAGATTGGGAGAATGGGCAAGGAAGTGACAGATGGTATATAGTGTTTGGGAAGTGCATGGCCATGTACTTGGGCAGAAGGAATAAAGGTTAACTTATAAGTTGAGTTAGTGGGAAGGAAGGAAAATGCAATATTAGCATTCATTTTGAGAAGACTAGAATATATAAGCAAGGATGTAATGCTGAGGCTTTATAACGCATTGATCAGACTGAACTTGGAGGACAGTGCACAGTTTTCAGACCCTTAAAAGATGTGCTAGCATTGTAGATGATCCAGAGGAGGTCCACGAAAATGATCCCAGGAATGAAAGGATAAACATATGGGACATTTGAGGAACGCTTGATGGCTCTGGGCCTGTACTCGCTGGAGTTTGGAAGAATGAGGAGGGATCTCACTGAAACCTATTGAGTATTGGAAGGCATAGGTAGAGTGGATGTGGAGAAGTTGTTTCCTATAGTGGATGAGCCTAGGACCAGAGGGCACAGCCTCAGAATAGAAGGACGTCCATTTAGAACAGAGATGAGGAAAAATTCCTTCATCCAAAGGGTGGTGAATCTGTGGAATTCATTGCTACAAGATGGTTGTGGGGGCTTGGGCATTGGGTGTACTTAAGATGGAAGCTGATAAAATTTTGATTAATCATGAAGTCAAAAGTTACAAGGAGCATGGGGTTGAGAGGGATAATAAATCAGCCAAGTTGAAATGGCCGAATTCTGCTCTTATGGTCTAAGGACCACTGTTGCAGGAAAGCAGTATTCACTGTCAGAGACCCCCACCATCCAGGTCCATCTCTCCTCACTGCTGTCACCAGGAAGCAGGTACAGGAGCCTCAGGACTCACACCACCAGGTTCAGGTACAGTTGTCACCTCTCAACCATCAGGCTCCTGAACCGGGGAGGAATACTTATGCTCACCTCAAGACTAAACTGTTTCCACAACCTCTGGACTCACTTTTAAGAACTCTACAGTTGTTGTTCTCAGTATTTATTGTTTATTTGGGTTTTTTTTCTGCTTTTTGCATTTGCACAGTTTGTTGTCTTTTACACGTTTGTTGTTTGGTGAATTTGTTGTGTCTGCTCTTTCGTTGCTTCGTCGCCCGCAAGAAAATGAATCTCAGGGTTGTATACAGTGACATATATATATACTTTGATAATAAATTTACTTCGGACTTGGATACCTCCTTCAAACAGAGAGACATGGGTGGAAGTAGCTCCACCAGCTTACTTGTCATAACCAAAGTGGCCCAAAGTTCCCCTTTCATCACTGACCAAAATCCACAACCTACATAAAATAGTGGGTGTTTTAAAAGCACGTGGGACTGAAGCTGCATGAAACCTCGAGCATATTGGAAGCAGCATGAGTCACAAAGATGATGTATTTAACAGGCTGCTGTCTCTGACACATTAGAACCTCACTTCACAAATAACACCATGCATTAGCGGAAACAACTAAATTTACAAGCCGTGTTAGAAATTGGGCTTGAGATTCAAACCTCCACACGGATACGATTGACGATGCGTCCGGCACAAAGAAATCGGGCAGGGAAAATCACTGCTCACCC